>NC_135814.1:69213208-69813208 GCF_964213995.1 Mustelus asterias
TTACACAGGGAACAGACTTCAATGCAGCTGCATCAGGATAATCAATAACCTTCCAAGAAGATTTGATTTGCATTAATTATTGTCACGTATTAACATACAGTGAAAAGTATTGTTTCTTGCGCGCTATACAGACAAAGCATACCATTCATAGAAAAGGAAACGAGAGAGTGCAGAACGTAGTGTTACAGTCATAGCTAGGGTGTAGAGAAAGATCAACTTAATGCAAGGTAAGCCCATTCAAAAGCCTGACAGCAGCAGGGAAGAAGCTGTTCTTGAGTCAGTTGGTACGTGACCTCAGACTTTTGTATCTTTTTCTCGAAGGAAGAAGGTGGAAGAGAGAATGTCCGGGGTGCATGGGGTCCTTAATTATGCTGGTTGCTTTGCCGAGGCAGTGGGAAGTGTAGACAGAGTCAATGGATGGGAGGCTGGTTTGCGTGAAGGATTGGGCTACATTCACAACCTTTTGTAGTTCCTTGCGGTCTTGGGCAGGGCAGGAGCCATACCAAGCTATGATACAACCATAAAGAATGCTTTCTATGGTGTATCTGTAAAAGTTGGTAAGAGTCATAGCTGACATGCCAAATTTCCTTAGTCTTCTGAGAAAGTAGAGGCATTGAAGGCTACGATTAAGCGCTGGAAAATGGGATCAGAATAGATAGGCGCTGGATGACTGGCTCAGACATAATGGGCCAAAGGGTGTCTTTCCGTGCTGTAAAACTCTATGGTGGAATTTTATTTGAAAAAATTCTAAGTGCCAAATGAGCAAGCAACCGGCAGAGTTTCAGACTCATTTTTTGGGCAAGTTTGAAAATGCAATCTTATGGCACTTTGTGCAAAAAAAAGAGCCAGGATGCGATTCTCACCAGAAGGGGAGGAAGTGGAGACTCGGCTCACCAGGGAAGACAGCTTTTGAATTCTAGGGGCACCATTGCGCAGATGCCCCAATCTCCCCAGTTCTGGGAGATCTCCTATGGACTGCACCCTCTTCCCCCAATGGACGTTGCCTCTCCCCACCCCCCCTGCAGATTTCCTTCTTGTCCTCCCTCTCTGATCGCTGATTTTTTTCTCTCCCCTGCAGAACTTCCTGCTTATCTCCTCCCCCACCCCTGTCAAGGCTCCACCCACACTCTGGCTTCTGCCCTTGGCACTGCTCCTGGCACAGTTATGATGCCTGATGGGCAGTGCCAGGGTGCCTGGTAGGCACTGCCCAGCTCTGCTCCTGATCTCCCCCCCCCCCCCCCCCCCCCCCCCGCCCGGGCATCCTCAGTGGCCTCTGATTTCCCCCAGCGAGTCATCATGTCTGCTCCCCATTGGTGGAGGCCATACGTGATTCTCCTTGGAGAGAACCTTGGCCATTCTGGTTGTACAGATAAGTGAGCCTGGACAATAGTGTCCAGGACTCATTTAATGACATGCAAAGCATTAATATTTAAATTGGTTTTTGCCAGTGAAACAGTGCTGTTAAGATTGGGGGAGGCAAATAATGGGGCGCAAACGTGATTTTCATTTCCTGCCCAATCTTGCTACCTTGTCAAAAGTTGGATGGGGCGAAGTCATCCGATCACAGCCTGTGCCTTTATAACTCTTGGCAGTTCAGAATGATGCTCAGTTAAGTCACCACTTTGCGCACCGACCACTAGATGGAGCAGCTTCAAATCCAGGAACTAGGTTATCGTACCCATTCTTACAGGATCACAGATGCACTTCAGAAAATTGCTTTTTCCTGAATCCATGGAAAGTGACTTCAGCAATCAACTAGTTCTGGAAATTTAAAAATTTTCAGTGCAGTTCTCAAAAATTATTGACAAAAGGTGAAGATAAATTAATACTTTAAAGTTCATTTTCATCATTTAGAAAGTATTCTGTTCTCATCTTTTTAGGTCATACATGAATGACTCAACATTTCTTACACTGAAATCCATTTGCCACAGTTTTACACATTCACTCAATTTGTCAGCATCTTTTTAATGTTATGCTTCTATTTGTAATCCTTACGATGCTGCTTATCTTTCTTCTACAGTAAATTTGGGCACATGGTTTTCCATTCCATCATTTAAGTCAATAATAAATATGATGAACAGTTAAAGCCCCAACATAGATTCTTCCAGAAAACCACAAGTCATATCCTGTCAATTAGAGTAACAGGCCAATATCTCTTTCTGGAAGTCTGTACATCCATAACATCCATAAATGTTCATTCCCCTGTCAACTACTTTGGTCACCTCTTTGGAAAATGGGATAAGAATGGTTAGGTGATTTGTCTTTGACTGGCACAGGCTTGATGGGGCGAAGGGCTTTTTACTGTGTTGTGGATCTCTATGATCTATCAGTTCCCTGGTTTCTTGGGCATAATACATTCTTTGGCTTTTACATGTGTCTGACTGTAATTTAAACACAGGATTAAATTAATTTATTCATAATTTGCAGAACTTTATATAAGTTTGCACACCTATTCCATGCGAATAAGTTTAATTGTCATACTATTCTTCAATTAGAGGAATTAAATACAAGAAGCCCACTTAAAGTTGTGATTGCATTCCTGAAAATCCTGATTTTAAGTGAAATAACTTTAAGTGATTCCCACAGGAATCAATGTTGCACTGTAGTTAGATTCTGTAGGGTCTTCCTTATCAGAAAAAAGACCAAGTACTAAAACATTATACCCTCTTAACTATTTTACATTTCTAAATTCTTACATTGGTAAATGAAATATCTTTTATATTTTTAAACACACATTATTTTGAAAGAAACATGCAACTCTCCACGTACAGTACCTCCTGCTACCCAAACCTCCCTCTCCCTGATCCTCCCAGTCACTGTAGATCCTGCACCACACCCCTCAACCTTCCAAGTTGCCTATCCCCCGTTTCTGCTTTCTTGTTTCGTGTTTCACCACTGTTTCTGCTCCAGCACAGCCAAAGAAAAGTTTGTAATTGAAGTAGTACATGATAATTTAAGTAATTAGAACTATTTCAATGATTAGTACTTTCTTTTTTCAGTGCTTGCTCTCACTTTTGTCCGTTGCTAATTTCAGTTTACTGTTGTTCATGTCTATTAGGAACAACTGTGACTGTGCTCAAACTTTTTAAGAATATCCCTGTAAGGAAGCAATTTTACTCCACGGCCAAAAAATGCAAAGAAGAGCTGAAAAAAGTTCAAGATCTCCTAATGGCATATGGCATAATAAAACCAGACCTAAGGATTGTTTTTACACACAATAAGGTAAGGAAAAATTATTTTATTTATTTTAATTGTTGGAGCATTTGAACTTTTTTCAGTATCAGACCTGTAATTACTTGGATCATCCTTGCTACCCTTGTTAAACAAAGGAACAACATTGGCTGTTCTCCAATCTTCTGTGACCTCCCCTGTAGTGGATTTTACAACTAGATAAGTCTTTATATGCCCTGTTAGTGAACAGAACTCCCACTCACCTGATGAAGGAGCAGCACTCTGAAAGCTTGTGGCTTGTGCTACCAAATAAACCTGTTGGACTTTAACCTGTTGTTGTGAGACTTCTTACTGTACCTCCCCTGTAGCCAGTGAGGATACAAAGATTTCTCTTAAGGCCCCGGCAATTTCCTCCCTTGCCTCTCTCAGTATTCTGGGTATATCCCATCAGACTCTGGGGACTTGTCTATCATCATGTTTCTCAAGAATCCCAATACCACCACCTTCACTCAAGAGGTTGTGAATCTTTGGAATTCTCTACCTTTGAGAGTTGTGATAGTGCTGCTTGAGCCTATTTAAGGCAAAGGTTGATAACATTTCATGTACTAAGGGAATTAATGGATATTGGGATAGTGCAGGAAGTGGAATTGAGATAGAAGATCAGCCATGACCTTGCTGAATGACAGCGCAGGCTCAAGTGGCCTATTTCAACTTCTGTCCTGCTCATTTGGTGTTGTGACTGTTGACTTTTCTGTCAAGGGAGAGTTGGCTGGCATTGCAAGTTGATCATTGGGTGATTTATAAACAGAATTATTGCTATTTGTTTGCCCTCAACCAGATAAGTTCCACTTACCATGATGTTACACAAAAGCATGTTTCACCAGTCTTGTACACGTATCATGCTGCCATTGATGGTATTTTTGATGTCCACATAGCAATGTGCATGCCAGGGATGTTTGATGCTGCTGTCTCTCTCTTTCAAGCATGAGGTCTGATTTCATGTCGGAAAGGATGTTGGCCTTCTCTGCAGAGAGTTCCTGTAGGTTGAAGTTGACAATTTTTGAATGGCATCTTTGGCTGAGGCCTTGGGAGAGCCATTTACAATATAACATCTTTATCTTCTTATCTAGTTTGCAGTCACACTGTCAGATTTGGTGTGTCTCATGTTTCATTGAAATAGGGAATTAACAGGCATCAGGTTGTGAATGTATCTGATTCAATCCCATTTATGATGAGGATACTGATATTTCTTATTATAGTCTTTAATACTTTGAATGCTGTGTAATACACAGTTCAATAGTCAATGTTATTGCAGTCATTTCTTTTATGTGAAACGTTGGTTGAAGTACATCTAGTCCAGGTATTTGAACATTTCACAGCATCAAGTGGAACATTGTTCGAGAGAAATCTTTTTTGATTAATTGTTTCAGGTCTTTAAGTTGCAACATATATGCTGCCTTAAACAGCTACCTTATCCATAATCTTGGACCACATCCCACCAACCTTCACCAGCCTGGTTTGTAGCAGAATGGCAGGAATGATGTAGCTGCCAGGATAGGATGCTAGTGAAAGGGGAAATAGAAGTGGAAACTCCCTCTAAGTGTTTCATTTCTCACCCTTGTCCCTTGACCAATGCTGAACATGCTGCCTCATCTTCCATTTTGCTACCCCTGCTCAGGTGCAAATGGGGCCCTTGGGCTCCAAAACACAGATGATGTGCACCAAAAGCATCTCGGGGCTCGGAGTGTGGATCTCAGCAACCTGCCCCTATCTCTGTTAAAGCCGCACAAGGAACACAATGTAGAAGTGATAGGAAGAGAAAATTGGAAATATTACAATTCACCAAGTGTGTGTACATAGGTATTTGTCAAAATGGTGCATTTTTAAAAATATAATCCTACACTAAACTTAATGATTTGTGCTACTTCCTCACATGGCCCATTGTGCATCCCGAAGGCAAACTCACTTCTTCACTTGTTTCATGATGCCTGTCAACATTTTTTAGGACTTATTGGATGGACAGGTGGCTGAAAGATATTTATGATGTGGAGATGCCGGCATTGGACTGGGGTAAACACAGTAAGGAAGTTTAACAACACCAGGTTGAAGTTCAACAGGTTTATTTGGTAGCAAATGCCACTAGCTTTCAGAGCGCTGCCCCTTCGTCAGGTGGA
This sequence comes from Mustelus asterias, assembly GCF_964213995.1. Classification (NCBI taxonomy): domain Eukaryota; kingdom Metazoa; phylum Chordata; class Chondrichthyes; order Carcharhiniformes; family Triakidae; genus Mustelus; species Mustelus asterias. The sequence goes on from NC_135814.1 coordinate 69,218,554, forward strand.
GTGGGGATCTGCTCACAAACAGGGGCCGAATGCCCCTGATACACTGCAGGAAAGGATGTCCCGAGGCATGGTACATTGGGGAAACCATGCAGATGCTACGACAACGGATGAATGAACACTGCTCGACAATCGCCAGGCAAGACTGTTCTCTTCCTGTTGGGGAGCATTTCAGTGGTCACGAGCATTCGGCCTCTGATCTTCGCGTAAGCGTTCTCCAAGGCGGCCTTCACGACACACGACAGCGCAGACTCGCTGAGCAGAAAGTAATAGCCAAGTTCTGCACACATGAGGACGGCCTCAACCGAGATCTTGGGTTCATGTCACACTATCTGTAACCCCCACAGCTTGCCTGGACTTGCAGAATCTCACTGGCTGTCCTGTCTAGAGACAATACACATCTCTTTAACCTGTGCTTAATGCTCCCTCCACTCACATTGTTTGTACCTTTAAGACTTGATTATCCGTAAAGACTGCATTCCAATTATTATTCTGTAAATTGAGTTTGTGTCTCTGTATGCCCTGTTTGTGAGCAGATTTCCACTCCACCTGACGAAAGGGCAGCGCTCCGAAAGCTAGTGGCATTTGCTACCAAATAAACCTGTTGGACTTGAACCTGGTGTTGTTAAACCTCTTACTGTGAAAGATATTTAGACAGGGGCATGGTGGTTTTGGTTCTGGTGATGGAGTTTAGGATTTCTGCTATGATAAAGTCTTCGTGATACAGTGGCATCTTAGGCAGCAATGTAAACAGCTGGTCTGGTGATGGCTACCCCATCTTCATTCTCTTCCTCCTCCTCTTTGTTCTCCTCAGTCGATGTCACCCTATCTCTGCAACATTGTACAGGATATAGCATCCCACTATGAGAGCCAAGTCAGAGAGACAAATTGGAGTGTCTTATTAATTCTAAATATTGTTAATATGGGAATTTATGCATTTGTTCTTGACAAAAACGTCATCAGTGACCTGCCCTATGTGTATCTCAGCTGACAGGGAGATGTGGTGTATGTCACAAAGTGCCCTGGAAGGATCCATTGGCAAAACACTTGATGGCAATCGTCACCTTCACAGTGACTGATGGTGCATGGCCAGCAGGTCTTTCTGTTGGAGACTGCAGATGTCTGACACCGCCTGATGCAACAACCTCAGTCTGCGGAAGTGCTGCTCTTCCAAGAGGTCAAGGAAGTTGAGCTTCTCTAAACCATGTAACATAGGTGGCACCTATTGCGACCTTGGCCCTGCTTCTGTGCACCTCACTCATATGCATGTGCTAATCCCACCACACCACATCGCTCGCAAGAATGGTGAGGGTCTTCCTCCTCTGATGTGCTGTCAAACATATCCAGGGTACCTAGCATCTTGATCTTATCAATTAAAATCCTCAAAGATTTAAAACACTCGAGCACTCTCTGCCAGACATTTACCAGAAGAAACTGAAACAGCAGTTGCAGTAATTGAGCTTTAATTCAGATAGGGCAATGAAAAATTAAAATACCCATCAGAACTCCTGCTCAAGTTCACGTTAAATTCCTGAGCTGCGGAAAACGGGTTGTACAAGTTAAAATTTGAGCCAAGTTTAAAGCAACCTTAAAAATACTTGATATCCTAATGATGTTAATTCCACAATATGTACACACCCACATCCAATTATGCAATCTTAGGCTTTGGTGAGTAGATTTCTCATAGGCATCCAAGCACACCAATGTTAAACCTGGGAGTGGGCTGCTAAAGTTGGCTTGTGCTCCCATTGTAAAAAAAAAAGTCAAACATATTTATCCATTCCCTCCCAACACACCTATTCTCAGGTTTAAACTCTACACTGTCAGAGTGACTCTGTTCACCCTGGTGTTTGATGGCCTATAGATGTTCAGTTTTAACAGATGCTGGTGTGATAGGTTTGAGCAGCATAGAAACCAGTAAAAAGAGTATCTTTAGATCTTTTGTTCAGCAGCTCACTCTGATGCCCGGAACAGTAAATTTAACCACCCTCCAGAGACCAGCTGCTGCAAAGTGTGACTTTTTTTCCTCTTGTTTTCTGTAGCATCTCCCATGACATGTCTGAGTAAGATTACCAATTTATGCAATTTTGTAGGTGGATTTTTGTTGTCAACATTTGCCTGACGGAAAGTCCTTTCCAGCAGGAATCTTGAGGTCCTTGAGGAGAGGAGGCTTTTAGTCTCGAGCAAAAAACTTGGTTTAAATATTAGGAAATCTGTAAAGTCATTGTCTTTTGGAACAGATTACATAAGTCTTGTGATGCTTATACGTTTCCTACCGTCCTTCCAAAGGGAACTGAGCAATTTCCTGAGAAAGGAGCTCATAGGCTGAGATTAGGACAAGTTATGAACTGACTTAGTCTCCTGGAACATGGGCAATAAGAAATTTCCCAGAGATTTTCCTAATTTGGTATTAGTTTGTTTTGTAACACAGTTCTTTTATCTGTTTCAGCATGCCTGTATGGGCTGTGTTTGGCAGCCCAAATGACCTTTTTCCTTCCCATTTCACAAGTATCCCATTTTTTTAAAAACAAAATTTAAAATCTTGAGGACATGAGGGAATTAAGGGATATGGGGAAAGGGTGGGAAAGTAGAGTTGAGTAGAAGATCAGCAATATTAATCTGGGATGGTTCAGCAGGCCATGCATCTTACTCTGACACCTATTTCTTATGTTAAAAGACAGTCTATTTGGCCCTGAATATTTGGTAATGTTAATTGCGGGCAATCAGGATGACTCCAATTAGCATCTGATGGAAACATTGCTGGTATTTCATTGCTTTGAGTATTGCTTAGTCATTTCTGTCAAGGGCAGAAAAGCCCCATCTGAGAATGAACACAGTAAAATATAACATTGAGGGGAAAGAATGTGTTACACTGCCATGAGCAAGTATTTGGTCAGCAGATATTTAAAACTTCTCACCAAGGTAATGCTTGATTTCCATTCATAAATCACTGTCTTAAGATTGTTGACATTCCATGCAGATCCATTCCTGAAGCAGTCAATCTATTTTTGACAAGTCATACTTAGGGAGCTTTGCTGCCAAGAAATTGTCAAAATGCTAACTTTATTTTGTTGCCAGCAAAATGGAAGAGAAGCTAAGCAGTTTTTAAAAAATATCTTCCTAGTCTTAAAGTGTATTTTTTCTTAAAACTAGAATGGGAATAATTATCAAGGCAATAACTAGAATATTTCATTTCAGGAAAGTATGTGTTACCTTAAAGGAAAAGTAGGTCTGGCAATCAGAATGCTGCTCAGTATGGAATCCACAATGAACAATGTGCATTTAATTGACAATATGTCGTTATCCAATTGTTTTAATGGCACCTTTTACTGCACCAGGGTTTCCTGCTTTCTACCCTAACCATCCCTTTGTCTTTCTGAATAAGGAGCTTTATTCACGCCCGACAGTGGACAATGTTTTCTGATATGGGCCTGCACCACTAAATGAAAAGTCAAGACACCATTGCATTTTAACGGAGTATATAAAGATGAGGTAAATTAGGAAGTTGAAATTGGTAATGGTAGCATAGTGGTAACGTGTACAAATCCCACTGTACAGCTAGAGGGATTCATAAATCTGTAGTAAAAAGCTAGCCATTGGTAATTGTAATTGGGGAAACTACTGGATTATTATAAAAACTCTCATCTGGTTCACTAATTTCCTTCAGGGAAGGAAATCTGCTGTGCTTATTCAGTCTGGCCTAACTATGACTCCAGACTCTCAGCAAGATGTTTGACTCTTGCCTGCCTTTTGGAATTGCCTAACAAGTCACTCTGTTGTATCAAACAGCTACAAAAAATAAAATAGGAATAAAACTGTTTTAACTTTGACGAGGCGTACACAACCCAATTGACCCTGCAATGTTCTCCTCTCAAGTATCTGTGACTTGCACCAAAATTGGGAAAGTTATTCCACAGATTAGTCAAGCAACGACCTGACAATTTTCACCATATTATATCTTCAAGAAAAAGTCTTAAGACTCCTGTACCAACATCCTTGGGTATTTCCTGTCCCACTGGCAGGACAGACCCACCAGACGTGGCGGTGCAATAGTAAATATTTGGGAGGGAGTGCTTCCCTGAGAGTCCTCAATATTGACTCCAGATCCAATGCAATTTCAAGATGTCAGGTCAAATATGGACAAGGGAACCTCGTGTTGATTGACATCTACTTCCCTTCCTCAGTTCAGGAATTGGTGCAGATTTCTGATTGTTCATGGAGATTAATGGAGGCAGACAGGAAAGTGGAGCTATCCCACTATCCGATCATCCATGATCTTATTGAATGGTAGGACAAGCTAGAGAGATCAAATGGTCTACTTCTGGTCCTATTTCTTATGTTCTAATGCTCCTACATGTTGAACGCCACTAGGAAGGAGCACCGAGGATAGCAAGAGTACAGAATGTGCTCTGGGTAAGACACGCTAATGTCCATTATCAAGCATAGTCCAGTAGCACTGTTTGTGATGGAGCTGGCTGAGTCCTGCAGGACATGCTGGTAGACTGGGCCTTCAACAGGTTGTTGGAGAACCAACAAGAGGTCTTCTCCTCTGTCCCGATGGCATATGTATTTGTCCATGATTTCATTGGTAGGATTGACCACTACACAGTCTTTGTGAAGACGAAGTTCTGTCTTCACACTGAGGACAACCTCCATTGTGCCAGAAAACACCATGCTAAATGGGATAAATTGAGAACAGATCTAATAGCTCAGAATGGACATCCATGAGGTGCTGTGGACGATTAATAGAGGAATTGTATTCAACTGCATTCTGTAACCTCATGGTTTGACATTTCCCTTACTCTATCATTACCATCAAGCCACGGGATCAACTCCAGTTCATTGGGGAGTGCAGGGCAGCTGCGAAGGCATACCTAAAAATGAGATGCTAACCTGGTGAAGCTACATCACAAGACTATACCTCGACCCCCTGTTGAAGTCCCCAGCGTCATTGATGCCATTCTTTAGCTAATTTGATCCACTCTGTGATATCAAGAAACTGCTGAAGGCACTGGATGCAGCAAAGGCCCTGAAAACATCCTAGCTTTGGTACTGAAGCCTTGTGCTCCATAATCTGTTGCACCTCGGCCAACCTGTTTCAGGACAGTTACAACATTGGTACCTACCCGACAAAATAAAAATTGCCCAGGAATGCCCCGTCCATAAAAAGTAGGACAAATCCAATCTAGCCAATTGCCAACCCATCAGTCTACTCAATCATCAGTGTTGGAAGGTGTTTTGACACTGCTATGAAGTTGACTTACTCAGCAATAGCCTGCTCATCAGTGCTAACTTTGGGTTCTGCTCGGGCACTTGGTTCTGGAGCTTATTACAGCCTTTGTCTAAATATTGGCAAATGATCTGAATGCAAGAGGTGAGGTGAGAATAACTGTCAAATGTTGCCTTGATGCCAAGGGCAGAGTTTGGTATCAAGGAACATAGGAATAGGAGTAGACAATTCAGCCTGTTGAGTCTGCTCTGCCATTCAGTTAGATCATGGCTGACCATCTACCTCAACACCACTTTCCCGTGCTATCTCAATATCCATTGATATCAATAGTCTCCACACATCTTATCGATTTCTGTTTTGAACATGCTGAATGATTGAGCTTCCACAGCCCTTCTCTGGGTAGAGAATTCCAAAGATTCACCATCCTCCATGTAAAGGAATTCTTCCTCATCTCAGTCTTAAATGGCCTCCCCCTTATCCTGAGATTATGTCCCCTGGTTTTAGACTCACCAGCTAAGAGAAACACCACCTCTACATTCACCCTGCCATTTCCTATAAGAATTTTGTAAGATTCAATGAGGTCACCCCTCATTCTTCAAAACTCTAGGGAATACAGGCACAGTATCCCCAGTCTCTCTTCATAAAACCACCCTGCTAATCCACGGATTAATCTGGTGAACCAGTTTGGAGACCAAAACTGTACATATTACTCCAGGTGAGGCCGCACCAAGACGCTATACAACTGCAGCAAGACAGTCCTGTACTCCAAAACACCTTGCGATGAAGACCATTTGCCTTCCTAATTGCTTGCTGCATCTGCATGCTAACTTTTAGTAATTCATGAACAAGGACACTCAGATCCCTTTGGGCACCTGCATTTCCAAATCTCAACATTTCTGCTTTATTTTTTTCCTACCAAAATGAATAACTTCACACTTCTTCACATTGTGTTCCATCTGCCATGTTCTAGTCCATTCATTTTGCTTGTTGCTTCCTCCTCCTCAAACATTTGGTATCATCAACAAATTTGGAAATATCCATATCCAAATAATTTATATAGATTGTGGACAGCTGTGGACCTTGTAATATCCCACTAGTAACAGCTTATGGGACCTTATCGAAAGTCTTCCAAAAATCAAAATCTACCACATCCTCTGGTTCCCTTTATCAGTGCTATCCTCAAAAAACTCCCAAGATCAACAAATATGATTTCCCTTTCATAAATCCACATTGACTCTGCCCTATCTTTGCATCATTTTCTAAGTGTCAGGTTATCATATCCTTTATAATAGATTCTAACATTTTTCCTAGCAGTGATGTTAAACTATCAGGCGTTTAGTTCTCCGTTCTCCCTTTTCCTCCCTACTTAAATAAAGGGTTTACATTTCCTACTTTCCAGTCCGCAAGAACCTTTCCAGAAAAAATTCCTCGCAAGTTTGCATTCATACTCTCTCGACTTTCTTGATCCATTTCTTGGTCCCCCTTTGTTGGGTTCTCGATTGCTCCCAATCCTCAGGTTTACCACTTTTTCTGGCATCCTTATAAGCCATTTCCTTTAATCTAATGCAATCAACTTCATTTGTTAACCATGTTGATTTACCTTTGCCTTTGGGTATTTGTGCGTTAGAAGAATGTATACCTGTTGTAGGCCATGTAGTATTTCTTTAAATACTAGCCATTGCCTATCTACTGTCAAATTTTTAAATGTATTTTCTCATTCCACCATAGCTAACTTGTTCCTCATATCATAATTTTCCTTCTGCAGATTTAAGACCCGAATTTCTGAATGAACTAAATCACATTTAAACTTAATGCAAAATTCTATCATATTATGGTCGCTATTTCCCAAAGGCCCCTTTACAGGTTAACTACCCTTTTCCAATTGGCCCAATTCCAAGTTGGCTCCTCAAAATACTGCTCCAAAAACCGATTTCCTACACACTCCAGGAATTCCTCCTCTGGAGCATTAGTGCTGATTTGGTTAACCAGGTCTATGTGTAAACTGAAGTCACCCATTATTACTGTATTACCCATGTTACATGCATCTCTAATTTCCTGATTTATACTATGCCCTTACGTTACATACAGTTTTTAAGAATCATAGAATCCCTACAGTGCAGAAGGAGGATATTCAGCCCGTCGAGTCTGCAGCGACTCTCCAACAGAGTACCTCCCTGCCCTGTCCCCGAAACGATCTTGATAATCGTCCTAACCTACACATCTTGGGATATTAAGGGACAATTTAGCATGACCAATCAACCAAACCCACACATCTTTGGAGTGTGGGAGGAAACCCACACAGACATGGGGAGAACGTGCAAACTCCATACCGACTGTACTCTGTGAACAAAATGTTTTATCTGTATAGTGCGCAAGAAGCAATACTTTTCACTCTATCCCAATATATGTGACAATTAATCAAATCAAATCATCTTCCTCCCCTCCTGTACAGCTGGGCCACCTGTGGTGCCACAAACTTGGCTCTGACTGTACACTTCCAAAGAACCAGCATTCTTACCAGTATCCAAAATGGTTAACAAACAGGGGATTCCTGCAGTACTGCCTGTTTTTTTTTGGATTGTCTGCTGGTCACCGATTCCCTTTCTGCCTCCATGCTCTGGGTTGGCAGTGTAATCACCTCTCTGAACCTGCTATCCATGTAGCTCTCAGACTCGCAGAGGCACCATAGTTAATCCAGCCGCCACTCAAGCTCTGAAGCCCAGAGCTCAAGTTTCTGAAGCTGGTGACATTTGTTGCACATGTGGTCATCTAGGTCACTGGTAGTGTCCACAACTTCCCACATATATAGCACTTGCATTCCACATGACGGAGTGTCCTGCCATGCCTTGCCTTTACTTCACTCACCTTAGCTTTATTTTACTTTGGTTTATTTATAATTTTACTTGGGGTCATAACATAACTAACTATTGATAAACCTTACTAATACAGATAAATCTGACTAATACTTAATACACTACAAGTTGCAATAAACCTTACTTAAAGCACCTCTTTTCTCCATGCACCCAATTTCTACGTGAACCTAGTTCGCTACTCACTCGGTCTCCATCTCATTCCGGCGTAGTCTCATGTGGTTTTAAAAGCTTGATTCGTATATAGACCCTATGATGAGTCAACATCTAGTTTAGCTTCCTGCTATAGTAATTAACACCAATTGAACCAACTATTTTCAGCTGAAAGGAGCCCAAGCAAATCTGAAGCCAATGGGATTAGTGCGGTTGAAGTCACACCAAGCACAAAGAAAGATGGTTGTAGTTGTAGAATCATAGAAACCCTATGGTGCAAAAGGAGGCCATTTGGCCCATCGAGTCTGCACCGACCACAATCCCACCCAGCCCTACCCCCATATCCTTACATATTTACCCGCTAATCCCTCTAACCTACTCATCTCAGGACTTAAGGGGCAATTTTTAGCATGGTCAATCAACCTAACCCGCACCTCTTTGGACTGTGGGAGGAAACCGGAGCACCCGGAGGAAACCCACGCAGATACGAGGAGAACATGCAAACTCCATACCGACAGTACTCTGTGAACAAAATGTTTTATCTGTATAGTGCGCAAGAAGCAATACTTTTCACTCTATCCCAATATATGTGACAATTAATCAAATCAAATTGTAGGAGGCCAAAAACCTGAGCTCCACAGGAGCTTCTCAGGACGGTGTCCTGACCCAACCATCATTAAGCTGCTTCATTATTGACTGTCCCTCTATCGTAAGATCAGAGTTGGTGACTGATGATTGCAGAGTATTCAAAGCCATTTGCAACTCCTCATATACTAAAGAAATCCCTGTCTGCGTGCAGAGAAACCTGCGCAACATTCAGGGCTGATAAGTGGCAAGTAACATTTGTGCTACATAAGTGCCAGGCAATGACCATCTCCAACAAGAGAGAACCTAAACATCTCCCCTTCACATTCAATTGCAATATTATTATAAGCCTGAAGATCATAGAGGAAAGGACAGGCTGAGAGAGAGAAAAGGTTCTGCTAGTCATAGGAACTAATGAGTTAGAATGCAAATAGTCATCCTTTCAACAAATCTAGACATAGAAAGGAACAAGCATATTGGACGGTGTATTCAGTTGTGGAGAACAGGAATGAAAAATTCATAATACAGCATAAATAGAAGGGACCAGAAAAGTTTTGGTAGTCACAGAAAGATTAGAGACTAGAGGTGAGAAACAGGTGTTGATTAGGAAGGGATTTGAAACCGCTTGTACTCATTGTACAGGGATCAGTTTAGGGTACAGCTTCCTATGGGAAATACCTGTTCCATTGTGAGGGGTGAATTTGGACCCAAGTCCCAGGAGAAAAGTTATGTACCTAAATAACTGTTACCTTAAAAATTTCAAGATTATAGAACCCAACAGGAAATTTCAGTTTTGTATTTTGTTTTTATTATGTCTCAATTATGTCTCAAAATTAATCATGTATATTTATTACCCAACTTGGTTGTGTCGTTAAAATGTATACAGTAAATTACCAAAATAAGAACTGCCCTCTTTATATTTCACATTTTAAAATGAGGTTTCATGAGGAGACTGTAGGTGGCAGCAGTACTTTGGGGATCATTATCTTGAATTGGAAAACAGATTTTCCAAGAAATTTCTTGGAAATTTGAAGAACCACTCCTTGGCTTTCCAGTTAATCTTTTATCCATAATCAAGTTACAGGGATTCTTAAAGATTAATTTAATTCTAATTACTTCAGATCAATAAAAAGATAACATATTGTATAGTTTATTTTTAACTCTGCAAAACGGCCAATACAAAAAATTTGTATTCGATTGACAAGCCCCCTTCCAGCTTTTAACATTGATAGCCCTGAAAAACAGAATTTTAATCTTTTTTTGAACCTTTTTTCAGTTAAAAGCAGAACATTCTCTGTGTGTTGTGCAGCGAGTATAATACTCCTGTGTTCAATTTGCTCACCAGCACGTGTTCTTGGCCCAAAGAGTGATGAGAATGTGGAACTCACAAGGAGTGGTTGAGGTGAAAAGCATCGAAGGGGAACACACGAGGGAAAAAGAAATAGAAGGATATACTGACGGGATTAGATCAAATAGAAAAGGTGGAGGTCCATCTGAAGCATAAACGGACATAGGCCGGTTTGTTCAAAAGGCCTGTTTCTGTCCGGTGGACTTAATTCCATGTAGTAAAGCAGATACATAAATTTTATTGGCACTTAGATTTTTAAAATTTGAACTTCAGATTGAATGTAGAGTATGGCTTGTCCATTTGTTTTTTCCTGCAATATTGCACAATGTTTCTTGTTGGATTGTTTGACTAATTTACTAGAGTGCCAGAACAGTATTTTCTAGAAGCCAAAACAAATTTGGTATCTACCCAAGCATTCCTGTAGAATGCGCTGTTCTTTATTTCGGACATGGGTCGATCACTAACAAGCAACACTGTTCTATTAGGAATACTGAGAAAACAAAATGAAAACCAAAACATTTGAAGTTTCAACATGTAGACTTTGTCTTCTCTTCTGATTTAAAAAAAAACTTTTTTTGATCCTTTCCTTAAATTGTGTGCATATTCCAGAACAAACAGGCTAACGATTGGAAGGATAATTACTAAGCCATTCCTGAAGCTTTCATCAAAACTGAGATTTGTTCCTTGGAGTAAAATTCAGTTTGTTACATGGAAATTTATCATCGGAATAAATCTTAATATTTTAAGGTTACTTTCATGCATTGATGAAGATACCCCACACAAGTAATGCGAAGAGGAGGTGCATTTCTAGCCAGTTACTGGAATTGAAAATAAATTGATCTCACTAGGAAATAAATCATTCTGTCACGATGACATTGCACAAATGTCAACCAGTGCTAAATGCTGACGGGCAAATTACTGATGTTTGAAACATTGGCAATGCGCTTTGCCCTTCATGTTGGGATTCAGTTTATTTTTTAAAATGTCATAGTTTTAAAAACAATAACCCTTTTTGTATAATTTTTCTTGAAATGGTTCTGAAGAAAATTTCCACGTGATAAACTTGTAATTAGAAATCCTTACTTAATTCTAAACTTGTCGTTCAGCAGCTCTGCAGATTTTGTATCACATGTTTTGATCAGGTTTCAAAGTTGCATCTTACTATTTGGAATGTTGTCAAACTAAATCCGGTATATTTAGCTGATTAACTTTTTAACAGAATGGTTCCGTTTGTTGCACGCGGTATGTGTGCACATCTACAGATATGCGCAATAATCTTTAAATTGTAGGCCAAGAGAAGCCACCAATTAAGGTGAACAGAGTAGCTTCTGTCACATTAGAAATGGTTTATATTATTTTGCACATGAGGATGTCTGTATATTTTGCATTTGTGGATAAGATAATTATGATGAATTGCAATGGATTTGAGCTTTTTTTGCAACATTTTGAAGCTTTGTTGCATCCCCAGCCTTTTTGTCATGCAATGTAATTTTGTTTGCTCCATGTACAAAAAATAGCTATAACGTGAATGATCAAATACTTGTACCATATTATCTTGCATAATATTTTGGGAGGATGAGTATAGAGGTCATCACTTACATGCTTCGTAGAGGTTCAAGGAATTTCCAGTACGCACGGCAATTTTAGTTTCACATTGAACCAGTAACCTAATTCTGGTATCCTGTAAGAAATGTGTAAGGGTATATTTTAACATTGTACACAAATCAAAACTATTTATGCTTTCTGGTTATGCTTTCCTCGAGAGACACCTTCATTGAATGCCACATGGTCCTAGGCGGCTTATAAACACCAGTGTGAATGACGTTATCCCATTTTGAACAGATACTATGTTGTCATAATATTGTTTTTATCACTACTCAGAAGCAGTGCATGCTTCCAGAACCTGAATTGTTTTCACTATGAATCCTAGCAGCTCATTCATGCTTACTAACAGATTCTACATATAGTTGGCTTTTTGAGTTAATTGAACTGGGAGTTTATTATTGTGCCATTTTGTTTCTTACAGTGCAGATGGTTCTGTGAACATATCACACAGATACATGTTACAGCATTATGAAACTATATATGTAAATCAATGACCTTAAATACAAACGGGATGAAAAGGCGATAATTTTCAAATACTTAGAATATAGGTGAAATTTGTGAATCTGACTCATCCAAGTGATGTTGGGTAAAAGGTCATGATTGCTTTAATCCTTCATCCACTACAACAACAACTTGCATTTATATAGCACTTTCACAATAACACAGATGTCCCAATATGTTTTGGTAAATTAGATCTACTGTAAATTTGACACAAACAATGTAGGGAAATATTGGGACAAACGACCAAAAGCTTTGCCAAAGAGTTTTAAGGAGTGTCTTAAAGGAAGACAGAGGTGGAGAGGTTTAGAGAAGACATTCCAGAACTTAGGGTCTAGGCAGCTGAAAGCACAGTTGCTAATGATGGAGGATTAAAATCAGGGTGCACAAGAGGCCAGAATTAGAGGAGCATTGAGATCTCGGGATTTGAAAACAATCAGAGGAATTTTAAAATTGAGGCGTTGCTGGACTGGGAACCAATGTAGGTCAATGAGCTAAGGGGTGTTGCTGTTGCTAAAATGCTGTCTTGTGCTATATGCAGAATTTCCTGTTAACCGGTGTCGCTATACAGTGTTGAGTTAAGCTTTGTATAGGTATACGTATCTATGTTTGTGTGTATATAAAATATATATAATATTTTAAACATAATATAAAATGTATGGTGAAATTAGTACATATGTTTAGTATTGAAAACCTTTGTGAAGCCTTGTAATTATATAAACCTCCATATAACTTGATCTAAACAAATCTAAATTTAGTACTAAGAATTTGATTCTCTGCCATCATATTTCAGGCAGTTGTATGGCAAAAGGCCAAGGTGTCGGATCACAAAATGGCCTTGTTAACATTTCTGGGAACTGCTGTGATGGTCAGCATGGTACCTATCCAACATCATGAGCAAGAACCTGAGGTCAGTATAAGGTTACACTGATTATGCTGTGGGAGTGGGGGAAAAAAATCTATGCTCAGCAATTTAATGCAATTAGTTTTCCCTAAGACCATGCACCATGACAGTCAATCTTATGTTAACTGTTTATTTGATTATTTGATTCAGTAAACAACATATTTTCTTGAGTATTTTGATCTTTCTTAATAAAATGTAAACTGCAAGAATCAAATTTAGAAATTACTTGAAACTTTAGTATTTTGATAATTGACACCATTATTTTCCCTTTTCCACCATTTCAATAATTTTATTGAAGAATTTGATTGTGAGGCAACCTGTGTTTAACTGATAATGTAATCTTTTGACTGACATTTTCTAGCAGTTTTCTCACTTCCAAAGTAAGGCTCGTTGTTCTATGATTCTAGTTTCTATGTGATCGATGCCATGTCAATCCTTTTCCCTTTTTTAGCACAATGGTGTAATATGTGCAAACCTCCTGCTGATGTTGCCAAATCAATCTGGTAATTTGTGGTTAGAGTCTCTGGTATTTAAGGGTACTGAAGGCGATTGGGAATGGAGTTCAAACTATCAGACCTGCTGTCCTGTCAATTCCAAGCTCCTTTAGTATAGTATTCTTTGAAACTCTTATACCAATTCCTGATTCCTTCAAATGCTTTTTATGTCTTAATTTAGTATATTGCAAATTTATTTTGTGAAGTGTTTATTTACTGTTTTGTACTAATCTCTGTGGTGATTACATCAAAGAGGACAAGCCAAGATATGCCTCAATATGTAACTCAAGAGACATTGTGGAGCGCATTCTTTCTGCTCTTCAGGGCCATTGAAACAAAAGTGATCAGTAGCCAGTTGACAAACCTACCAATGTGAGACACCTGGAATGGAAACTGATGTCAAAATTGTCACTACTGCCTGCTGATTAGAATTTCACAACTCTACATTATTGTAGTTGGTTTTCAAAGAAGTTTGGGGGACAGAACATACCATTTGTTTATTGTGAGTTGAACTGACAAGATATTCATTACTATTGAACACCTTTAGCTGGCTAAAAATTCAGCACCGGAATTTTTCTGCCCCGCCCGCCACAGGAATTGGAACGGGTGAGGGGCAGACAATGGGAAGGTCCGTTGACCTCGGGTGGGATTTTATGGTTTCGGGACATGAGGGTGTAAAATCCCACCCCATATTTCTTATAACTAAAGCTGTTCTCATTTTCTTCTAATCACTGTTGTCATATACTGTGATGTCATTAAAACATTTTGTTTGCGTTTATAAAAGCTAATAAGCTTTTAGGTATATCGAATAGTACACAATTTTAATTTATTATTCAAAAATAAACATAGACTTTATTGAAGGGTTCTTGGAAACCAACAGCAGAAGCCCTACAGTGTCGGTCAGTGTATGTACAAATAGCATTATTGCTTTTGTTAAACAAATGTTTAGTGTAGGTTTATAAGGATTGTGGTCCTCATTAAGGGAGAGTACCTCTGAATTAAGAAAACAGTTTCCTTTAAAACATCTTTCTTGTTTCTTGTATCTAGTACTTAAAGCAGTGCTATGTCACTGTAAAAAAAATCAAAGAAAAATTGCTTGTAAATCCAGTATTTAATTTTGTGATCTACCATTTCATAATGTTAAAATTGAAATTATTGCACAATTACAAAAATTTTGTGGTAATGCTGGTGCTATCAGAACGATTTAGCATGGCTAATCAACCTAACCCGCACATCTTTGGAGTGTGGAAGGAAACCGGAGCACCTGGAGGAAACCCACGCAGACACAGGGAGAACGCACACCACACAGTCACCCAAGGCTGGAATTAAACACGAGTCGTGGCGCTGTGAGGCATCAGTGCTAACCACTGTGCCAACGTGCCATCCAGAGATTCAGAGTTCTTGCACATGGCGAACTGAAGTTTTGCATTTAACCACACAAATCCACTAAGCACATCGGGAAAGCTTAGGGCTTGTCCAAATGTCCTCTGACATGAAAAAAGCACTTTTACAATTGAAGGGGCTCATTCTTGGTTTTTACGCCTCATTTATCTTGCTTTCTCAATTCCTTTTTTTCTTATTTTCCCCTCTGAACTTGACCTTACAGTGGATTAAAAATTTAATGTACACTCCCTGGTGGCTGCATACCACAATTGTGTAGTGCCCATGTTTTCAGTGATACTGGTGCCATTTTGTGTCCAAGATAGAGTTCACACCATTTTGTGTCCAAGATAGAGTTCACACCATGTGTACACAGTTCTGTGGATACCATTAGGGAAAAGATTTTGGTACTAGCAGCATGTACCAGAAGTATGCAGAGTCGAGTCCATAACGGTGAATATTGATTTGATTTTAGTGTTTCCATTTTCAACCGCAAAACTTCAACTAGCGATCTCCCTTAACCTGAATAGCGGGAAGCACTTCTCCCCCACCTGCCACCACATCAGCTGCTTTCAGGTTAGTTGCTAATTGATTTTCACTGGCTACTTACTGCCTGAAAGGGTGGTGAAGTCAAAGATCCTCATAACACTTGAGAAGCATTTAGATGTGCACTTGCAATGTCAAGGCTATGGGCCAAGTGCTAGAAAATGAGATGAGAATAGTTAGGCAGTTTGTCTTTGACTGGCGCAGACTCGATGGGCTGAAGGGCCTTTTTCTGTGCTGTAGACCTCTGACTATTGTTGAGTTCGTAGAAGGATTTAGAGGATTAAGTTGCTACTTAAATTGGTAAAATCTGCAGAGTAGTATGGCACATGACGTAGGTCTTTTTTCTCAATGAATGGCTCTGATCAAGTGACTTGCTCCCATCACCTCAATCAAGGGTGCTACAGTTTCTATTCTTTTTGGATTGCAGTGTGACAGAGATAATACACAGAAGCAACTTAGAGGAAGACAAGCTGCTTGAAGAGAGAGGTAATTCAGGGAGCAGTTCTTCTATCTCAATGTCAGGAAGGAACAGTTTTTGCAATAACTCCATTTTGCTAAGGAGGTATTCACCTTTGCAGGCAGGGCAGGCGTGGTATTGCTGATGACTGGCAATGATCTCTTCACATCAGATAGGTGACATTGTGCGGGTGGCTATTCACTGTTGTATAAGCGAGATTGCCAACACTCTGTTTGCAAAAAGAATGAACTATGTGCATTCCCTTTTTTCAGAGAAGTGCAGGTGCAGTGAGCAGATGACTTAGTGCCCTATGGTGCAGGGTGTTGGTGATTGTGCACATCTTTGCAGGCACCACATATTAATTCAGAAATGTACCACAATCACAAAGACTTCCATTACCTCAATGTCCAGTTGGTGTGCGACCATATCCGGCTCACCATGCAGGTCTATACCCAATATTTAAGTTCCACCATGAGAAACTAGAGGGTGGCTACTGGGCGATGAGGGTTATTGGCTGTTTGCATGGCTCAAAATACTGGTAAGCTCCCACACATGTGGGCAGCATACATTTAATCACACCCATGCTGCCAAACATAATGGCATTAAGCAGGCCATTAGGATGCTTAAGCAACATTCCTACTGACTGCATTTTTCTGGAGGAACTTTACTCACTGTAATTGCTGTCAGACCGTAATTGCTGTCAGGATTCATCACAGTCTGCTGTGTGCTGCAGAACCTCATTATTGTGAGGGCATAAATATGGTGAGTGGCTAAGGAAGGGAAGAGGTTGTCAACACAGCCCCTTTCAGACTGGTCTGTCTGTAATTGGTTCAACTGATTGACTTCAAGTGAAGGTAACCAATTCCTCATTCAGCGACAGTCCTACATCTTACTTTCCCTCTGTCACTGGCCGTCACAGCTTCCTCTTGGCCGCAGTGCTGAAATAAAAGCCAACTACAAACAAACATTCCAAAATAACTTAATCAGTCAAACCATCTAATATTCCATTCAAAGTCAACTAATCATCCTGTGTATTCCCTCAGTGCCTGTTCTCCACATGCTTTCCCTGTCCTATGCAGTGCTACCCCGGTGACTGCAGCGTGCCAAGCACAAGGTTACTCATTTTCAGTGGACGAGACTGCAATTGGCCTTGCAGGAAGATCCCAAGCAGCTGTGGCACCCAAAGGCTCAGCTTTGAACTGCGCCACGTTTGCATGGCAACAACATCTGGGCTGGCTAGCTGACAGGGAACCGCAAGGACACTGTAAAGCGCAAAGGTGGAGGACGAAAGCTGTCATCCTGAGAGGAGACAACGGGTTTGTGTTTCATGGAGCTACCATCAATCCCATTGGCGGCACCTCAGCAAGTAATCTGTGAGAGCCAGATTGCTGAACTGCTATGCTATCCAGCAAGCCCCTTTACATGATGGCAGTGGTTGTGCAGCCATGAGGACAGAAAGCTGAGCTTGCATGACTTCAGTCTTAGTTGCCACTGCTGCAGCCAGATGTAATACTGCAAGGCAAAAGGACATGGCAATGGGACAAGTAGAGATGATTCTAGAGGAAGTGCAAATGGGAAAGCAGAAACATCAACATCTGTTGTCCAAAAGGAAAGCGGTTAGAGGTCATGATTTGGAAATGATTGAACCTGGGAAGAATTAAAATGACAGGCAACTGTCATATTTGCAAACTGAACATTGGTGTTCACTAAACGATCACCCAGTCTGGGTTTTAATTTCCCCAGCATGGAGAAGACTGCATCGTGAGCAACAAATAAAATGAGTAAAATCCCAATAAGTTGAATCCCAGAGGATCCGCCCACAAATTTATGTTAAGCGGAGCTTAGTGCTGGCCAAGAAAGCCCCGTTCCCACATCAGTGCATCTCTCTCTGGCTCAATGTGCCTACAAATGAGGTCTATGTCCCAAACAACAGATTCAAAAGGCAAGTGAAAACACAGTAAAGCAGTAAGTTTGTGAAAAAGTCTTTACTCGATTTATTCACACCTTGTAAATGGCCAGAGCTTTGCATTGAAAAATGTCGGGAGCTAGGTCAGGAAAAGTTCCATAATTTTTTTCTGCTTAGCATGCTGTCTTCATATCTGCAGCATACACTCCATCATGTTATCAATGCAGTCAGGAATATTTTGGGTGTTTATCTGCTGCAGTGCGAAATCCCAAAGCATCTCTATAGCCTTTTGCGGCCTCAAACAGGCAAGTAGGCAGGACTCATCGTACTCTTCACTGTCTTGGCCTCCTTGGACTCTCAGGTTTCATATACAATTGCATCATCTGACAGTTCTGCCATGCAATGTCTGGCATCGTCCACCTTTGCATAAATTTGCATGTGTCTCTCTGCTGCAATTTCCATTGAGTGTAAAGTACCTTGTCATCGGGTTGGTTGGCTGTACCCTGCTCCTTCTCGTTCTCGACATCTTGTGCAGTCATAACCTGTTTGAACCCAGTATGGGCAGAAGCAGGTGGCAATCGTGGCTTACGTCGCTATCTTCTATGCCATCTTCATGAACATGGCCTCGATAACTTGAGAGATCAGCTACCATCAGTAGTGGGTTTTCAGGTTTCTAATCGTCCCAGCTTGGCAGTGGTGTGGTGAGGCAAGGGCAGCTTAACGCTAGTGGCCAGTGATGTCCGGGTTCACTCAGTTGTCTGTAATGATGAAAAATCTTTTCCTTTTGCTTATATCTTTTGTCCAATTTCTAGCTCTAAGCGTTAAAAATGCTAAAGGTCATCCAAGTAGTTTTGTTCATCTCATACTGTGAGAGTAGTGTCTTGATGTTCATGAAGCAACATTGCTTTTTGTACTTTCCTATCACAAGAAGTGGCAGCTTTTCGGTGCCATCCAAGATGGCGCAGAGCGTAGCCGTGATATGTACCTTGCTCCGCTTTCTACCATTGCATGTTTCATCTTTAAACATCAAAGAGTGCTCTGGCACAAGTTGGTAAAACAGTCTGGCTTCATTCATAAAACTGTCTTGTGATGCATACTCTTTCAAGGCATGGGCAAGACCATTTTGAAGCCAATCGTCTGTCATTACTGCCATAACTACTGCATCCTCATTGCTTACTATGCGTAAGACAATGTCTTGACTTGAATTGGTCCAACCATCCACTGCTGCAGATGAACTCCATGTGGCCCAGCTTCTTTGCCAGGGCAACTCCCCTTCCTTGCAGGATTGGACCAGAGATGGGAATTTTCTCTGCTACGGCTGTCTTCAGCCAGGCTGGCAGAGTTTCTTCAGCATCGGGACAGTCAGCCATTCTCATCCTCCTTGCTGCAGAGAATGTCTGTCTGTTTGTTGAATTGTTCCAAGATGTTCATCTTCTGTTTTCATAATGGTGGACAAACTTGATGGTGGAGTCTCCCACTCTTTTTCTCTTCTCGCCATGGTCTTTCGCTTGCTATTTCTGTTGGTGTATTTGGAGACATGACACTTGGGAGCACTGAGTTAATACAGCGACTTCGCAGGTGGCCTGTGATCTCTTCCATGGCTGATGCTTCTCTCTCTGTTTCCTGCTCTACATCATAAAACATCACTGGCGTTTGCATACATCACTATAGCAGGGCTCCACAATGAGCAAATAGGAACAAGTACAAATACATAACATTTCCTTCCTTTCCCACCCCCCCCTCTCAACTTAAACATCCCCAAAACAAGTTCAACATGAGTCAGTCACTATTAATAAGTCCGACAGTCAGGAAATTGTCGCTCTCAGAATGATTGACAGTAAATCTCTGGCATCAACCTTTTCACACTGGCGTGAACCTCTGGTGTTTTCTTCTCCACATTGTCTTCACTGGTAGTTGGTTTAACCAGCGTTGATGTAGGAACTAGAGATTGTTTCTGTGTCTAGACAGAAGATGAAGTGTTGCTTTCCTCAGAGATGTCTGGTGGTATTGGGGTTGTAGGAAAGTTCTGATTAGGCAAGTCTGAACCTGAATTTTCAATAGGCTCCATTATTAAAGGATGTGTTATTCCAGCCAGAAACTGGTCTGCATGTCCCCTCCAGATGTCATCTCTGGTCTGGACAGTGTAAGAGACAGGTCTAGTCTGTGCACAAACTCTGGCAGGAACCTATTTCTCCCCTATGGAACAAGCCAAAACTCCTTGTCCTTGGTGGAAAACCATGTTTTGCCTTGCCTTCCCGCCGTTCCATTGGTGCTTGTTGTTGCTGTTTCACAGTTTCCTTCATTTTTAGATGTTTTAAAAGATCAAATGCAAAACGCAGCTGTCTTTTTATAATGAGTAAAGCAGCAAAGATCTTGATCATGGAATGTGTGATATTCCCGTAGACCAGCAAGAATTTGCTAAAGCGTTTGATAAGCAAACCTTGTTCCTTGATTGTTTTCCAAGTGTGTTTCTGGATTTGGATGAAGTTTTATGCTAGTCCATTAGTAGCAGGATGATATAGTGTGGAAGTAATGTGTTGAATACCGTTTTTTTGTAGGAAGTTCTGAAATTCTTGCAAGACAAATTGAGGTCTGTTGTCACTTACCAGCTGTTCAGGAAATCCAAAGCAACTAAATACTTTTCCTAGCTTCTCCATAGTCTTATCAGATGAAATAGATACCATCACAGAGACTTCTGACCATTTGGTATGAGCATCAACCATTACACTAAGAACATATGTCCTTTGAAAGACGTACGAAATCCACATGCATACATTGCCAAGTCTCTTCAGGCCATTCCTATGGATGCAGTGGTGTTAAGGGTAGGAGGTTTCTTACCTCCTCATAGGAGGAGCATGTTCTAGCTTTTTCCTCAACCTCTGCATCAACTCCAGGCCACCAGAAATAACTTCTTGCAATTTCCTCCTTAATATAACTTCGCACACAACTCCACTGTGGCCTTCATGTACCTTCTGTATTACCCATTTTCTCAATGGTGACGGGAATTATCACTCTGAGCCCCCATAGAAGACATCCTGACCTACTGTACAGTCTGTACTGACAGCTTCATTCTCCTGGGGTAGTAGGGTTTCAGGTTAGATGTTAGTCCTGAAGTCTTCCCAGTAAAATAATATCCATATCAGCTTTGACAAAGGATCATCTGGACTTGAAACGTCAGCTCTCTTCTCTCCTTACAGATGCTGCCAGATCTGCTGAGATTTTCCCTTTTGGTTTTATTAAAATAATATCCATCACTTCCGAGTGTGTTTTCTCACTTCTCTAGAAATGACAGATATGTTGTCTACTTGTTCAAAGTAGAAAATATTTCCATCGAGCAGCCTGACGAACTGCCAGATAGTGGCAATCTTGAAAGTTCATCGGGTTACAGTGCAGACTTGACTGTCGATACTTAACGCTGTAAGTACATGCAGACAAGTGCAATTCCCGTCTTCGCATTCTACATATCACAAGTGACAGAATTCTCATGTGTGGTACAAAAATGGTAGTGAGTGGATAATGATCTATCAGCAATGTTAGATCCCATATAGGAGCTGAGGGATTCCTTGACTCTGAAAATGATCCCCATTGTCTGCCATTCAATCTGAGCATAGTTCCACTCAGGTTCGAGAAGCAAAAGCAATGGGTCTTTCTTCTCCCGATGGCATGATGTGGGACACCACTGTTTCTACACCAAAAGGGGATGCATCACAAGCTAACTGTAAGGGTAAAGTAGGATCAAAGTGCGTGAGAACTTCAGACTTGAGTAACGCTTCTTTGGTTTGAATGAAAGCGTTATTTCTGCCTTGTTCTGGTGCAAGAGGTTATGTAATGGTTTCAAAATTGTTGCCAAGTTTGGGACAAATCTTTTTATAGTATCTTTCTATGTGATCTTCTCCAGCCCGACAACCCTTTGAGATATCTGTCCTGTAACTCTGGCTTCTTGAGCATGCCTGATTTTAATTACTCCATCATGGGTAGCCATGCTTTCCGCTGCCTCTGTGAAATTTATCCTTATAACACAAAATTAGAGACTTTGACCAGTTCATATATCTTAAACGCTTTACCCAGGTGCCCTTATTTATGAGATGAAAAAAAGGACAAGACTCGGTTTGCAGTTCAACCCAATTTTATTATCAAGTTCAATAAACATTAACACACACTTACTTTTCCCAAACTATCTTGACTCTATTTGCCTACAATTCTAATACTACCTGTGCCGATGAATACCACCAAGCCACGGGTCCAATTCTCCAACCCTCTGCCATCTCAGCGTCCTTGTCTTCCATCCGTCTTCGGGTTGCCGCTGAGTTGTATCTGTAGTCTTCTTCGCTTCAGATCGTGCCAAATCTTTTCTTGGAGTGGCCTTCAGGTGTCTCCTTTTATTTCTCTCGTCACGCCCTTCCAGAAGATTCTCTGGCTTCCAGCCAATGAGAGTTACCGGGTGGGGATTGTGGCACCCAATGAGGTTGCAAATTCCTTATTTGGAAGATGCTAGATGCACTCTAGGTGTCCATTGTCAGGTGTGCATATTCCACGTAGCCCCTTCCAAATAAGATCGTAGCGGGAACTCTAGGTGCCAGAGATTCCGGCTGAAACCAGGGAATACACAACTATCTGCCAAATGTGGTTCAGGCAAGCCCTTCCAATCTTGCTGCTGGGGCATGCCCTGGCTTGCCCTGACCCTGTATTGTTTTTGGTCTTGGCCTGTCTAGGTTCCCAGCGATCCTTGCTATTTGCTGCAGCAGTTTAATTTAGTGTGTTCAATTGTCCATTGGGCCGACGTTGGCCATCTGCGCCTTGGAGTATTATGTTAACTGCGCTATGTAAATACAGGTTGTTGGCCATAACTTCCATGCTGGAAAGAAAAGGCTCAAAGCTCTGCATAAAGCCCAGTGCCAATTGGGTGTTAGACTGATCCATTCTCCGAGTAAGAACACGTGGAACAACAACAACCGGACTGAAAGCACCAAACTGAGAGTCAAGCAAACCTGCGCCCTTGGTGCACTTCTCTACAATGGTGAGACCTGGACAACATATGCTAGGCAGGAGGAAAAACTGAACGCTTTTCACCTTCGCTGTTTCAGACGTATCTTCAGTATGTATTTGCAGGATAGGTTCACCAAAGGTCCTGGCGGATGCTTATTCCATCAGCATACAGTATTGCTAAAGCAACGATGTCTGCACTGACTCCTGCCTAGCATATGTTGTCCAGGTCTCTCCACTGTAGAGAAGTGCACCAAGGGCGCAGATTTGCTTGACTCTCAGTTTGGTGCTTTCAGTCCGGTTGTTGTTGTTCCACATTTTCTTACTCGGAGAATGGATCAGTCTAACACCCAATTGGCACTGGGCTTTATGCAGAGCTTTGAGCCTTTTCTTTCCGGCATGGAAGTTATGGCCAACAACCTGTATTTACATAGCGCAGTTAACATAATACCCCAAGGCGCAGATGGCCAACGTCAGCCCAGTGGACAATTGAACACACTAAATTAAACTGCTGCAGCAAATAGCAAGGATCGATGGAAACCTAGACAGGCCAAGACCAAAAACAATACAGGGTCAGGGCAAGCCAGGGCATGCCCCAGCAGCAAGATTGGAAGGGCTTGCCTGGACCACATTTGTTGGATGGATGAGGGCCATGTACCCAAAGACCATCTGAATGATGAATTGGCCACTGGGTCACAACCCGCTACGGGTGCCTATACCTCTGCTACAAAGACACCTACAACCTATGAAGATGGTGGATATTGACACTGACAAATAGGAGAGACAATTGCTGGTAACCATGACCTCTGAAGGCTGACTGGAAGGACATTGGAAGAGTCAAACTGAAACGAGAAGTTCAGCTGATCAAGAAGAAGGCCCAGAGAAAGCAGGCCAGTAAATCATTCACCTTCTCAGTCTATTTCTTCCTCTACAGGAAATGCAACAGAGTCTATGCCAGAGTGAAGCTCAGCTGAGTCATACCAGACGATGCCTAGTAAAGGCAAAGAAAAAGAGACTGATGAAGAAGAAATATGCCATTCAATCTCTCACTCTAAGCCATCAAATCAGATATTAACACTGCACTTGCTTTAGAAGGTAACATCGAGGTGGATATGCACATAGTGAGACACCAGACACAGGGCAGGGAGAAACGGTGGCGCAGGTTGCAACTTACTGGAGGCTGGCTGAGGAGGAAGCAAATGAGACTTTGATGCTGCAGCCTAGACAAAAGTGCTGCTGGCTGTGCACAGTGAAAAGCCTCTCAGTAAAGGCAATAGCTTCTCCTTATCCATTCTATCTAATCAGCTCATAATTTTATACACTTCAATTAAATCTCGCTTTGGCCACCTTTGTTCCAAAGAACATTATCCCAGTTTGTATAATCTCTTCTCACAGCTAAAATTCTCTATTCTTGGCAAGATCTTCATAAATCTCAGTATCCTCTCTAATGCGATCACATCCTTCCTGATGTAACATGCATGGCTTCACATCACCCTCTCACACTTGGATCATGCCGCGGCAGTGCATCCAGGTTCTCAGGCCAGACTGCTGGCATTGACTGTGATGTTTCCCACTGACTTCACAATGTCTGCCTGGAATGTCTCCTGGTGTCCTCTGGGTAGATGACCTCTCTTCCCTTCTGCACCTCCTGCACCAAGGCCTCTAATGATGCATTAAAGAGCCTTGAAGGATTCTGTGTCTGCCCTGTGTGCTATTTTTCAGTGTTCATTCTGCTCGGGCACTATTCTCTGTTCCTCTACACTTTGCAGTATCCTGCTACTTACTGTGTATTTCCTTGCCTAGTTTGTTCTCCCTAAATATATTACCACACACATCTCTGTATTGGATTCCACTTACCACTTTTCTGCCCTCCAAACCAGTCTATTGATTTCTTCCTGCAGTCTACAGCTTTCTTCCTCATCATCTGAATGACCATTTTTATATCACCTGCAAGCATCTTAATTAGTCTCCACCTTTTAAGCATTTTCATCACAAAATCACTGGCTGACTATCTCCCATTGTTTTCAATTTTGGATCCAACTTGTCATTTTCCCTTGGATCCTGTGGGTCCTTACTTCCCTGACCAGCCCACCATGTGGGGGCATTACCAAAAGCCTTGCTAAAATCCTTGTGGACTGCGTCAAACATGCTGTTCTCATTTGCCCTCCTTGTTTCCTCCTTCAAAAGATTCAGTCAAGTTAATCAGACATGCCATTCCTTTAAATCTCTCTTTAAATCTATGCTGACAGTCCTTGATTAATCAATGCCTTTCTAAATGACAATTTATACTGTCCCACAGAATTTCTTTCAACGGTTTTCCCACCACTGAGGTAAGGCTGACTGACCATTAATTACTTAGTATCCCTTCCTTTCATTTTAATTAATAGTCCTATTGGTTCAAGTGAAATCCTGTTGCTTGGCCGATTCACTCAGGTTCCATATCCCCTGTAGAGATATTATTGCTTTCTCGGACTATCAATGACTGTAAGTTGCCACACAAAAGGCCTCAAAACGTTTGTGGGCAGCTGTAAGTGTAATGAGTGAGTGTTGTTTATTTGCCAATGACTGCAGAAACCAAGCCATTGTGTTGGAAGCTGCTTATGGTTGGTGAGGTTATGTGATGGCTATTTATGGAAGCTTTTACTAGAGGACGTTTCAGAAAATTGTTTATGACGCTATAACTTCAACTGCTCACCCATTAGAATTTGTGCTCTTCAGCTGCAAATGTACATGTTCCTGCACAGCAGTCCATTTGCACCCTGGTAACTTGGAAATAAGGTTATTAGGACCTGACAAATGTGTTCTGACTGTAACATGGAACCTTCACTAATTGCAGCCTATCATTTATTTTTTAAGTTGATAATTATTTCCAAAAAGGTTAAAGAATAATGAACATTGACATGTTACTTGCACACACTGTTTAAGCAAGAAGCTTTTCCATGGCTCACAGCTTTTTAAATAAATGTTGAACTCAGTGATATTTTATTAAAATATACTGTCGCTTTCTGTTCTCTGTCTGTATTAGTTTAAAATGTCTTCAATTGGACATTCTTAAATTCAACTGCAGCCCATTCCACTTGAAAATGTAACTCTAACCTTTCTTAAATGAAAAACAATTTCTCACTAATTAATTTTGGTGGAGACTTTTTTAATAAATTAGAATGCATTCATCTTCATTGTGAGTGCTAATTTATTCATTGTGTAGACTCCAATTAGTTCGAATATTGTTTTCTATTCTCTTCAGTTTTAAAATGTATAAATATAAAACTTAGCTTCCAATGTTTTAAGTTGGAATTAGTTAAAAAGAGTACTTACCCCGACTGTGCAACCTTTGACATTGCCCTCTAACCTTTAGTACTATTACTTTATACAATTTCCCCCTAGGATTTGTTCAATAAAGTTCAACACTGTAGGGCTTTTTTTGCTTTAAAAGTAGAGAAAAACTAAATAAATTTCTTAACTGCAGAACTTTTTTTTAAAAATGGAGCAGTGATGTACTAAATTTTAAAGGCTAAGTGGAGAGTTTAAGTAGAGCTTCTCAGGGTAAATAAGTAACAAAAAATGGGGATGCCAACTCCCTTGAACTCTGCAGAAAACTCATTACATTGAGTTTAACAAGCTCATCTCTCTACTACACCATGTCATCTGTGTTAAATACATATTATAAAATTAGCTCATTGGTATAACATTTTAATAAAGTGATAGATAGATTTCCAAAGATACATTAAACACATAAAATAGAAACCTGGATTGAATGGCCTATGCATTTCTGGCAAGAAATCATACTGGAGATTTCCCACTCATCATAGCAGAAAGACAACCGGCCAATTTTAACATCTGGGCCTTGTTTTAGTCTACCTGGTTTCTGCCAATTTCAAGTAGTATTTTGGGGGAAAGGAGCAGAAAATCCACACTTTCAGGCATCCTCCACAGATTGCATGTAGCAAGATTAGTCAGTGGACCACATTTGGTGAGGGTTTGAGATCCTAAACTTTCCTTCCAGTGTATAAAGGATTATTCCAATGTTTGCAAGGACATAGGTCATGTTTTTTTTTAAGAAAAGGACCGGGACAACATCCGAGGAGAGAGAACAGTTTGAAACATCAGCTTACGTGTGGGTGAGAAGGAAATCTTGGCAGTCAGCACTTTAAATGGAATAGAGAGGGATTTCAGGACAAGATTAGCTCAAGGGGGCATGAGGCGAGATGGAAGCAAAATTAGACAAATATGTTTGCAACAGCTTTGAATCAGTGGCCAACCTGAAATAGGTTCACCTGACCACCAAGCTAATTCCTGTGCAAATTCTTACACTCACAAATAGACTAGGAGCACTATCGTGGTACACGTTAAGTTTTCTTTTGTTAAAATTATGTTGAACATTATGAAAAACACTCCCAAAATTTATAGTTGTTGCTGGGTTTTTTTGTTATTATTAGCTCCAGATTTTTTGAGGAATTCAGCAACTCCGACCAACTCAATAGATTGACATTTGCTCGACATGTCCTTTTACTTGGCCAGGTACCTGCATAGGTTTGTAAATTCCCAAGGGTCAAGCAGACAACTTTTTTCCAGCCAAAACTGCAGATTAAACTTTTATTAGTGTTGTTCAGTTTTCTGTAAAATTTAAGTGTTTGTCATCCCTATGTTTAAAGGAATTTCTATGATTGCAGCAATCTTTAAAACAAAAATCAGGTCCAACATTTGTTTTGTTTTTCATACCAGAAGGAAAACAACATAAAGAAAATGCAAAGCCAGAGTAGCTGTCAATGGAAAAGATGAAGAAAGGGGGTCTGGGAAAGAAGTCATTTTGTATGGAACCAGTTTTGTAGGCTAGAAAATGAATGTCCAGCTGTTATTTTAAAAAAACTTTCATAGTGAATGTATCAGTCACATTGTAACCCATTAGTTCATAAAATCTAATTTATCACTTCTGACAGATGTTTTCTTGCTGACCTTAATGTTTACTCAGTAAATAGTGTTTGCCTGTACCCTTTGCCTTACATGCATTCCAGTATTCAGTCACATGGTGGAAAGATGTGGTAATTACTACTGAATTTGATAATGTTGAATAGTACTGATTTTAACAAATATATTATTCATTTGCAGATGATGTAACATGCAGCTGAGGTAGTATTAGAGAAAAGGTTATGGTACATGTAGAGTAGTAGTGTGAAAATTAAAATAATTAATGAATTGGATTATGTGATACAAGCAATTACATGTTAGTAAATACAGTAGACAACAGTTGCTGGATAGTTCAAATTACATGAATACACTATCCTGACATTCTTCTTTTACCTTTGTGGAGCCTCTTTGCACAACATCTTTTCAGTTTCAAAGGAGGGGCCCTCTGTTATTTTTGTTTGCTTCCTTCAGGGAAGGGTCCTGGCTTTTGCTTCTGTGTCTCCTGAATCACACTTGATTCAAGTGAATCACTGTGGAAAGTCACCTGTGTGCTTTCACCCTTTTGTAGAATGAACTCCAGATATGTTGCCCTCCTAAACATTGTCTTGATGACATTGCAACTGTTAAATTTTGTGGATTTTATTTGCTGGTGTTCACAGATTTTCCTCAGTGGTTTTCTGCCCAAGCTGGGTTCCAATCCATCCTTGACGAGCCTCACCAGCCCTGACAGAAGTTTTATCTCTGTTAATTCCAGGCCTGTTCATCACAAGGAAATATTAAAGGTAGATGAATAATTTTAGTGATGCTTGTGTTTACCTGTTTTTCTAAAGTGCAATAAATGTACTTTATGTTGAAGAATGTTTATCATAGTGTAAAAAGATTCAAATAGTCTTATTTGGGCTGGGTTCGAGCAAAATTAGTTACGTGTATGGTCAAATCTGGGATCAAGTCAAAGCTTTGCATTAGTTCCGTGACCTCTTACAGTGAGCAAAAGGGGCAAATGTTGGTTGACTCAGTTATCAATGAGTTACTGTGCTTCATCCAACTTCTGCCTGAGCAAGAAGTAACCTTGTGGATGCTGCAGTAATTATGTTTTAGAATTTTAATTGTGAAGCTTAATTAATTGGTTTTGCATTACAAATGGGTATAAAAACATCTTGCAGTTGCTTGGGGCTGTGACATTCCCCCCAATTTTGAAATTAATTTGTTGTGATTTCTAAACTTATCTCTAAAGGCTACTGCAGTTGAAATCTTAGATGTGAGTTTGATCAATATTTCTGCAACAGGTATTGTAGCTTCAATCTGGTTCCAGTTGAATTTAATGAAAAGCTTTTATACATCTCTGTGCTTTATTTCATTAATTGTTCATGCAGATAATGTAATCCAGTGTAAGTGTTGGGACAAACGAGCCAGATAATAAGAACTTGCATGCCAGGATGTTTTCATGGTAGCTTTGAATTTCTTTTGTATAGTGTTGTTTCATTTGTCCCAAAACAGTTAATGGGGTGGTCAATATCTAGATATATTTAATTACCTAATTCAGTTTTGGGTTCTTTCTATTTAAAAGGATAGTACATTTAAACAGAGGCTGCTGCAATACGTTACTCATAGGGAGCACGCCGTATGCTTTCAATCACGATGGAATCCATCATCCATCCTGCTGTGAACACATTAATTCTAATATTCTACAACTATTATAATAATCTACAACTTTTCATTATATATGGATTGTAGTTTGTTTGCCAAGATGAGAAGACTAGTACCTGAGAGTCCAACTTTCTGTTCTTTATATTGCAATGTTATTATAATTAATGCTTTTGGATGAAGCAGACTATTCCTTAACCCACCTAACGACATTTGCGCAAGGGTGGCAACATTTAGACTGAGTTTTGATATTTGGACTCTGTTCACGTTGTTGGAATATTTTAACAAAGCATGTTGAAAAGACAAGATTTTGAATTGTTCTTTACTATTTTTTAGACTGGCTAAGATGAGCAAAAAGTCAGCATTTTCATAGATATTTTCAATACTTTTTGCTAAGCATCTATTTTAACTTTCTTAGAGAGAATATTACTTGGGATGTCCTGTAAAGTTTTTTTTTTAAATGTTTTGCTTTAATTTTACAGTTGGTTCGGCTGTACTATAGCTCTCAATTCCAGAAGGATTCTTCACACATTCGTTATCCAATTTTCTTTCTGAACATCTTGGTTCCAGCTTCAGTTGTAGATGTTAATTTTACACCAGATAAAACCCAAGTAATGCTTCATAACAAGGTGAGACGCACATTAAAAATTATTTCTTATACAGTTGTCATTAATTTAAGTAATACACCAATGAAGCCATTTATTATTGAAATATGTCCAAAGATGTGCAGGTTAGGTGGACTGGCCTTGCTAAGTTGCCCCTTAGTGTCCCAAGTTATGTAGGTTAAGTGGATTAGTCATGGTAAAGCCATGCAGCACGGTAGCATAGTGGTCAGCACTGCTGCCTCTCAGCGCCAGGGACCCGGGTTCGATTCCCAGCTCAGGTCACTGTCTGTGCGGAGCTTGCACGTTCTCCCCGTGTCTACCTGGGTTTCCTCCGGGTGCTCCGGTTTCCTCCCACAGTCTGAAAGACATGCTGGCTAGGTGTATTGTCCATGCTAAATTCTCCCTCCGTGTATCCGAACAGCTGCTGGAGTGTGGCAACTAGCGCATTTTTACAGTAACTTCATTGCAGTGTTAATGTAAGCCTACTTGTGACACTAATGAATAAATAATTTTTTAAAACTTTAAATGTGCGGGGTTACAGGGGTGGGCCTGTGAAAGATGCTGAGTCGCTGCAGACTCGATGGGCTGAATATCTCCTTCACTGTAGGGATTCTACGATTCAATGAAATGGAACATGTAAAATATCCTTTCAATTAAATCTAGCAATATCATATTCACCTGACCAAAAATGTCAACCCCTTAAAAACAGTAAGTAACAACATATGCGACGCTAAGATTTGCACTTCATTGTATTTAGTTCAGCATGTTGTATAATGCCTGTTGGGATCTTAAAGTCTGCAAGTACCAGTTAGATATTGGATCTTTCACAAATGTGATCAGCGGAGACCACAGGCAGGACTATGGAAAATTGATTCTCTAACCTTATTTGTACATTGCCGATGAACTGCCAATTGTGTCCAGAGGAGGTATGCCAGTTGGGAGGGGTGCAAGAATGTTTGGCTCAAATGCTAGACAAGATCAGCAGGTCAGTCCAGAGGTTGAGATGAGCAAGGCAAGGCACTCTGGAGGGAGGTAAGCGTAGTAAAATATAGAGCCAGGTCCTTCAAACTCTACATTTATTGATGTAAAAAAAAGTTACCTTTTTGGTGGAAATCTGCAGTGGTCTCGTAAGAAGCAATGGTTTTGTTGCTGTGCACTAATTCTGCATTAAAGAACAGTCAAACCACTCAGGTGGATGACTCTCTATCCAAGGTAAAATGTAAATTTGGAAGCACCAAAACTGCAAAGAGTGAGAACATGGACTTCCATTGTGAAGGCTGGGCTTAGGTATCTCAGAAAGTTCCCATGCTGTCTAAGCTAAACTGCTTATGCCATATGAAAGGACACCACATAGGCTTGAGCAGACTCCTCCAGACTTTCAGCCACAGTGGTGAAACTTTTGACAGGACCTCCTATACCTTGTTCAACTGCTTATTGAAAGCAAAAATATTTATTTTCTCATTGCCCTGAATTCCACATCCCCGCTCTCTTCTACAGAACTAGGCCTGGTGCTAGCAGCTGATGTGGAATTAGTAAATTAGAGGAATAATAGAAGGTGGGCAACTATGCCCTTGTACTGGACGCAGGAAGTGACTGAGGGGGAAGACCATTGTTGAGTGGGGTGGATAGGGAGGTGGAACTGCTGCCATGTGTTCTAGAGAGAGGGATAAATCAAGAGCACCACTCATACTTGCAACTCTAGTGAGATAATTGAAGTACTTCCTGACTGAATCCAAGTCCCAGAGGTGATGCTGCAGGCATTGACAAATTCTGCAGTCTGTTTCAATGCCTGATGAAGAATATGCCCTGGCAATTCTGGTTTACAGCAATTTCACCTCACCCCTTTCAGAAACATCACCAGGTAGGCTTCTCATTCTTGACCATTTCTTCTACCACCACAATGCGAGCAAAGCAAGTCACAAGGGATTGCAACCTGATTTTTAGAGATGAAGTTCTGCTTTAAACAGGCCTCTGACCAGCCCATTGGAAGTTTCAGCCTGGGAGTGTAAAGGTCACCCATTGAGGCAGCCAGTGCAGTGGGAAATCCACTGGTCAGATAAAATGAGACGAGGAGTTAAAATCCCCTTGGAGTGTTTTTGGCCACAGCAGGTGAGGTTTGCACAGTAACTAAAAAGTGACCTGTATTTGCATTTGGGACCATGATGACTTTTGTTTTGGTTTTCTGGCATTACTCAAAGCAAAATTTACATTGATATCTCAGAGTATTTTTCTTGAAGGAAAATTAAAATTGATCCAACTTAAATAAAAACTTCTGTCACCAGGAGGCCATCTTGCTTGTGATTGAGAAAGTGTTGATTTCAGTTTACGGACAACTTGCTGGAAATGGAACTGATAAATCATCCTCTGATTGTTTGGAAGAAACTGGACTTGTTCGCAGTGGTGAGCCAAATCAGTCTCATCTGTTAACAGTGCCAGATATGTTAAATGGTTGTTCTGAAAAAATCTCTTTTTCTAATGACATTTCTGCAGTGACTGATAAAAAGGAGAGCTTTGTCAGTAACATTGTTCAGATTGATTCCCAAGAAAAATCTCTTCCTTCTGAGAATATGCCATCAAGTCCTTTCCCAGAATTTGATGTGACATTTTCACTGGATGATGACCTAATTCTTTTAAAGAGTCCAGCTGCTATTAACAGTGCCAATTGTCCAGAAAAGTCTAGTAGTCCAACCTTAGCACCTGTGACATTAAATGAACAGATCTCAATCGCAAAAGATTCTGCTGAACTAACTGCTGATAACTGGAGTATGGGGCATGGGATGAAAGATTCTACTGAACAGATGTTTGAACCTGTAAAGCTCTTAGTACCTGAAGGCACTCCAGGCCAAAAGCAAATAAATTGTGATGAAACCAAGTACCAGAAACCGGCCGACACTAGCCCAACCAATGATCCAAACAAAAAATCTTCCAATGTAGTGAAAGAAAAGATTGGACAGATCACAATATATGACCTGATCAGCAATCGCACTGTCAAAAAGTCTCTATCAGCCTCTGCCCTTTTCATACAAGAAACCCGACCCAAACTGTTAGCTGAGAACCCAAGGGCTAATCTGCAAGATGTCAGCATGAAACTTGAAGAGATGTGGAAAAATCTGAATGAGGACGAGAAAAAGAAGTAAGTTTCCAGATTAAATCTTTTGACCTCATAACCCAATAGTTTCCATTCTCTGTGACTCATTGGGTGCAGAGTAAATCCCATTACTACTTGAAATATAAAGCGGAAAATTATTTTTGGCATGTTGGAGATGCCATGCAGGCTGTATTGTTAAAATATATTATGTGCTGCTTCTCCAGACTTCTACAATTAATTGTTTTGTTATATGTCTTTTTTTCCATTCACGGATTTCCTTCAAGGATTTTTTTTCACAATGAAGAGAAATGATGTATTTTCCAGCATATGACATACTTTTGAGAGCACCTTTGATTCTAAATTTATGACCTTTTTGTTTTTTGAGAAACACTGATTTTACAGCAGTTGTTTCGCAGTATTTATGAAACCAAATTTTGTTGCTTACTACTTTATAAAGCCAGGTGATAAAGTGGTTTATGTATTAATGAAATATTTGAAACAGCGCAACTTGGTTAAGTTTATACCAAGTTAAAAATGGATCCAACTCAACTATAAGGTAATATTCTTGCCTTCTTTCACTGAACCTCTATAGGAAGATGTGAAAAAGAAGCTAAGAAGGAGAAATGCATTAAACTAAGAAAATGAAGAAGATGTTAAGTGAAACAAATGGAAATTAAAAATTACATCTAGGGTATAAGAATAAGCTGATAAATAATCATGTTGCATTTAGTTTTTAAAACCCTAAATCTAACGTTCCTTGTGTCTCACTGGGTAAATGTACTGCTGAACATGGAGATCAAAAGGTTCCAGGGTTAATTCCTGATCTGTGCAAAGTTTGTTAGTTTTGGCTGAAGCAGTAGCATTAGGGACAATACAGTTGGAGTCTGTGCGCCTGCGTGATAGAGAAATTAAACAAAGGTTATGACTCTAGATTGCTGTTTGATGGCTACCTTGCTGGAGTATTGGTATACTTGACTAATGCAAATGTGGTTGTAATGCTGCCACACTGGGAAGCTTACCAAAATTTATGAGGTATGGTCACTCAGGCAGTGCACCAGAGGATTACTAAGCCCCTTGACAGTGCAAAATGGTACTAATGATATGCACTGTCAGCCATATACAAAACATAAACCTGCATGTTAAGCTCCAGTGATGTGCTGTACCGAAATACCGATAATTCATATAGCTGTAAACTTAGGTGTTTTTTCATTGCGTGCTTTTTATTTTCAATATTCTGAGACATTTTTTCTCTTTCTCCCCACCAGCCCACACCATCACTCCCCATTACCCCTCAAAAGTAATTCTGTCGAAAGATTGTCTGTCTAAATTCCTAATGAGAGCTGTGCTCTGAATCACTGTTCGACACCACATCTTGGAGATCAGTGGAACTATGTGTAAATATTTTTGTGGCTCACACATGTGCTAAGTTAATGGGGAATAATTGTGCTCATTTGGCTGGAACTTTTTGGTTATGCTGATTATGTGCAACAATGATGAGGGATGTTGAATGCCAGAATTAACCGATTTAGCACAGCCACGGCAATGTCCTCCAATGACATGTTGCTTTTATGTCAGCCTCAAAATTGCAACGCCATCATGATCAAGAATTTACAAGTTAATTGATATTTGTAGTCAGTTTTGACTGAGTCCTGGCAAAATTGGCTTACCTCCCACTGGAGGTTATCCATGGCAACCCCACATCACATCACACCCAAGCCCACTAGCTCCACCACTCCGCTTTGACAGTTATCTGTTACCACCTGTAGTTTGAAACCTACCATCTTGTGTGTAGAAACTTATTGCCTGGTGCAACATCCCATTTTTTATTAACATTGTTTGTGACAACTTTTCCCTCCACCAGTTTTCTTCACTCTTCTGAAGGCCCTATCTCACATTGGGACATCCAACCATTCACATCAGTTGCCTCGAGTAACTTGCTCCATTAGCTTCTCCTGTTGACAGCTGATTTGGTAATGGGAAACATCGTAGATGAACATTAGCCCATCCTCATTTGATATCCATATGTGAAATTTCTGTTAGGAATCACTGTTTAGTGATCAGTAGCAGTTTTTCTCTTCTGCTCTCCCCCACCACATCTGCCAACCCAGGGCACTGAGGTTAATTGTAATGTCTCAACATTTGCGATCTCCTCACCATCACTTACTGCATTGAACATGTTACCTTCTAAGCCAATATGGCTTAATCCTGCATTAAGTAATGTATTTGTCAAAATTGCCTGGAGGATATGACATCCCCAATTCTGGAGGTCTGTGACCAGTGGTGTTCCGCAGGGCTCTGTACTGGGACCTCTGCTATTTGTGATATATATAAATGATTTGGAAGAAGGTGTAACTGGTGTAATCAGCAAGTTTGCGGATGACACGAAGATGGCTGGAATTGCGGATAGCGAAGAGCATTGTCGGGCAATACAGCAGGATATAGATAGGCTGGAAAATTGGGCGGAGAGGTGGCAGATGGAATTTAATCCGGATAAATGCGAAGTGATGCATTTTGGAAGAAATAATGTAGGGAGGAGTTACACAATAAATGGCAGAGTCATCAGGAGTATAGAAACACAGAGGGACCTAGGTGTGCAAGTCCACAAATCCTTGAAGGTGGCAACACAGGTGGAGAAGGTGGTGAAGAAGGCATATGGTATGCTTGCCTTTATAGGACGGGGGAAAGAGTATAAAAGCTGGAGTCTGATGATGCAGCTGTATAGAACGCTGGTTAGGCCACATTTGGAGTACTGCGTCCAGTTCTGGTCGCCGCACTACCAGAAGGACGTGGAGGCATTGGAGAGAGTGCAGAGAAGGTTTACCAGGATGTTGCCTGGTATGGAGGGTCTTAGCTATGAGGAGAGATTGGGTAGACTGGGGTTGTTCTCCTTGGAAAGACGGAGAATGAGGGGAGATCTAATAGAGGTATACAAGATTATGAAGGGTATAGATAGGGTGAACAGTGGGAAGCTTTTTCCCAGGTCGGAGGTGACGATCACGAGGGGTCACGGGCTCAAGCTGAGAGGGGCGAAGTATAACTCAGACATCAGAGGGATGTGTTTTACACAGAGGGTGGTGGGGGCCTGGAATGCGCTGCCAAGTAGGGTGGTGGAGGCAGGCACGCTGACATCGTTTAAGACTTACTTGGATAGTCACATGAGCAGCCTGGGAATGGAGGGATACAAACGATTGGTCTAGTTGGACCAAGGAGCGGCACAGGCTTGGAGGGCCGAAGGGCCTGTTTCCTGTGCTGTACTGTTCTTTGTTCCTCATCCCGCTTGTGAGGCTTAGATAAGTTAAATATTTACGTGGATGAATAACATCTCCCATAACATTATTGATAGTGAGTCAGAGGACATGCTCTTTTGTAATAGGAATACACAATGTGTTAAATAATAATAAGATAATTATAAACCTTGATTTTTAACTACATTACTCAGACAAAAATGCAGACATGCTTGCATGTACTTTAACTGTGTATCTCTCTCCCTTCTTTTTCTCCCAACCCCCATAGCTTTTATCTCCTACCCGTTACCCTTTCTGCCTGTCTGCTCCTTGTTGTGCTCCTGTCCTACTCTTAATTGCTGTTTATGTACCTCTTTCTCTGCTGCTTCACCTCTGTTGCCAATGAAACCCTAATTGCCACTTCTGACTTGATTACTTTTTGCCTGGTTCACAAATCCCACTCTTCATAGTTGTTATGGGTAGTTGTTATGGGGGACTTTAACTTTACAAATGTTGACTGGAAAAGCTATAGTTCGAGTACTTTAGAGGGGTCAGTTTTTGTCCAATGTGTGCAGGAGGGTTTCCTGACACAGTATGTAGATAGGCCAACAAGAGGCGAGGCCACATTGGATTTGGTACTGGGTAATGAACCAGACCAGGTGTTAGATTTGGAGGTAGGTGAGCACTTTGGTGATAGTGACCACAATTCGGTTACGTTTACTTTAGCGATGGAAAGGGATAGGTATATACCGAAGGGCAGGAGTTATAGCTGGGGGAAAGGAAATTATGATGCGATCAGGCGAGATTTAGGATGAATAGGTTGGGGAAACTGCAGGGGATGGGCACAATTGAAATATGGAGCTTGTTCAAGGAACGGCTACTGTGTGTCTTTGATAAGTATGTACATATCAGGCAGGGAGGAAGTGGTCGAGCGAGGGAACCGTGGTTTACTAAAGAAGTTGAATCTCTTGTGAAGAGGAAGAAGGAGACTTATGTTAAGATGAGACGTGAAGGCTCAGTTAGGGCGCTTGAGAGTTACAAGTTAGCCAGAAGGGACCTAAAGAGAGAGTTAAGAAGAGCCAGGAGGGGACATGAGAAGTCTTTGGCAGGTAGGATCAAGGAAAACCCTAAAGCTTTCTATAGGTATGTCAGGAATAAAAGAATGACTAGGATAAGATTAGGGCCAGTCAAGGACAGTAGTGGGAAGTTGTGCGTGGAGCCTGAAGAGATAGGAGAGGCGCTAAATGAACATTTTTCGTCAGTGTTCACGCAGGAAAAAGACAATGTTGCCGAGGAGAATAGTGAGATACAGGCTAGTGGACCAGACGGGATTGAGGTTAATAAGGAGGAGGTGTGAGCAATTCTGGAAAGTGTGAAAATAGATAAGTCCCCTGGGCCAGATGGGATTTATCCTAGGATCCTCTGGGAGGCTAGGGAGGAGATTGCAGAGCCTTTGGCTTTGATCTTTATGTCGTCATTGTCTACAGGAATAGTGCCAGAAGACTGGAGGATAGCAAATGTTGTCCCCTTGTTCAAGAAGGGGAGTAGAGACAACCCTTGTAATTATAGACCAGTGAGCCTTACTTCTGTTGTGGGCAAAGTTTTGGAAAGGATTATAAGAGATAGGATTTTTAATCATCTAGAAAGGAATAATTTGATTAGGGATAGTCAACACGGTTTTGTGAAGGGTAGGTCGTGCCTCACAAACCTTATTGAGTTCTTTGAGAAGGTGACCAAAGAGGTGGATGAGGGTAAAACAGTTGATGCAGTGTATATGGATTTCAGTAAATCATTTGATAAGGTTCCCCATGGTAAGCAATTGCAGAAAATACGGACGCATGGGATTGAGGGTGATTTAGCGGTTTGGATCAGGAATTGGCTAGCTGTAAGAAGACAGAGGGTGGTGGTTGATGGGAAATGTTCATCCTGGAGCTCCGTTACTAATGGTGTACCGCAAGGATCTGTCTTGGGGCCACTGCTGTTTGTTATTTTTATAAATGACCTCGATGAGGGCGCAGAAGGATGGGTTAGTAAATTTGCGGATGACACTAAAGTCGGTGGAGTTGTGGACAGTGTGGAAGGTTGTTGCAGGTTACAGAGGGACATAGATAAGCTGCAGAGCTGGGCTGAGAGGTGGCAAATGGAGTTTAATGCGGAAAAGTGTGAGGTATTCACTTTGGAAGGAGTAACAGGATTACAGAGTACTGGGCTAATGGTAAGATACTTGGTAGTGTGGATGAGCCGAGAGATCTCGGTGTCCATGTTCATAGATCCCTGAAAGTTGGCACTCAGGTTGATAGGGTTGTTAAGAAGGCGTACGGTGTGTTAGCTTTTATTGGTAGAGGGATTGAGTTTCGGAGCCATGAGGTCATGTTGCAGCTGTACAAAACTCTGGTGCGGCCGCATTTGGAGTATTGCGTATAGTTCTGGTCGCCGCATTATAGGAAGGATGTGGAAGCATTGGAAAGGGTGCAGAGGAGATTTACTACGATGTTGCCTGGTATGGTGGGAAGGTCTTATGAGGAAAGGCTGAGGGACTTGAGGTTGTTTTCGTTAGAGAGAAGAAGGTTAAGAGGTGACTTAATAGAGGCATACAAGATGATCAGAGGATTAGATAGGGTGGATAGTGAGAGCCTTTTCCTCGGATGGTGATGGCTAGCATGAGGGGACATAGCTTTAAATTGAGGGGTGATAGATATAGGACAGATGTCAGAGGTAGGTTCTTTACTCAGAGTGGTAAGGGCGTGGAATGCCCTGCCTGCAACAGTAGTGGACTCGCCAACATTAAGGGCATTTAAATGGTCATTGGATAAACATTTGGATGATATTGGAATAGTGTAGGTTAGATGGGCTTTAGATTGGTTTCACTGGTCGGCGCAACATCGAGGGCCGAAGGACCTGTACTGCGCTGTAATGTTCTATGTTCATTTATTGCAACTTGTCCAAAATTCTATTGCCTGCATCTTGTCCTATTCCCTTTCACCATTGTGCTCATCAGCAAACTGATTTCAAAACCCTCGTCTTCCTTCTTGGCCTTGTATCCCCCCCATCACCGCCCCGCCCCCCCCCCCCATTGCAAACTCTTTCATCCCTTTGTTACAGTGCCAAACAATCAACTGTCACATCTGTTTGGCATCTGGTATATTTAATTATATTAAAGGCAGTTTTTTGTTCTTCATTCATTGCTGGTTTAAACTGGCACTTATTGCCCATCCCGAATTGCACTTAAGGTGCTGGTGAGCTGCTGCCTTAAACCGTGCAGTCCAGGAGGAGTAGATTGAGCATCCACAGTGGTGTTGGGAAGGGAGTTCCAGAATTTGACCCAGTGACAGTGAAGGGATAGCGATAAATTTCCAAGTCAGGATGATGAGTAGCTTGGAGGGGAACTTCCAGGTGGTGGTGTTTCCATGCATTTGCTGGCCTTGTCCTTCTAGATAATAGTGGTCATGGGTTTGGAAGGTGCTGTCTAAAGAGCCTTGGTGAGTTCCTGGAGTGCATCTTGTAGATAGATCACACTGCTGCTACTGTATATCGATGGTGGAGGGATTGAATGTTTGTGGAAGGGGTGCCAGTCAAGCGGGCTGCTTTGTCCTGGATGGTGTCAAGCTTCTTGCGTTGTTGGAGCGGCACTTCTCCAAGGGAAGAGTATTCTATCACACTCCTAACTTGTGCCTTGTAGATTGCGGAGAGGCTTTGGGGAGTCAGGAGGTGAGCTATTCACCGCAGGATTCCTAGCTTCTGACCTGCTCTGAAGGCTGGCATCTATGATACTGGGGATCTTCAGAGGAAGCTGAGATGGATTATCCACTTGGCACTTGTGGCTCATCCTTATCTTGTGCACTGTTGTGCTAGGCTCCCCCATCGTTGAGGATGGAATATTTGTGGAGCCTCCTTCTGCAATGAGTTGCTTAATTTTCCACTAGCACCAACATGTGGCAAGACTGCAGAGTTTAGATCTGATCTATTGGTTGCGAGATTGCTAACCTCGATCAGTTGCTGCTTATGCGGTTTGGCACGCAAGTAGTCCTGTACTGTAGCTTCACCAGGTCAACACCTCATTTTTAGGTATGCCTGCTCCTGCTCTTGGCATTCCCTCCTGCACCCTTCATTGAATTAGGGTTGATCCCATGGCTTGGTAATGCTGGAGTGGGGGAATATAAGAACATAAGAACTAGGAGCAGGAGTAGGCCATCTGGCCCCTCGAGCCTGCTCCGCCATTCAATAAGATCATGGCTGATCTTTTTGTGGACTCAGCTCCACTTACCCGCCCACTCACCATATCCCTTAATTCCTTTACTGTTCAAAAATGTATCTATCCTTGCCTTAAAAACATTCAGTGAGGTAGCCTCAACTGCTTCACTGGGCAGGAAATTCCACAGATTCACAACCCTTTGTGTGAAGAAGTTCCTCCTCAACTCAGTCCTAAATCTGCTTCCCCTTATTTTGAGGCTATGCCCCCTAGTTCTAGTTTCACCCGCCAGTGGAAGCAACTTCCCTGCTTCTATCTTATCTATTCCCTTCATAATCTTATATGTTTCTATAAGATCTCCCCTCATTCTTCTGAATTCCAATGAGTATAGCCCCAGCCTACTCAGTCTCTCCTCATAAGCCAACCCTCTCAACTCCGGAATCAACCTAGTGAATCTCCTCTGCATCACCTCCAGTGCCAGTATATCCTTTCTCAAGTAAGGAGACCAAAACTATACACAGTATCCCAAGTGTGGCCTCACCAGCACCTTATACAGCTGCAACATAACTTCACTGTTTTTAAACTCCATCCCTCTAGCAATGAAGGACAAAATTCCATTTGCCTTCTTGATTATCTGCTGCACCTGCAAACCAACTCCTTGAGATTCCTGCACAAGGACACCCAGGTCCCTCTGCACAGCAGCATGTTACAATTTTTTACCATTTAAATAATGGTCCATTTTGCTGTTATTCCTACCAAAATGGATGAACTCACATTTACCAACATTGTACTCCATCTGCCAGACCCTCACCCACTCACTCAGACTATCTATATCCCTTTGCAGACTTTCAGCGTCCTCTGCACACTTTGCTCTGCCACTCATCTTAGTGTCATCCGTGAATTTTGACACACTACACTTGATCCCCAACTCCAGATCATCGATGTAAATCGCAGGGTTATGAAGTTACAGATTGTGATTGAGTTACAGTTCTGGTACTGCTGATGGCCCACAGCGCCTCATGGTTGCCCAGTTTTGAGTTGCTGGATCTGTTCGAAATCTTCAGCACAATGGTAATGCCACATAGCATGATCTTGGGTATTCTCAGTGTGAAGACAAGACTTTGGGCCCGATTTTACCATTTTCATTCCGAGTGCTGAATCTGGGCATAATGCAGATCCGACTTAGAAATCTGCTTTCAGGCGCCCGCATACGCACTCAGCCGTCTCCAGTCCCATTCGCGCTGAGATCCATCTGCCCCCCCCCCCCACCAGAGATCCATCTGCCCCCCCACCAGAGATCCATCTGCCCCCCCCACCAGAGATCCATCTGCCCCCCCCACCAGAGATCCATCTGCCCCCCCCACCAGAGATCCATCAGCCCCCCCCAACAGAGATCCATCTGCCCCCCCCACCAGAGATCCATCTGCCCCCCCCACCAGAGATCCATCTGCCCCCCCCACCAGAGATCCATCTGCCCCCCCCACCAGAGATCCATCTGCCCCCCCACCAGAGATCCATCTGCCCCCCCCACCAGAGATCCATCTGCCCCCCCCACCAGAGATCCATCTGCCCCCCCCACCAGAGATCCATCTGCCCCCCCCACCAGAGATCCATCTGCCCCCCCCACCAGAGATCCATCTGCCCCCCCCACCAGAGATCCATCTGCCCCCCCCACCAGAGATCCATCTGCCCCCCCCACCAGAGATCCATCTGCCCCCCCCACCAGAGATCCATCTGCCCCCCCCACCAGAGATCCATCTGCCCCCCCACCAGAGATCCATCTGCCCCCCCCACCAGAGATCCATCTGCCCCCCCCACCAGAGATCCATCTGCCCCCCCCACCAGAGATCCATCTGCCCCCCCACCAGAGATCCATCTGCCCCCCCCACCAGAGATCCATCTGCCCCCCCCACCAGAGATCCATCTGCCCCCCCCACCAGAGATCCATCTGCCCCCCCCACCAGAGATCCATCTGCCCCCCCCACCAGAGATCCATCTGCCCCCCCACCAGAGATCCATCTGCCCCCCCACCAGAGATCCATCTGCCCCCCCCACCAGAGATCCATCTGCCCCCCCACCAGAGATCCATCTGCCCCCCCACCAGAGATCCATCTGCCCCCCCCACCAGAGATCCATCTGCCCCCCCCACCAGAGATCCATCTGCCCCCCCCACCAGAGATCCATCTGCCCCCCCCACCAGAGATCCATCTGCCCCCCCCACCAGAGATCCATCTGCCCCCCCCACCAGAGATCCATCTGCCCCCCCACCAGAGATCCATCTGCCCCCCCCACCAGAGATCCATCTGCCCCCCCACCAGAGATCCATCTGCCCCCCCACCAGAGATCCATCTGCCCCCCCCACCAGAGATCCATCTGCCCCCCCCACCAGAGATCCATCTGCCCCCCCCACCAGAGATCCATCTGCCCCCCCCACCAGAGATCCATCTGCCCCCCCACCAGAGATCCATCTGCCCCCCCCACCAGAGATCCATCTGCCCCCCCCCACCAGAGATCCATCTGCCCCCCCCACCAGAGATCCATCTGCCCCCCCCACCAGAGATCCATCTGCCCCCCCCACCAGAGATCCATCTGCCCCCCCACCAGAGATCCATCTGCCCC
This sequence comes from Mustelus asterias, assembly GCF_964213995.1. Taxonomy (NCBI): domain Eukaryota; kingdom Metazoa; phylum Chordata; class Chondrichthyes; order Carcharhiniformes; family Triakidae; genus Mustelus; species Mustelus asterias. Next base: position 69,261,784 of record NC_135814.1, read on the forward strand.
CCCCACCAGAGATCCATCTGCCCCCCCCACCAGAGATCCATCTGCCCCCCCCACCAGAGATCCATCTGCCCCCCCCACCAGAGATCCATCTGCCCCCCCCACCAGAGATCCATCTGCCCCCCCCACCAGAGATCCATCTGCCCCCCCACCAGAGATCCATCTGCCCCCCCCACCAGAGATCCATCTGCCCCCCCCACCAGAGATCCATCTGCCCCCCCCACCAGAGATCCATCTGCCCCCCCCACCAGAGATCCATCTGCCCCCCCCACCAGAGATCCATCTGCCCCCCCCACCAGAGATCCATCTGCCCCCCCCACCAGAGATCCATCTGCCCCCCCCACCAGAGATCCATCTGCCCCCCCCACCAGAGATCCATCTGCCCCCCCACCAGAGATCCATCTGCCCCCCCCACCAGAGATCCATCTGCCCCCCCCACCAGAGATCCATCTGCCCCCCCCACCAGAGATCCATCTGCCCCCCCCACCAGAGATCCATCTGCCCCCCCCACCAGAGATCCATCTGCCCCCCCCACCAGAGATCCATCTGCCCCCCCACCAGAGATCCATCTGCCACCCCCACCAGAGATCCATCTGCCCCCCCCACCAGAGATCCATCTGCCCTCCCCACCAGAGATCCATCTGCCCCCCCCCACCAGAGATCCATCTGCCCCCCCCCACCAGAGATCCATCTGCCCCCCCACCAGAGATCCATCTGCCCCCCCCACCAGAGATCCATCTGCCCCCCCCACCAGAGATCCATCTGCCCCCCCCCACCAGAGATCCATCTGCCCCCCCCACCAGAGATCCATCTGCCCCCCCCACCAGAGATCCATCTGCCCCCCCCACCAGAGATCCATCTGCCCCCCCCACCAGAGATCCATCTGCCCCCCCCACCAGAGATCCATCTGCCCCCCCCACCAGAGATCCATCTGCCCCCCCCACCAGAGATCCATCTGCCCCCCCACCAGAGATCCATCTGCCCCCCCCACCAGAGATCCATCTGCCCCCCCCACCAGAGATCCATCTGCCCCCCCCACCAGAGATCCATCTGCCCCCCCACCAGAGATCCATCTGCCCCCCCCACCAGAGATCCATCTGCCCCCCCCACCAGAGATCCATCTGCCCCCCCACCAGAGATCCATCTGCCCCCCCCACCAGAGATCCATCTGCCCCCCCCACCAGAGATCCATCTGCCCCCCCACCAGAGATCCATCTGCCCCCCCCACCAGAGATCCATCTGCCCCCCCCACCAGAGATCCATCTGCCCCCCCCACCAGAGATCCATCTGCCCCCCCCACCAGAGATCCATCTGCCCCCCTCACCAGAGATCCATCTGCCCCCCCACCAGAGATCCATCTGCCCCCCCCACCAGAGATCCATCTGCCCCCCCCACCAGAGATCCATCTGCCCCCCCCACCAGAGATCCATCTGCCCCCCCCACCAGAGATCCATCTGCCCCCCCCACCAGAGATCCATCTGCCCCCCCCACCAGAGATCCATCTGCCCCCCCCACCAGAGATCCATCTGCCCCCCCCACCAGAGATCCATCTGCCCCCCCACCAGAGATCCATCTGCCCCCCCCCACCAGAGATCCATCTGCCCCCCCCACCAGAGATCCATCTGCCCCCCCCCACCAGAGATCCATCTGCCCCCCCCACCAGAGATCCATCTGCCCCCCCCACCAGAGATCCATCTGCCCCCCCCACCAGAGATCCATCTGCCCCCCCCACCAGAGATCCATCTGCCCCCCCCACCAGAGATCCATCTGCCCCCCCACCAGAGATCCATCTGCCCCCCCCCACCAGAGATCCATCTGCCCCCCCCACCAGAGATCCATCTGCCCCCCCCACCAGAGATCCATCTGCCCCCCCCCACCAGAGATCCATCTGCCCCCCCCCACCAGAGATCCATCTGCCCCCCCCACCAGAGATCCATCTGCCCCCCCCACCAGAGATCCATCTGCCCCCCCCACCAGAGATCCATCTGCCCCCCCCACCAGAGATCCATCTGCCCCCCCCACCAGAGATCCATCTGCCCCCCCCACCAGAGATCCATCTGCCCCCCCCACCAGAGATCCATCTGCCCCCCCCACCAGAGATCCATCTGCCCCCCCCCACCAGAGATCCATCTGCCCCCCCCACCAGAGATCCATCTGCCCCCCCCACCAGAGATCCATCTGCCCCCCCCACCAGAGATCCATCTGCCCCCCCCACCAGAGATCCATCTGCCCCCCCCACCAGAGTCCATCTGCCCCCCCCACCAGAGATCCATCTGCCCCCCCCACCAGAGATCCATCTGCCCCCCCCACCAGAGATCCATCTGCCCCCCCCACCAGAGATCCATCTGCCCCCCCACCAGAGATCCATCTGCCCCCCCCACCAGAGATCCATCTGCCCCCCCCACCAGAGATCCATCTGCCCCCCCACCAGAGATCCATCTGCCCCCCCCCACCAGAGATCCATCTGCCCCCCCCACCAGAGATCCATCTGCCCCCCCCACCAGAGATCCATCTGCCCCCCCCACCAGAGATCCATCTGCCCCCCCCACCAGAGATCCATCTGCCCCCCCCACCAGAGATCCATCTGCCCCCCCCACCAGAGATCCATCTGCCCCCCCACCAGAGATCCATCTGCCCCCCCCACCAGAGATCCATCTGCCCCCCCCACCAGAGATCCATCTGCCCCCCCCACCAGAGATCCATCTGCCCCCCCCACCAGAGATCCATCTGCCCCCCCCACCAGAGATCCATCTGCCCCCCCCACCAGAGATCCATCTGCCCCCCCCCACCAGAGATCCATCTGCCCCCCCCACCAGAGATCCATCTGCCCCCCCCCACCAGAGATCCATCTGCCCCCCCCCACCAGAGATCCATCTGCCCCCCCCCACCAGAGATCCATCTGCCCCCCCACCAGAGATCCATCTGCCCCCCCCCCCCCACCAGAGATCCATCTGCCCCCCCCCTCCCCCACCAGTGAGCGATTGGGCCTCCCCACCACCACCCCCCGCCGCCCCGAGATACATCTTACCCGCCTCCCCCCTCCCCCCCAGACAACGATCTGCCCCCCCCCCCCCCCCGGGGTATGGTCTGGCCTCAAGCCCCCTCCCCTTCCGAGGAACATTTGACCCGCCTCCTCCTCCCTCCTCACCAGACAACGATCGGCCCTCTCCACCCCCCCCCCCCCCCCCCCCCCCAAACCCGGCCAGAGATACATCTGACCCGCCACCTCCTTCTGCCCACCACCACCCCCCAACCAGACAACAATCTGACCTCACTCCCCTCCTCCAACCGGAGAATGATCTGACCTGCCTCTCTCCTCCTCCTCTCCCCCCCCCCCCCCCCCCCACACCACTGATCTGAGTCAGAGAGCTGTTGGAAGCTCTGAACGCGCTTTTCAGAAGCTGGAGCGCCCGATTCAGACTTTTATTTCGCAGGGCCATTACGGCGCAGTTCCGGATTGGTAAACGCGGTGGTAAAGGGGGAAGTGCTGATAAAGTTGGGCAGGCAGCTCATTAATTCAATTTAAATGCATACAAATGCATTTAAATCATTGTTGCGCCCGTTTTGGGCACGAATCGAATCGCCGCCATTCCTGGGTTTCGGTAAAGTGGCAATCTGCGCGGATGCGGGCGCAGACCGCGTTAATGGCCTCACACCTGACTTTAACATGTTTTCGCGCCCGTTTCCGGGCGCGACGCAATGGTAAAATCGGGCCCTTTGTCTCCACAAGTACTGTGCAATGGTCACTCCTACCAATACTGTCATGATGCATTTGTGATGTGGAGATGCCAGCGTTGGACTGGGGTAAACACAGTAAGAAGTCTCACAACACTTGGTTAAATTCCAACAGGTTTATTTGGTAGCAAATGCCACTAGCTTTCGGAGCGCTGCTCCTTCATCAGGTAAGTGGGAGTTCTGTTCACAAACAGGGCATATAAAGACACAAACTCAATTTACAAAATAATGGTTGGAATGCGAGTCTTTACAGCTAATGCCTCAAATGGGATCTTAGGCCCATGTCACACCATCTGCAACCCCCACGACTTGGTGATGGACATGGAAGTTCCCCACCCAGAGTAAATTCTGCGTCCTTGCCATTCTCAGTGCTTCCTCCAAGTGGTGTCCAATGTGGAGGAGTGCTGATTCAGTGGGTGGGGGGTGAACGTGGTAATCAGCAGGAGGTTTCCTTGTCATGAGACTTAACCTGATGAAATGAAATTTCATGGGGTCCGGAGTTGATATTTAGAACTCCCAGGGCAACTTTCTCCTGACTGTATACTGTGCCGCCTGCCACCTCTGCTGTATTTGTCCTGCCGGTGGGACAGGACATATCCAGGGATGGTGGTTTCTGGGGCATTGTCTGTAAGGGATGATTCTGTCAGTATGACTGCAAGACTAGTCCGTGAGACAGCTCTCCTAATTATGGCGCAAACCCCCCAGACGTTAATAAGGAAGACCCTGCAGGGTTGTCAGAACTGAGTTTGCCATTGTTTCTGGTGCCCAGAACAATGCTGAATGATCTGCCCAGTTTCATTTATTTTTATGGATTTCATAGCAATTTGGTACAACTTAGTTGCTTGCTGGGCCATTTCAGAGAGCATTTAAGAGTCATCCGCATTGCTGTGGATCTGGAGTCACATGTAGGCAAGATCAGATAAGGACGGCAGGTTTCCTTCCCTAAAGGACAATAGTGAACCAGATGGGTTTTTATGCCAGTTGACAATAGTCTTCATTAAAGCTTTTAATTCCAGATTTTTTTATTGAATTAAAATTCCACCACCTGCCCAGAGCATTACCCTGTGTCTCTTGATTACCAGTCCAGTGACTATACCACAATGCCCCAACCTCCCTTCCAACAAGGCAACTGTGTGTGGCACCAAGAATCCCTAATAAACTGAAGTCAGTGGAATTAGGGGGAAAGCTCACCAGTGGCTGGGGTCATACCTTATTCAAAGGAAAATGGTTGTGGTTGTTGGAAGTCGCTTCTCTCAGTCCCAGGATCTTACAGCAGGAGTTCCTCTGGACAGTTAGATAGGCTCAGCTATCTTCTGCTTCTTCATAAGATCAGAAATGAAGCTGTTAGTTGATAATTGAACAGTGTTTATCTCCATTCACAGTTGCTCAGACCATGGATGAGGTTTGGGTTGAAAAGTGGCAAGTAACAGTTGTGCCAGACAGTGACCATCTTCAACAAGAGAGAGAGACTAGTCAGCTTCCCTTTACATTAAATGATATTCCTATCAGCAAGTTCCCACCTGGACCACCAGCATAAATCCATAGATGCCGGAGTAAAAATAGGTTAGAGCCTGGGAATTCTGCAGTGAGTGTTTCACCTCCTGGCTCCCCAAAATCTGTCTACCATCTACAAAGCACACTTCAGGATTGTGATAGAATATTCTCCACTAGCCTAGATATTTGCAGCTGCCAAAATGCTCAAGAAGTTCAACACCATCTGGGACAAGACAACCCGCTTGATTGATGCCCCATCCACCATTTCAAACAATTGCTTCCTGGGCAGCCAGCGTACTGTGGCTGCATTGAATACCATACACAGCATACAGTGCAACAAGTCACCGAGACTACTTTGACGGCAGCCCCTAAACCCATGGCGTCTACCATCTACAAAGATGGGATATAAGGATCCATCCAATGGATAAATTAACATGGACTGAATGGCGTTCCTCTTCATGATCTTGTGAATTACATGTGACAGTAATGAGCCAGTGATACACAAGCAAATGGGATATGGGTGGGTAAAATATGGGATGCAGGTTAAAGGGGGCAGCACGGTAGAACATTGGTTAGCACTGCTGCTTCACAGTGCCAGGGACCCGTGTTCGATTCCCGGCTTGGGTGACTGTCTGTGTGGAGTTTGCACGTTCTCCCTGTGTCTGTGTGGGTTTCCTCCGGTGCTCCAGTTTCCTCCCACATTCTGAAAGACGTGCTGATTGGGTGCATTGATCCGAACAGGCGCCGGAGTGTGGCGACTAGGGGAATTTCATAGTAACTTCATTGCAGTGTTAATGTAAGCCTTACTTGTGACTAATAAATAAAATTTCCTTTACTTTACTTTATGAACTCTTTGCTGACCAATGATGTTTCACAACAGTGAAGTTTTTCTTGTGACACTGCTCATAGGTGTGGGTCAGGAGTGGCACAGGGCGGCACGGTGGCACAGTGGTTAGCACTGCTGCCTCACAGCACCAGGGACCCGGATTCAATTCCGGCCTTGGGTGACTGTCTGTGTGGAGTTTGCACATTTTCCCCGTGTCTGCGTGGGTTTCCTCCGGGTGCTTCGGTTTCCTCCCATAGTCCAAAGATGTGTGGGTTAGGTTGATTGGCCATGCTAAATTGATCCTAGTGTCAAGGGATTAGCAGGATAAATATGAGGGGTTATGGGAATAGGGCCTGGGTGGGATTGTGGTCAGTGCAGACTCGATGGGCCGAATGGCCTCCTTCTGCACTGTAGGGATTCTATGAATGGAGCCAATGGAACTGGGCAAAGGGAACAAAGTAAAATATTTTTTAATAAGGTGAGCTGCAGAGGCTGCGGTGCAGTGCAGTTCTCTAAATTTTTGTGTCTTGTGTTCAGCAGCACTAAGCCCTCTCTGCTTTTTCCCTTTCTCCTTTTTCCTTGATATTTAGCTGCTAAGATTATTTCATTCAGGCCAAGCAAACACTGCTGACCAGAGCACTAAATGAACAGACTTCTGGTTCCCTGGCAAATAGCTTCTACTGAGTTTATTTTATTGTTTGAGTTATAAAATATATTGTTTTGATTACAATTATACAAATTGTAATATTTGGTTTCAAAAGTTTTTTGACAAAAACTGTCACAAGAACTTTGTGGGATTTCAATAGCCATCAAACAGTCAAATGGTTCTGCACTTTTTAAAGTCAAAACTCGTGTAAAATTTGAGATTTGGTATCTATCTTTGGTTTTCATGCATGTATGTAAATGTAGCCTGCTTCACTGAACATGTTTAAATTTAGGACTTTCTTTCCAATTTTAGGAAACTTCTAAATAATATAGTTTGCCCTTTGCTTATCTGCATGCATATCTGAAAGGAACAATGTAGCTGCACTAATATTGATTTAATATTCAAAAATATGTAAACATTAAACAAATAGCAACATTTCACATGTCATGCAAGTGCAGAAACCAGGAAAATATTGAGGGTGAAGCAAGCATCAGACTCCTGTTAGACTTTTGTGTGTACATGACTTATTTCAATGCACTTTCAAGGGGACATAGACAAGTTTAGATTTAATCTTGAAATGTTATGTTCCATTGTTATTGATCAGACAAGATGGTGACCAAAACTTCTCAAAAAGCGTTCAGAACTGGTATTGGTTATCTGCCATATTTACCATTGATAATGATTTGCTGAATTCTGGTTCATGGTGGTAGTTGTCTTTGCCATTTGCAACTTGTTCATTGAATGATCTGTATCCTCTCATTTGTGATTTATTGGTGCTTTATGAAAATATGTCTTTTGCCAATCAAGTGCAAGTGTGAAGCTTGTCAACCAAAACAATAAAACTTACACGATCAGATGTTACTTCTGAGAACAAAAATCAAGGCTGACACTTCAGTGCATTGCTAATGGTGTGTGGCACTGTCAGAGGTGCCATCTTCCAGATGAGATGTTAAACAGAGGTCCCATATGTCCTTTCACATGATGTCCTGGCCAATATTTATCCCTCAATTGAAATCACAAAAAACAGATGATTACATTGCTGTTTGTGGGAGTTTGCACTGAGCAAATTATCTGCTGTGTTTGCTACTTCAAAAGTACTTCATTGCTGTAAATCGCTTTGAGACATCTGGTCGTAATGAAAAATGCTGTTTTGATGCAAGTCCTTCTTTGGATCCATTGAATTATTGTATGTGTCTCAATGATTTATTGAAGTTTTTTACTTAACGGACTCTGAAGTTGGGGGAATATGGAGTCTTGAGCGAGCAATCAGAGAAAGAGCTAGATAAATCGTAGTTAGACTGCTGGAGTGATGAAAGGAAACTGGATACTGAGTTAGTGAACTGGCAGGAATATATTGGGAAATAGAACGATCGCAGTTGAGAGCTCTGTCACCAACAGTGGAGGTGAATACTCAATTGAGGACAAATGATGGCATAGGGAGAGGCAGTATTGTTACTGGACTAGTATTCCAAAGACCCAGGGTAATGCTCTGGGGACTTGGGTTCGAAACCCACCATGGCAGGTGGTGGGATTTGAATTCAATCAACAAAAGAAATCTGCAATTAGAAGTCTAATGACCGTGAAACGATTGTTGATTGCCGTAAAAACCCATCTGGTTCACCAGTGTCCTTGAGGGAAGAACATTTGCCATCCTTACCAGATCTGGCCCATATGTGACTTCAGACCCATAGCAATATGATTGACTCTGAATTGGCCCAGCAAGCCAGTCAGTTTTATCACAGTCACTAGAAAGTCTATAAGAAATAAAATCAGACAGACCAGCTGGCATCTATCTAGACACCAGAAACGACAATGTCACACTCAGCCCTGTTGACCCTGTGAAGTCCTCTTTACTAATATCTGTGGCCTTGTGCCAAAATTGAGAGAGTTATCCCACAGCCTAGTCAAGTGTGACAATCCTCTTGGCGTCATAGAAACCCTACAGTGCAGAAGGAGGCCATTCGGCCCATCGAGTCTGCACCGACCACAATCCCACCCAGGCCATATCCCTACATATTTTACCCACTAACCCCTCTAACCTACGCATCTCAGGACACTTAAGGGGCAATTTTAGCATGGCCAATCAACCTAACCCGCACATCTTTGGACTGTGGGAGGAAACCGGAGCACCCGGAGGAAACCCACACAGACACGAGGAGAATCTGCAAACTCCACACAGACAGTGACCCGAGCCGGGAATCGAACCCGGGACCCTGGAGCTGTGAAGCAGCAGTGCTAACCACTGCGCTACCGTGCCGCCCTTCATATAATGTCCCAGGCACCACCATCAACATGCCTGGGTATGACCTATCCCACCAACAGGATAGACTCAGCAGAGATGGTGGCACAGTGGTATACAGTCAGGAGGGAGTTGTCCTGGGAATCCTCAACATCGACTTTGGACCCCATCAAGTCTCATGGCATCAGGTCAAACAAGGAAACCTCTTGCTGATTACCAAGTACTAGCCCCCTCAGCTGATGAATCAGTATTCCTCCACATTGAATTCTGCTTGGAGGAAGTTTGAAGGGTGGCAGGGACCCAGAATGTACTCTGGGTGGGGGATTTCAATGTCTATTACCAAGAGAGATTCAGTAGCACCACTGCTGACTGAGCTGGTGGGGTCCTAAAGGGCATAGCTGCTAGACTGGGTCTGCAGCAGGTGGTGAAGGAATCAAAAAGAGGTAAAAGCACATTAAACCTCATCCTCACCAGCCTGTGTGCCACTGACGCATCTGTCCATGACAGTATCTGTAGGAGAGATCACCACACAGTTCTTATGGGGGCAAAGTCTTGTCTTCACATTGAGGATATCAACCATTGTGTTTTTGGCACTACCACCATGGTAAATGGGACAGACTTCAAACAGATCTGGCAACTTAAGACTGGGCATCCATGAGGTGCTGTGGGCCTTCAGCAGCAAGCAGCAGAATTGTATTCAACCACAATTTATAACCTCATGACCTGGCATGTCCCCCACTCTATTATTAACACCAAGCCAAGGGATCAATCCTGGTTCAATGTAGAGTGCAGGTGGTCATGCCAGGAGCAATACCTAACAATGAGGTGTCAAACTGGTGAAGCTGCAACACAGGACTACTTGCATGCCAAACTGCATCAGCAACAAGTGATAGACAGAGCTAAGCGAGTCCACAAGCAACATCTGAACTCTGTAGTCTAGCCATTAATGATGGTAGATAATTGAACAACTCACTGGAAGAGGAACCTCCACAAATATTCCCATTCTCAATGACATCAGTGCAAAAGGTAAGGCTGAAGCATTCCAACTATTTTCAGCCTGAAGTGCCGAGTGGATAATGCATATCGGCCTCCTTCACAGGTGCACAGCATCACAAGTGCCAGTCTTCAGCCAAATCAATTCTCTCCACGTGATATCAGGCTGCATTTAGCTGAGTATAGCACCAATGATCCTTAGAAAATCTGGAGTCAGTTGGAATTGGGGGAAAGATCTCCACTGGTTGGAGTCTACCTAGCACAAAGGAAGATGGTTGTGGTTGTTGGAGGTCAATCACCTCAGTCCCCAGGACATGCAGGAATTCCTCGGGGTAGTGTCCTCGGCCTAACCATCTTTAGCTGCTTCATCAATGATCTTCCTTCCATCATAAAGTCAGAAGTGGGGGTGATTGCAGAATGTTTAGTACCATTTGTGACTTCTCAGATATTGAAGCAGTCCATGTCCAAATGCAGCAAGGCTTGGGCAATATCCAGGCTTGAACTGACAAATAGTAAGTAACATTCATGCGACACAAATGCCAGGAAAGGACCATCTCCAACAAGAGAGAATTTAACCATTGCCCTTTGACATCCAATGACCTTACCATCGCTGAATTCCCCACTATCAATATCCTGGATTTTGCCATTGACCAGAACCTCAACTGAACGAGCCAAATAAATACTGTGGCCACAAGAGGAGGTCAGAGGCTAGGAATCCTGTGACGAGTGCCTCACCTCCTGACTCCTCAAAGCCTGTCCACATCTACAAAGCACAAGTCAGGTGTGTGATGGAATACTCTCCACTTGCCTGCAACCACACTAAGAAGTTTAACACCATCCAGGACAAACCATCCACTTGATTGGTACCCCATCCACAAACATTCAATCCCTCCACCACTGACAAATTGGCAGCCATGCAAGATTCACTGCAGGAACTCAGCAAAGCTCCTCAGACAACACCTTCCAAACCCACAACTGCTACCATCCAGAAGGACAATGGCAGCACGTGTGGGAAAATCACCACCTGGAAGTTCCCTTCCGAGTCACAAACCATCCCTGACTCGGAACTGTTCCTCCACTGTGATTGGGGAACGATCCTGGAACTCCCTAACAGTACAGCGGCTGTACCTGCAACACATGGACAGCGATGGTCCAAGAAGACAACTTGGCAGTACCTTTTTCAGGGAAACTAGGGATGGGCAATAACACTGGCCCAGCCAGCGATGCCCACATCTCTCGAATTAATATATTTTAAATATTCGACAATCAATGATCCTCTTTCACCACAGTTGATGGGGGCCTCAACCATACCTGTTCCGGTTCCTATACTTCTGCTGTCATTACCTGCCAGAATGACCTCCTCACCTTTCACCCCACCAGCCTCCACTTTCAATGAATTACCTTCTGCCAATTTCACCACCTCTCAACACCATCAGCAAATACATATTCCCCTCCCTCCCATTTCAGCATTCTGAATGAATAATGCCATAAAAATCTTAAATGTGTGCATCCTTCCTGTTTGTCCTACTTGACTTCCAGTATTAGAGTTTGTACCCACTCTAGGTAAATTTATCAATATGTAATAGGTCCACTGGATTCCAATGATTCTCAAAGATACTTTCTGAAAAGTTATTTTCATCCATCTTTTATTTCAATTAAACTTTATGTCCAAAATTAAAGGTTGCCTGCTCCATTTCTCAATTATCCCCAACATCCACACACCTTCCCATAGCAGTTCCAAAGCAGGTGATGGAGCCCCGTACTTTTATTTCTTCGATTCACACCATCCAACATCTCAACACTTCTTTCCTGGTGAAATATTGATTTATGTGTACTTTACTCCATTTAATATACCGCACTCATTGCTCAGTCTTGCACATTGGGGAAATTGCATGCTTGTTGTGCTGAATACCTTTGTTCAGTCTGCAATTGCAACACTAAGTTTGTCATTAATTCCTGATCTTCTACATTCTTACTCTGTCTCTTACATTGAGCTTCAATGGAACAGTGTAAGCTCAAAACAGGACCTCATCTTTAATTTAGGCACTTTACAGCCTTCCAGACTCAACATTGAGTTCAACAATTTCAGACCATAACCTCTGTCCAGAATTTTTTTTCCTGGACAGCAGCTGTCGGTGATGATTCTGCTACACCTCCTCTAAGGCCATTTTCTGTTTCTTTTTATTTATCCCATTACAGTCTTCTTTTGCCATCATCCTTTTGAGTCACTGCCTTTCACCCAATTACAGTTCTCCCCCCTCAACTTTCCCTGTCTCTAATTGCTTAAAACCTGTTGGATCTCTAACTTTTTTTCTGATAGTTATCAGCCTGAAACATTAACTGTTTCTCTCTCCACAGATGCTGCCAGACCTGTTGAGTACTTCCAACATTTTCTGTTTTTATTTCAAACTTCCAATATTCACAGTATATTACTTGTTTAACTTTTTATTCCTTTACGCCAACATTTCCAGAAACTTTGCTATTAAGCTATAAAGACTGTAACTCAAGTCAAAATATGAGGAGAGAATATATGTACGACTTCAAAATTGGGACTGAATTGTGTTTTTGCATCCTGATCTATTTCTCGCTGCTCTCTAATTCCATTTCATTTAAAATTAGCCTTGGTTTTGTCTCCCCATGTTCAACTCTACAGTGTGCATTGGTAAATCTGTGATGTAGAGTTTTGCCAGTGAGAGGATTGAAAAATTCAATTGCATCTCTTTCTGTTCCTGAATAAATTGAGATAGGCTCTGTACGGTTAAAAAAAATCATGATTTTTTTCCCGTGATTTACAGTGGTTACAACGCACCGTGGGGATTTCCTGCAAAGAAAATTGGTCCATGTGCAGGAAAAGTTTGTTCCTTCTTTGACTGAGTCATGCTCTCCAAAGTGTTATGACAAATTTGGATCTACAGCTGATGTACCCTGCCAGTATCTCTACCATATACATGTCTCTAATTGTTCAGTTAATTCATGGAGCTAGATAAGCCCCATGTTTACATGAGTTGTGAATAGCAAATATTTGCAATACTGTCATCTTCCACAAGATGGCTTTCATCCATTTGGCTTGTGAATGTATGTCGTACAGACATGCATTTTATTTAACATGTCTAAATGTGATTACTGTTGTACAAGCATGAAAGAATACATAATTGATGCTTTAATTTACTACAATAAACATAGCACATTATCTTACAGCACCAACCACCCCCCCCCCAATATTTTCTGAATGTTACATTCCCTGCTACCATTAGATGATGCAAGAATTATTTATTGTAATTGTAGACCTTCAGTTAGATGGCCATTATGCTGCTACTCCTAATGTCATGCACTGCTTGGGTTTTTGATTCTCAGTGGCCTCCTGACTCTGTTATTTTACCATGACACAATACTTGCTGTTTTTCAGCAGAAGAAATTGGAAGGAAGGGCTAAGTGTGAATTATGCACACACAATATAGTGATCACGGAGTAATAATATAATTTGTTGTTCAGTTAAAAGTTATACTTCTATCTCTGAAAAACTAATTGAAATGCATTAGAAATAATGGTAAATGCTACAAATTTAAGGCAGATTCTTTGTCAATTTTATCCGTTAATTTAAGTTGGATGTTTAAGAAAAGCCACCTTGTGGAAGACAGTGGCATTGAAGTAAGGTAGGAGGGGGCTTAATGGAGCATTAACGCTGGTATGGATAGGTTGGGCTGAATGGTATTGAACTGTGAGCTGAATGTAAATATTTGAAGCTGTGGGCCTGATTAATATGTCACAACTATCAAGGGAGATTTGTGGTTAAATCAATTCTGAATCATAAATCAATATAATTTTCAACACTCTATTTTGCTTTGGAATTTTAGGCCATGTCACCTTTATTTCTGTCTTTTTTGCCTCACTTCTCTGTCACTTGCATTTGTTTGTCTTTCATGTATTGTTTTTTCTCTCACTTTTCCCCTTTCTTGCTTCTTCCTATTTTTCTTATTCTTCTGCTTTAACCAATGTTATTCTGTCATGTGGCATACAATTGGAGACAGCAAGAGACAGCAATACTGGGGGAGTCAGCCCCAACAGGTTATGGACAGTAGCACCTGGAGCTTGGGAAGGGATACTGAGGCACTGTTGTGTGCAGAGAAGAGTGAGGGTCTGAAGGATTTCTTGTGAGGCCTTTGATGTTTTTTTTGGGGGGAGACGGGTTGTTACTCAAGATTATACAATGAAACACACCACAGCCACCCCCTCCATTCTCCCCAACCCCACACTCAATGCGCAGAGCATCAGACAAATGATACAGGACCCAGTAATGGCATGTATGAACTTTGCTGCAATTAGAAAAATGTGATCATAATTTCTAAATAATTGCTTTTTTGTCCGTTTATTTTTCTGATACACAGTTGCTCTGAAACTTATCCCACTGTACAAACAGGGAAATTTTCAAGGTACCAACAGCTTCATTACACCGCAGACTTACCTTGAACCAAAGTTGTTCTGCAATATAGAAATATTTCATAGAAAACTAGTAATGCTAATTTTGTTTCAAGCATGTTTGGAAGGGGTGGGGTGGTGGGGGGGGGTGGTGGGAGACATGGTGACTTTTATCGTAATACATGTGGCCAAATGGACCAAGTATCTGGGAGTCTGAGCCACGTAAGTAAGAGCGGTCATTGTATCATAAGTTTAGATTGCTAATGGAGAAGAGTAAAGCACTTCATAATTGGAAGAATGTTAACTTGAGTGGAATGAGAGGGGATCTAGCCTGAGTAAAATGGAACCAAAGATTAACAGGAAAAACTGTACGGAACTGTGGAAGATCTTTAAGGACAAAATGGTTTCAAGTGCAGATAAGGCACATTCCAACAGGAGAAATGGTAGGGAAACCCAAGCCAGGGCTCCATGGATAACAAAGGGCAATAGGGGATATAAAGAAATGAAAAAAAGAGGGTGTATTGCATGTCAGATGCATTCTTCAAGCAAGAACCAAGCCAAATACAATAGATTGGAAGGATAAGTAAAGAGGAAAATAAAACTGGCAAAGAAAATAATATGATAATAGGAAGGCAATTAACATAAAAGGGAACCTGAAATTTTTCTACCAGCATGTAAATAGTAAATGGGCAATAAGAGGCATGGTGGGTCCTGTTGAGGGCAAATATACTTAGATGCACAAGGTACGGCTAGAATACTTTACATCAGTGTTTAATACGAAAAGGGGAAATTGATAAAATTTTGGTAGAAGCAGAGATGGTAAAGGTAATGGATAGTGTTAAAATTGATAAATGGTGTACTAGAAAGTCAGACTAGAGTGGATAAATCGCCTGGTACAGATGGCTTGCATCCCAGGTTGCAAAAGGAAGTGGGGGTAGAGATAATGGAACGGCTTGCCATAATCTTCCAACTTTCCGTAGAAATGGGCCAACCGATCAGTCAGGAGCATATGTGAACCCCTTCATAGAATCATAGGAGTGCAGAAGAGGCCCATCGAGTCTGCAGCAGCATGCGAGAAACACCTGAACTCTCACCTAATTCCATCTACCAGCACTTGGCCCATAGCCTTGAATGTTATGACGTGCCAAGTGCTCATCCAGGTACATTTTAAAGGATGTGAGGCAACTCACCTCTACCACCCTCCCAGGCAGTGCATTCCAGACCTATCACCACCCTCTTTTCTTTCCTTACATCCCCCCAAAACTTCCTGCCCCTCACCTTGAACCTATATCCCCTTGTGACTGACCCTTCAACTAAGGGGAACAGCTGCTCCTTATCCACTCTGTCCACGTCCCTCATACTCTTGTATATCTCGATCAGGTCGTCCCCTCAGTCTTCTCTGCTCCAACAAAAGCAACCCAAGCCTACCCAACCTCTCTTCATAATTTAAATGTTCCACCCCAGGCAGCATCCTGGTGAATCTCCTCTGCATCCCCTCCAGTGCAATCACATCCTTCTGATAATGTGGCGACTAGAAGTGCACACAGTCCTCTAGCTGTGGCCTCACCAAAATTTCTATACAACTCCAACATGACTTCCCTGCTTTTGTAACCTATGATTGATAAAAGCAAGTGTCCCATATGTCTTTTTCACCACCCTACCAACATGCCTTTCTCCCTTCAGAGATCTTTGGACAAACATGCCAAGGTCCTTTGCTCCACAGAACTTCCTAGGGTCCTGCCATTTATTGAGTACTTCCTTGTCAAATTACTCCTTCCAAAGTGTATCACCTCACATTTTTCAGGGTTAAATTCCGTTTGCCACTTATCTGCCCATTTGACCATTCCATCTATCTCTTCTTGTAGCCCAAAACACACTGCCTCACTGTTAACCATCCGTCCTTTGTGTCATTCGCAAATTTACTAATCCTACCTCCCCCACATGGTTTTTAATGTCATTTATATAAATAACAAATAATAGGGGACCCTTACTGAAGAAAGGGAAGGACGTTCCTTGTAACTACAGCTTAGCATGAAATGTGGGTAAGATTTTGGAAACAACAATCAACAGATATTTGTAGAGGCTTGAGTTAATTAAGGAAAGCCCACATAGACTTGTAAAATGTAGATTGTGCTCGACTAATCTGATTGGAGTAGTAGAGAAGGTTGATAAAGGGAATGCCACAGGTACTATCTAAATGGATTTTAAGGAAGTATTTGATGATGCAGCACGTAAAAAACTGGTTAACAAAATTGAGGCTCATGGAATATGAGGGACAATATCAGCTTGCATTAAAAAATGGCGTATGGACAGGCAACATTGAGTTGTGATTAATGGCCATTTTTCAGACTGGAGGATAGTAGGCAATGGTCTTCCCAAGAGTCAGTGCTAGGACCACTGCTGTTTTTGACATTTTCAAGTGACTTGTATAATGAAATACAGAGTCAAATTTCAAAATTTGCCAATGATACCAAACTTGGAGGTATGGCAGAATGGATTATGCCAATTGACTGCAACAGGACCTAGACCAACAGAATGGGCAGAGAAGTGGCAGATATAATGTAACACAGAGATGTTTCTGACATTGCATTTTGACAGAAGGGATAGGCAGAAGCAATATAGACTTGGTGGCATAGTTCTAAAGGGTGTGCAGGAACAGAAGGACCTGGGAGTTCATGTGCATAGATCCTTTGAAGTGGCAGGGCATTATTGAGAGTGCAATTAGAAAAACATATGGGATCTTGGGCTTCATAAATAGAGGTAGGTATGGAGTACAAAAACAGAGAAGATTAGCTGGACCTCGACAAAGCTCTGGTTAGGCCAGACTAGAATTTTACATTCAGTCTGACCACCACACTTTAGGAAGGATGTGAAGGTCTTTGAGAAGGTGCAGAGGACATTTACCAGAATGGTTTCAGAGGTGAGGTATTTTAGCTAGAAGATTGTTATTCTATTTGGAGCAAAGGAGATTATGGGAAGATTTGATACAGGTGTATAAGATTATGAATGGTTTTGATCATGCGAACAATGAAAGGACAAGGAGAGACAATTTAAGATTTTGGGCAAAAGATGCAGAAAGATGTTAGGAAGAACTATTTTTATTATCGAGTGATAATGACCAGTGGAAGCAAAGGTGATGAATGATTTCAAAAAATAAGCAGATGTAACTGTTGTCTGTTGGAAATAACTGTACAAGGCCAAAAGCAGAAGAGTGGGGATCAACTGAATTTTTCTTCAGAGAGTCAGCATGAATTCATTGGACTGAATGGCCTCTTTCTGTGCTGTAATAACTACGTAACGAGAAAGATTTCAGATAAAGTAAAATCCTGGATTTTAAAAAAATCTAACATCAGGACAAGAATTTTCTTCTGATAGCCAGGTATGGGCAATAGAAATGCAACTCTGCCAATGTTGTTCGCATCCCAAGAACAATTGGAGATGTTTGGAATATTTGTTCTGACAGCTAAATTCCACTTCCACACTTTCCCCACACTCTACCCCTTCCCCCTGGTTGATATAGAATTAGATCATATTGCAGCTAAGCATCGTGCTGGCCATGCCTGTTGTCCATTTGAACATTTTCTGGTGGGGTTGGCTAACATTTCCACTCCCCAGGAAGTGGAGATCTGTTGTTGGACACCAGTTGACATCATGGATCAGAAATGGAATCCAGGACTTTCTGGTTAGTATGGCTTACTGCTAAATTGGCAAGATCTTTACCCGTTGAGCTGTCAGGGTGCTACTTATTCTTTTAAAATCTATCCTGACTTACCTTTTTCTATTTCCTTCTTTTATGCCTTTTCACTTTTCCTTATTTAAATATTACTCTTCTCTATTAAGAAAACCACCATGTGTCATGCCAAATTGTGCAATTTGTATTCTTTGAGCTATAGGGCAGGACACAGATAACTTGGTGCTAAAATAATATGACTAGTTCTTTGAGGCACTTAGCTGAATCTTAATTAATGTATCCTACAGTGCCAACCTTTTGCCTGTCATGGTGACTATAGGGGAGTCTGTCATGCCTTTAGCTGCACCTCTTGTGGAGGGAAATGAATGGAGATTGGGGGATAATTAGTGCAAGGTCTAGAGGTGACCACACCAAAGACTTGCATAATACAAAATGAAGCAGAGTTTTTAATTGGTAACAGTACATAACTCAGTGGTCAGGTCAAAGCTGTAACTCTGTTAAAGGATTAAATTTCTGTTAAAGTGATTTTTCCCCTCCAGCTGTACAGGTAGCAGATGGTTTCTATCTCAACAGTTATAGTTGAAGCAGTCTCTCCACTGCTTCTTGGATATGATTTATTGCTTGTCCCAGGACCCCACTTAGATTCAATAGGTTGAACTGAATAAAGGTACCATATGTGAATTGGGTAAATCATAATTAGTTACAACTGTTGAAGAAAAAAATCTATTTTTTAAATCTTTAACCATAGCTGCACTTAATTGACTTTGAATGTTCAAATGAAAAGTGATTATCTCTCAATACTTAACAGGAAACAGTAAATTGTAGTACACACTAAAATATATTTCCTTAATAGGAGAGATAATTTCTTACAATTAAATTTGGCATGTAACTGTGTTGTAATGTTTTTTTTAAGTTACAATATAGGTGCTAAATTTTATGGTGGGTTAATGAATTCCAGGTGCAACCATCATTAGCCTGTTTCTGTGGATTTTTGACAACTGTTCTCTGCGGGCTCAGTCTAATGATTGGAGAATGTCAATGCTTAGTGATGGAAGTGTAGCAAACTGTACCCTAAATCCAAACTTATTATTTTAAAATACAACTGTAAATATGTGGTGAATATATAGCTTTTAACAGAGTATGGTTTTAAAACTTAAATGTGAATACTTTGTAGCTTATCAAATATAAAACTGAAAAAATGTCTTTTCAGTTACATTTATAGATCACTTTAAAAGAGGTTCAACAATGAAGCTATTGTCTCTACAGCTGTAATATCACCAAATGTGATTTCCATCATTTTAGCTACTGTATTGAAACATCATCATTTGAGAGCTGCATTTTGCAATTAGTGTTGTCTTATGGAAGAAGCAACATTGCCAGGCTCTCTGTTAATTTTTGATTACACTTCTGTGAAGCTTTCAGAAATGGTTTTATTGCTGTTGATGTTCTATTAACAGCCTTCTATTGATGCTGCCTTCACAGTGGGAAATGCTCCATGTCTTCTCCCAGACATGAGACATAGTGCCAAAAGGGAGAATTCCACCCCTACACCCCTAGCCTTTAGTCTTCCCTGCAAGAGGAAACATCTACTCTATCAATTATCCTCAGAAACTTGCATGTTTCAGGAAGATCACCTCTCGCTCTTCCAAACTCCAATGGGTATAGGCCCAACCTTTTCAGCCTTTCTCCATAAGATAAGCCCTTCATCCCAAGAATGAGTTGAGTGAACCTTCTCTGAACTATTTCAAATGCAATTATATCCATTTTCAAATAAGGAAATTAGCAGCCCAGGTTGGAAACCCAGCTCTACAACTGTGATTTTTACATCTTACAGTGTAAATAATACAAAAAAGATGTCATGTTGAAATTTTCAGTATTTTCAAAGCTTTTAATGAATGAGCTTGTATCCCAAAAAATGTAGAAATCTGTGTTTGTTTCTGATTTGATTTTCAGTTTTTCAAAAAAAAACTTATTCTGATTCCATTTAGGAATTAAAGCATAAAACTGGCAGAAGAAATAGCAAGCTCTTTGGAATACTGTACTACATTATCACTAAAATCTTTCTAATTGTAGCTTTAAATTACATTAAATGTTTAGATTTGATTGTAATCTTCATTCAAGAATCTACTATTTTATGACATTCTTTGTGCATGAATTCTAGGCATTCTTATCATTAATGCTGGATTCTTATGCTCATTTTCAGAACCAATGAACATAGCATAAACCAGAAACTACCATGTCATTACAACATAACCCCTTCTTTATGACAACATTTTTAATCTCCTCAGCTGATCTCACCTCATCACACGAGTGTAGTAAAATATTACTTTCAGTCAGTACTTCTATACCAGAAAACATTTGTTCTATATGCCTTAGAATTCTAAAGAATATGGACATTTTGTGGTGATTGATCATCTCAATGTGCAGGATGATTGCTCAAATACTTAAAAGTAAAAGACAATACTTGAGTAACTATCTTCAAATGACATTTTTAATGTTGGAGGATGGCTGCTTGAAAGGTCACAAATATATACGAACACATAGAATATATGGCACAGAAACAGACCATTCTGCCCAAGCAGTCCATGCTAGTGTCCATGCTCCACACAAGCCTCCTCCCATCTATCCTAATCAAAGTCTACTATTTTCCTCATATGCATATCTACCTTCCCCTTAAATGTATCTGCCTTATTTGCTTGTTGTAAACGATTCCACATTCTAACCGCTCTTTGGTAAAGAAATTTCATCTGAATTCCCTCTTAAATTTCTTTGACTATTTTCAGTTGCTGGCCTCTCGTTACGCCCTTCCCCACAAAAAGAAACATTCCCTCTGTATCCAGTCTATCAAAATCCTTCACAATTTTAAATACCTCTATTGGGTTACCCCCCAGCCTTTTTTTCATGAGAAACAGGATCCATCCTGTTGTTTTTGTCCATACATCTGGTATCATCCTTGTAAATCTCTGCACCTCTTCTAATGCCCCTTTATCCTTTTTATAATATGTCAGCCAGCATTACATGCAGTACTCCTAAGTGTTGTCTAACCAAAGTTCAATATAGGTATAGCGTAACTTTGCTACTTTTCAATTCTTTCCCTCGAAAAGTAAAACCTAGTACTTGGTTTCCTTTTATTCTTGCAAACCTGTAGGGGAATTTTTAGTGTTTGATGCATTTCTGCTCCAAGATCCCTTTGTTTCTCTACCCCATCTAGACGTGAACCTCCTTATTTTTCGTAACAAAATGAACCACCTTGGATTCAAGTGTGTTGAACTTGATTTGTCAATTATTTGCCAATTCTGCAAGTTTGTTAATGTTCTCCTATAATTTGTTGCAGTCCTTCTCAAATTGACAATACCTCTCCAGGATTAACTGCAGATTAAGAAATTGTGTTTTTGATTCCGAAGTCCAAATCTTTAATGTAAATTATAAACAGCAGTGGTCCCAACACCGATCCTTGTGGAACACTATTTTTCATCTTCTGCCACTCTGAATAACTACTCTCTACTTTCTGTCTTGAAGCCAGGCAGCAATCCATTCTGCCCCTTGTTCAGTGACTCCACATTTATTCACCCCTTATTCATTAATCTGTTATGGGACATCTTATCAAAGGCCTTTTGAAAATCTAGATAAATCACATCTACTGTGATTTATCTAGATCTCTGTTACTTCCTCAAACAAAATTAATGTTGATCAAATAAGAGTTTCCCTTTTGAAATCCATGGTGATGATTTGTTATATTTTTCGCTCCTAGATATTCTTTTATTCTCTCCTTTAGTTTGGATTGCATTATTTTTTCTATCAACAATGCTAACCTGACTGGTATATAATTCCCTGGAAATATTTTGTTCTTAAATATAAGGCCATAACTTCCTTGGAGTGGCAATCAGTGTTAGATTGTCATTCTGTGCCCCATTACTTATGTGAAATTTCTTCCGTGCTTGTCCCGCTTGACCTTTGGACTCAGGTTGGCGGGATCCAGACACTGCAGGAGTCTCCGAAACCCAGTTGAAGTGCAGGAGAAATGAATTAAAGGAGGATGTGCCCCCTTGTTTTACAGCATTAGCTGCCGTAAGCCAGGTAATTTTAAATGCCCTTTGAAATTTACACGCCAGGGAGAAGGTAAGTATTCAAGGTAAGTAGGTGGTGAATAGGATTTAGTAGGTGGAGGTGGATTCAAGTTCAGGGTGGGTCATCGGTGGGAGGGACGGGGGTTTGCACCAGGGTTCTGGTCTGTGGAAGAGTCAGGTCAGAGGGAATCCCATGCAGAGCCTAAAATGCTGTGGAGAGGGGGAGGGGGCGGGGTGTAGGGGGAGTCCCATCACGTGGGCTAGTCAGGAGGGGGGAGTTCCTTTGGGGGAGGGAGTCCCTGGCAGTGGTGTGAGATAATCAGGAGCTTTCTTCTGGCGGTGGAGGGGGAGGGGAGGCAGGTGGAGAGAGTCTCATGTGGTGGCTGCCTGTGTCTTTACAAATAGTTACCCAGAAGTTGAGATTTTTAAAAATTTGTATAACCTTTTCTGGATAACTATAGTGTTACACAGTCAGAGCCATCCAAAGTTTAAATTGCTTTCTTGGATGGTTCCCAGCACAGAGCAATTACCCAGAGGAAGTTTGCTCAGTAAATCTTTACCTTTGAACTTCCGAGAGGAATTCCTCACTGCATCTTTGGCATACCCTCCCGAATCCACACGGGAGTTCAGAAGTTATGGCCCATAGAATCATCACTATCATAGCTATCCACCAGTCCTTTGGCACTACTCTTTTTTTCTAATATGTGAAGTAATGCCTCTGCTACCTCTTCTCTAGATTATTTTTAAATAGACAAATGAACTTCATTCAGACCAGGTGTTTTATCCTCTTTTGAATTTTAGTTTATTCAATACATCCTATTTTTTATATTAAATGCACTTATCTCATAATTCAATGTCATGTCTATCTGTTCTGTCTTCCTAGTAATTACAAAGTAAAATAATATTTCTGCCATCTCTGTCATTACGAGTGGCATTATCCTGTCTCCCTTAATGATCCTATTCCCTTCGTAGTCTTCCTTTTTTATTAATGTGCTTATTCTGTTTTATGCTCCTTGATCATTTATTTCATAGTTGCTGTTTGACTTCCTGATTATTTTTGCCATCTCTCCTAATCTTTTCATATTCCCTCTTACCATGTGTTTAAGTTTATTTTATAGTGTCACAAGTAGGCTTACACGAACACTGCAATGAAGTTACTATGAAAATCCTCATGCTTTTCTGCTGTCTATGTCCTTGATGTATGCCTCTTTCCTAACCCTCAGTTGTTCCTTTATGTCTTTATTCATTCACTAGTGTTTAGCTTGTTTTTTTTAATCTGTTAACCTGGTTTTCATCATATCTACTTCCTTCTGCATCTCTATCTTAAAGCATATTATATTATGGTCACTATTTCCTAGATGTTCAACTACTTTCATTTCTCTTATCTGCTCAAGTTCATTCCCCATTACTAGAAAAAATAGTGAATCTTCCCTTGTTGGCCTTCTTACATGTTGCGCTAGGAAAGTGTTTTGTAAAGGGTGTTTCACAAGAAGAGCTGGAAAAAGGTATTTCACAAGAATCAGTGCTGGGGCCACTGCTGTTCACAAATTTACATTAATGATTTGGACTTTGGAAACGAAACATAATTTCTAAATCTGCAGTTGACACTAAATTAGGGGGAAAGTGAATATTGAGGATGACTGCAACAAAATACAGGAAGACATTAACAAACTTGAATGATTGGCAAATGAAGTTCAACACGGATGAATGTGAGGTGGCATAATTTGGTAGGAAGAACAGGGAGGTCACTTATTAATTGGAAGATGCAAATTTCAGTGGGACAGAGAAACAAAGGGATCTTGGAGTACAAATGCACCAATCACTAAAGGTTCCATTGCAGGCTAACAAGGTCATTAAAAAAAAACAAACCAAGAACACTTATTTCACATTGTAGGAACTCAGTGCCCTTATCCCCTGCTGTTCAAATAATATCAGGGTAGTTGAAATTCCCCATCATTGTTCTTCTATTTTTACTCAATTTCATGATTTATCTACATATTTCTTCCTCTGCTCCCTTTCTTTTATTCGGTGGTCTATTGACGACACCCATTAGTGTGATTGATCCTTTATAGTTTTAATCACTCTCCAATATGGATTCCAGTTTTGTCTTGCTGATGCTAGTCCATCTCCTTTCTCCTCTCTATATTTTCTAAATATGCTATATCTTGCTGTGTTTAATTCCCATGCTTGATTTTCCTTTGGCTTTGTCTCAATAATCTGGACTATATCTGGTTCTTGGTTCCTTCAGCTCTCATGTTTTATTATGGACCCGATTCATTGCTCTACACAGTTTAACTTCTCTTTAATAGGATTCCATCTCATTTTATGCTTAACCATCTTTTTAGACTCCTGTTATAAAACTCTATATCCCCTTGCTATCAGTATCTCCCCTTTATTCTTTCACATGTCGTCCTGCCCTATTTTGTTTACAAACACTGCCTATGTTTCTTATAGATCTCTCTCTCTCTTTCTCTCCCCCCCCCCCCCCCCCCCCCCCCCGCCCCCAATCTGCTCCATATTATTTTGGAGACATTGCCATCTGCCTATTTACCCTTTCTGTGGGGACATTGTTCCTATTTTGGTCTAAGCAGAGCCCATCCCATCCTTACTGCTTCTTCCTTTTTGAGGACTTGAACGTGAATAGGAACCCCTCTTTTCCATACCAGCCTTTAGCTACATGTTAATTACCCTGATCTGTTTGCTTCTATACCAATTTGCACATAGCTTGGGTAGTAATCTAGATATCATTATCCTTGACATCCTGCTTATTAATTTAGTCTAATGCCTGATACTCTTTCAGCAGGATATCATCCCTATTCTCACCTATGGGCCAGAATCTTCTGACACTATGAGAAGAAAGGCGGGAGGGCACTTAGTTGGATGGGGGTGGTGGGGGGCAAAATTCAGCCTCCCAATGGCAGGATAAACATTTGTAATTAAGTTCTCGGAACTTTAAACATGGGTCAAGTTTCCTGACGCTTGCCTTTTGCATGTCATGCATTCTCATTAAAAGGCTAACTTGCCAGAATTAAGTTCGCCCTCTGAATTAAGTTCTCTGTGAGTGAGAATTATGCGCTTTCAGATTCACAGCTGCATGTAAGTGGAGTGCACCAGGCAAGGTAGTCATCTTCCTGGACTTTGGGGTCAGTAGCTGCTACCTTGCCCTTTTTCAGGAGTGTTCTATATAGGCTATGATTGAGTTTGGGTCAGTTTTCCAAGGTACGGGGAAGATGACCAAGGGAGGGATAATAGAGTCTGCTGGGCAAGGGTGCAATAGGCTAGACAAGGGAGGCAGGGACGGTAGGGAAGAATGGAATCAGGCCCAGGCAAAAGTTCAATGGTCAATGAGGCAGGGTGGGAGGGTGTACACAGAAAGAAACCACGCTTAACTGGGGCAGGGATGGTGTCCAGGGAAGGAGGCCAAACAATCCAGACCCCAAGGGAAACAAGGTGGGAATGCAATGGTGCAGGAGCTTGGGAGGAAGGGAAGAGCCGTGCATGTTGGGTGTGGAGGTTCTGTAGGGATGGTGGAAGAAAAATGATCCTAAAGGTCAGGGTTGGTGGGGACCTGGGAGTTGAACTGAAGGTATTGGGCAGCAGACGGAACAGTCACAGTGAGGGGGGAAGTGGGATGTGGTAGGGTGGCAGGTCCATATTCATGGTCAGGTAGCGGATGGTCTCCGAGATTGGGGGGTAAAGGGAGAGTTGTGAAGGAAATGTACAAAACAGGTAGCCTAGATAATGAGAGGAGTTAGTGAACATAGGGACAGTAATGGGTGTAGGTTCAGAAGGGAGAGAAGGCATGTTGTGGGTGATGATTATAGACTTGAGGGCAATGGGGGAAGGCTGAAGGGTAAGAACAGAAAAATAGTTCTATTGGTCAAAGATGATGGGGGGAAGTTGGTGCATGACAGGGGTGCGGGTGGAAGGTGATGGAGTAGGTCTGAAATGTGGCGGTCAACATTTTTCAGATGTGTTCTACAAAACAGTCATTTTGGAAATATGATCCTACAAAATGGAAGAAAGGTTGTTTTGGGTGGGTGGAGTTAATGGTGAGCACAACGAAAGGGACACTAATAATCATGAGTTAATGGGATGAAAACCATGTTCACATGTGTTCTCCTCTCTATGGTGAAGCCTAGACAGCAGCAGGTTTGCTTCCTGACATTGCGATCCTAGCAAGATTAGGAGCTGCCATAAAGGTTGACCGAGGCTGGGGGTGAGGAACAGAGGGAGGGGGTGAGAGGCACAGCCTTTGGGAGGATGGGGCCATAACAATGTGCCAGTTTATATCCTAGCGTGTCTGGGCTCTTTAGCTACAAATTGATTTGATTTACCAGTTCAGCATACTCAATGGCAGACCCCCCTATTGCCCTAGGGATGGAGACTCCCAACACTCGCCACCCTTTTAAGTGTTGAAATTCCTACACACCTGTCTTTGATGACCTATCTCACTGAAACTGTATCCCCTTGTTTTGGACACCAAGCCATGGGTAACATCCTTTGTGCGTCTACTCTGAATATTGGTTATAAATCTCTTGATGGGAGGGCTATCCTTCCCTAGATAAGAAGATGAACCAAGGCTGTAGTCAACTCCAGTCAGACCTCTTTAATCTTACACTCAATCACTCTTGCAATCAAGGGCAACTTGCCTCCTTCCTTGCCACTTGCACCTTTATGTTAGCTTACAGTTGATTTTGAACAAGGACAGCCAGGTCCATTTGGCCTTCCACGTTTACCATTGTGTCAACATCTAGGAAAGACTGGTTTTCAATCCTCAGACCACGAAGGAGGTCCTCGTGCTTTTGACCCTTATACTCCATCTGTCATGTTACTGGTTCTAACTCCCCTTGTGGCCTCTGCATCCTCCTCGCAACTCACAGCAGAACACCAGCATGACATGCAATGACTTGGCTGCAGACAGCATTCTCAGCGGTCTCAAAAAATCAGGTGAGCAATACCTCCTGAGTTGCCTGATGTGTTTCTGGACTGCACATTCGCTAAAGATAGCCATGGCTTAAACACATTCAAGTCAGGATACACGGTGATGATAGTGCTGTGATGTGAGAAAATAAATGGCATATTGGTAGAACTCTATCACTAGAATCTGATAGGGAATGAAGTACAACACTTTGCAAATCCTCGCACCCATTGCAGCAACTCAGTATAATGAAAATGCAGCAAACCTAAACACAGTGCAATTAAACATATTTAGAAGTGCATATCATATACAATGATTGGACACCTGTGCCTTCAAAAGTTCTTCATTGATTCATTTAGGTTGTGAGAACAGATTTTAAAAATATATTTTTGGGGAATATTGTGTTATTGACAAAAAAGGCTGTGTGTTTGTGTGTGTATTTAAATTTTTAATTGAGCTACGGAGAGGTTAATGGAGACAACTTGTCTGGGAGAGTTGAGGATTAAAGGAGATAGAGATGCTAAATGCATGCATTTGTAATGAAGCTGTGATAAAATGGATTTGTAAGTAAATAAATAGAGTTTAGAACTTTGCATTAGGAGATAGATCAAGACTTGGATGTTCAGATGTTAACTTTCAAAGGGGAGTAAAAGGCTTTTACAACTTTCAACGGTTTCATAAGTAAGCAATGGAAGGCTATTTTTTGACCCGAAAGGGGAGGCAATAGGAAAAACATGAAAGATTTTTATATTTTGGAAAGGTTAATTTCAAAGAGGTGCTAAGGAAAATGGAGTCAAAGATGAAAAGGAAGATGGATATTTAAAGAAAGATGTTGGGCTGAGTTGGGCTGGCTGTGGGAGAAAGACATCCCAAGAACAGCTCTGTGCTTGAAGGTGCAAAGTTTGAATCAGCCATCCAGTCAAGCCAGAAAAGTTCATTGTTGCAGAAATTAGTCCTGTTACTGAATGTTCTTGGATTTCCAAAGTAGAGAGAAGAGAAGGAGAAGTCGTGTGGTATACCTGTACTAAGGTGACAGTGTTTTTTCTTTGGGTAATATTACTGGATTTATTAAAGTTAAAAATCTAGAAGAAAGTGTTGCCAGGAAGATGTTTACTTGTCAGTTCTGACCAAGTTGTTTTTTTGTAAGGAGTATTTTGTAAGACGATATTTTATCGTGTAATTGTAATCTTGTCTGCAAAAGTTTTCTTTTCCTCTTGTTAATAAATCTCTTACATTTATTTTAAGTTCCCAAATGTGTCATTGGAATTATATGCTACTGACATCAGTAGGTTTCTACTTGTTTCAAAATACAAAATAGGATTATGATGATTAAGTCAAGTTTCCCTCTGGGATTTGGCTTGCATAGCAATTAAACATCTGCTACTGAGACCTGCACACAATCTTCCTATCTCCCAGATCTACACTGACTGATGCCCCTGTGAGTGTTACTTTGCAGTAATTGAACGGTGATATTTAACCTTACAGAGTGCAGCAGATCATTCATCCTTTGTGACACGACACCCAGGTTTGTTTGTGGGCTCCATCACATTAACCTGCGCTGCCACCTTGGTCAGATGGAGGTCCTCCTGCTGCCATGGCTTTTGCTACCAAATAAACCTGTTGGACTTTAATCTGGTGTTGTTAAACTTCTTACTGGGCCATCCCTGGGGAACAGGACCTACTGCCTTTCCCAAATGGCCTGGAGAAAAACCTGCAGCAAGACATCACTGAACCGTGGGGCCACTCCTTTGCTCTGCAACATTTTGTTATCTCCAGTAGGTTTCTCCCTCTGGAATGACAGCCTGACTGGTGCCCCTGCCTTGCAGTGAGTGAATGCCTC
Source organism: Mustelus asterias (assembly GCF_964213995.1). Lineage (NCBI taxonomy): Eukaryota > Metazoa > Chordata > Chondrichthyes > Carcharhiniformes > Triakidae > Mustelus > Mustelus asterias. Next base: position 69,290,649 of record NC_135814.1, read on the forward strand.
TCTGGGTGCCCTTTAATATGGTGCCCAGACCTTCAAACCCCTGAGGTAACAACAGGGACAACAACATCCTGCTCACCCCACTGTACGTTTCACCAGGTTACTTGTGTATGTAATGAATTGTCCAAAGCGAGATCATGCATGGCCAGCCATCCCACCCTAGCAGAAGACACTTAATTCTGCTCCCACCTCAACTTATATTGCAATTATTAGGTATTGCACATTTCTTGTATCCCATGGTTTTCTTTATCCTAAGTAGATCAATTTGAGTTAAATGTAATGGATCCTTGCTAATTACAAGTTTTGTTACAATTATAGCAATTTTTGTTTTGTTTGACTTAGTTAAAATTCAAACCTTGATTAAAATTTTCCACCATTGAAAATGATTTACTGGTTCCAACAACATTAAAAAAGAAATATTTAATGTTTGCAGTTACACTGTCTGCAATTTGGAGCCAAAGTAGTGTGACACCTATTCATGGGGGTGGACTTGCACTCTGGGCCAAAAGTCAATTTATGCTGTGCATTTGGGATCAACTAAGAAGTGATTTTGAGTGTATCAAAATGTGCAGCATAATTGGCCCTGTAGAACCTTTGTATATTTTTCAATTCAAGTATTTAAATTGAACAATATTTCTTTAGGTATGAAGAGAAAGCTGCAAAGGACCTAGACAGATACAATTTACAGCTAAAGAAAGCAATGGAAGGAAATCCACATAAAGAAGAAGAGAAACAACCAAAATTGGCCCCAGCAGCGAAAGTTATTAAGAAGTGCCACAATGCACCACTTTCAAACCAGCAAATTTTGGATAAACTTTTCCAGTCACAAATCCATAACAAAACCAACTTGGAACCACCTTGTAAGGCAATAGATGTTCCATTTTCCTTAAGCCATTTAAAAAAACGGCTCGAGAAACTTTCCAAAAGCCGTGATTCAGGTGCTGAAAGACTTCATCTCATTAATTGCTTGACTTCTTACAATGGATGGGTAGTTGCCTCTGAAAGGAAACTAATGTTGCTAAATCCTTTTCGGGTGGAGGAAAGTCTACTGTTTAGAAGACTGATGGAGAATCACGTTTTTCAAACTGAGACCCTTGATGCACCAATAGTTCTAACTAATAGGTATTGTAAATGTAATCTTTTTTTAAATCTAAGGATTTTAATATCAATAATTTTGAAAGTTTAGTATCTGTGCAATATGGTATTAATTCTCCCTGAAAATAACTCGAGTTCTCATTGATTTTTTTCAGCTCAAATATATGATGTAATTAAGGCATTGAAGAAAATTTTAAATACTCTTGTAAAGCCTGCTTCCCATAACAATTGCAGGCTTAGTTTATTTAAACTTTGTGTGTGTGTTACAGGGCAACAAAACAATACTGTATACTGTACTTCTTTGCCTAAACGGAAAGAATTTTGCTATGAAGTTAGTACACAGTGATTGTTAATTCAAACAGCACTGAACTTTAGCTATAGTTTCAAAATATTATCAGCTTTAGATTTTCTCCAGAATTCATTGTCTTTCCTTCCTCATTGCTTCTTTCATTTCCAACTACATCTATTAAAAATGCTTAAACAGTGATGGTTGCAAGCTGATGTTAGGAAATGTAATAAAACTATCATACCAGTTTAACTACTGCATTTGACTACTTGTTACTGCTATGACTAACCAGTTGTCTAATATTTTTCAGCCTGCTTGGTGGACCCCAGTACATTGATGGTCTCAGTAAAATGGAACAGAAACACACAACATTGAATGGGATAACTTATTTTACAGATCCCAGACTTGTATTTAATGGGTTTAAGATACAACTAATACCAGGTATGTTGTAAACATAAGGATCAACTGTGCTGTCATCCTTAAAATAAACCAAATATTGCAACAACATAAAATTCAGAGAATTAATCCTCTTATTTCCGTCAAAGGACTTAATTGTTTTATAACATTCTGTTTTGTTTATTGTCTGGAATTATAGATGCAATGCATCTATTTATAATTGTGCAATTAGAGGTTTTACAAATCTCTGGCTAATTTGTGTGTTTGATCCAAAGATTGGCTTTTGTATGGAGAAATGGAATGGATGAATTCCTAAAATCCTTTGGGGACAGCTTCAACATCTCCTTTTAGAGGGAACTTTGTAGTAATTTCATTGTTTTGTATTTGAATGCGATGAGTTGCCTACTCAGCTATTTATTATTTTAAGTAACCAATATTGTAACTACAAGTTTCAGATAAGCTAAAGAATCACAGACAGCGTGAGTAAGTAATATTAAGACATTGTTCAAATCTCTTGTGCCAAAGCACTCCATCTATAAGTTGTCTGCATGATGGGAAAGCTGGGATTCATTTTTTGGTTATTTTCATAAGAACCCAATCTTTTGTGTACTTTTCACCAGCTGGTAAGAACTGGAAGGTTACTTTAGCCTAATAAACTATATTTAAGCCATATGTACTAAAACGAGCTATGAGGTGTAAAGGCACTCTCTGTCATGACCTTCTTACTGGTAAATGCAGTTTTTGGGTCACCAGCAATCTATACTTTACATAATCATCCATAAAACATGCAAAATGTGTCAGAGATAAGGCATTCTACCCAATAATGGCAATAAATTACTCTGACAGAATTGCTGTGTCAGTAACTGGTCAGTGCAAGAAAGAGCATGAGTTTTTTTGCAGGCACACCTTCCTCACATGGAAAAAATTTTAGGGGTCTAACCTTTGCAGCAGATTTGCGGTGACAGCACATCAAACCAAAGCTGTGCACCTGGGGGAAAAAGTTAAATTTTGGCCTTTGGCACAAGCACAAACATTTCCATTTATGGAAACTGCATTGCATTAATCTCCCAGTAACAAATGTTGAAAGATTGTCAGTTTTCTCACTTTTCGAATCTTATAATCTACGCACCACATTTAACATTTTGAAAGAAGATATTTAGTGATCTTAACATGTGGTTTTGAAGTTGATGTTTGAAGCAAAGTTCAGTAAAAGATATCTGACCTGGTATGTACAAGTCATCAAAAGACAAAACCAAGATTCAGCTGGTGTTTTACAGAAAATATTTGTCTCCATAATTTGTAACACTGCACCCATCCCTTGGACAATGTAGATTTCACAATGGCATTGTTTTTTAGTTCCTATTTTGAGGTTTGATTTAGTCATTGAATGTAGCTTTATTTAAACCTCACAGAACTTTCAAATCAGCTCAGCTTAAATTTAAGTTGCCGACTTCCGTTAATTCTGACAAATTCCAACCTGAAGTAAAAGGGTAAGGGAAACCATTTAAGTGCGCCTGCTGGTGGACTAACCAGGAATATCACTGACCACATCCACTGGTGATGTTCTGACATTGGATTGTATTCATCTCTCTTTTTAATGGGTTAATAAAAAGGGAGGATTGAAGGAAATGACACGTTATTTAAACTGTCTGTACTAAAAGAACCAAGAAGTTATTATCTAATTGCCTTTGCTGATTTCTGTTTTGAAGGAAACTTGAATGAAGAAAAATTGACTTCTGCCAGCATAGAATCATAACTTCTGAGTTAAATTGCAATCTTTTGACACTGAACAATATAAAATTTTTGCACAAGTGATTTGATTTTATTATAGACCTCAAATACAAAGAGCCTTTCTGTGACAGAAAAATAGAAATAAGGAAAGAAAAATGTTACCCAATATAAATCTTACTAATGGAAGTAGATTCTCTCAGTGGATGGAACTAGCGAACATTTCCACTTGAGACTGTTTAAAACAGAATGGTTATTTCCAAGAAAGGTCATGATGTGAAGATTTATTTTCCTCTTGCTGAGATGATGGTTTTTCAGTGTCCCTGCCAGGAAGATCTTCTATAACATATATGTGCAATTCAGCAATACGTCACTCACACATTCCACTGGGGCTTGCTCCTTGTGCAGGGTGATGCAGGCACTGACCCTGGATGAAATTTGTTATTAAACATATTTGACAACTGATTCCTTTTCTTGGGGAAAGACACACTGCCTTGTTTAAATCTGCTTAGTATTGCCATCCCCGAGAGGTTGCCAAATGTCACTCAGGCCATGTGGGAATTGTTAACAAAAGGAGCAAGTCAGAGCCTGAGGCAACTTTTGATAAACCTTGCAAAGGTTTGCAGCTGTAGTTAACTTAAGCTGAAATAGCTATAGCACTTCAATTTCAAAACAGAGCTCATTTGTACTTGTCAGTTCATTGTGGTACAGAAGGAAAGTTTCTTAAGTTAACACTGTATTTAAGTTTTAGCATTTAAATCACTTTAAAAGTGTATTCACTTATTTAATTGCATGCAGTGCAAATACTTAATACATATTAAAAGTAAAAATTCTGTCAAATCTAGAATTGTTCTTTCTCTCTTTAATGGATAGGTGCTTCAACAGCAGAGCATCATTTGAAAATTGAAGAAATGGCCGGGTGTTTACCTTTCTATGGTATATCAGACTTACGAGAAATTCTGAATGCGATTTTAAATAAAAATGCCCAGAGTGTATACCAATGCAGACCTCTAAAGGTTGTAAATTATTTGGAGGTAAGATACTCGTGGAAAACACCCCAAAAGTAATACATCAAGTTAACAGGTGGTCTTCTTGGAAGTCAACATGTTTTAGATTGAAAATCCTGATGATAATGGAACAGGATAAATTTGAGCTATTAAGCCAGTTTTTTTGGTTTATTCACACTGATCTTGGAGAGATAAGATTAGACGTTTGTGATATAAAGTTGTCTTATTTAGAAAAAAAGTATATGTGATGTTTAACTTTTTCTCCTGCATTGGTTCCTTCATTCCTTTAAGATGGGGGAGGAAATTCTGATATGCTCCTAGCCATGGCTCTATGTAACTTGGCAGCTAGGGAATGCTCATAAGCAATGGAATGTCTTCCTCACTCTATTTTTGCCTCCTTCCTCAGGGGAAATTCATTGCCTCTACTCTGTCATTGATAGCTGAAACTGAAGTTGAGACACTCAGTTTCAGACACAAACCTGAGTACAATGCAATGGTACTCCAGGCTGGTACATTTACTGAAGCACCTTTAGGTTACTTGGTCGACAAGAGACATTTAAAAATTTCAGCCATATACAAAACTCCCTTGAGTAGTATGATTTGCTTTTGTATAAAGTTGCCAATGGTAATTTTCAAATACTATGCATCTGAAGTGGCTTGAAATAAAGATTTGTCTGCATAACTCATTTGGGCTGCTGTTAAGATGCTGGAGGCCCGTTTCACTGTCACTGAACCCTTGAGCCGTCTCTGTCCGCCTGATTGGCATCTGCTGCTCACCAGTAATATGCTGTTGTGATTTGAGGTATTTCCGTTACCAGTCCTGGCACCTTTTTTTCCACACTTTTATTCCTCTCGTGCCATCATCCCTGATTGTGGCTTCGCACAAGAAGGCTACTTTATGGACAGGCAATGAGGTAAAACTGGTCATTAGTGCAGTCCATTAATCATGTTTTCCATTATGTAACATAACTGCAAGTTTGATCCCTAGTCTATAATTAGTTAGCTGATGTCGACCAGGATATTGGCAAAAGATACTGTAGTTATCAGAAAAGGAAAGGGTAAATTTGTGCAAATTTCCTACCTCCATTTTCCAATGACATTTGCTGGAAAGTGAGTTTATATGGGCGGATGTCAGGCTTCAGCTGGACCAGGCTTGGTGGTACTTGGATGCTGATATTTTCGTTCCAGATTTATCCGAAGAAATGGCCTATTGAATGTAATAGTAGAGGACTGTCAGCAGCCTAGAATTGAGAAATGGGGGAAAGGAACATAAAGATGACTGAGTGTCTCAATGGAAGGAGTACACCCTCCCAATATATGCAAATTTTAAATTTAATTTCATGATTCTGTTTGTAAGGCAGAGTTATAGTTCACTGAATAAAACATTTACCTACACTAGTTGAATGTCAATATATTGATTCCCAGTTGAATATCTTAAAAATTAAAAGGAAACATAATTTTTGCTATGCAAACTTGGTGCAGTAAGTTAATTTTAAAGTTTAAGGCCAAATATTTTTAAATCTATTCTTTGTATTTCCTTATGCAATTTACCATACACTCCATTGTGAAGGTACTCAAGTTTTCAAAACTGAGGCCAGTTTCAGGAATGCCTGGTTTGTGTACTTGTGCTCTTGACCTTTGTCCTTTGCCCCATCGTTCCTGCCAGTCACAGAGCCAGAACTTAGGGCAAAGAGCAGGGTCCATGAAGTGTATACACAACCTGCTTGTTCTGCACATCTTCGTGATGGGTGAAACATAAAAAGTAAATGTTTTAATTCCCGTTCCATATTTACTGCCAATACAGTATATCAGACTGGGACACAGCCAAATAAATTATTTTCTGACAAGTTTGGAACACTGCAGCTTTTCAAGCAAAGTGACCCTTACACTGGAAATCTGTGTGACAAAATGATTGGCATGTTGATATGTGTCAGAGCGATAGGGTGCAGGTTGGTATATGCAGTTCCCTCACATGGTGAATACATGATCTATTCTGTTCTATTAGTTACCATCAATTAGTAGTTTGAAGCTTTGGAAAAAAAAATTGAGCGGGGAATTCATAATCCTCTTCGTGGACTGTTACATCTTCGTATTGTATAGTGTTGCAGCACACAAGATGCAAAAGACTAAAGATTGTGAGGGAGGAAAAGGGAAGAAGGATGTGTGGGTCAAAAATATATATATATTAATGTTGTGAATGTGTATTTGATGCATAACACAACTCTATACTCAAAGCTTGTAGATCACAACAAATTGACTATAATTTTATATAAATGCTTATTAAAATGTATCGGTTTACACTTTTCTGAAGGGAGAGGCTGTTCGTCTGGCTCGACAGTTACCTCTGCGTTTCTCAAGGGAAGACATAGAAGATACAATGTTAAGGATGCAGCAACAGCTGGGAAAAGACTGCAGTAGTTGCATTCATGACCGTCCATTTTTTCATCATTTAGCAAATATACCAGAAACTGAATGACGGGCACAAAGAACAGCAGAGCTGACTCATATTGCTACAACTGAGAATGCAGTTTAGAGATGAAGTGATTGAAATCTTTGAATGTAAGCAAAAAACACACCATGTGAAAGCTTTGGTGCACAATTTCTTCATAATTTTTGAATTCAACAAGTTGTAAAATTAGAATATTCTGTTCAAAATGTTGTTTCTTTAAAGGTAAGTTCTTTCATTATATGAACTCCATTTCTAAACTCCTCATAGCAATTAGGACTGAATATAAATACACAATACATTTCTGTGTTGTATCTTCAATTCTTAGAAATAACTTCAGAAACAGAATGACACTTGCAGCTAAGATACAGAACTTTGTATAATCTCACCAACTGAGACTTCAGTATTTATCAGATTTGTAAACTGAAGTGGTTTACATTTACATTGCATTCTCATACAAAAATTGTACACTTTTCAACAGCATAAACCATCCCCAGAGATCAGTCGTGTTTCCCAGAAAAACAGAAAGAGCAGATATGTAACCAAATTTTATACATCTGTTGCAGAAACATTTTTTTATGGATTTCAGATCAGGTATTCCATGTAATCCTGTTTCCAATTCTACACATGGTTTCTTTCTCCTCCACAGAGGGAAAAAGGGTTAGTTCCATTACATTTTCTTCCCTAGATGTGGTCGTCTTCAAGTGCTATTTGTTAGACTCCTTTTTTTTCTCTCTCTGCAACTATCATTTCCTTGATCGTCTGTGAGAGTATGTAGAGTGGGAAAAGGTGAACTGTTCCATCTTGTCCATTACGTTGTAGTTCATTTTTCAGATTCCTGATCTGGAGAGCTATTGCTACCCTGGCTTTCTGATTTGCAACTTTATTTCTGAAGGTGAAGCAGAAAATGCTGGAAAGTCGCAGCAGGAGAGGCAGTAAGTAGCTGTGGAGGGTGAAACAGAGTTGTCATTTCTAGCTGATGATCTGTTGTCATATGTTCTGATGGCGGGTCATCAACCTGAAACATTACTTTTGTTTCTCTCCACAGATGCTGCCTGCTCTGCTAAGTATTTGCAACATTTTGTTTTGATTTTATCAACATCTGTAGTATTTTGCTTTTGTTGCAATTGGACTTATTCTCATCTTTTAACATATGATTACAGTACTATCCTTCATTCTCGTCATTTTGCTGAAGTTGTATTTTTATGGTTCTAATTGCTATATTGGATTGACACTGGTTATTTTGGCAAATCCAGTGTCCCTTTCAATTTTTCTACTTGTTCTCTTCATATTCTTAAAATATTAAATTTGTTGTACTTATCATTTGCAGCATCATTTCATGTCTGTGATCAATGTTACTTGATTGATTTTAAGTTTTAAGTCTCTCTGGATTGATCTGCTATACTTATTGCCTTTGCAACTAATTACAATCCGTGGGTGAAATTCTCCCATCCTGCCCACGATGCAGAAAATTTACCGGGAGCCATAAAGTTGGAAACCTGTTTCAATTCTCCCAATGGTGGGTCAGTCTTCCTGCGGTCTGGTGGTGGGAAAGCCATTTACATCTCATGGATGCTCATTAAAATAGCTGCCCGCTGACATCCCGTGGGGCCCTCCAATCGTGTGTTACGCCAGCATGAAATTATGTCGGTCTAAAATCGGATTGCATAAGAGTGGTGTGTACAAGGCAGACCTCAGTATGCAAGAGACCTTTGAGGTAAGTGCAACAAAGCCTTTCTGCCACAGTACTGCACTGCTCTTGATGTGCTGGGAAGACCAGTTCCTGCCTCTACCTCCAAGCCATCCGGGTTGCTGACATCCTACACAGTCTGGTGAAGATAGGTGGGCTGAAGAGAGTGATACGAGTGCAGGGGTAGTGTTTAAATATGGCGCCAGGACCTTCAAACTCATCAGCTGATGGCAGGGAGAGTAATCAACTGCTGGGCCACCAGCTGACTCTGAGGGGAACTCGCTTGTGCATACTTCATGAAGTTTCAAGTACAGAATATGGTGTAGGATCCTGCCATTCTGGCCAGCGGAAAAGGCACTGCCAGAGTCAGCCACCACTACACGCAGTCTCAAAACCAGAGAGTTCCAAACCTTATTTCAATTTAAAATATTGAGATCAAAATTTCATAATTAAGTTTTATTGTTACATTGCTAAAGCTGATCCTAATGGAACTACCATGGATCAGTGTGGGCTGATTCAAAGAAATGCTCAATTATAAAAAAAATTTTGCAGACAATCGCCATCCAGTTTGCAACTTCCTTTAAAACTACATGCGGCGGAATTTAATCCAGGTGCAGCCGCCTCAGAGCCCTGCCTTGTCGCCTTTGGTGATAGCCCATGGTATTAAGTACTTAAATGGCCAGCGACATGCCTTCCCCAGTATCACAGATCCAAAGTTGCCAGCTAATCAGAGAATGACATTAAATTAATTACCCACTTAAGGGTCTCAATTGGCAGGTGATGGGAAGGTCACTCACAAGATTTTCCACTCCAGACTTAATTGGGGCAGAGGCAGGAAGACGACAGGGACTCCACCCCACACACCCAAACCTGATTGAATGCCCTCCAACCTGCCACAGGGAGGGCATTAAATTCCTCTCATACAGTGCAGTCTTTCTAACACATTTCAGTATAATGAAAACTATCAGATAAAAATTGGAAAGACCAAAGTCATCTCTTGGAATCCCACCTAAACTCCATAACCTCATCATTGATTTCATTCCCTTTCCTCGCCACTGTGTCAGGTGGAAGCAGACTATTTGCAACCTAAGCATTCTATTCAACCCATTGCTATGCTTCTGACATATTCTCTCCATCATAAAAACTGCTTCCTTCCACCTACTCTGACTGTCCTAGTCCTGAAGCTGTCAGTCAGCCTTTGTCACTTTCAGATTCAACTATTCCAACTCTCCTCTAGCTAGCTTCCCAACCACTACACTCCCATCCAAAACTCTGCCATCCAAAACTCTGCCACTCCAAAACAAGTATATTGTTTTGGATAGTGTGGGGGAGGATGACTCTCCAGGGGTAAGCCACAGTGACCAGGTCACTGGCACACAGTCAGGCTCTGTGGCCCGGAAAGGAAAGAGAGGGGTTAGGAGAGCAATAGTGGTGGGGGATGCGTCGGTTAGAGGCACGGACAGGCGATTCTGTGGGTGCGAACGGGACTCCAGGATGGTAGTCTGCCTACCTGGTGCTGGGGTCATGGATGTCTCCGAGCGGATAGGAGGCATATTAAAAGGGGAAGACAAAGAAACGGATGTCATTGTACACATTGGTGCAAATGACGTAGATAGGAAGAGCAGGGGGATCCTACGAGAGCAATTCAGGGAGTTGGGAAATAGGCTAAAAAGTAGGGCCTCCAGGGTGGCCATCTCTGGGCTGCTCCCAATGCCTCGTGCCAGTGAGGCTAAGAATAGGGAGTTAGTAAAATTGAATGCTTGGCTAAAGGACTGGTCCAGGAGGGAGGGCTTCATTTTCCTAGATCAATGGGAAGTTTTCAGGAGAGGATGGCACCTGTACAAGAAGGACGGGTCACAACTAAGTTGGAAGGGCACGAATATCCTGGCTGGGAGTTTTGCTAGTGCAGTTCGGGGGGGTTTAAACTAGTATGGCAGGGGGGAGGGGATCAAAATATTAGGTCGACAAGTGTAGAGGCTGGGGACGAGCTTGGGGCTGGGACAAGGCTGGCACTCTGGGGGAGGATGACCTCACTGGGCCTGGAGGTCTGGAGTGCTTATACTTCAATGCAAGGAGCGTAGCAGGTAAGACAGATGAACTTAGAGCCTTAATGCTCACGAGGAATTTGGATGTGGTTGCGGTGACAGACCTGGTTGAAAGAGGGACAGACTGGCAGCTGAATATTCCGGGGTACAAGTGTTTTAGGCGAGACAGAGGAGGGGTCAAAAGAGGTGGGGGAGTAGCAGTATTAGTTGGAGAGCATATTACAGCGGTGCAGAGGGAAGACAATTTAGAGGGGTCGTGTAACGAGTCACTCTGGGTGGAGCTTAGAAACAGGAAGGGCGCAGTCACTATGTTGGGGGTGTACTACAGGCCCCCCAACAGCCCAAGGGAAGTGGAAGAACGGATATGTCAGGAGATACTGGATAGGTGCAGGAAAAATAGGGTTGTTGTAGTGGGAGACTTCAATTTCCCTGGTATAGACTGGAAATCGCTGAGAGCAGGGACTCTGAATGGGGAGGAATTTGTAAAATGCGTACAGGAGGGTTCTTTGGAACAATGTGTAGATAGCCCGACTAGAGAGGGGGCTATACTGGACCTAGTACTGGGGAATGAGCCCGGTCAGGTCTTCAAAGTTTCGGTAGGGGAACATGTGGCAAATAGTGACCACAATTCTGTTAGCTTTAGGATAGTGATGGAAAAGGATGAGTGGTGTCCCAAGGGTAAGGTGTTGGATTGGGGGAAGGCTAACTTTAGTGGGATTAGGCAGAAATTGGCAGCTCTTGATTGGGAGAGGCTGTTTGAGGGTAAATCCACATCTGGCATGTGGGAGTCTTTTAAGGAACAGTTGTTAGGGCTACAGGACAGGCATGTGCCTGTTAAAAAGAAGGATAGGAAGGGTAGAATTCAAGAACCGTGGATAACCAGGGAAATTGAGGGACTGGTCAAAAAGAAAAGAGAGGCGTATGGTAGGTCCAGGCAGCTAAAAACGGAGGGAGCTCTGGAGGAGTACAAAGAAAGTAGGAAAGAACTCAAACGGGGAATTAGAAGGGCAAAAAGGGGTCACGAAATGTTCTTGGCAGACAGGATTAAGGAGAATCCCAAGGCATTTTATTCATACGTTAGGAACAAAAGGGTTGTCAGGGAAAAAATCGGACCTCTCGGGGACAAAAGTGGGGAATTATGCTTGGAGCCCAAAGAAGTAGGGGAGATCCTAAATGAATACTTTGCGTCGGTATTCACAAAGGAGAGGGATGTGTTGACTGGGAGTGTCTCGGATGGGAGTGTTGAACCGTTGGAGAAAATCTCCATTACAAAGGAGGAAGGGTTAGGTTTGTTAGAGAATTTAAAGACTGACAAATCCCCAGGGCCTGATGGAATCTATCCAAGGCTGCTCAGGGAGACGAGAGATGAAATCGCTGGGCCTCTGACGCAAATCTTTGTCTCGTCACTGGACGCAGGTGAGGTCCCAGAGGATTGGAGGATAGCTAATGTGGTCCCGTTATTTAAGAAGGGTAGGAAGGATAACCCGGGTAATTATAGGCCGGTGAGCTTGACGTCCGTGGTGGGGAAGTTGTTGGAGAAGATTCTTAGAGATAGGATGTATGCGCATTTAGAAAGGAATAAACTCATTAACGATAGTCAGCATGGTTTTGTGAGAGGGAGGTCATGCCTCACTAACCTGGTGGAGTTTTTTGAAGAAGTGACCAAAATGGTTGACGAGGGAAGGGCCGTGGATGTCGTCTCTAGGGACTTTAGTAAAGCGTTTGACAAAGTCCCTCATGGTAGGCTGGTGAAAAAGGTTGGATCTCATGGGATAAAGGGGGAGGTGGCTAGATGGGTGGAGAACTGGCTTGGTCACAGAAGACAGAGGGTGTTAGTGGAAGGGTCTTTTTCCGGCTGGAGGCCTGTGACTAGTGGTGTTCCGCAGGGCTCTGTATTGGGACCTCTGCTGTTTGTGATTTATATAAACGATCTGGAAGAAGGTGTAACTGGGGTGATCAGTAAGTTTGCGGACGACACAAAATTGGCAGGACTTGCAGATAGTGAGGAGCATTGTCAGAAGCTACAGAAGGATATAGATAGGCTGGAAATTTGGGCAAAGAAATGGCAGATGGAGTTCAATCCTGATAAATGCGAAGTGATGCATTTTGGTAGAAATAATGTAGGGAGGAGCTATATGATAAATGGTGGAGCCATAAAGGGTGTAGATACGCAGAGGGACCTGGGTGTGCAAGTCCACAGATCCTTGAAAGTGACGTCACAGGTGGAGAAGGTGGTGAAGAAGGCATATGGCGTGCTTGCCTTTATAGGACGGAGCATAGAGTATAAAAGTTGGGGTCTGATGTTGCAGATGTATAGAACGTTGGTTCGGCCGCATCTGGAATACTGCGTCCAGTTCTGGTCGCCACACTACCAGAAGGACGTGGAGGCTTTGGAGAGAGTACAGAGGAGGTTTACCAGGATGTTACCTGGTATGGAGGGGCTTAGTTATGAGGAGAGATTGGGTAAACTGGGGTTGTTCTCCCTGGAAAGACGGAGGATGAGGGGAGACTTAATAGAGGTGTATAAAATTATGAAAGGCATAGATAGGGTGAACGGTGGGAAGCTTTTCCCCAGGTCGGTGGTGACGTTCACCAGGGGTCATAGGTTCAAGCTGAAGGGGGGGAGGTTTAACACATATCAGACGGACATATTTTACACAGAGGGTGGTGGGGGCCTGGAATGCGCTGCCAGGCAAGGTGGTGGAGGCGGACACACTGGGAACGTTTAAGACTTATCTAGACAGCCATATGAACGGAGTGGGAATGGAGGGATACAAAAGAATGGTCTAGTTTGGACCAGGGAGCGGCGCGGGCTTGGAGGGCCGAAGGGCCTGTTCCTGTGCTGTATTGTTCTTTGTTCTATCCCGCACCAAGACCCACTCACTTATCACCCAGTCCTTGCTAACATACATTGGCTTATGAACCCCCAAGTCTTCAATTTAAAATTCCCGTCCTTGTTTTATATTTCTACATGGTCACCTTTCTTCTTGTCTCTATAAACCCCTTCCACCCCTGCAACTATACCCCCAAAAATCTCATTACTCTGCCCCTAGTGCTGCATTGATTGCCAACTCTGGTTTGATGTATTTCTGGAGTTTTGATCATTTCATCACATGGTATTCAATCACATGACACCACTCCTGTGTTGCTGAATCACCTTACATTTGAGAATGTGACATTTGCCCAGTATTTGCAAGGCTGTTGTATTTACCATAGTTGAGTTTCACAGTATGACACAGCTCTGATTAAATTTTTGCTGGGTGTGGGGCAGTGCTACATTCAATATGTTCCAATAAAGGGCATGGCAATCGTCTGCCTGTAGCTGTCGACACAGGCAGCACACCAACTTCATGCTGCCAGCTAATTAACATAAGCACAGCACGCAGCCCTGCTAACCACGCTTTTGAGTGGCTGCATGCCTCAGCAAGAGACCATGGTTGTGCGAGGTTGCTGGCTGGCACTAATTAAAGTCAGCCTGTGCTTCTTAAAGGAGAAGTGCATTGTGGCTTGTGCTGGAAGTCATTCTATTACCGATTCTTACCTCGGAAAGACAGAAGAACGACCTGATGTGAGAGGAAGGCGGCTCCCAAGATTTTCCAACATTGCACTGAAGGCCTTGGTCAATGGAATGCAGAAGAGAAGAGCTGGATTCACAGAGATCTTTCAGACAAACTCTCAGAAAACAGTGCAACTGGATTGCTGTGATGGTCTCTGCCGTTCATGTAGCTCCAGTTGCAGTACTGCAAAACTTAAAAGAACTCACGTGAGTGGTCTGCGTTAGTATCTCCAAATGTAATATTCTAACTGCACCACTAGCCTCCAAGGCACTGCAATCACCTGCTTATCAACGGTCTCTATAATGCTTAACATTCATAGCTTCAACTCACCCTTGTACACTTAGCACTGCTGCAGTTTTCACACCCATATCTCACAGCTTGCATAGACTGCCAACTATTCGACTCTGACAGCCACATCATTCCATCAGATTGCACCACACTCAGACACACTTCTCTCTTTCAGAACAAGGTGGCACATATAGAGACAGCAAGTGCTAACCAGCAAGGAACAGGCACTGCTGCATATCCTTACCTTCATTGAGGAGACTGTGCTGGCCATCATTGGAGCAGCCATTGTTGAGTCAATGGCCAGTGGTGTGGCTAAAACAAAAGAAGATGGTATTCTCATATTTAATCCTCCTTCTCTCATCCTACTTCACTTTCATCCCACAATCTTTGTAGATAGTGTAAGCATGCACCCCTTACTTTTAGCCCCTCCCCATTCTTGTGCTTTTCTTCTTTCAGATACCAAGAACTAGCCAGGCAATGGTGCAAGAACAGATGGTGGAACAGCAAAAAGAGGCTGTTGATGACAAAACACAATCATTCAGTCTTGCCCTCATACCCACCAGCCCAAATACTGAGACTACACTTAATTCAGATGACATTTTAGAGGATTTACACAAGGTGCCACATTGGGCATGACTGGCATGCAGCCAAGTCAGTGGATAAAGATAGTGTAGGTGCCAGCTTGCCGTAGGGTGAGGCTGCAACAATTTCTGCAGAGGATACAGATGCGCGTTTCAATGGGCAGAATGTGTAAGAAGGCTGATGGGTATATACAATTAAATACTTGGTCAATTGGCAGGCTTTTCAGAAAGTCTGTGTGCTATGTCAATGAAAGTGGAGCAGTCTGGCACCAATTTTGTGAAGAGCTTGGAGCCAGTAGATCCAACTATGATGCAGCATTTGAGGGCCAATGAATCAGCTTCCATTGCAATACAGGCAGAAGCCACCCAACATCTGAGTGCTGCAGTGAAAACTCAGACCTCTGACAGGCAAGGATAGCTTGCTGTAATGCATGTTCGGACTGCCATCATTGTGCTGCCATCATGTCTGCAGATACTGGTATTGGTAGGGGTTTATGGGATGTCACAGCAGTCCAGCAATCTCTTCCAAAAAAATTGCGAGGAGTGCTGAGGCACCATCCCAGGAAAGCAGCAGTGGCTCTGTGGAGCATGAACCTACTGTCCTCCCTCAGGATCACTATCTGTGCTCCCACCACTGCCCTTTCACCTGCTGTTACCCTGAAAACCAGTCAGTCTGAAGTAGTTCATTCAATCCAGCAATCCAAGGTCAAAACTGCTCGAGGGATGTACTGCAGAGTCATTTGCAGTCTCCCTTTTAAAAGACAGTAGCCTTCCACCAGCCACACTGCAGTCACTGGACCAGCACAGTGTGCACTAGGACAGACAAAGCCAAACCGAAGACATATTAAAAGAGTGCACAAGGGTAATTAGTTAACTTCTGTATGCAATAGGAAATTATTGATTTCAAAATTTGTTTTGGAATGTTTATTTTGTGCTGGCTTTTATTTTGGCATTGTAAATGACGCTACAGTGATCGGTGACTGACAGAAGGTAAGGTTTGCCACCTTTGGCAAGTAGGGGCCAGAATTCTCCAACCTCCCCGCAGCTGACATTCCCCCTCCCTGCTGCTGTGAATGGAGATTTGGCTGAGCACCAAATTCTCTGTTCTCTCGGGCATTGGTAGTGGGAGAATTCAGGCCAGGGATTTGGGATTGCATATACTGGTCTTGGTGTCAGATGAGTTGTGTTCACACAGCTAGTTTGAAAGAAGGTTTCCAGGTGCCTCCTTCCTTTCACATCCTCCTGCTCCTTCCCGTATCGCTGTTGGTAAGGGCTGTGCCCTCATGATGATGTGGTTGTGCAGCTGTTCTGCTAAGTACAGCAAGGCTCCTTCAGAACAACCCAGGCAGCTTGTTTCAGCATTCTGCTTTATCACATTTCATGCAGCAACATGTATTTTGTTGTTTGTATGCTGCCCACCTTTGCGTATTGTGCACGAGAGTCATTGGCCATATCATCAACAGGTAGATCTTGTCACCCAGTAGCCACAATTTGGTTTGCTGTTGTGGCTCAAGTGCAGATTGAACTACTCAGAATAAAGACACTGGGTGGAATTTTATGAGAGAAATTCTAAGTGCCAGCTAGCGTGAAAAAGAGAGAGTTGCAGATCCGTTTTTGGGTGAGTTTTTACTCCCGATCTTATGCACGTAGTGCATGAAAAAATGGGCTAGACTGGTTCTAGCTACTAGAAGCAGTGGATGGGGCTTAAATCGTCAGCCAGCCTGATCAGGCAGCAGAGGGAGCTATTGCATATGTGCAGACCTCTGCGGCTGCACATGCGCAATTCCAACAGCAAAGGCTTGACAGAGAGAAAACTATCAGGCCTCTGCTGCTGAAACCAGCCTTGACTCAGCCCCCGTCCCCACCCCCAGAATCGCAGGGGCCTGTGACCGATTGTGAGTCCCACACAGCCTGAAAATATTGCCCCCTCCGCCCAGACCGATTGCCCCTCCCCCACAGCTCACAGGCAGAGCGGCAGTGGGCACCCCCCCCCCCCCCACACCACCAATTGCAGACAAGGTGTGCAGCGACCCCACCCATGATCTCTGGCAGCGGGCACCCCCCTGGCCACCCACCATCTCCAGCAGAGTGCACAGCAGGGCCTCCTCCCTCCCCAATCGGGCTAGTCCAACCCCACCAGGCCCCTCCCCCAGAGGCCCCATCCCTGGCACTGCCCAGTGGGGGAGGAGCCTGGAGGGGATGGGGCCAGCCCGATCAGGGAGGGACAGGGGCCCCGCCTGGCATCATCCAAGGGACACCCCTCAATGGCCTCTGGTTCTACCGATGAAACCAACACGACTGTTTCCCGTTTTTGGAGCAAGGTGTTTTCCTCGCCAGAGAGAACCTTTCCCGGTGAGGCCATGAAGGCAGGGTGGCACAGTGGGTTAGCACTGCTGCCTCACAACGCCAGGGACCTGGATTTGATTCCCAGCTTGGGTCCACTGTCTGTGTGGAGTTTGCACGTTCTCCCATGTCTGCGTGGGTTTCTTCCGGGTGCTCCCCTCCCACAGTCCAAAGATGTGCAGGTTAGATGCATTGGCCGTGCTAAATTCTCCCTCAGTGTACCTGAACAGGCGCTGGAGTGTGGCGACCAGTGGATTTTCACAGTAACTTCATTACAGTGTGAATATACATCCATTCGTGACTAATAAATAAACTTCAAACTTTTACTTTTTACTTTAAAAGGCAAGTGAGCCCAGATGATTAAGCACTGGGCTCACTAAACACATGTAAATTATAATTTAAATAAATTTAAGTTATTCAGCCTCTTGCTGGAAATGGGCGAGAGACTGACCGCGCCGGAAATCCAGTGCCAGTAAGATTACGAGAGCCGAAAAATCGGGCACGATCCTGATTTCTCGGCTCTCGTGCGACTTTACCTGCTCGCTCTGCCCATCGATGGGCAGGGAAAGCCAGTAAATCGTGGCCATTGTCCTTGCTGCCAGAAACCAGGCATTGACCTGCATAATTTTCTGCCTATGATCACGCTAGCTAGATGATGAGGGAGTGGATTAAAATCAGAAAGTGCTGCAAAACCTCAACAAGTCCAGCAGTATCTATGGAGAGAAATCAAAGTTAACATTTTGAGTCCAATATGACTTCTTTGGAATGATGAGGGTGAGCTATTCTTTTGGTTGCAATATTTCTCAACGTTGACAAGTTCTGCCAGTTGCTTTCTGGCAAGTGAACATGAAATGTCAGCTCCCTTCGAATGACAAATTTCGGTGATCTCCCTTGAGCAACAGTTGTTGGCAAAACTGCAAGATGTTGCATATTCTTCAGCTACAGCCTGGAAGAACCAGCATAGAAGTTCATCACAATAGTTGCCTTCATAGCCGTTGGCAGTATTGTATTTACTCTGCTCTGAAGTCAAAATTGTGACTGCAGATTTCAGTGGGGTCATCCTTAGTGTAGTACACACATCTCATTCCTTGCTGAACACCATAGCAAATGCAGCCTCCTCTCCTCCTACCCCTCCAACCCCTCCCCCCTGTGCACTGTCTGCTAGTCATGCTGTATTCTAAGAGAAATGGTTACTAGTGTACCCACATCTGGGAGCAACTAATTTATGCAGAAGCCTTCAAGTCAGGGCTAGCTCCTTCAGTACCTAATACACCACTCCTCTAGACTTTAGCAACTTTCAAGAAAGCTAGAAAGCACCAAATGCTTGAACAGTTGTAGCAACAGCCAGTAGAAAGCCTTCTTGCTGTGAACGTGTGTTCAGCTGTAAGTGATTACGCAGCATCATTCGCTGGAACATTGAGCTTCAAAGTAGCAATGCTGTTGTCAAATCAATGCGAAAAACTGACTGGAAATGCGATCTGCCTGTTCTATACTTTCAGCTGATTCACGACGTGTGCATTGAAGCCCTCACCAACATGGCATCTGGCATGACTTACACCAGAGCTTTGTGATGCAAGCGCCATTTTGACCCTCTTAAGTCAAAATTGTGACTGCAGATTTCAGTGGGGTCATCCTTGGTGTGGTGCACACATCTCATTCCTTCCTGAATACCCGAGGAAATGCAGCCTCATCTCCTTCCCCTCCAACCCCTCTCGCTTTTCGGCATCATGCTGTCCCCTGTGCACTGGTCATGCTGTATTCTAAAATAAATTGTTACTGATGTACTCAAATCTAAGAGCAACTAGTAACACCCAAAAGACAGGTACTATTCATCCAGATTCTAAATTGTTGACTTTTTTCTAGTGAAATTGATAATGTAATTTGTAAATTAAAGAAAGAATACCAAAGAATTGAACATTTTAAGAATAAGTAGTATTAAAATAAAAATTACTCTGATTTTGCTATGGTAAATTCCACTCTGATTCAACAATAACGTCATTTTTGCACAAAGTTCTAAATCTTTTGTACAATCATGATTTTTTAAAACTTGCTGTGCACTGCACAATAAATAAATCAAACCAAACAGAATTCAGTTCAACGATTCACACTCACCACCACTGAACCCCAACTTTCCTTAAATCTCTCTGCTTCTCCGCCTTCCTCTTCTCTGCTAAAACATTTTCTTCTTTAAACCTACCCTTTTGACCAAGTTATTGGTGACTGCTGTTGAATATTTTCTTCTTTAGCTTGGGATACATTTTATCCGATTACACTTCTCTGAAGCACCTTGGGACATGTCTTCTCCATTACAGTTGCTATATAAATTGTAAGTTTTTGCAATTGGCCTGAAGTTCTTTTAAAATGCTGTTTGCCTTTCTTGAACCATGCGGTTGTGTTTTTCAACTAGTTTTCCAGCTCTTTCATATATCCCTTGTTTCAAATACACCATTTTTGAGCATTCTTGAGCAAATCTTTCTTACCAGTCGTCAATTTCTTTGCCTTACAGTTCTTACTGTTGAAATTATCTTTAAATTAGTTTCTTTTAATTAAATAACTGATTTTTCATGTCTAAGCATTTCCTTCTGCCTTGTACTAAGCATTACATGCTATCTGTGTCTAGTTATTATTAAGAAGCAGCCAATCCAATGTCTACAAATGTTTCTTCCCATGAAGAAGACTTGAATTGTTCCTAATTATTTCAGGATCACTTAGTTGACCAGGGTTATTAACTTTTTTGTGTCCTTTTTCTTTGTTCAAATATTTCCATACACACTTGATTACTTTAACGAGGTGGTACATAGCAATTTTCCAAAAGTGGTTTGCTATTGTTGCTATTGGAAATTTCAATGAAAATAACTTGCAGTAAATCTTATTTGCTGGATAGGTCTATTATTTGACTGGCACTTAAATCATCCCAATAAATAGGAAAATCCATTTCCCTTTTGAACTCTTCAGCTGTAATTCTTTTTGTTTTGCACTGCTCTCTCGTTTCAGTAAAGGCTTGATTGTGCTACTTTTGCCCATTCACTCCTTGTCTTCATAAGCTTCCATCTTTAACACTTTGGCCTAGATCTTTATATAGTAAACATATCTCTTTGCTGCTGCTGTGATTTTTCCACTGTTGTTTGTATTATGAGTTCTTAAATATTCCATTGGCTGCAATTTGACATGTAGCACAAGAAAAATAAGAAACATGGTGAGTGAAATGCAAGAAAAGGACATTTGGCCCAGCTGTGAAGTGTGGGCTGGATTGGAAAGGTTATACTGTATTGTTTATTCCACAAATTTCCTCTGCTCTTTAGTGATTAAACTCACAGCTGGGATACTGTCTTGCAGACATGATTTCCAATGTCACAGAATGTCCTAGGTCAATATTTTTCCTTCATTTGCTTTATTTTCTGATGCAGAATTATTAGGGATTTTTAAAATTTCTATTGTCCTTTTTAGCAATATTGTATATAGTTCTGAGTTTCACTTGGGATTAAAGGTTTTAATGGCATTTAACTTTTTTTAAAAATCCTTATTCCTAAAACTGATGTTTAGCACTAAATCTGGTTACTTCACTGCCAGAATTTATTTATTTATTGCATCAGAAAGAGAATTGGTTAAAAAGATAACTAATTAAAAAGATAACCAATTTTTTCTCTCTCACTTTTCAAGGCTTAAAAATAGTGCCTTTACTTGGAAGTGCCTGATCAATCGATGTGTGTAAAACAAAGTAGCCCAAGTGTTGCATGATATTGATAGCAGATATGCTCAAGTGATAAAGTCTCTCAAATTGGTTGTTAGTTAAACAGAAAGAGTTGGGTATTTAAAATAAGTAATTTCTACTAAAAGTTGACGTGTAATGCAAAAGCAAGGAAATTGCATTCAGTGCTTTTAGTAGTTTTTAAAAAAAGTCATGAAACTTGTAACCTGGATTTGCAAAGAGCTGCAGTTCGGAAGACAATGATCAGATTTAAAAGAACATTGAATTTTGTATTAGCTAAGATCTTTTAATTTGATTTTAGACCGTTGAGATTAGTCTATATACTACTCGGTCTCTTACTTGAGGAATTGTTCCATAATGTTGAATGAGAAATGCAAAGCCCAGATGCATTATTCTTCAACAAGAATGCTGCATAATCTTAGCTCAAAGACTAATTTATAGGCAGGCCCTGCTAGTGTTTACAGCAATACCAGAAATGAGAGGTAGCAGTAAAGCACAAAGTAATTCAACGTTTAAAATAATATAATAGAACTCCTTTTCTATCCCAATTTGCTTATACACCCAAAATGAATGAGGCTCTTGTTGCCATGAAAACTGAGGTCCAAATCTCCCATTGTTTAGTCCACACACAGCAGTGAAAGGCATGTCACAGATCAATGGAGGCTGGTGCCTCTGGCCATAATGGACTTAAGTTCTGTACAATGATTTTCTTAATTTTACTTTCAAATATATTCGTTTCTTACAGCTGAACTTGAATTGGGTCTGAATTACAATCTTTTTGAAAAGCATTTATTGAGTTTTTGGGCAGGCACACAATCTGAAAAGGTAGAAAATGCAATGCTTTGTTTGAATTGAAGTTTTTTGAATAATTCTGTTGCATCAGTACAGAGAAAGCTAAATTTATAAGTTTCACTGACTTATTTACTGCAATTGAATCTTTGACTCACTGATTTTCCTATGTACAAAGCTATCTGTCAATGTATCTGAGTTAATTTGTTCCTGACATCACAGGTTAAGTGTTACTGTTAAGGATTTTTCTGTACTTTTAAAGAAATTGAAAATTGAAATACCTAACCTCACTAACCACCAGGACCCACACGTCGCAGGAGCTTGCAATAACATTTGACAGTGGATCTCCGCATCCAGACAAAAGGAACAGCAGATTAGGTGACACCACATTTCAGGAAAGGATAGCCATTATGAAAAGTATAGCGACTGACAGAGCTTTCGCTCAGTAAAATAGCCAGATTGTTGAGATATATATATGGATGATGAACATATACTTCTTGACAACTTGTATCTGTCTCATCCTGGAGATCCAAAAGATGGAGCACTTTTCTGCATATAGATAGAATCCACCTTGCAATTATGTAAATTTTATATGTTGTACTGCTCTTTCTGGAAGAAGCCAAACCAACATCATGGCTTAAGATGCAACATTTTTATTGTTTACAGATAAAATGACGAAGCTAAATTTCTATATTTCCTTTCACCACAGACTCTCAGTTTGCAAATCAGCACACTGTGGTGGTAATGTTGATATCTCAACTTTTGTACCTTATGGATTTTATCCAGAAGGTGCTGATTGTTAGATAGTCGATGGCAAGTCTAGGATTTCCAGTGATGGGGGTGATTCTTCCAAAAAAATTCTAAGTACCGAATTTGTGTGAAAACTGGAGTAATTCCCACTGATTTTTTTTTAGCGGGATTTTCAAAATGAATCTCCCAACACTCTGAGCACTGCAAACAGCCCTAGCGAGATTCGCACTGAAAATCAGGGGGTGGGGCCTATTCCCACTGGAGAGGCTGTCAGCATAGCGCTGAGTGGGCCACTGCACTGATCTGTCAGCGCCAAGATTGTTGCACCGCACTGCCAGTCTCCAACCACTGGCCAGCCACGTGACCCTGCATCACTGCCCCTCCGACCACATACTCCCCCCCCCCCCCCCCCCCCGGATCACTGGCCTGCTGGACCTCTCCAGGTAAGCCCCGATGTCCCCCCCACTCCCCCAGAGCAGCGCAGCGAGCTGGGATAATCGTCCTGTGAATTCCTTTAGCCAACTTAATTGATCATCTGGTGCTTTGTAAACCTAAGCTTCTGCTAGTACTTCGACATCAACTATAAGCATCATCAGCATTAAACAGGAAATTCAAGATGTATCATGGGTGACTTTAATCTGCACATATACTGAACTAATCAAATTAGTAACAATACTGTAGAGGGGGAATTCCTGGAGTGTGTACGGGAAGGTTTTCTGGACCAATATGTTGAGGAACCGACTGGAGAGCAGGCCATCCATGTGTAATAAGAAAGAATAATTGACAATCTAGTTGTGCGAGGCCCCTTGGGGATGAGTGACCATACTATGATAGAATTCGTCACCAAGATGGAGAGTGACATAGTTGATTCTGAGACTAGGATCTTGAATCTAAGTAAAGGAAACTAAGATGGTATGAGGCCAGAGTTAGCTATGATGGATTAGGAAACATTACTTAAATGGACGATGGTGAAAATGCAATGGCAAACATTCAAAGAGCGCATGGGTGGACTGCAACAATTATTCGTTCCTGTCTGGTGCAAAAAATAAAACTGGAAAGGTGGCCAAACCATGGTTTACAAGGGAAATTAGGGATAGCATTAGAGGATGAGTATAAGCTTGCAGGGAACATAAAAACTGACTGTAAATGCTTCTATAGGTGTGTGACAAGGAAAAGATCGGTGAAGACAAATATAGTTCCCTGACAGTCAGAATCGGGAATTTATAATGGGGAACAAAGAAATAGCTAACCAGTCAAATACATAAATTGGTTGTCTTCACAAGGAAGGACACAAATAACGTTCCAGAAATGTTAGGGAATGCAGGGTTCAGTGAGAGGTAGAAACTGAAGGAAATCAGTATTATGGGGAAATGGTGTTGAGGGAATAGATGGGATTGAAGGCCAATAAATACCCAGGGCTTGATAATCTACATCCCAGGCTACCTAAGGAAGTGGCCTTGGAAATAGTGGATGCATTGGTAGTCATCTTCCAAAGTTCTATTGACTCAAGATTCCTGTAGGTTGGAGGGTACCTTACGAAAGGCCCCCCCACTGTTGTCTCCCGGCCCGCTGCTCTGCTCGAGCAGTGCAGCAAGCTGGGAGAATACGACCATAATTTTTGATTAATGCAATGTAATTTTATGCTACATGTATATAAACTACAATTTGTAAATGGATATGGCTGTCTTTGTCAGAAGCCAAAACTTGGATCAGAACATAGATTGTTTGCAATCCTAATGTTCATTACACTGCAATTTGTAAGGTTGAACTGAAAATTTGAGATTTTGTTCGAGTGGTTTGCTTCCATCACTTCATTCCTACATGATATTGCTCTTTAATCGAGCTGACAAATCCTCCTCAGTTTTACCTGATGAGAGCTGAGATGGATCAATAAACTACTTTATGAATGAGTGAATGTTGGACCCTTGGAGAACGAGAGGGGGGATTTAATAGTGGAAAACGAGGAAATGGCTGAGACTTTAAATAGGTTTTTTTGTGTCGGTCTTCACGGTGGAAGACACAAATAGTTTACCGAATATTAACGATCGAGTGTTGGTAGGAGGAGAGGTACTCAATACAATTATTGTTATTAGAGAGGCAGTGCCTGGTAGACTAACGGGACTGAAGGTGGACAAGTCCCCGGGCCCGGATGGAATGCATCCCAGGGTACTGAAAGAAATGTCAGAGGTAATAGCGGATGCGTTAGTAGTTATTTATCAAAATTCACTGGACTCTGGGGTAGTGCCAGCTGATTGGAAAATGGCTACTGTTACGCCGCTGTTTAAAAAAGGAAATAGACAAAAGGCGGGTAACTGCAGGCCGGTTAGCTTAACGTCTGTAGTTGGGAAAATGCTGGAATCCATCATTAAAGAAGAAATAGCAGGCCATCTGGATAAGAATGGTTCGATCAAGCAGACGCAGCATGGATTCATGAGAGGAAAGTCGTGTTTGACGAACTTACTGGATTTTTATGAAGATGTGACTAGTGCGGTTGACAGAGGGGAACCGGTAGATGTGGTGTTTTTGGATTTCCAAAAGGCATTCGATAAGGTGCCTCACAAAAGGTTGCTGCAGAAGATTGGGGCACACGGAGTTGGGGGTAAAGTGTTAGCGTGGATTGGGGATTGGCTATCCAACAGGAAGCAGAGAGTTGGAATAAATGGGTGCTTTTCTGGTTGGCAGATGGTGACTAGTGGCGTGCCGCAGGGATCGGTACTGGGGCCTCAACTGTTTACTATTTACATAAATGATCTGGAGGAGGGGACTGAGTGTAGGGTAACAAAATTTGCTGACGACACGAAGATAAGTGGGAAAGTGAATTGCGTGGAGGAAGCAGAAGGTCTGCAGAGAGATTTGAATAGGCTGTGAGTGGGCGAGGATCTGGCAGATGGAGTATAACGTTGGCAAATGCAAGGTTATTCACTTTGGAAGAAATAATAGCAAATTGGATTATTATTTAAATGGAAAAAAATTACAACATGTTACTGTGCAAAGGGACCTGGGGGTCCTTGTGCATGAGTCACAAAAACTCAGTCTGCAAGTACAACAGGTGATCAAGAAGGCAAATGGGATGTTGGCATTTATCGCGAGGGGGATAGAATATAAAAGCAGAGAAGTCTTGCTGCATCTGTGCAAGGCATTGGTGAGGCCGCAGCTGAAATACTGTGTGCAGTTTTGGTCCCCTTACTTGCGAAAGGATATATTGGCCTTGGAGAGAGTGCAGAGAAGGTTCACCAGGTTGATACCGGAGATGAGGGGTGTAGATTATGAGGAGAGATTGAGCAGATTAGGTTTGTACTCATTGGAGTTTAGAAGGCTGAGGGGTGATCTTATAGAGGCATATAAGATAATGAAGGGGCTGGATAGGGTAGAAGTGGAGAGACTCTTTTCACTTAGAAAGGAAACCAGAACTAGAGGGCATAGCCTCAAAATAAGGGGGGGTCAGTTTAGGACAGAGTTGAGGAGGAACCTCTTCTCTCAGAGGGTGGTGAATCTCTGGAATTCTCTGCCCACTGAAGTGGTGGAGGCTACCGCGTTGAATGTGTTTAAGTCACGGATAGATGGCACGGTAGCACAGTGGTTAGCACTGCTGCTTCACAGCTCCAGGAACCTGGGTTCGATTCCCGGCTTGGGTCACTGTCTGTGTGGAGTTTGCACATTCTCCTCGTGTCTGCGTGGGTTTCCTCCGGGTGCTCCGGTTTCCTCCCACAGTCCAAAGATGTGCGGGTTAGGTTGATTGGCCAAGCTAAAATTGCCCTTAGTGTCCTGGGATGCGTAGGTTAGAGGGATTAGTGGGTAAATATGTGGGGGTAGGGCCTGGGTGGGATTGTGGTCGGTGCAGACTCGATGGGCCGAATGGCCTCTTTCTGTGCTGTAGGGATTCTAAGATTCTGATCGGTAGGGGAATTAAGGGTTATGGGGAGCAGGCGGGTAAGTGGAACTGATTCACTTCAGATCAGCCATGATTTTATTGAATGGCGGGGCAGGCTCGAGGGGATAGATGGCCTACTCCTGCTCCTATTTCTTATGTTCTTATGAAGTCCGAGAAACTACAGACTCCCACCAATATGCAAAACTATACATCTACTGTGGTATTTTTAAACCCACCTACTGCAACAAGAAACCAATAAGATGCAAGATATGCGTTCACCTCTCTGACTGTCTCAGTCTGTTTTTGCCAAAGTATTCCATAACCACAGAAACATGCTATAAGAAGATGAAATCTAGATGGGGCAGTACTATGGGAGTTGGCCAAATGTTATTTTCACAAGTCGTCAGATATAGATGGGTTACTGATTTGAAAGTCTACAATACATTAATTGTCATTGCATGCCAGTGGGTATGGTTATGCATACATAAACCACCAAGACAGGTTCGTCAAATTTGAAGATTTTATAATAGTGCTGCTTAATAAAGGTAGGAACATAATATTTTGCCTACATTATAGACATTTAAACAAGACACTTCGAGTGTAAATATCATCTGTCTAGAACCACTGGTTCAACACTATTAAAGCAAAGTATTGTTTTGTTGTGACATACTGTGTGAGCATCCACTCCCAGCACTATGTGCTGGGCTCCCCATCATGCACTGAACAGCTGTGAAGGAGCTCTATTCTGATGCAGGGCTCCTTCACAATAACAGGAGACTGTATTTTTTAATTAACTAATGGGATGTGGGCATTGATGGCCAGGCCAGCATTTATTCCCCATTCCTAATTGCCCTTGAGAAGATGGTCGTGAGGTGCCTTCTTGAACTGCTGCAGTCATGTGGTGTGGATACATCTACTGTGCTGTTAGGGAAGGAATTCCAGGATTTTGACCCAGGAACAATGATATATTTCCAAGTCAGGATGGTGAGTGAGGGGAACTTTCAGGTGGTAGTGTCTGCTGCCCTTGTCCTTCTAGATGTGGGTTTGGAAGGTGCTGTCTAAGGCACCTTGGTGAGTTCCAGCAGTATATTTTGTACACGCTGCCACAGGGAGTGAATGTTTGTGGGTGTGGTGCCAATCTAGAAGGCTGCTTTGTCCTGGATGATGTCGAGCTTCTTGAGTGTTGTTGGAGCTGCACCCAACCAAGCAAGTGGAGAGTATTCCATCACACTCCTGGCTTGTGCTTTGTAGATGGTGGAAAGGCTCCGGGGAATCAGGAAGTGAGTTATTTGCCACAGGATTCCTAGCCTCTGACTTGCTCGTGTAGCCACAGTATTTATATGGTTAGTCCAGTTCAGCTTCCGGTAAATATTAACCCCCCCAGGATGTTGGTAGTGGAGGATTCAGCAATGGTAATGCCATTGAATGTCAAGGGACGATGGTTAGATGCTCTCTTGTTGGAGATGGTCATTGCCTGGAACTTGTGTCACGCAAATGCTACTTGCCATTTGTCAGCCCAAGCCCTAATATTGTCCACAATTTGCTGCATATGAGTATAGACTGCTGAGTATCTGAGGAGTTGTGAATAGTGCTGAATATTGTGAAATCATCAGTGAACATCCCCACCTCTGACTTTATGATGAAACGAAGGTCATTGATGAAGAAGCTAAAGATGGTTGGGCCTAGGACAGTACCCTGAGAAACTCCTGCAGTGATGTCCTGTGATGATTGATCTCCAACAACCACAACCTTCTTTCTTTGTGCGAGGTATGACTCCAATTAGCAGAAAGTTTTTCCCAATTCCCATTGACTTCCATTTTGCTAGGGTTCCTTGATGCCAAACTCAGCCAAATGCTGCCTTGATGTCAAGGGCAGTCACTCCCGCCTCACCTCAGGAGTTCAGCTCTTCATGCATGTTTGAACCAAGGCTGCAACGAGGTCAAGAGCTGAGTGGCCCTGGCGGAACCCAAAATGACTGCCAGTTTGCAGCTTATTGCTAAGCAAGTGCCACTTGATAGCACTGTTGATAACCCCTTTCATCACTTTGATCAAGAGTAGACTGATGGGGCGGTAATTGGCCCAGTCGGATTTGTTCTGCTTTTTATGTACAGGACGTGCCAGGTATCTCCATTGTAGCTTTACTGGAACAACTTGACTAGGGGCACGGAAAGTTCTGGAGCACAAGCCTTCGGTTCTATTGCCTGAATATTGGCAGGGCCAATTGCCTTTGCAGTGTCCAGTGTGTTCAGCCATTTCTTGATGTCACCTGGAATAAATCGTGTTGGCTGAAGACTGGCGTCTGTGATACTGGGGACTTCCGGAGGAGGAAGTCAAGATGAATCATCCACTCAGCACTATTGGCTGAAGATTATTGCAACTGCTTCACCCTTTTTTTTTACTGATGTACTGAGCTCTCCCATCATTGAGGATGGAGGTATTTGTGGAGCCTACCCCTCCAGTGAGTTGTTTCATGGCTGGATGTGGCAGGATCAGAGAGCTGAAATCTCGTTGTGGAATCATTTAGTGCTATTCTTGCTGTTTGGCATGGAAATAGTCCTGTGCCTAAGCTTCAGCAGGCTGATACCTCATTTTAGGTTTCCCTGGGGCTGCTC
This sequence comes from Mustelus asterias, assembly GCF_964213995.1. Lineage (NCBI taxonomy): Eukaryota > Metazoa > Chordata > Chondrichthyes > Carcharhiniformes > Triakidae > Mustelus > Mustelus asterias. The sequence continues at coordinate 69,319,839 of NC_135814.1, forward strand.
TTGGCATGTCCTCCTGCACTCTTCATTCTGGCCCTGTGATAACAGTAGTGTGGGGGATATGCCGAGTCATGAGGTTACAGATTGTGGTTGCACACAATTCTTCTGATGGAGTTTGTTTACTTGGTTTGGTTTGACCTAAAAAGAGGACCACAGTGCCTCATGGATGCCAACTTTGAGTTGCTAGATATGCCTAGATATGTTCGAAATCTACCCCATTTAGCACAGTGGTAGTGCCACTCAACGTGTGCCACACATCCTCAATGTGAAGACAAAATTTCAACTCCACAAGAAATATGTAGTGGTCACTTCTATCGATACTGTCATGGTCAGATACATGTGTGGCAGGCAGATTGGTGAAGATGTGGTCAAGTATGTTTTCCCTCTTGTTGGTTCCCTCAGCACCTGCTGCAGATCCAGTCCTTTCAAACCCAGCCAGATCAGTTTGTAGTAGTGCAACCAAGCCACTCTTTGTGATGGACATTGAAGTCCCATCCAGAGTAGGTTCTGTGCACCTGCCACCCTCAGTGCTTCCTCAAAGTAGTGTTTATCATGGAGGAGTACTGATTCAAATGTTGAGGGGAGGTGGAGGGTGTGGGGATTCAGGTGGTGAATGTATGTGGTAATCAGCAGGATGTTTCCTTGCCCATGTTTACTTAATGCCATGAAACTTCATGGGGTCTGGAGTCAATGCTGAGAACTCCCAGGGCAACTCCCTCCTGACTGTATACTACCTCTGGTTTTTCTGTCCTGCCAGTGGAACAGGTATACCCTGGGATGGTGATGGTAGAGTTTGGGACATTATTTGTAATGTATGATGTCGTGAGTATGACTCTGTCACACTGTTGCTTGATTTGTCTGCAAGACAGCTCTCCCAAATTTGGCACTAGCCCCCATATGTTAGTAAGGAGGACTTTGCAGGGTCGACAATACTGTGTTTGCTGTTTTCATTTCAGGTATGTAGGTTGATGCCAGGTGATCCATCCAGTTCATTCATTTTAGACTGGTAGGCCAGACAAAGCACCCTGTATCCCAGTGTGCATACCTCCTGATCAATGTCTGCACCTGAGTCCTCTGTAGCAGAATATGTCAGTGACTACATGCTCCTCCTGCCACTCTTCGCCCACTTCCCCATTTTGCTGAGCCGCCATACAAGCCACCCTGGACAGATTGCAGACCGCGTATGCCCAGATGACATATCACATGCTGATCCCAACTCTAGTTGCCAGTAACAGCTGGTGGCTGGAACTATTAGATCAAATTACAAGACGACTTCTTTCATGCTGCACTGTCTCCCTCTTCTTTGGACTACTCTGGTAAGGAGGTGGCAATTCTTGGCATCTGAAAGCAGGAAATCAGAAGGGTAAAACTGGTATGAATGGAGTGGGGTGGGGAGCAATGTGAGGACTTAATACATAGTCCCATCATCAGCAGCTTGCAGCCTCAGTATGCCACCGTACTCTTGCACAAGTCCAACAAGTATTGTGTAATTTGCTTTCAAGCAGAGCTGTCCAGTCATACTTGCATTTTTAATTGCATCTGCTTGCTGGCAGCATACAGCTTATGGTTCTGGTTTGTCAAAAGGGCAGATGAGATAAAATGGTGGCAAACAAGAAGTGGCAGAATCTCACGAGGCTGAAGAAGAACTATACAAAGATAGAACAGCACAGGAAGAGTTCAGTTAGTTTGTCATGTCCATGCAGGATCTCTGTACGAACAACTCAACTAGCACCATGATGCGTAATTAAATCACTCGGGAGGCTAGATTGTACCCGGGAAATAAAGGCTTTTATTACTGACAAGAATGGAGCACACTATATACAATACAATCCCAGACTAAAGGGTCACCAGGCAGTGCAGTGACCTTTATACTTCCCCTGGTAGGCGGAGCCAACTGGAGTGTACAATATCAACAGGTAGAACAGCCCAACCCTAACGCCAACAGTAACTACAGTAACATATCCACAAACCCCCATAGTGCTGACCATCCATGGCTCAGCACTCATAGTGGTAACCAACTATGGTTCACCACACACCACTCACCTGCCTTTTCCCCTTAGCCTTGCAAGTCTTTTCTCTCCAGATAATTGTCCAATTTCCTTTTGAAAGCAACAATTGAAATTACCACCAGCACAATTTCAGGCACTGCATTCCAAATCCTCAGCGGGATTTTATGGTCTCGCTTGTCCCGAAACTGTAAAATCCTGTCCGAGTTCCAACGGACCTTTCCATTGTCCACCCCTCGTCCGCTCCGATTCCCGTGGCGGGCGGGGCAGTAAAATTCCAGCCCCTAACTACTCACTGAATAAAAATGTTTTTCCTTCATAATCTCTTGTTCTTTTGTCAGCGTCTTAAATATGTATCTTTCTTGTTCTTCCTTCCTAAGTGGACAAGTTCACATTTTCCCATATTATACTCCAGCTGCAATTTTTTCACCCACTCGCTTAATCTGTCTATATCCCTTTGCAGACTCCTTCCTTTCATTTGACAACTTACTTTCCTCCCTATCATGATGTCATCAGCAAAATTAGCAACCAAACACTTGATCCCTTTATCCAAATCATTGATGTAGACCATAAATATTTGAAGCCCCTACACTGATCCCACCCTACTTGTCACAGTTTGTCAACCTGAAAACCCATTTATCCCCAATCTCTGCTTCCTGTTAGCTAACCAATCCTTTATCCATGCCAAAATGTTGCCCGTTATTAAATGTTGTAAACTTACTTTATGTGGTAACCTTTGATGTGGCACCTTATCAACTGCCTTCTGGAAATCCAAATACACTACATCTATAGGTTCCCCTTTATCCCCCTTGCTTGTTGCTTCTTCGTAGAACAGATCAGTTAAACACAATTTTCCTTTCACAAACTCATGTTGACTCTGCCTGATCAAATTCTGATTTTCTAAGTATCCTGCTATGACTTCCTTACTAATGGATTCTAGCAATTTCCCTATCATCATTGTTAGGCTAACTGGCCTGTAATGATCTGCTTTCCACCTCCTCCCTTCTTGAATAAAGGTGCTACATAACTTTTTCCAATCCAATGGGACCCTTACAGAATATAAAGAGTTTTGGAAGATTATAACCAGTGCATCCACTATCCCTGCAGTCACCATTAAGACCCTAAGATGCAGGCCATCAAGTCCTGAGGACTTGCCTTTAGGTCTAATACTTTCTCCACCTTTTCCCTGCTGATGGTGATAGTTTTAATTTCCTCCCTCCCATTCACCTCTTGATTTAGAAGCATCTTTGGAAAGTTTTCTAAGACTTTTACATTGAAGACATATACAAAACTCCTGTTCAATGCCTTTGCCATTTTATTGTTTTCCATTATGAACTCCCTAAATCCATTCTCTAAAGATCAACACTAGCTTTAGTTACTCTTTTCCTATTTAAATGTTTGTAGAAACTCTTAATGTTTTTATATTGCTAGCTATGTTTTTTTCTGCCTCCACTATTCTTCAGTCATTCTTTGCTGTTTTGAAATTTTACAAAATTTTCTGTTGACTTCAGTTTCGAAACTGAAGTCAATAGAAATCTAACAAAACTCTCCACTAGTTAAAGTCATACTTAGCACAACGGAAAATGATTCTGGTTATTGGACGCCAATCATCTCTGCCCCAGGACATTTCCAAATAAGTTCCTCAGGACAATGTCCTAGACCTCTATTAATGACCTTCACATATGGAGATATTCACTGATGATTGCATTGTGCTCAGCTTCATTACCAACTCCTCAGATAATGAAGTAGTTCATGCCTGTGTTTAGCAACATCTGGGTGATATTCCGTTTTGAGCTGATAAGTGGTAATAACACTTGCACCACACAATGCCAGGCAATGACTAAATTCAACAAGAAATAATACTCGAGCATTGCCATTACTGAATCTCCTCCATCAAAATCCTGTAGGTCATCGTCCAGAAATTTAACTGGGCCAGTCTTATAAATATTGTGGCCACAAAAGCAGCTGGGAATTCTGCAGCGAGTAGCTCACTCTCCAAAGCCTCTCCACCATAAGGCACAAGCCAGGATGTAATGGAATGCTCCCCATTTGTCTGAATGGATACAGCCCCAAAAACATTCCAAAAGCTTGACACCATCCAAGACAAAGCACCCTGTTTGATTGACACCGCATCCACCACCTTAAACATTCCACCTGCACCACCACTGCACCGCGGCAACTGTGTGTATCATCTACAAGATGCACGGCATGAACTCACCAAGGCTTCTTTGACAATACCTCCCAAATCTTTTACGTCTATCACCCAGAAGAATAATGACAGCAAGTGCCTGGGCATACCACCATTTGCAAATTGAAGTCTCGCACCATCCTGACTTGGAAATATACTGGTGTTCCTTCATCATACTAGGTCAAAATTTGGAACCCCTCCCTAACAGAACTGTAAATGTATCTACACCACATGGACTGCAGCTGTTCAGGAAGATATCTCACCACCACCACCTTGAGCAATTAGGTGCCACAGAAAAAGTTACTACAGAAGATAAAAGCTCATGGTGTTGGTGTAATATAATAGCATTCATAGCCGATTGACTAGTTACCAGGGAATTGGGATAAATGAATCATTTTCAGGTTGACAAATTTTAACTGCTAGAATGCCACAGCGATCAGTGCTTGACAGCAATCTAGAATCTATAGAGTACAAATAAGTTTCTATACAAGTAAGAAAGTATATTAATGACTTGGCTGAAGGAACGTGGTGGCACAGTGGTTAGCACCTCTGTCTCTCAGCGCCGGGGGACCCGGGTTCAATTCTGGCCTCGGGTCACTGTCTGTGTGGAGTTTGCACATTTCCCCATTTCTGCATGGGTTACCTTCGGACACTCTGGTTTCCTCCCACAGTCCAAAGATGTGTGGGTTAGGTTGATTGGTTATGCTAAATTGACCCTAGCATCAGGGGATTAGCAGGGTAAACATGTGGGGTTACGGGAATGGGGCCTAGGTGGGATTGTGATTGGTGCAGACTTGATGGGCTGAATGGCCTCCTTCTGCTCTGCAGGGATTCTGTGATTCTATTCTATGATTTTATTGTAACCAAAACTTACAGATAATCTAAAGATAGGTAGGAAAGCAAGTTGTGAGGACAACACAAAGAGCTGGATTTTTGCAGAGACATGGTTGTTCTGCAGACATTTCAAAATGGTGGGTGGAACCCAGATGTGGAGGTCTCATTCTATTTCCAACAGATCCCCTTTTTGCCAGATGAATGAAAGGGTGGAGCATGACAGACATTAAGGGAACTTGTATGTCATTTTCACTGTAGCAAGGGTGTTAACCCAGAGTATGGGGGGTCACAAATTTTTAGAGTAGACAAAAATGGTCATGAAGGACATGGTCTGTAGAAGCATAAAGATGTGAAGTCGTTTAAATCATCAGCCCTTTAAAATTAAAAAAACAGCCTACCTGTGTCAATGAGAGGTTAAAATAACTCAAGCTATGAAATTATTTAAATTCCCATCCGTTTAAAAATTAAAGAACAGATTACCTGTGTCAGTGAGATTTGAAAAGAATAATCTGATCCACAAGTTACAATAGGTGCTGCTTGACATCTCCCTGAGGGCTATCATGTCATTATTAATCAGCAAGGTGATAGAGGTTGTCAACAGTGCTATCAAAAGGCACTTACCCAGCGATAGCCTGCTCACTGACACTCAGTTTACGTTCCACCAGGGTCACTTAGTTCCTGACCTCAATTCAGCCTTTGTCCAAGTATGGACAAAAAAGCTGAACTCGAGAGATAAGAGTGATGGTCCTTGACACCAATGCGGCATTTGACTGAGCATACCATCAAGGAGCTCAAATAAGACTGGAGTAGATGGGAATCAGCAAAGACTCACCATTGGTTGGAGTAAAACCAGTACAAAGGAAGATGGTTGGTATTGTTGGAGGTCAATTATCTTAGTACCTGGACATCACTGCAGGAGTTTCTCAGGGTATTGTCCTAAGCCCACCCATCTTCAGCTGTTTCATCCATGACCTTCCCTCCATCATAAGGTCAAAGCGGGGATGTTTATTGATAATTGTACAATGTTTCCCATTTGCAACTCCTCAGACACTGAAGCAATCTATGTTCATGTGCATGATGTGGAGTTGCCGGCGTTGGACTGGGGTAGGCACAGTAAGTAGTCTCACAACTCTAGATTAAAGTCCAACAGGTTTATTTGGTAGCACGAGCTTTCGGAGCTTTGCCCCTTCACTCACCTGATGAAGGGGCAGCGCTCTGAAAGCTCGTGCTACTAAATAAATCTGTTGGACTTTAAGTAACATAGAAACATAGAAACCCTACAGTGCAGAAGGAGGCCATTCGGCCCATCGAGTCTGCACCGACCACAATCCCACCCAGGCCCTACCCCCACATATTTTACCCGCTAATCCCTCTAACCTACGCATCCCAGGACTCTAAGGGACAATTTTTAACCTGGCCAATCAACCTAACCCGCACATCTTTGGACTGTGGGAGGAAACCGGAGCACCCGGAGGAAACCCACGCAGACACGAGGAGAATGTGCAAACTCCACACAGACAGTGACCCGAGCCGGGAATCGAACCCGGGACCCTGGAGCTGTGAAGCAGCAGTGCTAACCACTCACAACACCAGGTTAATGTTCATATGCAGTAAGGCTTGGCGAACAAGTGGCGATGACCATCTCTAATAAGGGAGAATACAACCATTTCCCTTTAACATTCAATGGCATCACCATACCATTGACCAAAAACTGAACTAGATCAGCCATATAAATGCTGCATCTACAAGAGCAGATCAGAGGCTGGGAATCCTGTGGAAAGTAACTCGCGACTTCATTTCTGAAAGCCTGTCCACTGTCTACAGGCCATGTCAGGAGTGTGATGGAATATCCTACACTTGTCTGAATGAGTGAAGCTTCAACAACACTCGGGAAGCTTGACACCATCCAGGACAAAAGCAGCCCACTTGATTGGTACCCATCCACCACCTTCAACATTCACTCCCTCCACCATCACTGCACAGTGGCAGCAGTGTATGCCATCTACAAGATGCACTGCAGTAACTCACTAGGGCTTTTTGACATACTTCCAAGCCCATAATCTCTACCACCTTAAAGGACAAGGGCAGCAGATGCAAGGGAACATCATAACCAAGTTTCCCAAAACCACACACCATCCTGACTTAGAATATAAGATCTAGGAGCAGGAGTAGGCCATCTGGCCCATCAAGCCTGCTCCACCATTCAATAAGATCATGGCTGATCTTTTTGTGGACTCAGCTCCATTTACCCGCCCGCTCACCATAACCCTTAATTCCTTTACTGTTCAAAAATCTATGTATCTTTACCTTAAAAGCATTCAATGAGGTAGCCTCATCTGCTTCACTGGGCAGGGAATTCCACAGATTCACAACCTTTTGGGGGAAGGAGTTCCTCCTCAATTCAGTCCTAAATCTGCTCCCCCTTATTTTGAGCTTTGCCTCCTAGTTCTAGTTTCACCCGCCAGTGGAAACAACTTCCCTGCTTCTATCTTATCTATTCCTTTCATAATTTTATATGTTTCTATAAGATCCCCCCTCAGTCTTCTAAATTCCAATGAGTATAGTCCCAGTCTGCTCAGTGTATCCTCATAAGCCAACCCCCTCAATTCTGGAATTAACCTAGTGAATCTCCTCTGCACCTCCTCCTGTGCCCGTACATCCTTTCTCAAGTAAGGAGACCAAAACTGTACATAGAACTGCAGGTGTGGCCTCACCAGCACCTTATACAGCTGCAAATAACCTCCTTGTTTTTAAACTCTATCCCTTTCGCAATGAAGGACAACATTCCATTTGCCTTCTTAATTACCTGCTGCACCTGCAAACCAACATTTTGTGATTAATACACAAGGACACCAAGGTCCCTCTACACAGCAGCATGCTGCAATTTTTTACCATTTAAATAAAAGTTAATTTTGCTGTTTTTTCTACTAAAATGGATGACCTCACATTTACCAACATTGTACTCCATCTGCCAGACCCTTGCCAACTCACTCAAACTATCTATATCCCTCTGCAGATTTTCAGTGTGCTCTGCGCACTTTGCTCTACCACTCATCTTAGTGTCATCTGCGAACTTGGACACACTACACTCGGTCCCCAACTCCAAACATCTATGTAAATTGTAAACAATTGCAGTCCCAACACTGATCCCTGAGGCACACCACTAGACACTGATTGCCAACCAGAAAAACACCCATTTATCCTCACTCTTTTCTTCCTGTTATTTAACTAATCCTTTATCCATGCTAATAAATTACCTGTAATGCCGTGCACCTTTAACTTATGCAACAGCCTTTTGTGCGGCACATTGTCGAATGCCTTCTGGGAATCATGGAACTGCCTCCCTAACAGCACTGTGAGTGTAACTACACCATGTGAACTGCAGCAGTTTAAGAAGGTGGCTCACCTTCACGAGCACATTTGCTATTTCCCCTGCCATCTCTTTTAGCACCCTGGGATGCATTCCATTAGGACCAGGAGACTTGTCTACCTTTAGGCCCATTAGCTTGCCCAACACTACCTTTTTAGTGATGATGATTATTTCTAGGTCCTCACCTGCTATAGCCGCCTTGTCAAAAATTTTTGGCATATTATTTGCGTCTTCCATTGTGCTGGTGAAAACCAACACAAAATACCTGTTCAGTGCCTCGACTCTTTCCTCATGTCTCATTATTAAATCCCCCCTTCTCATCCTCTAAAGGATCAAGGACAATTAGGATGGCTAAAAATAAATAGTGGCTTAGCCAGCTATGTCCATGTCCTATGAAAACAATTAATGCTTGCCTGCTTTCTTCAACCTACAGTTATCTCAGCAGGGTGTCCTGGCATTCATGGTATCAATGACAGCTCATTGAGGTTAATAAGACATATTAAATGTCTTATTTGTGGGGTCTTTGATGTAGGGTTAATATGTCTACTTTCAAACAGGATGTAAAATCCAATCACATTGTGGCCGCTGATTCCTAGAGGTGCCTTCACTCTGAGGTCATTAATTAATCCTGTCACATTACACAATACCAAGTCCAATATAACCTGCCCTCTGGTTTGTTCCAGAACTTGCTGCTCTGAGAAACGATCTTAAAAGCATTCCCTGAACTCCTGATACTACTGCCAATCTGATTTTTCCAGTTTATATATAGATTAAAGTCACTCATGATTATTGTCATCCCTTTTATCAGAAGCATCTAATATTTATTTTTCAATACTTCGTCCTACATTTTCATTACTATTAGGGGGCTGTAAACCACTCCCACTAATTTCTTTCCCAAACTATTTGTCATCTCCACCCAAACAGATTCTATATCCTGATCTCCTGAACCAAGATCATTTCTAACTACTGCATCCTTGATTAACAATGCTACCCCCCACCTTCACCTAGCTTCCAATTCTTCTTAAATGTCATATACCCCTCAATATTCATGACCCATTCCTTGTCTTCCTGCAGTCACATCTCCATAATAGCTATCAGATCATGTTCATTTACTTCACTGTGCACTGTTAATTAGTTTACTTTGTTATGAATGCTACATACATTCAGATCTGAAGCCTTTAGTGTTGTCCTTTTGTTATCTTTGTAACATCTAGTCTTGATTGTTGCATTCTTAGGTTTTTTTCTCTCCGTCCCTTCCTGCCATTCTCTGACCCTCATTTCTCATAATATAATTTTCATCTCTTACTTTATCTGTACTCTTTCATATACCACATCTTTCCACATTTGATCCTTTGCACCCACTATTTAGTTTAAAACCTTTTCTACTTCCCTAGTTATAAGAAACCATAGAAACCCTACAGTGCAGAAAGAGGCCAATCGGCCCATCGAGTCTGCACCGACAACAATACCACCCAGGCCCTATCCCCGTATCCCCACATATTTACCCGCTAATCCCTCTAACCTACGCATCCCAGGACACTAAGGGGCAATTTAGCTTGACCAATCAACCTAACCCGCACATCTTTGGACTGTGGGAGGAAACCGGAGCACCCAGAGGAAACCCACGCAGACACGGGGAGAATGTGCAAACTCCGCACAGACAGTGACCCAAGCCGGGAATCGAACCCAGGTCCCTGGAGCTGTGAAGCAACAGTGCTAACCACTGTGCTACCGTGCCGCCCAATGTGGTTCACATTCATACAATTCCACTAATCCTCTGCCCCCCTTACACAAAGAACAAAGAAAATTACAGCACAGGAACAGACCCTTCGGCCCTCCAAGCCTGCACCAACCATGCTGCCCGACTTAACTAAAACCCCCTACGCTTCCGGGGACCATATCCCTCTATTCCCATCTCATTCATGTACTTGTCAAGACACCCCTTAAAAGTCACTACCGTATCCGCTTCCACGACCTCCCCTGGCAACGAGTTCCAAGCACCCACCACTCTCTGTGTAAAAAATCTGCCTCGTACATCTCTTTTAAAACTTGCCCCTTAAACCTATGCCCCCTAGTAATTGACTCTTCCACCCTGGGAAAAAGCTTCTGACTATCCACTCTGTTTATGCCTCTCATAATCTTGTAGACTTCTATCAAGTCTCCCCTCGACCTCTGTCGCTCCAGTGAGAACAAACCAAGTTTCTCCAACTTTTCCTCATAACTAATGCCCTCCATACCAGGCAACATCCTGGTAAATCTTTTCTGTACCCTCTCCAAAGCCTCCACATCCTTCTAGTAGTGTGGCTACCAGAATTGAACAGGATATTCCAAGTGCGGCCTAACTAAGATTCTATTAAGCGGCAACATGGCTTGCCAATTTTTAAACTCAATACCCCAGCCGATGAAGGCAAGCGTGCCGTATGCCTTCTTGACTACCGTCTCCACCTGCATTGCCACTTTCAGTGACCTGTGCACCCAGATCCCTTTGCCTATCAATACTCTTAAGGGTTCTGCCATTTACTGTATATTTCCTATCTGTATTAGACCTTCCAAAATGCATTACCTCACATTTGTCCAGATTAAACTCCATCTGCCATTTCTCCGCCCAAGTCTCCAACTGATCTATATCCTGCTGTATCCTCTGATGGTCCTCCTCGCTATCCGCAAATCCACCAACCTTTGTGTCGTCCGCAAACTTACTAATCAATCCAGTTACATTTTCCTCCAAATCAATTATATATATATTACAAACAACAAAGGTCCCAGCACTGATCCCTGAGGAACACCCCTTGTCACAGCCCTCCATTCAGAAACGCATCCTTCCACTGCTACCCTCTGTCTTCTTTGACCATTGTTCACAGCAAACTACATTCACAGACCATTGTCCACAGCAAACTACCCAGCCTTCAGGGGAACAGTGACCACGACACCACACAACCCTGCCACAGCAACCTCTGCAAGACGTGCCGGATCATTGACACGGATGCCATCATCTCACGTGAGAACACCATCCACCAGGTACACGGTACATATTCTTGCAACTCGGCCAACGTTGTCTACCTGATAGGCTGCAGGAAAGGATGTCCCAAGGCATGGTACATTGGGGAGACCATGCAGACGCTACGACAACGGATGAATGAACACCGCTCGACAATCACCAGGCAACAGTGTTCTCTTCCTGTTGGGGAACACTTCAGCGGTCACAGGCATTCAGCCTCTGATCTTCGGGTAAGCATTCTCCAAGGCGGCCTTCACGACACACGACAATGCAGAGTCACTGAGCAGAGACTGATAGCCAAGTTCCGCACACATGAGGACGGCCTCAACCGGGATCTCGGGTTCATGTCACACTATCTGTAACCACCACGACTTGCCTGGATGTGCAAAATCTCACTAACTGTCCTGGCTGGAGACAATACACATCTCTTTAACCTGTGCTTAACACTCTCTCCACTCACATTGTCTGTATCTTTAAGACTTGATTACCTGTAAAGACTCACATTCCAACCATTATTTTGTAAATTGAGTTTGTGTCTTTATATGCCCTGTTTGTGAACAGAACTCCCACTCACCTGACGAAGGAGCAGCGAGCGCGCCGAAAGCTAGTGGCTTTTGCTACCAAATAAATCTGTTGGACTTTAACCTGGTGTTGTGAGACTTCTTACCTTCTTTGACCGAGCCAGTTGTGTATCCACCTTGCCAGCTCACCTCTGATCCCATGCAACTTCACCTTCTGCACCAGTCTGCCATGAGGGACCTTGTCAAAGGCCTTACTGAAGTCCATGTCGACAACATCTACTGCCCTATCCTCATCAATCATCCTCGTCACTTCCTCGAAAAACTCAATCAAGTTCGTGAGACACGACCTCCCCTTCACAAAACCATGTTGCCTCTAACTAATACCTTGATATCTTTTCTAAAGTGTGTCCAGAATTGAACACTATACTCCAGCTGAGGTCAAACCAGTAATTTATAATTTGCTCTGAAAATGGCTCAATTCTCAACAGAAAGCTAAGTGCACGTTATTCAGCATTGCAACAATAATCGTAAGTTACAAACCCACATTAGGTCCCCATCAATGCTGAACCATAGCATTGAAGATTGAATTTATTTTTGTTGTAACATTCACCCTTTCTGACTGCTGGTACCTTGTGTAGAAAATGAGATGGTTAGTTATTCATCAGATATTCTGTTATTTCTGCCTTTGCTTCCTTGTTTGGTTGATCTCAGTTTGTTGAGCATTCCTCCTTTTAAGGCAAGTCATCTTTGCCTCTTTGCCAGGCATCTCAATTTATACAATTCCATCATGTTTCCAGTTAGATGAGTGAGATCAATAATGTTTTTTTCAGAATTGATCTATTCCCCTAAGTTGTTTGACTATCAACTGCAAGCATGTGGAAATGCTTGCCTCAAATGTGGATGCCATTGTCACACAGATGAACTTGATCTGGCTTTGGATCTTCTCATCAGTGGTGACCTTTTGAGGGAGGTTTGGTAAGAGCTCAATATATTCCAGATTTCCTCCTGCAACATATTTAGGAGGTGAAATATTTTGGCTGACCAGGTGTGAGTTAATATGAGTATTGCTATGGTAGGGACAGGCTGAGTTTCTTGTACACAAATTGAAGAGCTTGCAAATCTGGTGCAGAGTGGGCAATGATACTGCAATCGTCCATAAACTCCAGATCATGCATGTCCATGGTGGTCAGTTCAGATTTGGCCCAGAGATGACTGAGCACTTTCCATCTAGGTGGCATTTAATACTGGCATCAGAGAGCAGTTGATCTTTGATGAGGTGATTAGCCAGTTATCAGGTAGATTGTAAATACCATGGGGACTATCCCTCAACCTTACTTGACCCTGGTTGAGATGTCGAAAAATCTGTTTCAGATCTCCCAGTCAAGACAGTTATAGTTATATCATTATGAAGCAGTTACAGGATCGTGATGAAATTTCTTGGACATCCAAATCTTTGAAACACAATCTACACAGCATTGGGGTTTACTGAGTCGAGTGCTTTTTTCAGATCAATAAAGACAATGAAGAGTTTCTGAAGGTGGTCTGAATATTTCTCTTGGATTTGTCTGGCAATCTAGACCAGGTCAGGAGTTTCTCTGAAAGATCTATGGCCACACAGTTTCCCAGGGGGGATTTCTTCACCCACAGGAAGTAGCTGATTCAGAAAAATGTGTTAGGATTTTCCTTGCTATGGATAAGAGGAAAATACCTTGATGCTTTACACAACATAATTTATCTCCCTCCTCAAAAATAGTTACAATTGTTGCATTCTGGAAGTCGGTAGAGAGTTCTTTTACTTCCCAAATCTGGATGAGTGCATGGAGTCTTGATGTGAACAAAAACCCACCAGCTTGATGACCTCAAAGTGCAGATCATGACCGATCTGGAAAAACCTTCACACATCCAACTCAATCCCAGAACAATGGGATACAATAAAGTTAATTACACTTGACCTCTGTGCCCGGACTATTAGGTTCAAGCATCATCACCACCAGGACTGGTTCAATAAAAGCAGTGCTGAAATATGAGACCTCCTAGAACAAAAATGAGCAGCCTACATTGCCTGGCCGAACAACCGAAGGTTGCGAGTCAAAGGGTAGTATTCCTACAATTCAAGATTAATGCCCAGAGACAAGTCCGGAAGGTAAAAGACAAGTGACAGAATGAGAGCCCAAGAGATCCATTATTCTGCTGACCATCATGACATGCAAAACTTTTTTGAAGCCACTAGAACCATTTGTTGACCAAAATCAAATGGACAAAATCCTCCACTCACAGGATGATGTTTCTCTTCTTCAGGATTCATTAATGCTGTAACGAACATTTTCATCAACTCCTCGATAATGAATCCACAATGGCAGCTGATTTTGTCCAGCCTGTCTCAACTACCGCCCACCCCCCAACATGTATTACCAACATTGCTCGTTGCAGTTCCTTCATCAATGAAACGGATGAAAAACACCAAAGCCTGCGCCTCTGATTAACATATTTGAAATTACATTTTGGATCTGGATTTCCCCACGCAACAGCTTTGTTTCTTCAGTGGGAGATGGAAGATGGGAGAAAGAAGTTTCAGTATGATGGCAATTGAAACACAAACAAAGTGGCATATTGTTTTGTCGCACTTACATTTATGTTCAGATTAATATTAAAAGTTGAATCGACAAAGTTAAAAATCATTCTTAATTTTCAGATTACGTAGGATTCAACAGAAGCTTGGTGAGTGATTTTTTTTGTGTGATAGTATTACAGCAGATTCAGAGTTGCAAATTAATACATGCAGGAATGTAATTTCTAGGTATAATATTAAACAGAAACATGTTATTTTTAGTTTAATCTTCAGAAGAGATTGATGCCGTTTTTATAAAAAACTTACTGAAACACTATTTCATTAGTAGCTCTTTTAATGCATGATCGACCTGATACGAATATCATTAGCAGTTTAAATATAAGATCTAATTTGGATAGCTGGGCTATGTGATGAAGTGCTAAGTGATTCCCATATAAAGTGCTGACAGGCCTATAATCCATTCAGATTGTTGTTCATTCTTCTGTAACATGTTTACATCAGTGGAATAGCAGATACTAAATCAACATTGTTTCAGTGGCACGTGTAGCCCTCTTGATGGAGGGAACAGGTGGTGTATTTCATTCCTGCTAATAGAAAACATGAGCAGGTGTGTGAATGCTTGAAATGGAAATTCCTTGTATTCCAGAATAGTTTGAAAACAAAGAGCTACACAAAGTGATTTTAAAATACATAATGGGCTTTGTTACAGATTGTGGGAAAGCTGATGGTTACACAAACTAGTTCTGAAATGTAGTCAGTACTTCATTGCAAATAATGACAGATTTTGATTCTCAAAACAAATCATTGCAATTAGAGCAACTAAAGCATGTATTATACCAGAAGAAAATCTGTGCAATATTCTACATTGTGGATTAACAGTTACTTCATGTTTGTTGTCCATGTGATACTTTTAGTAACTACTTGGATTTCAGTATGTAAGAAGTTTAATTTTAACCAGATTACTCCAGCTCTTATGATTCCATAGCTAGCCCATCATGGATGAGGTATTTTGTCAGTTGCACAATGCACATGTGACCAGAAAGCCCTGGATTCATGGAACTCCTGGTCTGGCAATGGTGTAATGGTTTTAGAAGCAGATAAACTGTGCATCATGTATAAACTTTATACTCTAGGGAAGATGTTTGGGCACACTGGTGTTCAGTATATCCAGGTACACTCTTGATTTTGGACAAGTTGTTGTCATCAAAGATATGAGTACATTCAATAAACCTGGGTTTGCTCCACAGAGCTCTTGATCTTTCTGGGGTGGTTATTGAAAATGTGGTTTATAGCTGTATATTTCCTACATCAACTTTAGACCAAAATTACAGTATTCACAGCAGCGAGTTCAACAATTTTCATTAGATAATCTTTAATACAGAAAAATATTGAGAGATACGGTACAGCAGCATAAGAAAAATTATACTAAGCCATGGAAAGGGAAAATACCGGGGATGGCGGGGGGGGGGGGGGGGGGGGGAGGATGTGAGGGTGAAGAAACATTGAGTCAAAGAGTTGGATTGTAAGGAGCATTTTAAGGAATCAGAACGAAACAGAGGGTTTCGGAGGCGGGGACGGGGCTGGGGGGGGGGGAATTGCAGAAAATGGAACTTAGGCAGCTGAACAAAAGATCACCATTGGTGGGGTGAAGGGAAAGGTATAGGAGAGAAAGTATAATTCCTTGTTTGGCTTGGGATTATTGAATTTAAATACAGTGGGGATTGAGAAACTGGTGCTTTCTTTCAGGTGTCGCATTCGGTTCTTTCGAATAGGGGGTACCTTGTGAAAAATGTTTTTTTTCAATGGCTAGAGATTTCCTGAGTGTAGAAGAGGTCACTCAAAGTGGTTTACAAAAGGTGGTGAAAACAAAACTTTTGGATTTGGTGAACCAGCTGAGGTTGACTCAACCTGACAGGATAGGAAGAAAGATGATTTCAGCAATAGCTCAGCATTTAAAATTGCCAGAGACACAGTCTGAATCATTGGAATTGGCTAAAATTCAATTACAAATGAAATAAGAAAATAAGACAAGAAAATTAAACAGTTTGAATTGGAATTAAAAGCGAACAAAGAACAGTACAGCACAGGAACAAGCCCTTCGGCCCTCCAAGCCTGCACCAATCATGTTACCCTATCTAGACCAACCACTTATATCCCTCTATTTCCTGTTTGTTCATGTGTCTATCAAGATAAATCTTAAATGTGGCTAACGTACCTGTCTCAACCACCTCACTTCCCCCACACATCTCCACTGAATCTTTCCTCCCTTATCTTGAACTTGTGCCCCCTTGTAATTGTCATTTCTGTCCTGGGAAAAAGCTTCCAAATGTTCACCCTATCTATACCGCTCATAATTTTATAAACTTCTATCAGGTTGCCCCTCAGCCTCTGTCTTTCCAGGGAGAACAATCCCAATTGATTAATTATCTCCTCATACCTAATACCCTCTACCAGGCAACATCCTGGTAAACCGTACTTTCTCCAAAGCCTCCACATCCTTCTGGTAGTGTGGTGACCAGAATTGGACACAGTATTCCAAATGTGGCCTAAGCAATGTTTTGTACAACTGTAACATAATTTGCCAACTTTTATACTCGATGCCCCGTCCGATGAAGGCAAGCATGCTGTATGCTTTCATCACCACCTTTTCCACCTGTGCTGCCACTTTTAAGGATCTGTGGTCCTGTACTCCCAGATCTCTCTATGTGTCTATGCTCCTGATGGTTCTGCCATTTATTTTATAGCTCCCACCTGAATTGTATCTACCAAAATGCATCACCTTGCATTTGTCCAGATGAAATTCCATCTGCCATTTCTCCGCCCAATTTTCCAGCTTTTATCCTGCTGTATTTTCTAACAATCTTCAGCACTATCTGCAACTCCGCCAATCTTAGTATCATCTGCAAACTTGCTAATCAGACCAGCTACATTTTCTTCCAAGTCATTTATATATATTACAAACAGCAGAGGTCCCAACACTGATCCCTGCGGAATACCACTAGATACAGACCTCCATTCAGAAAAACACCGCTACCCTCTGTCTTAACATTAACTTAACATCAGTAGTGAGGAAAATTCTCAAATCTATTATCAAGGACTTTATAGCGGAGCATTTAGAAAGTAGTGGCAGGATCAGATAGAGTCAGCATGGATTTGTGAAGGGGAAACCATGCTTGACAGATCTGTTGGCAATTCTTTGAAGATGTAATTAGTAGAGTTGACAAGAGGGAGCCAGTCGATGTGGTATATTTGGACTTTCAGAAAGCACTTGACAAAGTCCTGCATAAGAGCTTATCATGCAAGATTAAAGCGCATGGGATTAGGGGAAGTGCACTGAGATGAATAGAAAACTGGTGGGTAGAGAGGAAACAAAGAGTAGGAATTAATGGGTGCTTTTCAAATCCGCAGGCAATAACTAGTGGGGTGCCACAGGGATTGGTGCTGGGATTCCAGCTGTTCGTAATTTATATTAATGATTTGGATAAGGGAACAAAATGTAACATCTTAAAGTTTGCAGATGATACCAAGTTGGATGGGAGGGTGAACTGTGACGAGGATGCAGAGATCCTTCAGAATGATCTGGACAGATTGGGTGAGTGGGCAAATCAATGGCAGATGCAGTATAATTTGTATAAATGTGAGGTTATTCACTTTGGAAGCAAAAACAAGAAAGCAGATTACTACCTGAATGACTGTAAATTGGAAGAGGGGGGTGTGCAGTGGGACCTGGGTGTCCTTGTGCACCAGTCTCTGAAGGTAAGCATGCAGGTGCAGCAGGTGGTAAAGAAGGCAAATGGCATGTTGGCCTTCATTGCGAGAGATTTCGAGTAGAGGAGCAGGGATATGTTGTTCCAATTATACTGGGCCTTGGTGAGGCCACACCTAGAGTATTGTGTGCAGTTTAGGTATCCTTTTCTGAGGAAGGATGTTCTTGCTGTCGCAGGAGTGCAGCAAAGGTTTACCAGGCTGATTCCTGGCATGGCGGGATTGATGTATGAGGAGAGATTGATTAGGTTAGGATTGTTTTCGCTAGAATTCAGACGAATGAGGGAGATCTCATTAAGACTTATAAAATTCTAACAGGACTAGAGAGGGTAGATGCAGGGAGGATATTCCCGATGGTGGGGGAGTCCAGAACCAGGGGTCACTATCTGAGGCTTCAGGGTAGATGGAGGTGAGGAGACATTTCTTCACCCAAAGAGTGGTGAGCCTGTGGAATTCATTACCACAGGAAGTAGTTGATGCCAAAACATTGAATGTATTCAAGAATACATGCTGAATTTAGCACTTGGAGCAAATGGGATCAAAGGTTATGGGGACAAAGCAGGAATAGGTTATTGAGTTGGATGATCAGCCATGATCGTAATGAATGGTGGAGCAGGCTCAAAGGGCCAGATAGCCTCTTCCTGCTCCTATCTTCTATGTTTCTATGTCTTCTATGGCCAAGCCAGTTCTGAATCCATCTCGCTCGTTCACCCCTGATCCCATGAGATTCAATCTTTTGCAGCAGCCTGCCATGAGTGATCTTGCCAAATGCAAAGGAAAGAGAGAGAGAGAGGCAATGGCAGAGGAAATTGGTTGACAGCAAGAACACACTGCAAAAACTTTTGGAGACATGTAGGGAGGTTTTTGAGAATACCCTAGGATCCATGGTCGGTGTGGAGGTGAAACTCATGATCAAACTTGATTGCAACCCTACATGTTTCAAGGCAAGAATTGTACCCTATGCAATTAAATCAAATTTAGTAGAGGCATTAGAGAAATTAGTCAAGGATGAAGTGATTGAACCTGTAACAATGAGCAACTGGGCAATCTCAGTTGTCCCAGTTATTAAATCTGATGGTTCTGTACATATCTTTGGGGACTTTAAGACTACAATAAATCGAGTCCTGTGTGTCGACCAGTACCCCTTACTATTAATAGAGGACTTATTCGATGGATTGTCTGGTGGTCAGCAAAATAGACTTGTCCCAAGCATACCTCCAGATGAGGGTAGCAACTGAGTCACAACCACTGCAAACAATTGTTGCCCATAGGGGATTGTTCCTATATAAGCGTCTACCATTTGGAATAACATTAACACCAGTCATATTCCAGAAATCAATGAGCCGAATCATAAGTGGCCTCAATGGTGTCCAGTGTTATTTGTTCAATTTTCTAATCACAGGCAAAACCAAAGAGTGAAAGGGATCAAAGGATGTGGGGATGGGGAGTGGGGGGGGGAGGGTGGGGTGGTGTGGGTGGGGGGAAGGGGGTGGGGGGAAGGGGGTGGGGGGGGGGGTGGGAATCAGGCTACTGAGTTAGATGATCAGCCATGATCGTAATGAATGATGGAGCAGGCTTGAACGGCCGAATGGCCTCCACCTGCTCCTATTTTCTATGTTTCTATGAACAGGAACATTTACAAAACTTAAGAAAAAACACTGACGAGTCTCGAGATGTACAACCTCAGCGTGAAGAAAGAAAGATGTGATGTAATAGACAAGGATGGCCTCCACAAAGAACCTAAGAAAATGACAGCAAACCTAGATGAACCAAGATGACAGAATGTGTTACAGCTGCGATCATTTTTTAGGACCAATCAATTATTATGGGACGTTCATCCCAAACTTCGCAACACTACTAAAACCACTTCATACTTTGTGTGCTAACCAACAATGGAATTAGACAAAGCAGTATGAAAGTGCACACAAAGGAGTGAGAGATGGACTCGAGCAATCCAACTTTAACCACTTTAACCCAGAGTTGTAAATTCAACTAGCATGTGACACATCATCCTACGGGGTGGGTGCTGTTGTATTTCACATTATGGCAGCTGGGAAAGAGCGGCCAATAGGTTTCGCAGCACGAATGTTATCAAATGTGAAACAAAATTATGCACAACCTGAGAGAGAATTTTTGGCATTCAACAATTTCACCAGCACCTGTAGGGTAGATAATTTACTTTGTTGACCGACCACAGGCTGTTGGCAACAATGTTTGGTCCATACCAGGAAATTCCATCATTAGCCAAAGTTTCTACAAAGGTGGGTGTTGATATTATCAGTGCATAATTATGAAATCAAGTATCAGAGATCAGAACAGCATGTCAACACAGATGCCTTATTGAGATTGCCACTTCAGGACAGATCTGAATCACAAGACAGCTGCATCAACATATTGTACTCTGCCAGGTAGACATTGTCACAATAACATCGTCTCAGGAACAAAGGCACATGAGGAATGACCGATAATGGGAAAGGTCATGGGCGTGCTTTTAAGATGGACGTGGTTTCAAGAGGAACAGCATTGGACAAATAAAAGAAGAATTCTGAATTCAGACTTTATATAATGCGGAAACTTGATTTATCTGCGCAAAGTAGAGTATTGCTATGGAAATCAGGGCAATCATCTCTCCATGCTTACGAAGTCAAATCCTGGATCAACTGCATAAAGCTCACCCAGGGGCAGGACGGATGAAAGAGCTCACACAAAGCTATTTTTGGTGGTCGGGACTTGACTCAAAAATAGAAGAAAAGGTGGGTCAATGCTCGTCACGCGCTAGAATACAGAATGCTCCACTTCTACAAACACTTCACCTGTGGGATTGGTCAAAACAACCTTGGCAGAAGATACATATCAACTTCGCGGGACCCATTGAAGGCTACAAATTTCTTTTTCTAATGGACAAGCTTTCAAAGTGGCTCCAAGTCAGGATGATGAAATCCACCACGATGGAAAGAACCATAGAGGAGTTGGATAAGTTGTTCCCAAGATTTGGGTGGCCAGAACAACTAGTCAGTGATAACTGGACACAATTTACCTAGCGTTGACGCTACGACAACGGATGAATGAACACCGCTCGACAATCACCAGGCAAGACTGTTCTCTTCCTGTGGGGGAGCACTTCAGCAGTCACGGGCATTCAGCCTTGGATCTTCAGGTAAGCGTTCTCCAAGGCGGCCTTCACGACACACGACAGCGCAGAGTC
Source organism: Mustelus asterias (assembly GCF_964213995.1). Taxonomy (NCBI): domain Eukaryota; kingdom Metazoa; phylum Chordata; class Chondrichthyes; order Carcharhiniformes; family Triakidae; genus Mustelus; species Mustelus asterias. Next base: position 69,341,292 of record NC_135814.1, read on the forward strand.
GCTGAGCAGAAACTGATAGCCAAGTTCCGCACACATGAGGACGGCCTAAACCGGGATGTTGGATTTATGTCACATTATCAGTAACCCCCACAGCTTGCCTCCTGGACTTGCAGAATTTCACTAGCTGTTCTGTCTGGAGACAATACACATCTCTTTAACCTGTGTTGAATGCTCCCTCCACCCACATTGTCTGTACATTTAAGACCTGGCTGGCTGTAGAGATTTGCATTCTAATCAATATTCTGTAATTTGATTTCTGTGTCTGTTTGCACTGTTTGAGAACAGATATCCACTCCATCTGACGAAGGAGCTGTGCTCCGAAAGCTTATGGTATTTGCTACCAAATAAACCTGTTGGACTTTAACCTGGTGTTGTGAGACTTCTTACTGTGCTTACCCCAGTCCAACGCCGGCATCTCCACATCACTAACGGATTGGCAGAGAGCTTGCACAGTCACTGAAACATGCCATTAAAGTGTCCAAAGATGAAGGTTCATTATCCAGGATAGTAAACAACTTTCTCATGTCCTGTCGGGAACATGGCTCACGCCACCACACAAAATTCAGCAGGAATGTTGTTCCTGAGAAGGAAATTGAGAACTAAATTCAATCTACTCTCACCACCTAACACTACAATAGTAGAGTGACAACCACAAGCACAAGTTACTCACCATAAACAACACTGAAACTGAGGAGTTTAAAACCGTGTAATAGTTTTAGCAAGAAACTATTCTACAAGTGAGAAGCAGGTACCTGCAACAATTCTAACTAAGACGGCCGATTTCTTATACAGTACAACTTGATGATGAGAGAATATGGCAGAGACACACTGATTAAATCCTCGCTTCAAAAAGTGAATTTGTGGAGACAGTATCAGAAAGGCTTAATCAGACACCCAAGGTTGTGAAATTCTTGAACCAAGGATTATTACAGAACCAAGTTCAGATTCTATTTCAGTAGAACAACCAACATCTCTGGAAGCTGACAACAAAGCAACTTCACAAGATGAAGTACCAGATATTCGTGAGGAACAAGCTACCGCGGATGTCAAAGATCAGATTCCGGAATGTCGTATCTTATCAAAATGAAATTGAATTCCACCGAAAAGACTCTTGTAGTAATTGTAGATAATAATACTTGGTAATGTAACTGATCATAGTGGGTAATCATTAATGCTTAAAAGTTTGTAGTTGTATTACCGAAGTAAAGGGGTGAGATGTTATCTACTTTAAAGCAATGTGTCTCTGTGATTAATCACATGATGTGCTGTGATGTCACCAGAGACATCTCTCTCTCCCATATTAGACTGTGAAGTTACACTTATCTCAATAAATTCTGACTTGTTAGTTAAGTAATCCACATTGTGGCTACCTATTATTTTGCTCTTTGCTGTAGAAGAAGCTAAAACCCCAAAACATAACAAGTTCTTTTTGCTGTGATTGAAAAAGTGAGAGTGGAATCGAGCAAGGTCAATCCCATGGAGTTAGACAAGGAAAGAAAGGTATTGGCAGAGGATCATGTGATTAGCTATTTTGAAGGCTTCGAAGAGGTTAAGGAGGATAAGAGGGGATAATGCACCATGGTCACAGCCACAGAACATGCTGTTCCTGATTTTTTTTTTACAGTTGTTTTGAGGTTGAGTGACACCTGACTGGATGAATTCAAACAGACTACATTTGCTCTCCATTATACCATCTTAGGAGCATTAGATGAAGGACCCTTGCAAGGAGGCAAGAAAGAAGGCAAACTATCATAATTACACTTGCATTATATAGTCTTCCTTGAGATGTTGAACAGGAAATAAAGGTGTTTACGAGGGAAAAGTGCATAGTCTAAAACAAGCTTTTTTAAAGAGGTAACGTGGAAGCCAAGCAAAGTAATTTAGAGACCAACAGCACAGAGGGCAATTCTGAGCCTGCATTTGCCATCAATATAAATGGCAATGCGGGCCCAAAATGCCACAAGGGTTGGGAAGTAAGATTCTCACGGGTGAGATCTCGTTTCCTGATTTACCCTGCCCTTTGCCGGTGAGGTAACAAGGTTCCTGCCCTTTCATTTCTTGATTTGATTTATTATTGTCACATGTATTAGTATACAGTGAAAAGTATTGTTTCTTATGTGCTATACAGACAAAGCATAACCTTCATAGAAAAGGAAGGGAGCAATACATTTTAATAAATTTCAATCTCATTAAAGGGTTCCCCAACCACATGATCCCCTTACTGAATAATCATACCTCGCCAACATGACATCATATTGGTGAGAGTTACGACAGCTTTATAAAAATAGCAATCAGTCGAAGGTAAATATAGCCCCTGGGGGAAGAAGGAGATGCCCTGGCAGTGGCCTTGCACTGCCCCCTGGCAGTGCAATCCTGGCAGCATCAGGTTGACAGTGCCAAGTGTGGATCCAAAGGGGGAGTCCTTTTGGGGGTTTCCCTTATCTATGTTGGCAGGGGAAGACTGATGCCTGAGTGAGGAGGGAACTGGAGAGGAGGGGAGAGTGCCCCCAATAGTTGCGTGGTGTGGTAGAAGAGGGGGAAAAAAAAGAGTACCCTTGATGCTTGTGTGGTGGGTTGGTCCAATACACTCTCCGATATTTATGAGGGGGTCTTCCATTCCTCCTTGTCCATGGAGCTCATTTTTAGCACAGAGCCATTTTAAGATGGTGTCCTAAACTCTGTGAAGCCAGCCTTGCTGGCTCTAAGAGGCCCCGCCTCACCAGGCTGACGGCATAAACCACACCCCAGATTTTCTGTGCACTGTGCCAGCAAATCTGGTGTGAAAATTCGGCTGTGCATCTGGAGAGATGCATGCCAGTTTTTGCCCTGAACCTGATACTGACAAATTTTGGTAAAATTCTGCCCATAATGTCTGAAGGGTTTGTTTCATGTTGTAGTATGCCAGGACTGAAAGAGTAATTAGGGGTCAGAACATTGGAAAGTGCAGCTGGGTCATGTAGCTGAAGATTTTTCTGTGAAGCCCAAACTGGAGGAACAGTACCTCATCTTCCAATGTGGCATATTACAGTCCTCAGGATTCAACATCGAGTTCAACAACTTTAGACTGTGAACTTTCTTCTCCATCTTGATCCTTTCTTTAATATACAAAATACTTTTTGTCCCCAAATAAAATCCTTTCCCCTCCTCCACCGGGCCATTTGTCAATTGTTCTTCAGTGTTGCTTTCACTGAGCACTGACCTTCATTCTCCCACAAACACATTCTGACATCTTACCTTTATGCAACTACTTACACCTTCTCCTGTCATTAATGCTTCTTCTGTCTCATGACCTACACATCTTTGTTGCAATCTCTCCAAGCTCCCACCAATCACTAACCTTCTGCTCTGCTCCAGCTGCTCCACCCCCTCTTATACAGTATATGTTCTCCAACATTTCTCCCTCTCTTTAACTCTGAGGAAGCGTTATACGAACTCGAAACGTTTAACTCGGTTTCTCCTTCCCACAAATGCTGCCAGAACTGCTGAGCTTTTCCAGCATTTTCTGTTTTTCTTTCAGATTCCAACATCCACAGTATTTTGCTTTTATTTTAGGTGCAGCATTCATATTATTTTGCCTGAATAGTGGCTTCTGCATGGTGCAAGATGCCATCGACTCGCATGGTTTTTGCAGTCACTGAATCTCAGGGTACAGCTCACTTGACGTGCAGATAGTGCCCAAAGCATCATGCTAGTGAGTGCCCGCTATCCTTGCAGTAATCATGATGCATTTATTCATGCACAAATCCACCATCATTAATCTTGCAGCCACCAAGTCAAACTGAGGTGGCTGCCCACCGATAAGAGCTATCCACTCTCCACATAGTTGAAGACTGCCTTCCACAAACCCACCATGCCTGACCAGCACTCTTACAGTAAGAATCATTCTGTCAGAAGGAATGTCACTGAGCTGAGCTTCAAGATGCTGAAGAAATGGTTCTGTTCTCTGGACTAATCAGGAAGATCCACTACCTGTCAGAATAGTGTTCTTGTTCATGATGGTTTATTGAAGTCTCAACACAATGTGTGGTTATGTAGTGAGTTAGCGAGGCAGAGAGGTGTAGAAAGGGAATTCCCGAGCTTTGGACCAATCAGCTGAAGGCATGGTCACAGGACATACCCTGGCCATCGTGAAGGCACATCCCTTGCCAACAAAGGTTTAGCCACCACCCAGGAGAAGGAAGGGTGAAGGCAGCCATCACATCCACATTCCAAACAGGCTGCCAGCGATTGCATCATCAGACTATGGTTCCCAGTAATGGAACCCCTGCTTCCCATTGCACAGTACTTTCCCACATTACCATCCCCGTGTTACAGACCACCAGAACAAGCTCTGGACTACAATCCTGATATCCAGGACACCTGGAAAAATCATTACTTTACAAACAACTTCATTCAACAAAACATCCTGTGCTCCATGCAACATAACTAATTACCCATGTGCATGTGGGGTTACGGGCATAGGGCCTGGGTGGGATTGAGGTTAGTGCAGACTTGATGGGACGAATAACCACCTTCTGCACTGTAGGGATTCTATGATTCTCTTTGTACTTACCTTACAGCTTCATGCTCATAAGCATTTCTAGCCCAGTGGCTGCAGCATGGCTAGTAAAAGGCTGCTGACTTTCAATGGGGAAGAGTGTAGGTGGCCTTACAAAGCCCCCATGAGCATTTTTGGACCTTGAAGACCAAGTTTCAGACTGCTTCACCTGGGCATGTGTAGTATTGGTCAGGACTGGCTGACTGACAGGCAAGAGCCAGAGCAGTGGTGGGAGGAAGAATGTTGTCATCCTTAGAACAGGCTGGCACTCGACAGCACCCTCCTGGGGTGACATCTCAGAAATTCAAGTAAGCTGCTGGAGTACAGCTTGCTAGACTGCTGCTTGACCCTGCAAGCCCCTTTGGGCACTGGCAGCTGTGCTATGATGGCAACAGCCCGAGTCTCATGTCACCAAGCTGGACTTGCATTGCAACAAGAAATGATTTCATTACCTCAGCCTGAACTTCCACTGGAGCGGAGACATTTTGCTTGTGCTGCAATTGATACTGAGAAATTGGCCATAGAGGTTGCAACACAATTGAGTCAAAGTGTTTTAATGGAGCTGATCCCCTTCTTCCACACTGGAAATGCTATACCTCAAGCTATACACAAAATACCGTGCTAAGTTGGTGCTAGACTCCTCCATCCTTTATTACATTAATATCAGGCTCTCTGGTAGGTCTGCCAATGGATCAAGCAATTCAGATTGTATATTCTCCAGCATTTTGCTGTTTGCCACCCTGTTAAAGTCCTCATCGGAGTCTTTTACAGCAGAACTATTGCAACTTTGCCAGCTGGGGAGCTGGCACACATGAATTTTATTCCCCAATGGCCTGGCTGCAGCTCACTTATACCCAGTGACTCACCATGTACAGATCCTGCTTCTGTAATATCCTGTATGGTATGTGCAGTACAGTATTTGACCTGGTGGTTGCAGGTATCAGATTAAGTAATCTGCAGAAGTCTGCTTCCCTTTAGGCCTTCAGGCACAGACACCACTGTTCGACCAGGTGACAATCTGAGTACCCAAAAGCATAAAAACACCAGAGAAGGCTAAAAGAGGTCAATAGTTACACTATTTGCAGCTTTTATATTGGAACAGGATGAAGGTGAAGTGGGATTTGGGAAGATTTATTGGGCAGAAATGTACCATTGTCCTCGGTGGCTTCAGCTGCATCACTGGCCACTGCTTCAGTGGTGGCTCTTCCAGTTATACCCAGCATCATATTTTCCATTGGGATTAGCGCATGCAGCAATGCCTGACCCTGTTGGTTTGCTGCTGCTGCCATCTATTGTCCTGCAAAAGGGAGGTATGTATGTCAGTGATTGTTTGGTAGATGCATTTGAATAACAAGCAGTGTGTGCAAGCTGTGAGATGTGGTTTCCAGCAGTGGTAAGAATGATGATGATGTGAAGTAAATGAATATGAGATTTAAACTATAGTTGATACAGATTGTTAGAAGGCTAGTGAAGCGGGTGTGGTGAATTGGACAGTGCGTTAGGCTCATTGTAGGATTTGCCATGGGACCCTTCACTTCGAGCTCTTGTGAGTTCATTAAACTTCTTGCAGCACTGCATCCAGATCCTTGGTGCCAGACTTGTGGCATTGACTGCCATAGCTTCCTGCTTCCACTTCTGAGCAGTTGTCTGGAGGGCCTTTTGGCCCCCGAGGGGTAAGGATGGTCCAGAATTTCCACATCAGGTCAGAATCCTTGTTTCTGACCCAGATCAGACAAAATGTTAATTATTTATCTTCCTATGATTTTTCGGGCCTGACTTCCAGTGGAAGATCCTTCCAAATCCACGCAGCGCAGCAATCCTTGCAGGGAGCAGCAGAGAGAATCAAAGAAGTCACAGCCACTTTTTATGGTACTAGCTGTCGCATTCTGGTAAGTAGAGATTAAATATCCCAAAGATACTTTGAGAAGCTGGAGAGAGAAAATAAATGGGTGAGGGGGTAGGGTGATAGCTGGGTGGGTAAGGGTTTAAGTTGGCAGTTGTGTAAGTGAGGGTGTAAAGTGGCAGTTGTGTGGATGAAGATGTAGGTTGTCAGTTAAGTGGGTGACAGGGTTAGGTGGGTGGTTGCAGGGCCAGGGAGAAAAATAATGCTTTTCCTCTTTTCAGGCCCTTTATTCCCCCTACCGTCCCCATTTGACCCTCCACGTCAATCATGCAAGATCAATTGTCAAGAGCCGCAATGATATAATGCAGTGTTAGTTTGTGTGCATCTTATAGGCGATCACACTTCAGGGACCCTGGTGGTTCAAGAAGGCAGCTCACCACCACCTTCTGAAGGGCAACTGGGGAGGGTAATAAATGCTGGCCTAGCCAGCAATGCCCATATCCCGTAAGTGAATTAGAAAAAAGGTTGGTAGGCCTGCGATGGGGGTTTGCAGGGCTGGCCAGCGATCTGGAGGCTGGCAATGCAGGGCTACTGCGCATGCAGCAATCTCTGCGCTGACAGATCAGCAACATGCACAGTGACCTGCTCGGCGCTATGCTGCCGGCCTTTTGGATTTTCAGAGTGAATCACGCTGGGGCACTCTGTGATGCACAAAGTGTTGGAGATTCATTCTGGAAATTGCTAAAAAAAACTAGTGGGATTTACTCCCATTTTCCCACATGTTGGGGACCTTTGTTGGGAGAATCCTGGCTCATTTGTATGACACCTTCTGGGAGGAAGGGGAAATAATCCAGTTCTTGAGTTAAGGCCGCACTGAATTATGTACCATGTATCATCCTTCCGAAAAATTCAGATCAACAAATTTTCCCTGAGCTGCTGGTAGGTGTTTGATTGACAAATCCTAGGGATAGTGTAAAGGAGCAGATGCCATTTATGATAAATTAGGGTTGGCATCAGAGAAGTCAAAATGTTAAGGTTATATTAGCCACAGAGCTGAATTGTTTAGTAAATGTAATGATTTATTTGTAACCACTTTCCTAGAATCAGTTGATTGCCTTGTGATTAATTATCATTCGAGAATCAGTTTTGGGCCTCCAGTTTCACCACTGCCACAGTCACTCTTCCTACTGTATGCAGGTGCAATGAAAGACAAATCCTAAATTGTCGTGAAAGCACCTTTCACGATGTCTCAAATCACTTTACAGTCAGTTAAATACTTATGAGTTGTATTCATGGTATAACGTAGGCAATATTATCAAATGGTGGAGCAGACTCGAGGGGCCTGCTCCTAATAAGTATTTTCGTATGTCATTCTGATGGGTGAAATGAGTTGGGCGAGATGACCTTTGTCATCCGTAATTATCTCCTGAGCAGAGGGTGCAATCATTGCTGCAGTTCAATTTATTATGTTGCTAATGTAAATTTGCTTTGATCAGGATTTGTGGGGTGAAATTGCAAAGATAAGAGGATGTAATGGGCTCAGTAACCTAATTTACACAGCACATGGTTCTCAAGAGTCTTTTCCATTGACTTCAATCCAGTCCTTTTGTCTACATACTATTATCTAGGTGCTTTCATGAGTTTTATGAGAAAGGAAATATCATAATAAAATTGTGTTCCACAACAGATATTTGAACATATATTGTAGTGGGAAGCAGCAGTCGGCAGAGTCTGCAGACTTGCTGATCATGAAACCATAGATACAATTGAGAACCATTCAGTCTTTGTTCTCTGGCTCTTTAACAGAGATACATGAGGGTTCCAACATTTCTCACTTACTGTGAAGACCTATATTGTTCAATCATTCTACTTTGTTGGTCAGGAATTATTTGATCTTTCTACCCTGTGAGATCTTTGATAAAATAGAATCCAATTACACCTCTTCTATGAAATAATTAATTTGAATAATTTCATTCACACAGGCAGGAGAAAGTCTTCTAATTATTCAATAGAATGGAAAAGATCTTTTGCAGTTTATCTGGGTTGTAATTATTAAATCTTTCCCTCAAATATGAATTTACTGTCACCGTGTTCATATGGTGCAATGTGTATTCATAGAAGTATAAAATCTCTACAGTGCAGAAGTAGGCCATTCAGCCCATTGAGTCTGCGCTGCTTCTCTGAAGGAGCATCTTATCCAGGCCCACCCCCACTGCCTTATCCCTGTAACCCCATGCACTTACTCTGCTAAGCCCCTTAACCTACACATCTTTGGAAACTAAGGGACAATTTAGCACGGCCAATTCATTTAACCTGCACATCTTTGGACTGTGGGAAGAAACCGGAGCACCCGAAGGAAACCCACACAGACACGGAGAGAATGTGCGAACTCCACATAGACAGTCCCCCAAGGCCGGAACTGAACCCAGACCCCTTGAGCAGTGAAGCAGCAGTGCGAACCACTATGCTACCGTGCCGCCCGGACATGTAGGACGGTTAATGAGGCGGAGGCAGTCACCAAAATCAGTGCTATTATTACACTGTGCAGATAAGTAACTAATGGGATATTGTCCTGTCAATTTTACAACATTACACAATGCTGTTAAATTAAAATTGTACTCCCTGATTTGTTTAATAGTCATGGTGGGATCAGGTACACCCACAGTGCTGTTAGGGAGGGAATTTCAGGATATTGATCTAGCAACAGTGAACAAATGATGATATGTGTCTATGTCAGGTCGGTAAGTGACTTAGAGGGGAAGCTCCAGGTCCCCATTTAGCTCCTGCTCTTGTTCTCCTAGATGGTATTGGTTGTGGGTTTGGAAGGTGTCGCCTAAAGAACCTTGGTGAGTTATGCAGTGCTTCTTGTAGATGGTACGCACAGCTGCCACTGTTCATCAGTGATGGAGGGATTGAACGTTTGTGGAAGGGGTAGCAATTAAGTGGGTTGCTTTGTCCTGGCTGGTGTCTAGTTTCTTGGGTGTTGTTGGAGCTGCACTCATCCAGGCAAGTGGAGAATATTCTATCACATTCCTGACTTGCACCTTGTGGATGGTGGACTGGCTTTGGAAAGTCAGGAAGTGAGTTACTCACTACATGATTCTGAGTATTTGATCTGCTCTGATAGCTGCCATATTTATGTGGTTAGTCAAGTTTAGTTTCTGGCCAATGGCAACCCCCAGGATATTGATAGTGGGGGATTCAGCAAAGATAATGCCATCAAATGTCATGGGTCAATGGTTAGATCCTCTCTCGTTGGAGATGGTCATTCCCTGGCATTTGTGGCGTGAATGTTACTTGCCACTTGTCAGTCTAAGCCTGGATATTGTCCAGATCATGCTGCTTTTGGACATGGACTGCTTCAGTGTCTGAGGAGTTGTGAATGGAACTGAACATTGTGCAGTCATTAGTGAACATCCCCACTTCTGACCTTATGATGGAAGGAAGGTCATTAATAAAACAGCTGATGATGGTTGGGCCTAGGACACTATCCTGAGGAACTCCTGCAGTGATGTCCTGGAGCTGAGATGATTGACCTCCAACCACCACAAACGTCTTCCTTTGTGTCAGGTATGACTCCAACCAGCAGAGGATTTTCCTGCTGGTTCCTATTGACTCCAGTTTTGCTGGGACTCCTCGATACCAAACGTGTTCAAATGCTGCTTTGTCACTCACCTCACCTCTGGCGTTCTGCTCTTTTGTCCATGTTTGAACCAAGGCTGTAATGAGGTCAGGAGCAGAGTTACCCTGGCGAACCCAAACTGAGCACCCACGAGCAGGTTATTGCTGAGTAAGTACCACTTGATAGCACGGTTGATGAGCCTTTCCATCACTTTACTGATGATTGAGGGTAAATTGATTGGCCGGGTTGGATTTGTCCTGTTTCTTGTGTACAGGCCATACCTGGGAAATTTTCCACATTGCCAGGTACATGCCCAGTGTTATAATGTACTGGAAAAGCTTGGCTAGGGCACAGCAAATTCTGGAGCACAAGTCTTCAGTAATATAGCCGGAATATTGTCATGGTCCATAGCCTTTGCAGTATCCAATGCCTTCTGCCGTTTCTTGATATCACATGGAGTGAATTGGATTGGCTGCAGACTGACATCTGTGGAGTTGGGGAGCTCCATAGGAAGCCAAGATGGATCATCCATTTGGCACTTCTGGCTGAAGATTGTTGTGAATTCTTCAGCCTTATCTTTTGCAATGATGTGCTCGGCTCTGCCATCATTGAGGATGGGGATATTTGTGGAGGCAGTGAGTTGTTTAATTGTTCACTACCATTCACACTGGATGTGGAAGGATTGCAGAGGTTGGATCTATTGGTTATGGAATTGCTTAGCTTTATTTCTTGCTGCTTATGCTGTTTGGCACAACAATAGTCCTGTGTTGTAGCTTCACCAGGTTGACACCTTATCTTTTTGGCTGTTGTTGCTCCTGGCATACCCTCCTGCACTCTTCATTGATTATTAGGTAGAATTATTAAAAACATAATGGCGGGTTTATCAAAACAGGATATAGTGCCAGAGAAGAATGACACTGATCGTGTCAGCTAGAGCAATGTTGTCCAATATTTTTACCACTGGCCACTTGTGGCTAATTGTTAATCTGGATCTGTCTGATTTCATTTCTGATGAATAAATAAAAATGAGTAATAGATTGGACATCTGGTCCCAATTCTAATATTTACACTGTGCAGAAATATACTTTGCTGGTAAAATGGTAAAACAAAAACGCAGAAGTTGCAAGTATCTTCGGATTTTGTGCACTTCCTTAGTGATTACTTTTTGGTTATCAGCTAAATTGACTTGTAATATGGGTGAAAATTACACATTCATACCATGGAAACACCAACAACAACCAGAATAACTGATTTCATGCCAGCAGAGGATGGATAGCCCAGCCAATAACAACCCGCTCCAACTGGACACATTAAGTCAAAGGACAGACAGCAGCCAATCACATTCTGGATGGAAAGGAGATGCAAGACTGGCATATCATGTGTGTCAGCATCCTCAATCTGAGGAAATTGATGTATTGCTTGCAATTGTTGAACTAAAACCTAGAAGCTGCACTAAGATGTGAGGAGTCCAGTTCATTCGTGACAGAATTCCAAGCTTTTGTGAAAGCGAAAGACTAAAAATTTGCACTGAATAGCTGATGCCTCTGAAGTAAGCATACATATGGGAAACACCTGCATTTTCTAATAAGGCATTTTCTAATAATTAGTGTATGTAACTAATAATGTATCATAGCAACACCTGAGGCAAGTCAACAATTTCTAATGGACAATACTGAGCAAGTCAAAACAAGTCATAGGGTAGGATTTTACGGCCTTGATGTCCCGAAACCGTAAGATCACACCCAAGGTCAATGCACTTTTCCACTGTCTGCCCCTCGCCCGCTCCAATTCCATGGTGGGCAGGGCAGTAAAATTCCGGCCAGAATGTTCACTGAGTCAAAATCCTGAAGCATTGTGGATGTATCCACACCACACAGACTGAATAGTTTAAGGAGGAAGCTCACCACCACCTTCTCGAGGGAAATTTGGGATAGGCAATAGATGCTGGCCTTGCCTGTGATGCCCAAATCCCATGAGCAAATAACAAATATTGCCTTATATACTTCATTAGTACAGAGTGAAAGAAGCAGAACTAGGGAAAGGCATCAACTGATCTGTTCTGTTGTCACTGTGATGTGTACTGCTTGGGCACGAGGCAGTTTTGTTGAAGTTGCAAGGAAGTCTTTATTAACATTAGTGAACTATGTATATATCTACAGTAAAGGACAAAGTATGGAGATGACCCCATATTAGATTCTTACACATTGCCACCTATTTCTGGACCTAGCTTAGCTCTAGGTCATTTGTCTTCCTACATCACCATGGGGACAGTATTGTACTCAGTCCCATGCTAATCTTTCAGGGACCAGATCTTCTACTACACCCCTTCCCTCCCCCCCAAGAAGAATTATATCCCCTGGATATAGATGGAAGTCAGTTTACTTATAGTTTGCTTCGTCTTGTTCACTTGAATGTTGAAACTATAAACGATTCTAACTCTAAACTATTTTAACTCTGAACCATTTCATGATTAACATTACAATATTAACAGCATGCATTAATAATGTTCTTTCTCCACTTTTCATATCCTTGAAATTGGGGATTCAAGTGGTCTGCAGGTCTTCTAACCCTCCCAGGTTTCGTTTGCTGTCCATTTGGGAAAGTGGTAGGCTCGAGAGGTTGTTGACCTTGGTACTAGTTGTATCTGGATGTAGGCTTGGCTTCATGCACTTCTTCCATTGATGGATGCTGCACCACGTTTGGTCAGTCTGGTTGATATGGCAGTGGGTTCTTGTGGTGAGAAGATTAAGACCCAATCTTATTGAAACATAAGGTTCTGAGGACATTTGACAGGGTGGATGCTGAAAGGGTGTTTTCACTTGTGGGAGAGACTAGGGCTGCGATTCTACCATCCTGCTATGCTAAAAAAATTAGCATAGGAGGCCAGGTGAATCCCACAGCGGCCAATTTGCCAGGTTTGCGCGAAGGTTCACGCCCCGCTTGCAACTCCCAGCGCCGGATTTCGGCGGCATCTGCTTCGCACCGGAAATCGGCGGGACGACGTACAAACCATTTAAATGGTCATTTCAATATTATTTGAATGTGATTAGCGAACCCAGGACTGAAGTCTCTGTCCTGACCTGGTCTGTCCTACATTTGATTCCAGAGCCACAGCAATGTGGTTGACTCGCAACTGCCCTCAGGCAACTAGGGATGGGCAATAAATGCTGGCCAGTCAGCGATGTCCATGTCCCATGTATGAATTTAAAAAAACTTTCCTCTGGTAAGTAGGAGGCAGGGCCTATTCCCGCCCAAAGGCTGGCAGCATAGCGCTGAGCGGGCCACTGCGCATGCGCTGATCTGTAGAGATCAGCATATATGCATTGCCCCCCCCCCCCACCCACCCCCAATCACTGGCCACCCACCCAAGGGATCTTGCACTCGATTGCTGGCCTACTGGACCTCCCCATGCACATATCATTAAAGGTGGCAGGACAGGCTGTGAGAGTGGTTAGAAAAACATGGGGATCCCAAAAATTACACCATTTAGTGAAATACATAGTGGATGCTGAGACTATTAATCCTGTTATCATCATGCTGTGACGAAGAACATTCAAACCCCTAAGGCATCAGATGATAACACCCTAAGGCACCAGATGATAACACGTTATCGTCTGGTGTTCTTCACAAGTTATATTGCTACTCTTCCATATGTCACATATGGAAGACTAGCAAGAATCCATATGGTATGAGGTAGCTTCGCATTCACTCTAATAACAGGCATTCATTTTAAGAAAAAAAAGAGGAAAAGCTGGCATTTATATAGTGCCTTATCATAGCTCTCATATGTCCCAATCAAAACTAATGTGTAGTCATTGCTGTGTAGGTATACATGTCAGCCAATTTGCATACAGCAACGAACCAAACTCCGCAGTGAGATAAATGACAGTTAATTTTCTTCAGATTTATTTCCACCCAAAGTTTTATATCACCTGTAGAGACAAACCTATCTGAAAAATGATACCTCCAACAATACATTACTTTCTCAGTCTTGCACTTAAAGGTCAGTTTAAATTATGTGCGAAAATCCTAGTTTAGAGTTTGAACCCATGGCCTTCTGTATTAAGCCTGCTAGCATATTGAAACTAATTAGCACTGAGGATAACCCTAGGCATTATCAGAAATGAAGGGGGTGATTTTCCCAGCCCGCTGTACTGCTCTAGCTGTGCAACGAGCCAGGAGACATCAGCTTTAGCGGGCTCCCCACTGGGCACCATACGTCTCGGGTGAAGTTTTTTTTTTAAGAGTAATCAGCTTCGCACCAGAAATCGGCGCAAAGCTGAATTCCATATTTAAATCCAGATTTCAATTTCATTAGCAGGCCTGGGACTTCGTCTCCCCCCACCAGGAGTGGTTCACTCCAGCGTGGTTTACAACAGCTTCCCATTAATGAGGAACTGGCGGCCGACCCCGCAGGACAGAACAGAGGCCATGGCGGCCCCTCCAGGAAGTCAGGGTAAGGTAGGGTGCCCCTGCGCATCGCCAGCCTGGCCCCCTGGCACTGCACAATGGGCAAACTGGCAATGCCAAAGGGGCACCTTGGCACTGCCCATTGGGCATCAGGTAGTGCCAAGGGGGCAGGGCCACAGCCTATTGGGTGGCCAGGGTCTATGAGGGGTGATCGGTGAGGGAGATTCATTTTGAAAATCCTACTAAAAACAGCGGGAGTTACTCCAGTTGTTGCATAAATTCAGCGGACAGAATCTTTTTGGGTGAATCACTCCCAAAGTGTTTTGAAGTGTTTCATGAATATTTCAAGGAATAAACAGATTAGGAAATGGTGGAATTGTGTTGTACCAGGAAATAAAACATTGGGACATAACATCAATTTTACATTTCGAAAAGGATGTGGTCTAGTTGAAGTTCTTTCAAAGGAGCTGACACTTAACGTTATGTACAATGTTCATTGATAAGTGATTACTCAACTTTTAGATGCATTTATAATCCATCTGTTAGTTTTGCTAATGCAATTGCAAATATGTGACGAAGATTGATTCTCTAGATTCTTTTGGGACTAAACCAGGACTAAATCCTGGTTATTTTGGTTAGTACCCAGTGCTGAGACTATCAAATCTGTTAGGGAACAGGGAAATATCAGTAACAATGATACTTTTCATTTGCAGCCTAATGGGATTAATAGGACAGAGAGATACAGCAGGGTCTGATGCTCTGGGGGATGAAGTTTAAAGGATCAACAGGAAAGTTCTGCTATGTGCTGACAATGGTCTTGATGAAGCACCCAGAAATGGGTGCCTATTCTATTTGTCATATAAACATCAACTTAAGTTTATGCAATACGCTTAACATAGTAATCCTCCCTCAACTCTGGCCAAAGCAGTTCACAAAAGATAAAAATAGAACCTCAAAATATAGGGTTAAGGGTTATGGGAGATGACCAAGAACACGTTTTTGGTGGGGGAAGGTTCTTGATGGAGGAGAGTATGTATGTTTAATGTGATGGAGAATGCAATGTGCATTATGTCAGTACTGCAATGTCCTAACTATGTTAGGGGTTGTGGGTTTTAACAAAAAAAGATATGGTTTGCATAAACAGATTCAAAGTGAAACACAACAGGTTTATTGAAAGAGATGTTCTCTGCTAGAACAGAAAATGATACTAAAAGCAGGAGGTTCTGAAGCACCCCAATGACACCATCATCAAATCATGTGAACTGTTCTTACAGGAATCATGCAACTACTTAAATACATAACATCCCACTCCTTTACTTCTGTGGTCATGACAACAAATTACTACATGATATTATACATAGGATCAATAATACTCGAGACTCATTACTATGCATCATTAATCATTACATACAGCCAATAAGAAAGTTATCAGGGGGACATCTATTCCTCTTTGGTTATTTACAACATTCTGGAATTTGGCTGTCCTTGATCCTAGAAGTATGATTTGGAACTTCGGTAGACACTTCTTCTCTTGGAACTAATTCTACGTCATTTTCACATGGTACAGTAGCAAATACACAATCAGGCAACTCAGATTTAACTCATCGTTAGTAGTATTTCACAACACTAGGAACTAAAGACATTGGTAGTTCTAAAGATAATTCTGAGAAATCATTTTGAGATGACAACAATTGGTCAGCATGGCGTTGCAAAACTAGTTCATCTTTGGTTTGAACCGTGTAAGAAATTAAACCTGTTTTTGCTAAAACTATGGCTGGTACCCATTTCTCACTAGTGGCATAATTACGTGGTAACACTCAATCTTCTTGTTGAAATTAGCATTGCTTTGCCCTCATTTCTCATCCAGCAATGTGAGATTGTTGTTAATGCTCGACTATCTCTGCAGTTTCTGGATGTAATAACAAATCAAATTTAGTTCTCAATTTTCTCTTTAAGTGTAGTAATACAGGTGAACTTTGGGTATTTGCAAGAGTAGTGTTTTTATAAGATGCCTAAAAGGTACTCATACAATGTGATAACAAACCTCGCTCTCTTGCAGCTTTTAAAGAATGTTTCAAGGATTGTATGAATCTTTCAGCTAATCCACTGGTTGACGGATGATAATATGCCGATTTGGTATGCTGAATACCATTCATTTGGAAATAATTCTCAAAACTCTTGTGAAATAAACTGTGAACATTTATCACTAACAATCTGTTCTGGTTAACCAAATCTTGCAAAGATTTTGTCAAGTTTTTCAATTGTTTATTCAAATTGTAGTGGATCTCTCAATAATTTCTGGCCACTTTGAGTGTGCATCAATTCTAATTAAGAATGTGTAACCCTCAAATAGACCAGCAAAATCTACATGCAATCATTGCCATGGTATTTTAAGCCATTCCCAAGGATGTAAAGGAGACAACAGTGGTGTATTTAATATTTGTACACAGGATTGACAGTGTTCCATTTTTTCTTCAATTTGAGCATCTAGGCCTGACCACCAACAATAACTACATGCTAATTCCTTCATCTGGACTATATCAGGATGTCCTCCACGTAGTTGTCCAGGAACTCTGCCACAGACGAGGAGGAATGATTACTCTGATTCCCCACAATAGACACCCATCTTGAACGGTCAATTCAAGCTTTCTTGATACAAATTAAGATGCGTACAATGTGTTCCAGCTATCATTCCTTTCAATACCATATCCATCACCTTCTCCATCATGGGATCATTTCTGATATGTCTCTGAACTTGAGCAGCTGTCACAAGCAAATGATTTATTAGTGAAAAATATAGAATATTAGCAAAACGATTCAGTGGCATCAGCTCAATAGGCAAAGACGATAAAGCATGATAACGCATCAGCATTAGCATGGCACTCTGACTGACGATACTTTATATCATAGGAGTATCCACATAAGATCAGCGACCATCTTTCCAATCAGCTAGCAGCTAACAATGGTATGCCTTTAAACAGCCCAAAAATAGTTAAGGGTCGATGATCAGTCAATAATGTGAAATGATGACCATACAAATAATGATAAAACCTTTGTATGCCAAAAATTATACTCGATGCTTCTTTTTCTAACTGAGCATAGTTAGATTCAGCACTCAGAGTATGCAAAGCAAAAGCTATTGTTTGTTCTTCTTCCAAAGACATAATGTGTGAAACTGCTGCCCCTACTCCATAAGATGAAGCATGGCACCCAAGCAGTAATGCAAAGCATCTTTGACATCTTTGTATGCTTTCTTGCATTGTGTTGTTCAGTCCAATGATTGTTTCACACAAAGTCAGTTATGCAATAGCTTCAGTTAGGAACAATTTTACAATAATAATTTACTAATCCTAGAAAGGACTTCAATGGCATCATATCTGTTGGATGTGATGTTTCTAAAATAGCGTCCATCTTTTTAGGAGCTTTATGTATGGCTTTACTATCAATAATGTGACTTAAATATTGGACTTGCATCTGGAAAAAGTCACACTTTTCTTTTTTGATACGTAGCCCATGTATTTGAGTACATTGCTTCTAAATTATTCAAGTTCTCTTGTTCACTGACCCTGTATTTAGGAATCATCCAAGTAACATTGTACACCAGAGAGACTACTTAAAATCTGACCCATTGATCTTTGGAATATGGCTGGTGTGGATTTTATTCCAAAAGGCAATCTTTTATGATGAAAAAGACCTTCATGAGTAATGGTGGTAATCAATGGTTGAGATTCAGTGGCTACATTCATCTGTAAATATGTTTGTGAAAGATCGGTCTTGCTGAATTTCTGCCCACCTGATAACCCAGCAAGCAAATCTTTAATTAAAGGAAGCAGTTATTAATCAGCACACAACACTGGATTAATAGTTGCTTTAAAATCACCACAAATATGAACTGAACCATCTAGTTTCATGACAGGTATGATGGGAGTAGCACAGTCATTCATTGTAACTGGCTCTAACACACCAGTGTTAACAAGTTATACTCATTCTCCTTTGACCTTAGGGCAAATTGCATATGGCACCATTCTTTCTTTGAGACTTCTTGGTTCACTGAGGCTTTACTGAGTTTCACTTGAACTCCCCTCATTGAGTCAAGTGTCTTTTCGAATACACTCTAGTATTTATCCAGAAGCTGCTAGTGGTCTCTTTTGGCATTGACCAATTTGTTGACAGCACTCCAATTAAGCTTTATCTTCTCCAACCATGATCTCTCAAATAGAGCTGGAAAATTACCATGGACTACATGGAGAGGCAACTCCACTGTTTGTCCACTCAACTCTATATTGACCATGGTGTAACCTTTTGACCGTATGCTCTCTCTTGCATGCATGTCCTTAAAATCACATTAGCTGGTTTAAAAGGAATATGCTTCAGCTTTTGTTGGTAGGTAACCTCAGGAATTAATGATACAACAGCACCAGTATCAACCTCCACCCTCATAGGTTGTCAACTTAACTTCAGAATCAGCCAGAATCTATGTGATTCAGCCTGTATGGATAAGATGTTCAGTTGGAGCTCTTCATCATATTTCTGGACATTTTCTTCATCACCGTTGTAATTCTTTTCTTCTGTGTTTAAATTATTCTTGTAGAATGCATTTTTTTCTTCTTCAAGGTACCCAGATTCTTCTGAATATTCTTCTCAGGGTAAGCTGGTTTAGCCCAACAAGCTTTTGCACTGTGACCCACTTTGCCATAATTGATTCATTTATTATCCTTGCTCCATCATTCACTTGCTAAATGGCCCATTTTGGCACATCTGTGACAGGCCTGTTGCTGTTTTGACTTCTCATGGGCAGTTACTAACTTGTAGATCTTTATTCCTGCACCAAATTGTGAAGCCTCTTTAGCAGCCAGTTCCATCAACACTGCAATTTCTACTGCTGTCTTTAAAGTCAAAACATGTTCAGTAACCAATCTTCTTTGGATAGTCTCATTTTGGAGTCCACAAACTAGATGATTTCAAAGAAAATTTTCTAATAACTCACCAAACACACAATGTTGTGCCAGGCTTTTTTAAAGGTTGCCACAAGCTGCACAATGTTTTCGCCTCCCACTTGATTCCTTTGCTGGAACCTGAACCACTCCATGATGATCAGTGGCTTTGGAGAGTAATGATCTTTATCAATGATGTGGAGTTGCTGGTGTTGGACTGGGGTGGGCACAGTAAGAAGTCTCACAACACCAAGGTAAAGTCCAACAGGTTTATTTGGAATCACGAGCTTTCACAGCGCTGCTCCTTTGAGGAGCAGTGCCCCGAAAGCTCATGATTCCAAATAAACCTGTTAGACTTTCACTTGATCTTTGTCAAGTCATTGTACATTTTGGTTCCTGGCTTTGCTGGATGAACTAAATTCCGGAGCAAATTAAAGGTTTTACTCCCTATTGTACTGAGAAAAGCTGGTACGAGCGACTCATTTGCAATTTTATTTGCTTGCACAAAGTACTGAAACAGCTCGGCATAGGAGCTCCATGATTCACTTTCTTCTTTGAAAAAGAACCAAGACATCTAATTGACCCACCATTTCTCTTGTAGGCACTAGCCACTCAAGACTGTTCATTATATATTTTTTTGCTGTCTGCCCAGTATTCCCCCTTTACCCTGGAGATCACTGATTTGTATTTTTTTTCAAATAACCCCAGCCATACAGGAAAGCATCCTTCTTTTCAAATATGCAAGATACTGTCTGGAATCTCACCCTTCTCTGATCAGAAAAACACCGCTTTTAAAACCACACAGAGAGCTACCCCACACTTTTATTTCTTACTCGGCCTTTCTTCACTGGCATGCTAATCTTCAAATCTGTTGTTGATATTCCCCAGCATTCTACTATCCGAAGGACAAGGACCCACAATGGTTTTTTTCTTCGGATCTTTTTTTGATGTTCTCAATGAAATAAAATCCCAACTTGTCGCCAGTTTTCTTTTTGTAATGTCCTAACTATGTTAGGTGTTGTGGGTTTTAACAAAAAGAAAAATATGTGGTTTGCATATGTAAATTCAAAGTAAAACACAACAGAGGCAATTCTCCCAAAATAATTCTAAGTGCTGAAATCACGTTAAAACCCACAACACCAAGCATAGTTAGGACATTACAAAAAAAGACTGGCAACAAGTTGGGATTTTATTTCATTGACTTTCTCTGGTTTTTTTAAACGGAGATTCAGAATGAATCTCCCATATCCTGAGCACTGAAGAGTGCCTTAACGAGATCCACTCTGAAAGTCAATAGGTAGGGCTTATTCCTGCTGGAGAGGCCGGCAGCAAGGCACTGAGTGGACCACTATGCATGTGCCATTCTATAAGCGCCGAGATGGGCTCATGTGCAGTACCCCTGCACTGCCGGCCTCCCGATCACTGGCCAGCCCTGCAACCCCACATCACTGCCCCTCCGACCCACCCGCACCCCCGATTGCTAGCCTCCCTGACTTCTCTGGGCGAGCCTTGAAGTCTCATCAGTCCCAACGGGATGACTTCAGAAAAACCTAGAACCAGAGGCGCGTGGAGGTCATGGCATCCAGTGGGGAGCCCGCTAAATGGCCTCCACTGATGTCCCCTGGCCCATTGCACTGCTAGAGCAGCTCAGCAGGCTGGGAGAATCACCCCCAACAGGTTTATTGGAAGGGATGTTCTCCTCCGGAACAGAAAATGAAACTAAATGCAGGAGGATCTGAAACACCCCAGTGACATCACCATCAAATCATGTGACCTGCTCTTAACGCAATCGAGCAACTACTTGAATAGATAACAAGTATATATCTCAGAGAACATTTCTCCCTGTTTCTAGCTGTTATCTATTAGTATATATCTCAGAGAACATTTCTCCCTGTTTCTAGCTGTTATCTATTAGTATTAGCAGCTAGATAATGGATTACTACACAGCACTTGGAAGTTATGGGCATGATTTTCCTGGACCGCTATGCTGCTCAAGTAGTGTAGCAGGCTGGGAAATGCCAGTGGGAGGCCAAAAATGGGAATCGCAACTGGCGTCCGGCCAGTCGTGATCTTCCCAGGCCATTTCTTTCCACATAATCAGCCTCGCGCCAGGGATCAGCACGAGGCTGATTACGATATGGGCATCAGGATTTACTTCTATTTAGCGAGCCTGGGACGCAATCGGGGGGGAACTCTGCATGGGGTTGGGGGCTGGTGGATCAGTGTTGGGGGGAGGTGAGGAGGTGATCGGGGACACTGATCGGGAGGCCAGTGAGGTCCAGGGGTGGAGGCACATGTCGACCGATCTCCCAGTATACTGGGGGGTCAGCACATGCACACCAGCCCCCTCAACAATCTGATGCCGGCCTCTCGGGCAGGATGAAACTCCACCTCCCCCCAATCGGCATAAATCCCTGATGGCCTCTGTGCTGCACAGAGTGCCAGAAATTCATTAAACCAAGCTCACCCAAAAAACAGGTGGGAAAAAACCCTCATTCTCCTGCCCATTGGGCACTTAGTTTTTTTCCAAAAATCACGTCCTATATCACTGCAGGAAGCTAAGCCATCTTTCAATAATGCAAGGTATATTTCTTGACAATAAGAGGCAATAGATGACAGGGACCTCCATAACAAACCTCATTCTTTTTATTTGTCAGTTGGCTCAGTTGTAAGCTCTCATGACTCTGATTCAAAATGTTGTGTTAAAACTCCATTCAATTCAACACTTAAGTATGCAGTGAATGGAGTGTTGCCCATTGTGACTTGTATAAGGTTATATTCTTTACTTGAATTCGAGGTTTTGAAGACGTTTTCTGAACACTTTGAAATTACATCTTCATGTTCACTAGATTCTTTAATTGGCCATCAATCACAACCAAATCAATCTTTCTTTTCAATATCGGCCAATGGACATATTTCTTTTGTGTAGAAATCCTGCATTATGTTAATCCACATTAATTTATCTAACTTGTTTTGATTGCTTTAATGCTACAAAACATATATTATTTAGTGTCATCGACTAAAATATATTTTTCAAAGGATAAGGATGTTTTCTTCAAACAATATAAATGATGTTAGGTTCCAGAACAAATCCATGCAGAGTGTACTTGGCATTATATAGATAAAAATCTGGCCATGTCTCATCTTTTACAGCTCTATAATGTAACTATCCTACTTCATTTTTAAGCATGGTGGTCCTCCATGAGAATGAATCCATATTCCAGTTATCTTGTGATCTTCTGCAACTTTCCTTGGGCACTTCTTGAAAATAGTGATTATTTTCTTTGAATGTTTGTATTTTGTTCCCATTTGTATCAGTTTATCTTTTAATAGGGTTAAAAGGAGAGGGTTTTTTTTTTACAAGGCTAAAATACTCTTGCATAATTTCCCTCCTTTTTGAACTTTTGCATATATTGTTTTGAAGAATTTATTGACAGTCCTTCAAACCGTAAGTCAACTAGCATTGGTTGACTGTAGTCTGTGACAGCCTGACACAGACATGATGGGCTGACTGACCTTCTCCTGTGCTATAGCATTCAAGAAAAGCAAAATTAATCAAACACAGTACTTTCACTGAAGGCTAATGAAAAGCTTTTACATGAGCAGCAGTTTTGAAAATAAAGAAATTCATATCATGTGCTTCTACAGCAACAAAATCTTCTTGTGCTTATTTTTAGCAATATTACTTGCAATTGTTTTTGATGCAACATGTATTGATCTTTAAAGCACAGATATTTTAACCATCTGGCTGTTGATGTCTTGTCTTTGACTAGATTCCCAAAATATTATGTATCACTGGATGAATGTCCCCACCAAGAGAAGAAGTCGCATACTATTGGAGTTTAATTTGGTCACTTGCAAGCTTGCCAAGACAAGTCTTTGAAAGAAATTGTATTTGAATAGCACTGAAGACAAATGCTGGCCTTTAAATGGGAAACTTGCAGCCAGCTGAGAAAAAGCTAGTTCTTAAACAAATAAATAAGCACCTATCATTGCATCACTAAATTAGGAGGTGCCGTGTAATGACTTTATACAAAGTGTAAGACTGGTGCTATAAATTACAAGCTATCTTCATTTTCCAAAAGAATAGAGGTACTAGATCAATTTGATTAAATTTTCTGTTACTGTCATATAGCAAACCAATAATTATATATGTAATGCAGTGACATCCATTACAAATAAATTAGGAGACCTGTAAAAATGATTTATGGTCAAGATCAGTTTACAACTTTAAGTTAAATGGCTGGTATCGTCAAAATACTTGTAGGAGTATATTTCAAATGTTAGATTCAACAGTGATAATGTCATAAGTGGAGAATGCAGCAACTTGAGCATCTGTAAGAACTAATGTTTCAAAATGACAAAAACAGCTCAAATGCTTAAACCATCAGGCTCCAAGTGCAGATGTGCAACTCATCATAAGTTCATTATGCAGAATATACCAAAAATGAATTTCAGAGCTGCATAACGATGTTTTTTTTTCAAATTACTATAGCAGTATCTCTCATGTCAAAATATTCAGATTAATGGTTTAACTAGATGACAGCAGGAACTTAAAGAACAAATTACAACTGAGTGTTTTTGTTTTTAAAATATCAGCCATCCTAAACTTGCATTTATTGTACGTAGAAAAGAATTTAATGACCATGGCTTCTCTTTCAATATTTCTTATCAAATGTTTCATTTACTGATTCAAATATTAAGATATGTTTGCATGTATCAATCCATTAAATGGTATTGGAATTTTAAGGTAAAATGTTGCATTATTGAATGAGATTAGAAATCTGATACAATTTCTAACATATCTCAAAACATATATCTAAACACATATCTCAAAATTCTGTGGATAAAGACGAGGCATGCAAACTGATTTTTACAAAAAAAAGCTGAAATGCACAACTTAAAAAATGTGTTGAGACTGATTAATAAACAAACTAAGGGCAGAATTTTACAATCGGGAGGTGGGTGGCTGTCCCACCCAATTGGATATTAAATCTAACACAATGATGTTGGGGTCTAGTCCCCAATGTCATTCTGACCAATTCCAAAATTACAGAAGATGAGTGGGCCAAAAAGTTAGAAGCCCCCTTAACCTTCCACTTGGGCACTTAACAGCAGAGAATTCACTGAGATTTAATACAGCTTGTGCGACTTGACTGTAGCTTATGATGCCCATCAGGTTTCCACAGTCTCAAGCAGAAGAAATATACAATGCAAGGCATTTCTCCACTAGGGAAACCATAGGGAGAACCATAGGTCTGCTCAACATGTGGTTTGGTTGCCTCAGCTATTCTGCTGGCACCTTGCAGCACATCTCAGATTATGTTTCCCTAACCACTGTCTTGTGCTGTGATAATAAAGAAATGAGGAACTTGTAGATGAGGACATGGAAGGTCACCCTGCTCCCTCAGGTAATTTGTCCAGCTTGCAGGTCTGAATATACCACTATATTGAATTGCCACTATAAGAACAACTCCAGTTTCAGTGGCTCGTTATCTGCTTGGAGCTCAGTATCTTTCTGTTCTCTTGCAACCTCCAAAGGTCAGAACTCTAGACTGTCACAACCTCCAAAGGCCCAGTGCTTGTGCAGTGCTTAAACCAGTTGATGTTACCAATTGACACATGCAAACCCACCAAAATGCTAGTATCTAAGCTGGTGTTAGGTTCCAAGCAAGGATAAAACAGTGTACTCTCTGTGGTCCCCTCTTCTTCTTTGGAGGTCATGCCGGACCAGAGGTTGATATTGCCTTGAGCCACTGAATGACCTGTTGAAGGAATAAGACAAGTGACTCATCACCATTACGGAGGAGCACCAACATGGACAAAGTCATATAAAATATGGCGTGTGGCATTGATGTGGTGATCTTGAATCATTGCACAACACACACCCATCCTATTCCCTGTTCCATTCTCTCTCCTTTGCCCCCACTGCCAAGATGCAGTCTCTAGGATACTCACCAGCACTAACTCTGGCTCTCATCTGCCCACCAATGTGGCCCCTGACGACTGGTCAGATCCAGGATGTCCTCCTCTATCTTGGTTATCACTACTAAGTTGGGCACTCTGCCACTTGTCATTGGCCTTTCAGGGCAATTATGGGCCTTTTTCCCATGCGAAGACAATGATAGATTAATGTGTCCCTCTTCTGGACGGATCAGCTATTCTGGTAGGTCAACATCATCTTTGGTGCTTCTGAACTACACATCATGGCACTGCTCCAGTTGTGACATCCCCAGTTAACATGCCCCAGTCCCCCAATGCCTTGCAGGTTGATGAGACTTCAGTTGGCATTCTGCCTTTATGGTGACCATACATCTGCACTCGTGGCAGACACCATCTATGCACACCACATGCATACCCTCCTTGCGAGCACATTGAGGATAGTTAGCTTCCTCACTCATTCTTACAGAGCTGATAAGATCATTAACCCTTTTTCTGCACTGTAGCCAGGTTCCAAGCACAAACCCACAGCTACTGACCTCCTCTGCTATCTCCATCCAGGCTTTCTTGGTCAGGTGGGGAAGTGATCTCTTGCCATACCGCAGGAGGACAACCTTCTGCCATTCATTGACAGCCTAGAGAAGGGTCTTCATTGAATCGTGGAGCCATCCATGCCACTTCTCTGCCACTACTGTTGGAGTATGGTTGAGTTTGAGTCTCTGAAATCCCTTGAGCGTCTCTCTTCAGCCTCCAGTGGCTCACACTCACTCGGGCTCAATGGGTTGGCAGGATCACAGCAGCCCCTTGGATTGCAGTTTCCCTTGATTGCTGACTTATCTGTTTCCTCTGACCTTTTCCTCCCATTCCCCCCATTTGCACAGACTGACACTGCTGGTGACCCTCTAAACCTTCCACCGGCAGCATCTTCTGTGCCTGTGCCCACCTTCATTGCCACCTCCAAGCCCACTCTGGGCTTCCTTGCAGTCTTGCTTCCTGCTAGCAGCCATTAATTGGCCAGTCAGCACGTAATTGGAGTCAAAGTCAGAACTGGGCAAAAGCAGATGTGATTGTCCCTTCTGTTTCCACCCACAGAACTTGCACGCTCAATGCTAAATTCTGCTCTATATTTCTGGAAAAGTACTTTGTACTTTTAATTACCTTTCATATTGGAAAGTAGAACAGAAATGCATATATTTAAAATGTAGAGCTGTGCATAATAAATCAACTAAAGTTAACGTAATGCCCATAGTATCCATTAAACATAGGTGTCACAGTTGATCTTGTTTTGATATAAATTTACTGTTTGTTTTAATATGAAGCAATGGATATTTAAACTTTCAGTCAGTTGAGTATCCTGATGCAAACCATGTTGAGTGTGGGTGGATGGGAGCAGCAGCCAAATCTCATCGGGGTTGCTGTCAATTAACTATTGGCAGCAACCCAAAAGTAATGTTTCTGCTTCTTATGTTCCACCACAGAGGCCATGACCCGGGAGAACTTGAGAGAAATACATGGCAAAAGAGGGCCTGTTCATTTCATTGGAGGGTAAGAAAGGAAAATCAAAAATGTGATTATGAATTGTATTCTGTAGTTTACTGATGCCCTAATTTTCAGTATTACCATGCAATGATATAACTCGTGTAGGTTTGTGGCTTTCAACATTTATTTTAAAATTACCATTAATTTGAACCACTTATTGTGCATTCCCTTATTCAAAAAAGCTACATAAGGTAATCTGCAAAACAATTAAAAAATAGCCTTCAATTAAGATAATTTGTGTCAAATAGAATAAATGTAAAGTACTCCATTTAAATAAAATTGCTTCATTTTTGCATTCATTTTGCTTGATTCATGGTTATATTTTTTATATATACATTTCAGTTTATTTCCTATTTTTCTCATCATCTGTCTTGTTTTGGTACTTATTATGGAAGTTGCAGGGTAAGGTTTAAAGCACAAAAAATTAGAATACGTGCAAGCGATGGACAAAGATGTATTTTTCTGAGGTGCATTATTCCTACTTTTACCACATCTTCAAATCCTGCCTCACGGTGATTTGTTTCACTATATTCCATTAGTATTCAATTTTATTTACTTAAAATGTTTGCTTGAAGTTCATTAAACCAGTTTCACAATGGACAGCACAACATACAAATAGAAAGCGCAGTATACTTCAGGAAGGCTGTGAAACACTGCTTGGGCTTGACATTGAGCTCAATATTAAGCACTTTGTAAACTGAAGCAGAGCTTTTTAATTTTATTTAAGTGTGGCTGTTTCAACCTGTGTTCCCAATGAATTTAGAATTTACCATTTGGAGCAGTGCACTTGTCTGCATATAGTCACACATGCACAAAGCTCTGTCCTTGCACATTGACTATGATTTGTAGCCAGGACCAGTCCCATATAACATGGATGTTCCCAGCTGTGAATTATATGCTTCAGTTACTGGTCTTTGAACAGTAGCTCAGGGTAACTGCAGGCTTAATGACTGAACGAATTAAATTATAGATTGAGCAAATTGTATAACTCACCATACTTTCTATGGCTTTGCTCTTACAAGTTTAGTGTTGGTATGAAATGATTTTGCAACAAAGTGTAAATCCAACGGTAGTCACTCACTGCTTTGTGGAGTTTAAATCCAGTATCCTATCGTACCTTGTTTACAAACTATTCAGGTGGTCCTTTTGATCCTGATGCGCATTTTGTAAACCATTCCCACCTCAATTTAAGTATTTAAATAATTCTCTCCAGGCTTTTTCTAAGCATTTGAATGTTTAACTTTTGGGAAAAATCCCTATACAGGCATGCACATAACTCTCCCCCGAGCAATCTGGTTACAGTTTCAGCCCTGCAAAAGTAAAATATTGTAAATGTGGTTCTACTTAGTTGGAACCCAACTGCAGCTGCCAATTTTAAACATGTAGTGTAGTGTAAATCCTCCTTGGAAAGTTTAGCAATTATTCTAAAATTAGTGCTAATTATTAGTGTCATGGGATGCTTTAACTGCTCCATATATGGTGTACTGTCGTAACTTCTACAGATTTAATTTGAAAACCTTTGTGAATATGGTTGTAATACCACTACTTCCTTCCCCATAGAATCCAGAGTTCAAATCTTAACAAATAACTGTGGGAAAATTGGTGTGCTTTAACAGTTAATTAAGTACATAGAGGGATTGGACATACATATTTAGTAACATGATAATGAAATAAAGCCATCTGTTGGAAAATGCCACAGTAATAGCAACATCACAAGGGCAATTTTCCAAAAGAAATTAAGGAATACAGGAGTTTCTAGTCTTTTGGGCTCGCTTGGTAAAATTAATTGAAGTCACTCTGTGCATCACAGAGTCCATCAGGGGATTTATGTTGGTTGGGGTGGGGGGGGTGTTGGGGAGTGGGAGCGGGGAGGCTAATCCAGTCTGAGAGGCCTGCATTGGACTGCAGAGGGGGCTAGTGTAATGTGCCAATCTCCCAGTGTACTGGTTCACAAGTGCTCCCCCCACCCCACCATTGCCAGCCTCCCGGTTGCCGACATCCATGCCCCCCCCCCCCCAACCGATAGCGGAACTGGCTTCTGATCATCGGACCCAGTCTCTGTTCGCCCGTCCAGGCCTCTCATTAGCCGGACCTGGCCTCCCAATGGCCATCCACTCCCTCCCCATCCCCAATGGCTGGCCTCCAAGCACAGTAAGAGTTTTAACAACATCAGGTTAAAGTCCAACAGCTTTATTTGGTAGCAAATGCCATTAGCTTTCGGAGCGCTGCTCCTTCATCAGATGGAGTGGAAGTCTGCTCTCAAACAGGGCATACAGAGACACAAAATCAAGTTACAGAATACTGATTAGAATGCGAATCTCTACAGCCAACCAGGTCTTAAAGATACAGACAATGTGAGTGGAGGGAGCACGCCACTCCACAGATCCCTGCTAGTGTGGACCTCCACTGGCGGGGGCAGAAACTTTAGCGAGCCTGGAGAATTGGGTCCTGGGCTCACTAAAGAGATGCAGAGCGCTTGTGAACCAATATACTTCTGCATATGGTAATCAGCCTCGCTTTGTTCCCCGGCACATGGCTGATTAGGCAATAAAAAATGGACCGGGAAGATTGTGCCCGGCCAGATGCTGCTCGCGAATCCCATTTTTTCCCTCCCCACTTAAATTTCCTGGCCCGTTGCACTATTCGAGCATCGCAGCGCGCTGGGAAAATTGCACCTCAGGTATAATAGCTTTGTGATGTTAAATCAATTTTTATTTGCTGTTCTACATCAGCACTAAGCAACAACTTTGCTAAGAAACCTCCGAAAAGAAAAATAAACAATGCAACTTTGACCAAGTATTTTACATGAAATGTACATCTGTAGTCAATATAATATTGTTTTGTAAACATATATTCTACCTATCACATTTTTGATGCTTTCTCCAGATGCTTTCTGTATTATTAAACTGGATATCCAGTTTTAACAAAAAAAATTATTGTTTTATAGTTTTCGTAGCAGCTGCAAGAGTATTATATTACCGTTTCCAATCGGTCACCCTGTCTAATTTCATAAAGTGATTTATAGCAAATTTTCTTGTAGTGCCAACTATGTTTTTAGATATCATGAAAGTTGAGATGTAAGAAGTCTGCTGCTCTGAGATGCAAGTGTATATCTCCTTTGTAATAAACTATTTATCACAACCACTTACAATTTAGTAGTGAAGATATTTGTTCATAATTCCATAGCACTTAGTTTTCTTTAGTTTATTTATTATGTCACAAGTGGGCCTACATTAACACTGAAATGAAATAACTGTGAAAATCCCCTAGTCACCACCTCCAGTGCTCATTCGGGTATACTGAGGGAGAATTTAGCATGGCCAATGCACCTAACCTGCACACCTTTCGGACTGTGGGAGGAAACCAGAGCACCCGGAGGAAACCCATGTAGACACGGGGAGAATGTCTGTCTGTGTGGAGTCTGCACAGTCACCCAAGCTGGGAATTGAACCTAGGTCCCTGGCCCTGTGAGGCAGCAGTGCTAGCCACTGTACCGCCCCACATACTCTATTGAAAATTGTTGCATAAATTTATGGATTTTGTTTATTCTTCTCCAATGGATTTTTACATATCTTTGATAATTATTTAACTACTTGCACATTACAAGAATGACTACACTTCAGAAATACTTCATTGACTCAAGTCCTTTGGGACATCCTGTTGTCATGAAATACACTATGAGTCTTTCTTTAGCTTTTGTGATTTAAGGTAGGATGGTGATGAAAAGACCTCCTTTCTTCTTATTGGGAACTGGTTTGGATTTTTGAGCAACGAATCAAATATCATCTTTTTTTGAGATATAAGTGAAATAAGTTTGAGCTGCCTCAAGACAGTTCCTAGTAACTTTATGCTCATAATTCATGACCACCTGAATTCTATTCAAAGTGGAGTAAATAAGAATCGTTTACTCATGGAGTAAATGAGGATTCTTAAAGAAAAACACAACTAGAAGTTTTACATTCATTTCAGCCCCTGGTGAACAAGACCTTGAGACTGACATTGGATGCAAAAAGTGGAATTGTTCTGTTCTGCAACATTGAATATTAAACCTTGAGCCCAGCAGAGTTCAATGAAGATCTAACAATAAGCCAAACAAATAATGCACTAAGATTTTAAAAAGCAATGTTTATCCACTCAGGTAACAATTCAATTGTGTTTGGTTCTTATTCCCCATTTTGATTATTGCTAGGATTTAACATTTGCTAGTCGCTTCATTCAATCACCAGAGTAACTGCTCTAGACGGCAATGTCAGGGATCATTCTGGTGTGGTGCATGGAAAGACAAGAAGCTTTAAAGTGTTTTGCACTTTGATTTGAACTACTTCATTGAATCTTCCTTTAGTCTCTTTTTCCCTTCACTTCTTATGAGACTCCTTACACCAGTCACTGCTAAGTGTGTCAACTACTGGCCTGCTCCCATTCTTCTAATAAAGTTGAGTAATCAGCTCCTAATATATTTGAAAAATCACCCAAGGTAACTCTGCTGGAGCTGCTTGAGGTCATCCTGCATGATCATCTACAACC
This sequence comes from Mustelus asterias, assembly GCF_964213995.1. NCBI lineage: Eukaryota > Metazoa > Chordata > Chondrichthyes > Carcharhiniformes > Triakidae > Mustelus > Mustelus asterias. The sequence goes on from NC_135814.1 coordinate 69,372,641, forward strand.
TGTCCCATTGAAAGTCAGAATCTTCCACCAGCTATGTTGCAGGTGCTGATGGGATGCACAAGGGTGATGTGTTTACATTTGTATGCAATATGCTTTGATTCATAAACATGGTTTGAAATGTTAGTTTTGTGTTGGCTTTTATTTTTGTATTTTGGCCAAGCTGATTCTGATGGTCAGTGAGAGAGGGGTGGTGAGGTTTGGTACTGTTGGTAAATAGGGAATTGGGTTTATGTTTATTAGTAGCATAATCAGATGAATTGTTCACGGACAGTCTGGCCAGAAAGGGGCTGTATTGTTTGCTTCCTTTCTTCCTCATGCTCCTCCAGTGCCCGTATAACTTATTCTACTAGCTGAACCTTGATGACAAAGTTGAGCAGCATACAGCAGACCAGCAATGGCATCTGTCAAGTACTGCAGGGCTCCTCCCGAGTGGTCAGGCAGTGGAAGGACTGTTTCAGCATGCCAATAGTCAACTCTTTTTTTTTATGTGACATCATGGTTATCAATATAGGCATGTTGTACACATGTGCATGGGTGATGTATCTGAGTAATAAGCCAGGTGGTCAGTGGATAGCCTTTGTTGCTAAGTAAATCACCCTTTGTTTGCAGTGGTGACTAAAATGCACATAGCACAGCAGTCTATTGCAGAATGAAGGTGTCATAACTGCTGCCAAGCTACCAGACATTAATCAGCATGACTTTTTGCTGGTGGTCGCACACCAGTTTGCCAAGGAAGTGGAATCCTTTTTGGCAATGGTACAGCTAAAAATTGACATACAATACCTGCAAAGCATTGTGCATGTTGTCAATCGCACCCCCCCATAGGGAAGCCTGCAACCTTCCCAAAGCCGCAAGCTTACTCTGCTTGTTGCTCTTTGCTAAGAGCATGAAATTTTGTCATCTCTCTTTGAATAAGGAACCTTGGTGATCTCCCTTACACAACAGAGAACAACAAACTGGAAGATGGAGCAAATATGGAGCTCCAGCCTGGAAGAACCCTAACAGATAAAGATTCATGGCCATGGTCACTTTCACAGCCACTAGAAATGTCCTGATTCCAGGTTGAAGTTATGGATATAGCAGATGGCAGCTTTCAGCTAGCATATCCTAAGAGAAGTACAGATATCTCGGACATTATTCCTTGCTAATGTTCAGCTGGGAGAATTTTCCCTGAATACCTTGGATGAATAAGGCTGTGTGTCTTTCTCCTTTGCAACCTACCTCTTCTAACAGCTTGCCCTGCTCTGTGTGGTCTTTACTCATTCTCCAGTCATGCTGTGTTCCAAGCCGGATGCTTCTTAGTGTACCCATATATTACAGTAACTAGTCCTAACTCAGAGCTGAAGTCTTGAAGTCAGGACCAACTCCTTCAGCACCTAACACACCACTCCCTAACTTTAAAGAAGTCTAGAAAACATTTGTCCAATTGTGGCTACCTACAGTCAACAGAAATTAATCAGTAACTAACTTTAATACAATTGCATATCCCTTTTAATAGTGCTGGTCATGGATCCTTCCTGTTGCTGAATATGTGTTCAGCTATGCAAGCTTAGGAGAGAGTGACACTTGAGGATTTAACTCCTTAAAATGGCAGCACTGACATTAAATCAGTGATATATTTTGCCTACTCTGCAACCTTACAGTGAATACTCATTGTGTGTGCACCAATGTCCTCACCAATAAAGCAAAAATGTGCATGCATCCTGCTAACGCCACTTTAGACCACTAAGAATACTCATAGCAGCCAAAAATGGGTGCTATAAATTAGAATTTTGCATCCCATGGGCTTTGACTTTTAAACCAAAAGATATATTAAACTCAGAACAGTCCTGAACTATTATTTATTTCTAGTATGCATCTGGAACTTGAAATTTTATAATTGTGTTTTTGATTGAAAAATCGATCTCTGGTTGTTTCATGTTTTTTAATGTTTATCTAGTGCTGCTTCACATTTTTCTTCTCCCTCCATGTAGTGTGTTTTATTTTTTCTCTATCTATCTCTCCTCTGTTTTTGTTTAGGCTTTTTCTTCTGTTTATTGTGTGTTTATCTGTGGTACCTTACAGCATTATGACCTTCAAATGTGACATTTTCACAAGTGTATCAATACCTTGAGCAAACCTTCAAAATTTTGAGAGACAATCCCTTATTTTAGTTTAAAAATGTAACCTTTTATTTTCAATACACTTCAAAATAAACGCTGCTCCATTTATTTAATTGGATCTGCAATCTGTTACTCCTGCTGACCATGAATGGCAGTCCTAACATTTTCCTAATGTTAACAGCTCTGCTTTTGACACCAGTAAAATAATATGATGTACTGTCTATTAGGATTCACCACTGTATGAAGTGTTGGACATACAGAATCAAACAATAAAATACTGACTAGAAATTTTGACTGGATGTCCTTTCTGAACAAAAAATTAAAGTTGTCAGATCATCCTTTTTGTTAACTGCAGATAAAGCTAAACACGTGCACTTGTTTCTTTTTGTATACACAGATGTGGACTGAATTGGAATTTTGTTTTGCAAAAATTTTTCTGAGTTACTTATGTACAGCTGTATAACTCCATTCATTAAGATGTGGCTAATAATAAACAGGCTGTTAACTTCAACACAATAATCCAATAATTGATGACTGTGACAGTCTTCACGTTTAGATTTATTAGCTTGGGAAATGGATCCAGCTGTAATGACCTCTTCCCCATTGAGCTTAATCTCTGAGTCAAAGTACAACTTCTTGTGCTTCTTTATTATAATTTAAGTTCAGCACACAGTACTTAGGAAAGCATCAGAAAATACTTAGCACTTTGCACATCTTAACGCTTTGCATGTCTTAACTTTTTATATAAAAACTTATGGTCCATTTACAAAACTATCCAAAAGACCAAACATATTAGTCAGTCAAAAATGTTTTTTTTCAAATTGATCACAATTCTACAAACAAAAACATTGGAGGCAAAACTGTAAAATTCATATTCATGAAAAGGTACCATTATAGGAAATGAATCTAGATTTAATCCTGGTTTAAGCTTTATTGATTTACAGATGCAGATCCCCCAAAGATGTGTGGGTTAGATTGATTGGCCGTGCAAAATTGCCCCTTAGGGTCAGGGGGACTGGTAGAGTAAATACATTGGGTTACAAGGATAGGGCCTGGGAGGGATTGTTGCCGGTGCAGGCTTGATGGGCCAAATAGCCTCCTTCTGCACTGTAGATAATACATAGGTGGGATTTTACGGCCTCGCTCATCCCAAAACCGTAAAACCCCGCCCGAGGTCAACAGACCTTTCCATGGTCTGCCCCTCACCTGCTCCGATTCTCGTGGGCGGGTGGTAAAATTCCGGTCCATGATCCTGACCCGATCCACACGCACCCCTCCTGAGGTCTGACCCTTCCCCTACCCCTCCGATGTCCAACCCACGTCTCTGAATGTGTGACCCATCCCAACCCTCCATCCCCCCCCAATGTCTGACACACCACTCCCCTCCAATGTTGGCACCCCGACACCCCATTCCCACCCGACCTCCAATCTGCCACAACTCCCTTCTAAATCCTATTCACAGCTTGGGCACTTCCCTTCTCCCTGGCCGGTCAATTTCAATTGGACCTTTAAACTTACCTGGTTCACAGCAGCTAGTGCTGTAAAAAGAAAAGGGAGCATGTCCTCCTGCAATCCAACACTCCTGGATGTCGATACTGGGCTTCAAAGACGGCTGCTCAGCCTAGAGTTTGTTTGGCCTGAGTGTGAAGGTTGGGCAAGATAGACACAGAAGATTTTTTTCCAAAGTAATTGGGCATGGATTGGCAATCTGACATTGATGGGCCTTCATAGTGTGTCAGCAAACTCACGATATTCAAACCATTCAAATGCTATTCAGACTATGAGACTCTGATCTTATATATGAATTCTCCTAGACCCAATCAATGTTGTATAATCCAATTCAGTGCGCATCTGATTTTCAATGGAACAAGGATTTTCATGTCACTACTTGAGTCACTGTGGCAATAGAATAATGACGCTCAAGCAATGGTTTCACACTCTTAACAATCTCCATCATTGCCTTTCAAATGCTGCATTATTATGTTATACAAAGCGGTATGATCATGCAGTTGGAGTTTGAAGAGGAGGCAGCAAAAGCAGTAGGCACATGGTAGGCAAGGAGATTGGTATGAAACAATAGAAGACTACTAAACCAGATTGCCCTCCAAAGTAGATCTTTCACAAATGCAACATCTTCTGCTCTCATGTTGGCTGGGTAAGTTGCCTACTGTTGCTGGCACTAATAGCTTTTCCCAATAGCAAGGAAACATAAAAGGAATGGAAAGTAATGTTTCCACGTTAAATTAGTGCTAACACAAAAATGACATTGACTATTCTCCTACTTCGCCCTTGGTCATTTGAAAATGTGCTATATTTATTGCTGTGACCCTCTTGGGATTATCATGCCTTGATTCTCTGGGAACAGGTGCTTCAGATGTTACTGCAACAGCTGAATGCAAGGAATGCTGCCAGCACCTGCCCATTCACAAGCATTTGTACAAACCTTGATTGGATCTGGATGGCATGTATGACTGTGTAGACATCTGAAGAGGAAGCCATCTCTCTCAGTAGATCTCTCTGTAGCTGCATGACTGGTTTTTGGACAATGTAGCTGGAGGTTCAGTAGTATACATGAATATAATCCAAAGGGTATCGATAATTAGGCAAAGCCCACAGTTTCTGTTCTTTCCAAATTATCTATAATTATTTCTAATCTGACACAGCTTGTTTATGTGTCAAAGATCTCATTCACAGCTGTTGAGAGAATGCTGTGCTACACCCTGGTTGCTTTGGGACAATACTGCAGATGGCAGTGAGGATGCTTCTTGTTGCGTGCAATAGTTCACATAGTACTGTAGTGATTTGCACAAGCTTAAAGCAAGTGCTGCAAGCTATTCATGATAGCACCAAATGTTGTATAGTACACTTCCAATTGGGAAAGAGCATTTGTGAAGAAGAGAAGGCATTTACCTTACTAATGCCTTGTGCTCCTGCATCAAATTGCATCTGAAGGCAGGTTGTGCGGGCTGCTTCAATCTGTTTCCTTCCTGAATCCCTCAATTTGCATCTCTTCACATATAAAGAATGCTTCACACCATTTCCATTCTTCAAGTGTAATAAATGCCCTGTTCAAGTGTACGAGTAGCTGGTTTAACGTGGGGAGGGCTTGACATAAACAAGCCACTGATTTAATATTGACCTGGGCCAACATTGAGAAGAGAGTTTATGGAGGGGAAGAACCAATCAATTATAAAGCATTTCCAAGGTGATGCCTTTCAAGAGAGGTATTTTGGAAAAATTCCTGTCTTTGAGGATAGAGTTCCAGCAGGGTGAACTTGCATACATCTTTCTCTTTATGACCCAACCCATTTTCCTGGCTGGGATTATTATATGTATGCACAATGAGAATCCTGCTGTCAAGTGAGCCAGCTAGCAAAAAGACTCGAGCCTGTTTAGGGACACTTGTAGCAGGAGCTCCATTTAAAATGTGGGACACCCCCATAATCCAACCAGATATCCCACTTAAACCTTTGACAGAAGCAGGAGACTTCAGCAAGTATGTAGGATGGAATGGATGAATAGAAGACAGCTAAAGACTCTCTTCACCCTATATTTAAGTGGAAGCAAACGTAGATCTAGGAGAAAAGAAAGTTAATGAGTGTGGGAAATAGAACAAGGGCCATCTTGTGTAGAGTGAAATCCTTCATTATTACAGAGTCCATGCAATGTGGTCTTCTCCTAATATACAACCTCCCACAAGAAAAACAAATATTGGAGGAATGCACTATCACCAAATATGGCTCGGTAGCACCATTACTGAGTTTGTTGAATTCTGAAGGCCATATTTGACAGAATAGGTTTGCAGTAGGAGGAAAGAGAACGAACAAGAGGGAAACACATATGTGACTTTGCCCTCACCAATCTACTACCTGCAGATGCATCTGTCTATGTCAGTATTGGTACTGACCATCGCACAGTCCTTGTGGAGACAAAGTCCTGGCTTCAGACTGAGAATATCAAATATTGTATTGTGTGACAGTATCAATGGAATAGATTGAGAACAACTTAGCTGCTCAGAACTGGACATCCTTGAGGCGCTGTGGGCCATCCGCAGCAGCAGAATTAGATTCAACCACAATCTCTGACCACATGGCCCAAAAATCCCTCACGGCCCAACATATCCCTCACTGAACCATTATCAATCCAGGGAACCAACATTGTTTCAATGAAGAGTGCAGGAGGGCATACCACGATAAGCACCAGGCATACCTAAAAATGAGTTATCAACACGATGAAGCTACATGTTAAGCAGCATAAGCAACATGTGATAGACAGAACTAAATGATCCCACAACCAATGGATCAGATGAAAGCTCTCCAGTACTGCCTAATCCAATTGTTAAACAACTAACCAAAGGAGAAGACCTCACAAATATCACAATCCCCAAGATGGGGGAGCTCAGAACATTAGTAAAAGACAAAGCTAAAGCATTTGCAACCATCTTCAGCCAGAAGTGGTGAGTAAATAATCTTGGCCTCCATCCGAGGTCCCCAGCATCACAGACCAAATTCTCTGTGGCACATCACCAATGGAGAAAGAAACAGCAGCAAATTTTTAAAGGCTACTTTAACACTTCTGCATATATGTCTGAAGGCTTCCTCCAGTGAATTTGAAGGCTTTAATGATATGCTTCACTACCACATTTCAATGCAGGCCTGTGCTGCTGGCTTTGGCAAGAGAGGAACTCTTTCCTAACAGAAGCCTTTTTTGCTGTACCTCCTGCAACAAGACTGAGATACTGAATGGGGTAGGGTTGTCCCCATTTTTGCTTTGTGGCTGCCAGACAACCAAGTTGCAGTTGTGAACATCTGTGCCATTTGTCATTCTCGGGATGCCTAGGTAAATGGGGGAATGAAGACTATATTTTAAAATTCTCTCGCTTTCAAACCGGGCAAGGGGGATAGTTAGAAACAAATTACTGCGGTTGCTGAAATCTGAAACAAAAACAGAAAATGCTGGAAAATCTCAGCAGGTCTGACAGCATCTGTGGAGAGAGAATAGAGGTAATGTAATCTGGATGACCCTTCGTCAGAGCTTTGTCGGGGCTCTGAGAAAGGATCATCCAAACTCGAATTGTTAGCTCTAGTCTCTCTCCACAGGGGAGATAGTTAACCCCTTTTACATTTTGTCACACAAACGGGGTTAATGTGACCAGCTTTTGCCCAACAGAGTTACAGCTCCCAAAAACACTAGCCATTCTTCAAAACCAAACCTGGACGTTTAGTTCATGTCCAGAAATGAGCTGAACGTTTTGTGCACACGTGCCAGTAAATAAACACCCATCCTCTATTAAGCTGCAAGATAGAATTGCAGTAAGGCTCCCTCAACAATAATTCAGGCTAGTCAATCCACTGGTTTGATCGCTGGAGCACAGTGTGTATCTGTTGATCTGTGATGAGACGAACATATTCTCTCCTTCAGCATTCCAGGGTTGGTATCCGTCAGTTGGTGATGGTGGATGTTTTTGGGAAGCTCTTCCCAAATTGTAAGAAGACGTGTCAGATCTCGACAAGACATGTGTATGATCCTATTTGGTATGGGTATACATCTGATCCTTGGCAATCTAAAGGGATATCGAAATGTATGCAATACAAGACATAGATAGTTTTATTGAAACTGGAAGGGTGTTTCCCCACTCATACACATGTCCTAATGCACAGTACATGCTTGAATTGATCAGAATGCGCATTCCAAACACCAATGTGGAATCAGTCAGGATATTCAAATTGAATCCATTCAATGTTAAATCCTGAAACAGATTTAGGTTCTCACAAGCAACTTCAGGATGTTATGTACTAAATTGCAACTGAAGTTAGATAACTAGAATCTGTTCTATTGTGGAATATCTTTTCAGCTTTATTGTGTCAGACAACTGAGAGTTACAGTCGCCATATTTTTAACACGAGATTTGCAAACAAACTGAGTACTCAGTAAGTTTCGAACATCTTCTTGGAACCTAACATTTTTTTGGTTTACTTTTCGTGAGACTTTGATCTGTTTGTGGATTGGATTATAACATAATGAATCCCACAGGCATGATCTTCTGAACCCTGGTGGAACACAATACAAAATTGGCCATTGAGAGAGACCACTTGCCACTTGATATCCTGGTGAATTGTCCTAGAACTAATTGTACTGACAACGTGATCATCTCAGGTTCCGTATCTAACAGTGAACCAGAATGTTGGAATCATAATTTTTAACTAGATTCTAAATCAACGTGGTTGACCCACCTTTTTTGTTGGTAACAATTTATTTAAAAATAAAAAAGTTTTAAAAGTCTGGACACACATTGAACAATTTCTGGATTAGCATGACGATTAATGATGGCCATGATCTCGATTTAAATACAAGGAGAGATGATTCAAGATCCTCATGTTTTAGGAATTAAAAAAAACAGGAAACGATATTAAAGTAACCATTCTGGTAATGAGAAAGAGTGAATGGACTTCGCTGCGATATAGATAAAAACCAAAAAGGGCATTTTAAAAATCATTTCCCTTTCACCGTCTCCCCCCCTCCCCCCCAATCCCATCCCATTCCATTTAGAACATTCTACTGAGCTCGTTATTAGCTGTTTTATATCTTCACGGTTGCACTCCATTGCTTTTTAGATCTAATATAAAGGTGTTGACCTCTCAACAGTAATCACTGACCCACAAAATCACATTCAGCAGAGCAATAAATTTTTTGGATATCTCGGAAAAATCACCACCTGCACCTTTCGCCACCAATTCGTGGTTCGGATCCATAAAGTAAATAAGAATGAAATCAAATGCCTTATTAGCGAGAACCGCACTAAGGATCTCCCAATTACCAGATACAAATGAAACCCAGATGTTCCTAGAAATAAAATATTCCGTCTTAAAGGCCTGCAAGGACATATGGTGAGTAATGAAAATGTTTTATAATGTCCATCTGCAGAACCACTCAAACTTGTTCGTGTATCATAAATCACCAGAGCACGGCAATGTGCTAATACAACTTTCCAGCTTCTGCTTAAAAACTTTATTCAGCTAGATTAAGGGTTTTCTGGAACATTCTGCCGTTAAAGCACGGTAGGAATTAATCTCTGTTGCTTCAACAAATATGATCCATTACAGATTTTTGAGGTTTGATATTTTTTGTCGCACTATGTTAGATAACTGTAGGCTATGATGGTGTTCTGGGCTTTGTTCTGATCGACAGGGAGAAATTACCCCGTCATTGGATTTTGACTAAAAAAAATATACGTTTGTTGAACATTTATGTTTTAAAGAGTGATTAAGAGTGACAGAATAATAACTTTGAATTTGAAGGATTAAGCAGAATAACATTTCAGCTACTTTGGTTACAAACCATTGCCCTTATCAGGTCAACATCCAATATGGGCAAAAGAAAGACGGGAGTTGAATGGCAACCCCACTTTCCACGCAACTGTTTCTCCTGGTCGGGAGTTGTGGAGCTAATGGCCTGTCCATAAAAAAATAAACAGGATTTGAGTACAGAAACAATCCAGAGTACAACTTGTTTCATGGTGAAATAAAAGCAAAGTGCTGGAAATACTCAACAGGTCTGGCAGTATCTGCGGAGAGAGAAATAGAGTTAACATTGAGTCGAAATCGAGTTATTTAGAACTGGCCGAAATAAATTAATTCCTATTTGCTGATTTGTGCTAAGAGGCAGGGAGTATTTGGGTAATGATAGCACAGCTGCATTTGTTGTCTATCTCTAGTTGCAGTGAGAGGAATCTCTTATGATGGTAGACAGGAAATTGACTGACGGTAATACTTCCAAGTCAGAATGGTGTGTAGCTTTGAGAGGAACTCAGAACATTATGGCATTCTTACCTTATCCTTCTTGAGGGTGGCGTCACGGATAAACGGAAGTAACATTGCTAAGTTGCTGCAGTACATACTGGTGATTCCTAATTCTGTAGACTTGCACCAGTGATGGAAGTGGTGGATAAGGCTTCTGTTAGAGGCACTGAATAACCGAACCACTCTGTCCGGGATTATGTCAAGCACCTTAAGTGATATTGTAGCTACATCCATCGAGGCAAGTGGTATATCACCTTACTCCTGACTTGAATTTTATTGATTATGGAGAGGTCACGAGGTGAGCCACAAATCATACAGAATGAAACCAGTGTCCTGCTCTTGCAGCCATGATGTTAATCTGTCTGGTCCAGTTCAGCATCTGATTAATGGTGACTCTACAGATGTTGACTGAGGAGGCAGAATTTGGTGATGGTAGCGCTATTTGAAATTAAGGGGAGATGACTGGACTGGGTGGTTCAGGGTGGTTATTACCTGATATGTATATTACCCATCACTTATTAGCCAAAGCCTGGATAGAACATAGAACAGTACAGCACAGAACAGGCCCTTCGGCCCATGATGTTGTGCCGAGCTTTATCTGAAACCAAGATCAAGCTATCCCACTCCCTATCATCCTGGTGTGCTCCATGTGCCTATCCAATAACCGCTTAAATGTTCCTAAAGTGTCTGACTTCACTATCACTGCAGGCAGTCCATTCCACACCCCAACCACTCTCTGCGTAAAGAACCTACCTCTGATATCCTTCCTATATCTCCCACCATGAACCCTATAGTTATGCCCCCTTGTTAAAACTCCATCCACCCGAGGAAATAGTCTTTGAACGTTCACTCTATCTATCCCCTTCATCATTTTATAAACCTCTATTAAGTCTCCCCCCAGCCTCCTCCGCTCCAGAGAGAACAGCCCTAGCTCCCTCAACCTTTCCTCATAAGACCTACCCTCCAAACCAGGCAGCATCCTGGTAAATCTCCTCTACACTCTTTCCAGCGCTTCCACATCCTTCTTATAGTGAGGTGACCAGAACTGCACACAATATTCCAAATGTGGTCTCACCAAGGTCCTGTACAGTTGCAGCATAACCCCACGGCTCTTAAACTCCAACCCCCTGTTAATAAAAGCTAACACACTATAGGCCTTCTTCACAGCTCTATCCACTTGAGTGGCAACCTTTAGAGATCTGTGGATATGGACCCCAAGATCTCTGTTCCTCCACAGTCTGGATGTTACTGTTGTAGGCCAGCATAGGCCACTATTAGATGAATTGTGAATGGAGCTGCACATTGTTAGCAAGCATAGAAATTGGGATGTACCATTCTGCTCCATGAAGCTGTTCCCTCAATCCATATGATAGAGACTGGTCTGAATCTTAACTCCATCTACCCTTGACTAGCAGAAATTTTATCAAGTTTCGATTTTAAATGATCAATTAAGCTCAAATTACTTCTTTGTGGGGGGGAGGGGGGAAAGAGTTCCTTATTTCTACAACACTTAGTATGAAGAAGTGTTTCTTTAATTTCTCTCCTAGTTGGCCTGGCTCTGATTTTAAGGTTACGCAAGAGGCATAGACTCCCCTACCAGCAAAAAAAGTTATGCTTTCTCTACCCTATCAATTATTTTCAAAGTCCTAAAATCTTAATAAAATCATCCCTTAACTTTCCATATTCCACCAAATACAATCCTATTTTATATAACCTCTCCTCATATTTATTTTAACCCTTAGAGCTTTGATAATATTCTGATAAATCTGCACTACACTCCTTAGGTGCAGATCTTAGGCCTATCTGCCATGGCTCAATGATAGGACTCTTGCCTCTGAGTCAGAGATTTGGGTTTAAGAGACTTGAGCATATAATGAGGCTGACATTCCCAGTGCAGTACTGAGGGAGTGTTGCATTGACAGAGGTGACATCTTTTGAAAGAGATGTCAAACCAAGCTCTTAAAAGGCCATCTGTCAACACTGGAATGAACATTCTCAGCAACTTCTCAACCATGAATCCATAATGGCAGCTGATACTCTCCATGCTATCTCCCAGTATCCTGTGGTAGATCCATGGGTAAACTACTATCAATGTGAGAGCTGCCAACAAGCAATCAAATGGATGTAAAACAACAAAGCCTGTGGCCTCAATGGTATTTCAACTGAGGTTTTCGAAGCTGGTGGGCTTTTGCTCACAGCAAGACTCCATGCACTTGTCATATGAATTTGAGAGGAAAGGGAACTCCCCCCACTTTAGGTTCTGAGTTTTGCAAGCATGGGCTGGTTGAGTACAGTCAGTACTTTGACTATTGTGAACAGCCAGAATGACATGCTGTTTGATAGGATCCACCAGTCATTTTCAGATATATGGCCTTTTTACCTGGCATAGCACTGACACTGAAATCCATATACCACATTAGAAGCTACATATATTCAACATCTTTCTTCAGCAATACTGAACTTCTTACTTTTCTTCACAAAGGGAGATAAATCATGCCATGGAAATGATCAAGGAATTTCCTGGAAATGGGAACTATCATAAAAAAACTAAGATTTGAGACCAGAGTTGATCATCCAACAAAACATTTGACAAGTCATGTGTGCAGACAACAGCTCATACAGGCATCCCTACTTGTCCCACAAACTGTAGATTTCAACAAAGTAGGGCTTATTTTATTTCAAGAAAGTTTTTGAATTCAGATTGAAAATGAAAATCTGAAGGTGAATGTTTACAACCTAAAACAGTGAAACCTGCTCATCACTTGCTGTTTCTGTAACTTCTACAATAATCTACCATTATTTAATATTTCAAGAGTGGACTAATAGAAACTAGAAGCAAGAGTGTGCCATTTGGCCCTTCAAGCCTGCTCCGCCATTCATTCTGATCATGGTAAATAACATACATGCCACACAGCTGCCAAGAAATGACCAACAAGAGAGTCTAACTACATCTCTTTGACAATCAATGATATTACCATTACTCAAATTCCCACCATCAACATCCTGGGGGTCAGTATTACCCAGAAATTTAACTAATATGGTGACTACAAGAGCAGGTCGGCAGGTATTCTGTAGTGGATAATTCGAATGCCAGCTTCCAAAGCATGGAAACAATTGAGACAAAAGCTCAAAACTCCAGGACAAACACCATCCAGGACAAAGCAGCTCCCATAATTAATACCCCAAACACCACCTTTAAACATTCATATTCTTCACCTCTCTTCATCTGCAATCCGGCATGAAGTGCAAGCAACATAGTGTGACCATGGAGTTTTCTGCTTTCCACCCACCACTGCCCCACCCACTCTGTAAGGCCAGTATTTGTTGCTCATCCTTAATTGCCCTTAAGAAAGTTGAACTGCTACAGCCTACATCCACAGTGCTGGTAGGGAGTTGCATATTTTTGGTTCAGTCACCTGAACAACTATTACGTAAGGAAGGATGAGAGCAACATCTGATCTCTGATGAAGAAGCATCATCTCTTGAGCTGACACTCACAGCCAACAGTTCAATTACTGGGACTGCATGTACCGGAGAGGGTTCTGCATGTGGCAAGTCACTGGGCACGGGAATATCATCTTAGGGAAGCACCCATTTCAGTATCCACTCATGGACAACATGTCTGGAGGGAAAAGGTCTTGGATGTCCCCTTCCTATGTGCACAGCTACCCCTCTCTGCTCCATTTTTAAATTATGCTGCAGCCCAAGAGAGAAGAAAACTATGGCTCCTGTTACTGAAGCAGACTTTCTCTTGACAGGCCAAGCAACTCCTATGTCTTCCTTGTCAAAGTCCAGAACCACTCTCTTGAAAATCCCCAAATAATCAAGCAAAGTCATCATGGCTTCATGAAGGCAAAATCATGCCTGACAAATTTATTAGATGGTAATGAGCAGGATAGATAAAGGGGAACCAGTAGATGTAATATACTTGAATTTCCAAAAAGCGTTCAATAAGATAGTGCATAAACGTTTACTTAATAAGAAAACAGCCCATGGTGTAGGAGGCATTTTCTTATGAGGAGAGGTTAAATAGGTTAGGCTATACTTAATGAAGTTTAGAAGAATGAGAGTTGGCCTTATTGAGACATATAGGATTCTCAGGAGGATAGACAAGTTGATGCTTAGAGATTGTTTCCCCTTGTGGGAGTCTAGGACCAAAGGCGCAATCTTAAAATGTGGGGTTACCCATTTAAACAGAGATGAAGAAGACTTTCTTCTCTCAGAGGGTAGTGAATCTGTGGAATTCTTTACCACAGACGGCTATAGAGGCTGGGTATTTAAGTATGGTTCAAGGCTAAAATAGACAGATTTTGGAAGTTGGCCCTTTAAATAAAGCTAATGGAGTGGGCTTTGGCAGCTGAACACATGTTCAGGTTAAGAAATGGCATTACTACATAGTCCAGAATAGCAGATTGTGCTTCAATTAGTTTTATTTTTACCCCATTCTTAAAATCACAAAGCCAATGCTCAGAGTGGATCAGGCAGACCCAAATCTATCTCCTTGCCTGCTCCAAAAACCAAATTCAAATTCAAATTGAATCCAATTCATGGTCCCTACAAGAGAGACAAACAAGATCCAAGCTGACAAGATAATATATTACACATCATCTTGGTCTTGATCCAATACTTGATTTTAGCGGTTGTTTGATGTCATAATCTGCTCACTTTGCATGCTTTCAGCACAGATGTGGCACACCCCACCAGCACCCTGTCAGTCAGAATGCGCTGCACGTGCTATGCTGGAGGTGGCTGAAATTATTTCACTTGGGGACTTCTTTTGCATGGCCAAACTCTCAAAAATCAAGAGGCTTTGCATAAAATTCATGGGTTCCTTTTTTCTTCTTAAAACATAAACTAACAGATTCACAGTTGGTTATGAACCTCATTTATGGCTTAATTAATCTCTAAGCAGGTCATTCTTTTTACAAAAAACTATATTGCTACATCTGAAAATACTTTATCAAAACCTTTTTAAGAATCCATTATCAGTTTTGCATTCTGACTCAACAGATGGAGGATTGTGTTTCCCAGCCCAATATCTCATGGTTTGCAAGGTTGGTGAATGAGGTTGATTTCTATTTTCTATTTTGACAGTTCTGTAGTCAAGAGTTTCCAATCATAGAAATCATAGAAACCCTACAATACAGAAAGAGGCCATTCGGCCCATCAAGTCTGCACCGACCACAATCCCACCCAGGCCCTACCCCCATATCCCTACATATTCTACCCGCTAATCCCTCTAATCTACGCATCCCAGGACACTAAGGGGCAATTTTAACATGGCCAATCAACCTAACCCGCACATCTTTGGACTGAGCAATATCTGAGCAATGTGATTACTTCCAAGGTACATCAATCCGTCTGTACATGCACCTTCAATTGGTCATGCCCACGCATGTATCTATACTCTGGAGTAGAAACCAGAAGTGGGGCGTGCAAAGACATTTTGTTTTGCTGAGCCTGGGGCCTGTTGCCTAACTTGCCATTACTATCCTGCCGGTTAAAGCCAACACTTCCTGAAGCTGCTTGCTGCTTGTCTTCCCTGTTCCATGCCTGGAGCCTGAATCACAGTAGTGCAACTATTAGGAAGCCAAGAATAATTTCTGTGATTAGAGCAGCAATCAATCCACAATTGACTCATGTATAGATGGACAAATTGCAAGCAATCTTCTTACCAATTGTGCTGGTGGCTATCACAGATTATGACTGATGTTAACGTGCAACTACAATGAACTCTTAAAATACAACTGTGATTAAAGCAGCAATCAATCCACAAATTAAACACAGAGAAAAGGAGCTTCAGGCTCTAGGCAAGATACTGGCAGGCAGTAAGCAGCTTCAGACTCCACAGGCTTCTGTCTCCAGAAAACAAGCATGAGGCAACTTCAAACTCCGGACTCAAGAAACAACATGCTTTGGCAGGCCCCACTTCTGGCTTCCTCTACAGTCAGCTGTCCAGAATCTAGATTCATGCACGGGTGTGACTGAGCAGATGTGCATTTGCTGTCCTGAAAAGATTAATCATCTGCAGAAGGAATGTCTTGTGAGAACACAAGTGAGACTGAATTTAACTGAGAAATTGTATCTCTCATGAAAGCAATGTGCAAGAGTTACATATCATTATCTTTCCAAAACATGAATATCCAAGCCAAACAACTGCAAGCATGGTACTGACTGACTGGAACCTAACCTGCACTTACCAGTCTCAGATCAGCAGTAGTGTGTAAATGCACCCTTCAACTTCATTGTATACTTGCGTGTGTATGTAATAGAGGGAATTAGCCATGGAGGCTAGAAAGGAGGCTACTGACAAATATCAGGAGCAAAATTCAACTAACAAGAAAAGTAATGGAAAGCCCAGGTGAGAACTGAAAAAAAGCTATTATGTGAGGCAACGAGAAGTTATGAGAAAATATTAGCAGGCAACATTAAATTGAACCATAAAACATACAAATTGTAAGCAGTTAGCTCAGGAAAAAAACCTGGGTCTGTTAGGAAGGGGGACATCATCATATAGATGCAGCGGACATAACTAAATATCAAGTGAGTACTTTGCATCTGATTTCAGATTATGTAAAGGTTACACTAGAAGAGAGGAAAATTTGGACAGAATAGTACTAGATAGAGGAGACAAACTAAAAAGACTGGCATTAGTGAAAATAGGCAAGTCACCTGCTGGAAATGGAATGCATCCTACATTGCTGAAAGAAGCAAAGGTAGAAACAAGTGGGGCAATCATTGGCAGGATCCTCAGGGGCCTAAAACCCAGACCATATCTGCCACTGGCATCTCAGATGTCACAGCAGGGAAAGAGCAACCTGCCTCTAGCTCTGCTGAAGCCACAGAATTCACTTCATGTAGAAGTAATAGTCTTTCTCTTTTTCTATCAGCTCCACAAGGCAATTCACTTGGATGTTTATAAAAATGTCACTGTGCTAATGTATTGCAAAAGGTTAATGAAGCATTTATTTCATGCCTCCATTGCCCATTCGTCTTCATTTGCCACTGGCATGCCAAATGGCCATCAGCCTTAAGGAGAATAGTATGGTCACAAGTGGAAGGTAAGTAAATTAAGTCAATGAGATAGAAGGATTATTGATTCTGGGAATGATTTGTGGTGTGGGTGGAAAGGAGGGGTGGGTGGGTTCAGTTTTCGCTTTCCACATTCAGGTTATATCAACCATGCCTGGACGAGTCAACCACAGGCTTCTCTGGCAGCTAGGTGACTAGAGTCACGATATGCACCCTGGCCACACCAGGCTCCTTATTCCGCTCTTCTTGCTGCTCCCCCACCCCTTCAATTCAATTTCTCTCTGCAGTGCTGTCATGTACAATGGACTACTGACCACTACTTTCTGCAGGCCCTCGCCTATGAACATTGTGCTGGGGGTATCCTCTCCTTCATGCTGGAGCTCTCTGCCTATCCCTCTGCCCTTTGGAGTGGCAGCTGTCTGAGGAAAAGGAAAAAGCTGGTGCTGCTTCTGATGTTGTTAGTGCTGCACCTCTTGCTCCTCATCAGAGGTCCAAGGTAGAGCTGCATAAGCTGTTCTCATGCTTCAGTGAAGGCTGACAGCAGTGAAGTGCAGCTCAAGGTGAAAAATATAGCTTAAATTGTTAGAAATGATCTCAAGTCACAAAAATGACCTCTAAAGCAGCAAAAGCACACTCTCACAACAAATCCTGTGAGTAAAGGTCTTTCACCTAGTCAAGGTAGCTGTTGTCCTGGGTTAGTGTTTCAAGACTATCCAGCCTATGAATTTCACAGAACCATCAGCCCCTGCTGTGCTCTTGTCTTGTTGATTCTGGTGAGTTTCATACCACTGAGAAAACTTACGCACTGGCAATTGATGCCAGAATCCAGGTTTAAATGGGCTTTCGATTGTCTTTCAACATATTCAATTTACAGACCTGCCATCCTCACAAAGGTTTGCCAAATTCCTCCAATCGTGGACCAGCTAAATGCCAAAGTGAGTGGGATCATGTCGGAATTCTGATACGCCAGCTTTTTTTTATGGTTTAACTCCCCCCCACACATCAGCAACCCTTCTGCCCAGAAGTGCAAAGCCAGCCACAACAGCAGGGAAATTTAAATTCAGTTAATCAGATCATTCTGGAATTTAAAAAAATAGAATTTGTTGTGGTGACCATGGAACTATTGGATTGTTGTAAAACCCATCTGATTCATTGATGTCCTTTAGAGAAGGACATCTGCCATTCTTATCCAGCCTGGCCTATATATGACTCCAAACCCACAGCAACGTGGCTGACTCTTAACTGCCTAGCAATAGCAAGCCACTTAGTTGTACCAAAACCACTATGAAACAGACCTCCTGTCATTAAAGTAAGCATCAAACACATCAAAGATACCGCCTATTTGATTCTGCTCTTTACTAACACCTAGGACTTGTGCCAAAATTGGTAGAGTCTCAAACCCATCCATCAATATTCCTGGTTATGTCCTCCAGCAGGACAAACCCATCGGAGGTGGCAGAACAATGGTATGCACTCAGAAGGAAGTGGTCCTTTGAATCCTTAACATTGACTTCAGATTCCATGAACTCTCATGACATCAAGTCAAAAATGGGCAAAGAAAGCTTCACCTGATTCACACCTCCCTCACCTGTCAAATCAGTGCTCTGTCATGTTGGAACACCATTTGGAAGAAACACCGAGGATAGCAAGATTATAGAACATATTCTGAGTGAGATCTTCAGTGCCTGTCAGCAAGTGTGGCTTGGTAACATCACTACTGACTCAGCTAGAAGAATGCAGCCAGACAGGTAGGTGGTGAAAAAACCAACATGAAGGAAAATCCTACTTGACCTCATCTTCACCAACCTACCTGTTACCAATGTACCTGTCCATTACAGTATTGGTAGAAGTGACTATTGACTACATAGTCCCTTTGGAGACAAAATCCCATTTGCACACTGGGGACTCCTTGAAATGTGTTGTGTGGTACCAACAGTATGATAAATGGGATAATTTCCGAACAGATCCAGCAGCTCAACATTGGCCATTCATGGTGATTTATGGGCCATTAACAACAAAAGAATTGTATTCAATCAGAATCGGTTGTCATATCTCTCACTCTACAATTAATGTCAAAGTAGGGGATAAACCTAAATTAAATGAAAAGTGTAGGGCATGTCAGAAGTAGCACCAGATATATGTAAAAACACAGTGCCAACTTGGTAAAATTGCAAGGGCTACATACATGCTAAACAGTAGAAGCAGCTTTTGACTGAGTGTGCTATCAAAGAGCGTTAGCAAAATTGAAGTCAGTGGGAATTAGGAGGAAAATTCGCCACTGGATGGAGTCATACCTAGCACAAAGAAATACAGTTGTGGTTGCTGGTGGCCAATTTTATCAGCCCCAGGATATCATTGCAAGAGTTCCTCAGAACAGTGTCCTAGGTTCAACCATCATCAACTGCCACATCAATGATCCTTCCTCCATCATAAGCTCAAAGTTGGTTCCCTAATGATTGCACAGTTTCAATTCTATTCACAACTCCTCCGATAATGAAGCGAGTCCATGCATTCAGGCTTGGGCTGATAAGAGGCAAGTAATGTTCAAGCCATACAAATGCCAGGTAATGACCAGTGAGAGTCCAATTTACTCTCCTTAACATTCAATGGAATACTATTACTAAATCTTCCACCCTCAACATTCTGGGAGTCACCATTGATTAGAAACTTAACTGGACCAGCCATATAAATTAAGTGGCTACAAGAGCAGTCAGAGATTGGGTATTGCGTGATGAGTAATTCACTTACTGACATTCGAAAGTCTTCCCACCATTTAAGATGCACAAGTCAGGTATGATGGAATAGTCTCCTTGTTTGGATGAGTACAATTCAAATAAAACTTAATGTTAAAATCACCTAGGACAAAGCAACCCACTTGATTGACCCCAACCACAATTCTAAACATTAATTCTTTCCATAATGGGCACACAATGGCAGCAGTGTGCACTATCTACAAGATAGACCTCTTATAGTGGTCTATAAAATAATGAGGGGCATAGATAAGGTAAATAGTCAATATCTTTTCCCAAAGGTAGGGGAGTATAAAACTAGACAGCATAGGTTTAAGATGAGAGCGGAGTGTTACAAAAAGGTCCAGAGGTGGAAATTTTTCACTCAAAGGGTGGTGAGTGTCTGGAACGAGCTGTCAAAGGCAGCAGTAGAGGCGGGTCCAATTTTGTCTTTTAATAAGCATTTAGACAGTCACATGGGTAAGATGGCAATAGAGGGATGTGGGCTAAATGCGGGCAATTGGGACTGGCTTAGTGCTAAAAACTGGGCAGCATGGACAAGTTGGGCTGAAGGGGCTGTTTCCATGCTGTAAACCTCTATGACTCTATGCACTGTATCCGCTTATGAAGACTTCTCAGAGAATACCTACCAAACCCACAACTTCTACCACCTACAAGAAAAGGGGCAGCTTGCACCTGGGAACACCATCACCTGCAAGTTTTCTTCCAAGTCACACACTATCCTGACTTAGAAATACACCACCATTCTTTCATTGTTGCTGGGGCAAAATCCTGCAACTCCCTGACTAACAGCTGTTGTAAAGTGAAAGGTGGGTAAATGTACCCTGACTAACCATGACTAGTTTGCAGTAATCCTATCCATAGGTCCCTATTTGAACTGTTTGTCTGAAAAGACTGTTAATACCCATTCAATAAGACTGGGACAGGCTGTTCTTCAGTTTTTGAGGGTTGGCTGATGTTTCAGAATCTGCAGTCATCAATTTGGGCTTCCCCTCTCATCTAGGGCTGGTTCTGGCCTTCGGGTCATCTCACCAGGGTGGTCTTTGGGATCTGATCAGTCTGATGATGTTAGCCATGAGGTACAAGGGAGCTGGAGATGCTATGCTGCTTGGCTGCTAGGCAAAGGAGCTCTCTGGAGACACAGGTTGAAGAAGGTGCAAAAACAGAGAGAGCTGGAGCTCCACGTTGCCCCCTTTATCCCCCTCAAAGATTCCAAAGCCTGCGTCCAATACTAGCATTGGGCGAGGGCAGGAAGGTCCAATGAGGTGACTACTTTCCATATTTGGAGGTCGTAGAACATAATTTTGAACCTTGTCAAGTGCTGTCCTTGTCACGCTATGCCTCTGGCCTCCTACTGAGGTGGTGCCACCAAGTCTGCGTAGCATTCTTCTAACAAAGCAGGTTCACTGGAGGTGTAAACAACAGTTACTTCTGAAACAATGTGGCCGTTAGCTGGCCAGGCCGTTCCAGGCCTGTCTGGTTTCGATGGGAAGTTGATTGTCCAAGGCCTGGCTACATGAAAATTGTTGGTTCCAGCTATGTAGTTTGCAAATTGCAGAATCCAACTCGGCTTAAACTTGGCTTCCACATTGAGGTTTTATCCATACTCATAAAAAATATCAATAATTCTGTAACAATTGTTACATGGATCACCTGACCACACAGCACCTATAACAGATGGACTGCAGCTGTTTTTTCTCAAGAGTAATTAAGAATGGGCATTAAATGCTGGCCTTGCCACCATTGCTAGACCGAATAAAAAAGGATTTCAAAATGTTGATGAAGGCCAAGTCAGATCTGACATGAGTCAGATGTTTGCAAGAATATTGTTTACATTATATTAGTATTAATGCTGAGAATATTTTAGGCAGTAAAGTTTTCATAAATTATTCCCTGAAAATATTCTGGAAAAAAATAAGTTAAAAAATTAAATCTGTGATATGAAGACAATGGCATGTATCTTTGGTATACCATACAGCTGCCTCAGAAATTGCACATTTCTCAATCACATGAAGTTTATGAATAAGATCCTGAAATTTTATCAAGGTATTCCCGTCAAAAGCAGCAGATTTAGACTTTATTTAGAAAGGATCCCCTTTCTTTTCCCCTTGAATCTAAGATTTTACCTCTTGATTACTCTCACCCAACATTTATATTCATTTTTCAGTTTTCCTCTCATTCATCTTCCTAAATCTGTCAAAATATGAATCAGAGAACATTTAGGCCACAACCTGGGATGGGTTCTTCCCCAGATACACTATAGAACATAGAACAGTACAGCACAGAACAGGCCCTTCGGCCCATGATGTTGTGCCGAGCTTTATCTGAAACCAAGATCAAGCTATCCCACTCCCTATCATCCTGGTGTGCTCCATGTGCCTTTCCAATAACCGCTTAAATGTTCCTAAAGTGTCTGACTCCACTATCACTGCAGGCAGTCCATTCCACACCCCAACCACTCTCTGCGTAAAGAACCTACCTCTGATATCCTTCCTATATCTCCCACCATGAACCCTATAGTTATGCCCCCTTGTAATAGCTCCATCCACCCGAGGAAATAGTCTTTGAACGTTCACTCTATCTATCCCCTTCATCATTTTATAAACCTCTATTAAGTCTCCCCTCAACCTCCTCCGCTCCAGAGAGAACAGCCCTAGCTCCCTCAACCTTTCCTCATAAAACCTACCCTCCAAACCAGGCAGCACCCTGGTAAATCTCCTTTGCACTCTTTCCAGCGCTTCCACATTCTTCTTATAGTGAGGTGACCAGAACTGCACACAATATTCCAAATGTGGTCTCACCAAGGTCCTGTACAGTTGCAGCATAACCCCACGGCTCTTGAACTCCAACCCCCCGCTAATAAAAGCTAACACACTCTGGGGCTAGATTTTCCATTTTTGGAGGGGAAAGGGAGCTAGAATAAAAAGTGAATGGTTTGCTTGCTCCCACCTCTGCTATCTCATCTCAGCTCAGTGAATCAAGCACCATCGGACTGGTGGGAAGGTGGCCAATTAAGTGTGAAGGGAGGGAGGGGTGCTGCACCCAATTGGGCATCTAGGCTAGGACATCATGCAGCTGGCGGGTTGTGCCATGAACAGGAATTTGATTATGGCTGTAAATTTAAAGGCCCTGTGCTCTCTCAATTTCTTTTATTTCTTATGGAAGTATCAAAAAGGTTCATATATGAAGTCAAAACATATAAACACTTCACCAGCAGAATCTGCTGCTACATGCAGCCCTGGTCCCAGTGAACAGCCTTTTCTTCCATCTTTATGTCGTCTCCTCAAACCTGATGTAAAATATTCCCAAACATTCCCCTGTCCAATGTCTTGGTATAATTTCAAGATCTTATTCAAAAACTTTAGCGACTGGGAAATGAGCCATTTCCTCAGAAAGACCGTGATTTACCAAGAATACAAACCATAGCTTTCAATTCACAGATCCAATTTCATGACCATAGAATATAATTTTAGGGAATAAGTTATGGAAATTTTACCTCTTAAAATGTTTTTGGTTTTTGGCTATAATACTGCATTAGCATGTGATATTCCTTCAAACATCCTACTTGTGCCTCCATAATTAACTAGGATTAAGTGTAAGCTAGTTTTATAACATCTATGTAAGTCTCCTTAAGACAGGTGCTAAATTAAAATTTTGATAACCCTGGATATTCCTTATCAGATGTGTAACATTATCACATTAATCTGTACTAATCAGTCAAATATTCCCCTGTGGAAGACAGATGACTTCAGCTCTTTTCACCATTAAACTTTTTCTCTCTTAAAGTATTTGTTCCAAAATAAGATCATTATGACTATTCAAGAAAATTTAAACTATTTTTAAAGGAACCTTTTTTGGTTAATATTTCAACGTCAAAAAACTGCAAGTTACTCTAAATAATTCTACAGCCTGTGGAAGTATGTGTACTCTGGCTCATCTCTTCATGTACGTGCTGTGATATACAATCTTACTGTCTCCGGAGAGCTTCAATAGTCGTCACCCAGTGATTTGACCTTTTCACTGGCATGGAATAATATTATTTTAAGTTGATGATGATGTTTGCTTGTTACCATAGAGCTTATTGCATGAGAAATTACTCAAAGTGACGTGATCTGTAAGAAAAGTAATGCCTGAAACTGGGTAGGGGTTGCACGGTGGGGTGGTAATTTGGACTTTGGATAATGGTACAAAATGGAAGCTATCAACCACCTATACATCCTTCTGGTTACACACAAATTTACGGCGAGTGAGACCAGATGCTTATAAGAGACCAGATGTTATATTTCAACTCAGGAATTTAGACTTAGCATTTCAAATGAGAGGAGATCTCATGGCACAAAGGGTAGCGTACTTGCCTCTGAGCCAGAAGCTCCAGATTCAAGTCCCAATCCAGGACTTAATCGTCAAGCAAGAAACGTTCATAACATCGTCAAGCAGTTCGAGTTTTAGTCTGCAAATCCTTCCAACATATGCCAATAGTATGCTATGAGAGAGGGAGAGATTCCTGGTTAACCATGTGAAGGAAAGAAAATTGGTGCCTCAACTATTACTATTCATAGCTCTGACTTTAACATGCATGTTGCCAGAGCAAGTTGGTCTCCCAGAGAGACTGGTTGGCTTCGTTGGCTGAACAGCCAGTGAAGATCAGATTGGTGCCAATTCCTGATTCAGCTAGGGTATTTGTGGGACCTATCTCTTTATCCTACCCATGGTTGAGATTGTAGTGCTGTCTCAGACCTGCCTTTGAGCCGAGAAGTGAAAACGAATATTCAAAATATAAACAGATTTTCACCTAATATGGCTCAATCTAATGCCAGTGCGTCAAGCCCAAGTTGGAACAGTAAGGGGATAAGAACATAAGAACATAAGAAATAGGAGCAGGAGTAGGCCATCTAGCCCCTCGAGCCTGCCCCACCATTCAACAAGATCATGGCTGATCTGAAGTGAATCAGTTCCACTTACCCGCCTGCTCCCCATAGCCCTTAATTCCCTTATCGATCAGAAATCTATCTACCCGTGATTTAAACATATTCAACGAGGTAGCCTCCACCACTTCAATGGGCAGAGAATTCCAGAAATTCACTACCCTCTGAGAGAAGAAGTTCCCCCTCAACTCTGTTCTGAACCGGCCCCCACTTATTTTGAGGCTGTGCCCTCTAGTTCTGGTTTCCCTTCTAAGTGGAAAGAATCTCTCTACCTCTACCCTATCCAGCCCCTTCATTATCTTATATGTCTCTATAAGATCACCCCGGAGCCTTCTAAACTCCAACGAGTACAGACCCAATCTGTTCAATCTCTCCTCATAAGCTACACCCCTCATCTCCAGTATCAACCTGGTGAACCTTCTCTGCACTTCCTCCAAGGCCAATATATCCTTTCGCAAATAAGGGGACCAAAACTGCACACAGTACTCCAGTTGCGGCCTCACCAGTGCCTTGTATAGTTGCAGCAAGCCTCCCTGCTTTTATATTCTATCCCCCTCGCGATAAAGGCCAATATTCCATTCGCCTTCTTGATCACCTGCTGCACCTGCAGACTGAGTTTTTGCGATTCGTGCACAAGGACCCCCAGGTCCTCCACGCAATTCACTTTCCCACTCATCTTCGTGTCATCAGCAAATTTTGATACCCTACACTCAGTCTCCTCCTCCAGATCATCTATGTAAATGGTAAACAGTTGAGGCCCCAGCACCAATCCCTGCGGCACGCCACTGGTCACTAACTGCCAACCAGAAAAGCACCCATTTATTCCACCTCTCTGCTTCCTGTTAGATAGCCAATCCCCAATCCGCGCCAACACCTTACCCCCAACTCCGTGTATCCCAATCTTCTGCAGCAACCTTTTGTGAGGCACCTTATCGAATGCCTTCTGGAAATCTAAAAACACCACATCCACCGGTTCCCCTCTGTCAACCGCACTAGTCACATCTTCATAAAAATCCAGTAAATTCGTCAAACGTGACTTTCCCTTCATGAATCCATGCTGCGTCTGCTTGATCGAACCATTCTTATCCAGGTGCTCTGCTATTTCCTCTTTAATGATGGACTCCAGCATCTTCCCAACTACGGATGTTAAGCTAACCAGCCTGTAGTTACCCGCCTTTTGTCTACTTCCTTTTTTAAACAGTGGCGTAACAGTAGCTGTTTTCCAATCAGCCAACACTACCCCCGAGTCCAGCAAATTTTGATAAATAACTACTAACGCATTTGCTATTACCTCAGCCATTTCTTTCAATACCCTGGGATGCATTCCATCCGGGCCCGGGGACTTGTCTACCTTCAGTCCCATTAGTCTACCAAGCACTACCTCTTTAGTAACAGTAATTGTATTAAGGACCTCACCTCCCACCAACTCTCGATCTCTAATATTCGGTAAACTATTTGTGTCTTCCACTGTGAAGACCGACACAAAGAACTTATTTAAAGTCTCAGCCATTTCCTCATTTTCCACTATTAAACACCCCTCTCGTCCTCCAAGGGTCCAACATTCACTCTAGCCACTCTATTCCTTTTTATATATTTGTAAAAACTTTTACTATCATTTTTTATATTTTGAGCTAGTTTTGTTTCATAATCTATCTTTCCTTTCTTAATTGCTTTCTTAGTCGTTCTTTGTTGTTTTTTAAAGCTTTCCCAATCCACTAATTCTCCACTATTTTTGGCCACTCTGTACGCATCTGTTTTTATTTTAATACTCTCCTTTATTTCCTTCGTTATCCACGTCTGGTTATCCCTTTTCTTACAGTCCTTTTTTATCACTGGAATATATTTTTGCTGAGTACTTAAAAAAAATCTCCTTAAAAATCCTCCACTGTTCCTCAGCTGTCCTACCTACCAGTCTGCTCGCCCAGTCTACATTAGCCAATTCTGCCCTCATCCTATCGTACTCCCCTCTGTTCAAGCAGAGGACACTGGTTTGGGACCCTACTTTCTCACCCTCCATCTGTATCAGAAATTCAACCATATTATGATCACTCAACCCAAGAGGATCCCTCACAAGAAGATCCTTAATTCTACCTGTCTCATTACACAGTACCAGATCTATGATAACTTGCTCTCTCGTAGGTTCGGTAACATACTGTTCAATGAAACTATCCCGACAGCATTCTAAGAACTCTTCCTCAAGCCCTCCACGTCCAATTTGAGTCGACCAATCAATATGCAGGTTAAAATCCCCCATGATTATTGCCGTTCCGTTTTTGCACGCATCCATTATTTGCTTGTTTATAGCCCTCCCCACCTCTAAGTTATTATTTGGGGGCCTATAGACCACGCCTACCAGTGTCTTTTTCCCCCTACTATTCCTTATCTCGACCCACAACGATTCCACGTTTTGCTCCTTAGAGCCTATGTCGTCTCTCAATACCGTCCTGATATTATCCTTTATTAACAGAGCTACCCCACCTCCTTTTTCTACCTGTCTATCCTTCCTAAATGTCTGATATCCCTGGATATTCAGTTCCCAGTCCCGGTCACCCTGCAACCACGTTTCTGTGATGGCCACTAGATCATACTCATTTGTATGGATTTGTGCCATCAACTCATTTACTTTGTTTCGAATGCTTCATGCATTCAGGCAAAGTGTCTTTATGCCAGCCTTTATCTGGACCCGGTTTGTTGAAACGCTACTAACATCTCCCGAGCCCTCTACTCCTTTAACTAGTTGAATGCCCTCAACATTAACCTGCACTTGTACTCTCTCCTTTACCTTCGATTTTGTAATTCCCCATACCCCTGCACTCTCCCCTCCATTTAATAGTTTAAAGCCCTATCAACGACCCTAGTTATACGATTTGCCAGGACTCTGGTCCCAGCACGATTCAGACGGAGACCATCCCATCCCAACAGGTCCCATCTGCCCCAATATTGGTGCCAATGTCCCATGAATTCGAACCCATTCCTCCCACACCAATCCTTCAGCCACGCATTCATCTCCTTAATCCTATTGACCCTGTGCCAATTCGCGTGTGGTTCAGGTAGTAATCCAGATATTACCACCTTGTTGGTTCTGCTTTTTAATTTGGTTCCTAGCTTTTCATACTCCCTCTGCACATCCTTTGTTCCTGTTATGCCTATGTCATTGGCACCTACATGGACCACGACAACTGGATTCTTACCCTCCCACTCCAAGTTCCTATGCAGCCCAGATGATACATCTTGGACCCGAGCACCAGGCAGGCAACAACAACCTCCGGCATTCTCTATCCTGGTCACAAAGAACAGTGTCTATGCCCTTAACTGCACTATCCCCAATTACCATTACGTTTCTCTTTACTTCCTCTGCCTCAACTTCCTCTTTACTTCCTCTGCACCATGGTACCGTGGGCAGTTTGCTCGTCCTCCTTGCAGTCCCCGTTCCCGTCCCTACTGGTAGCAAGAATCTCAAACCTGTTGTACAGATTCAGGGGCTGAGGCTCTTGGGACTCTACCTCCTGTATCCCACTCCCTGCCTTCTTCCCCCCGCTCCCTGCCTTCTTCCCCCCGCTCCCTGCCTTCTTCCCCCCGCTCCCTGCCTTCTTCCCCCCGCTCCCTGCCTTCTTCCCCCCGCTCCCTGCCTTCGTCCCCCCGCTCCCTGCCTTCGTCCCCCCGCTCCCTGCCTCACCTGCAGCCACCCCCACTTGTCCCTGAACCCCGGCTGAGTTAGTTAGTCTAAGGGGTGTGACTCTATGTTTAAACACATTATCCAGGTAACACTCCCCTTCCCTGATATGTCGCAATGTCTGAAGCTCTGAGTCCAGTTCGTCTACTTTGAGCTGGATCTCCTCAAGCACCCAGCACTTACTGCAGACATGTTCACTGGGAATCACCTTGGGGTCCACCAGTTCCCACATCATGCAGAAACAGCACATTACATGTCCCTCCATTCCAATTACCTAGTATACGCTGGCACTAACTACGAATTTAACCTACCTTGCCCTGCCCTTACCACCTAAGCCCGATGAGCTAAAGCCCTTCAGTTCTCACTCAACTCCCTCTCACTCCGCTGCCCGCTCGATAGTGGGGCCTGCTTTTAAACCTCCCGCGCTGAACAGGAAATCTGAAACCCTTCCCAGACACCCCACGGCCACTTCCAGTTTCGCGTTTTAAAGAAATAAATAATTAAATAAATCCCGTGAAAAATTGCTTAAAAGTTAATCTCTTAGCCCAAAAACTTCTGAAACAAAAACACACCTCTTTGCCTTGCTCTGGATGAACACTGAGAGCGATCCCCCCAGCTAACTAACTTTTATATAACTTTACACCCTTCCCAGACACCCCGCGGCCACTTCCGGTTATTAACCTCAGCCCAAAATGGACACAAAATCAATCGCATGCTGACAGTATCTTCCCAGAACAACAACTACTTGTATTGATGCAATGCCTTTAAACAGATTCCATTATGAAATGTCCCAAGGTTTTTACCAGGAGTGCAATAAGACAAAAATTGTCACTGAGCCAATGAAGGGGTTTCTTGGATAGGTGGCCAAAAGCTTGGTCAAGAGGTAGTATTTAATTAGCAACTGGAGGGTACCTGGAACAGAACATGTAGGGTCCAGGAGACTGAAAGTATGTTTGCCAATGGTATGGTGAAGGATATGGGGAAATGCACATGGCCAGAGTTGGAGGGATGCAACATTGCCAGAGATTTGTCAGGCTATAGATAGGGAGGGGCAAGGCCATAGAGATTTTTAAAATTGAAGTTTTGGTAGATAATGAGCCATTGTGGGTCAGTGAACATATCGCTGATGGGGATTGGTGCAAGTTAGAATATGGTCAGCAGAGTTTTTAGTTCTTTTGCAATGTTAAATGAAGTACATAAGTGGAAGCTACCGTTTATTTTTGGGTGAATTCAAACTTATGGATGATGGCCGGGGGGAGGCGGGGGGGGGGGGGGGGGGGCGGTCAGCCAGAAGAGCATTGGAATAGTTGAGGCTGGAGGTAATAGAAGGATGAATGTTAATTTAGCAGCAAATGGGTTAAGGCAGGGCAGAGCTGGGTGACATTACAGCGATGGAAGTAAGTTGCCTTGACAAAGCAGAGAAAACTGAGCCAAAAGATCAGCTCAAAATCACATCAGAAGCAGAAGTCATGTCCAATTTAGTTCCACCTAAGAGAGTGACCAGGGAGGGGGATGAAATCGGTGTCTAGGGAATAGAGTTTATGACGGAGTCCAAATACATTGGCTTCAGTCTTCCTAATGTGCAAAAAGGCAGCTCATCCTAGATTGGAAGTCAGACAAACAGCCTGACAACACCCACCGAGTGGAGCAATTGAATGGGAATGTGGAAAGGTCCAACTTAATTGCAATTATTAACTGAATTATTTGTTTTTATGTTTATAATAGTTCTAATTTTTGTAAGTTTTCTTTGTGCAAGATTGTTCCAAAAACTTACCAGATAAAAAGCTTTGACTATTAGAATTGAAATGTTATCAGATCACACAAAGTAGATTTTTATTCCTCTCTGCTTTAGGCATTCCTGTGAGATGTACCCTTGCACAAGTGAGACAACAACTAAGCAACCCTTGGACACAAATTTCTGTTTTGGGTTGGGGCCCCAACATGAAGGTTGTATCGGGAATAGCCACCCAATAACGATTTTACATGAATTGGTCAAATAGTAGCCAGAGGGCATCCTTGCCATCCAATGAAGAATGACAGACAGGTTCTCAAAGCTGGAGGGCCTCCCTTACGGATAAGGGAGAGGAGTCCCCTCAGCAACTTTAAGATATTGGAAATAAAAATTGGCCACAGCTGCCGAGCGCCTTTGTGGAAGGGAAACCTCTCCACAGAATGGGCCGAGGCCAGGTAGGTGGAGTGGGAGGCAATCAAAGGCACTCTGGAATACAGGCTCTCCAACCTGCTGTTTGGAGCTCATCTGCTGGCAGCTGCTGTGCTCCCATCACTAAATTCCCATGAAAATTCCAGCCAAGCTCTGATGATTGACATGATTGGTTTTTAAATTATCCTAACAACTATTCAACACTTGCGAGTGGGTAGCTGTTCTGCCTTTAAATTGGCCTCCAGCCAAACGGCTTGTGGGGGCACAGCGGTGGCAGTAAACCAGCGTGCCAGCTAGCAGCGTGAAATTATGTGCCCACCAGCCTCTGTTCTTGCCCCTATGTCATGGCAAAATCCCTGCCCCTTCTGTCTCAGGATTCTGCCAATACGACTCTGTAATTGGTCAGTAGGAAATGTAGGAGGCAACCTAAACTATGACTGCATCGTGCTTAGGCAGCTCAGCTGAAATCAGGAATTCAAGTGTTCCAACATCATGGTATGGGGAACACCCCTCTATGTAGCACCATGTTGCTGTGACATCAAATCATCTTTTTCAAACATGTTTGAATCAAAGAGTATATTATGTTGCAATGTATCAAAAACACAATGGTGTTAAAATAAACAATAATGAACACATTTCTGAAAAGTAGAATTTTCAAAATCTGAAGAAGTTTCAGTGGTGATGTTTACTTCATGCTCTATTTCATGGTGTATATATAATCTCTGTTCCAACAGCAGTCAAAATAATAAATCTAAAAGTACTTAAAGCAGAATACAGAAAAAGTAAAAGCAAAATATGGAAAGGTGATAACATTCTTCGACAGATAAACAGCAACTCTGTACTCTAGAATGTAGAAGTGGTGTTCACAAAGATTCAACAACCATGAAAACCTCATGGTTTCATCAAGGAAGCTATTGATTCACTGAGTTTTACAAGATGTATGTTTTTGTTCATTTTTTAAAATCTAACAGTGATTAAATGTTAACATTAGTTTAATAAAGCTTAGTCAGCTGCCACAGGTAACAACTGGTATCTAAACTTAATGTTGCTTTCAATGGTACTAAATACTTAAGCCTGAAAACTAAAGTCCCAAGTAACATGGTTAAATCCAAATAAAATTAGCCCTTTATATACCTTCCCTTTTATAAGTAAGTCTCATAATTAAATGGATTTGATTGGATTACATTAAATCTTTGCTCTATTAAATATATCAGCAGTTTTAAAAGCAATGAAACACAAGTCAGAAATTCAGATAGAGGCCCAAAATTCCAGGAAGATGTAAAGGCTTTGTAAAGTTTTGTTTGCTTGAACCTTGTTAAAAAGTCCTCCAGCCATCTGCAAGTATCTGTCAATGGTCCTATTTTAATGAAGGCATAGAACGCTAGCAGTAATTGTAAACTTAGGAATGTGGGACCAGCTAACAACCAGCTGGGTAGGCACTGACTATTTCCAGGTGTTAAGTAAATGTGCCCCTCCCCCCATGTTTCCTTTTATTTACACATTTTCTTTAGTCACTGACATCATAGTATGAGTTATGTTTGGAAGATATCACAAACAAATAATGTTATGTGAAAATGTTTCTTTCTTGCATGATGTCATGGCCAATCGTTAGTATTTTGTGTTAAGTACAGCTATTCTAGAAACTGTTGCACCATTCCTTTTAATGGTGTAGCAGGATCAATAGCAATTTAGACAAAATGTGGATGGTTTTTGTTTTTAAAGAACATGGTAACTCTTTCTTGCAGATGTTTGCATTAACAGGTGAGCTGCTCAATGTCTTAGTAGAAGCATTCCAAGCTGTCCTGCTGGCATGGCCTCTGCATGGGTGTTTAAATTTCGCTGTGCAGGCTCCTGTTTCAGCTTGTTAAGGCGAGTAGCAGCTGCTCAGCTTCCGCCACTGTGTCTCCCTGATGCACATCACTGACCACAGTCTCATAATAGCACTCTGTTTGCTTTTCTCTGGCCTGCCATTGTCACCCTTCCATGCAGCTTATTGAAACCAGAACACCTGCTGCTCCAGCTCATAATTATGGGCTGTCAGCTTGCCCCATTTCCTTAACTATTGGTCCTTCAATCTATGACTAAAATAAAACCAGAAAAATGCTCGTGTTTGCTCAATTTTCCCATGCTAGGTAACAATTACATAATTCTCAAATCTGTTAAAAAGTACAGAGGGAAACTATATTGATATACCATTTTTAGATACTAGAATATACTCAGTTAGAAAATACTGTTACTGAGCTTTCTAACTGTTGCTTCTGTTCTTTGAATAATAGACTGGGAAAAGTCCAGAGATTTATAGTCAAGAGGACGATCACAATGTATTCTTACAGCTCCATATTCTTTACAGCAGTACTCTTACAATGTCACTTAAAATAATTTATCAAGATCTATCGTATATTTTATATGTATATTTTATATTTTAAGCCTTAAAACAACTGAAATACTCTTGCACCATTTAATATATACCACCCTTCCAGTAATGTAACATGTAAATTTTTGAAATCATTTAATGGCTATTGGGTCAGAGCATAAAATCACATATTTGTTTGTTCATAGTTTTCTTAGAATAGAAAACTGTCTTTTGCAAAACATATTTTTACAATGCTGTTGGCAGGTTTTAAAGTCTGGAATTATTCATTTGTAAAAACAAACATTTTCTAGGTGTTGAAGATAATTTTAAACTAGTAAAATTGCAAGAATTCATCTTATAGCTCATGCAACCCTTGGAAAATAAATGGTAGTATTATTTAAATTTCTTAACGCATCTAAATCTTCTGTCATGCTTTCTTTTGGAAGGACTGGTAAGCTCCATTGAGGGAAACAGTCTTGCATTGTGTTAAACAAGAAAGTGAGTGGCACTTTGATTGGACTGATGCATTTTCTTTTTATATATAGCCTGAACAGTCGAGTACAAATGAAAATTAAACTGAAAATGTTGGATATCAGTAACTAAAAAGAAAAAAAATTGGATTAACTCACAGATCCAGCTGTCTTTTTTGCTGTTCAGATGCTGATGGAGTTTCTGGGAAATCAGGTATTTTTTATTTTTAGTATTTCCCTTCAAAGATTATGATGAGGCTTTACAATGTCCTGAGCACCACGTTCAATTCTCGTCACCACACCTGCTAAAACATACACTGGTCTTGTTGACACTAGAGAGAAAAGAAAGAAGAACAAGTGCAATAGGGAGGAACTATGAGTGAAGATTTGAATTTACCAATTTACCAATCCATAAAAAAAGACAGTGAAGGGGATATTTGTTTGTGATTTGTTAGATGTTATAAATGAAGAATATAACTTGAAAGTAAAATCCAGAGGACACAAACAAAAATTCTTGAAAGTATATGTGGGCCATCTGATGAATTTTTGGATAATTGGGTCGGGTGGTACCACAGAGGCAGAAACAATAAGAGCATCCAAAATGCAGTTATGGCTAATATAGGAATGCTAAAATATTAGAGGGACAAGGTTCATGTGCCAGATGGGCTACTTCCAAGCAGCACTGGAGATAGTCAATCTGAAAGCCATATTCACTAGGGCATTCAGGTATCTTCCCTTAGTTTTCTTCTTTCACTTATATGACACATACACATGCTCACCAATCTGAAAGGAAAACTGCTGCTTCTTAACTGCTACAGCTTATCCTTGCACTACCTAACCCCAGCCCCTCTACTCTTTTCTATTATCATTAGATGTCTCCGGCCATTTGGAAACACAAACTGAGGGAGAGAATAGGCACTATCACACTTTGCTTCCATGCACCAGCATTGAAAGCAACAACCAATCTGGTTTAACAGAGAAATAGAGGGATCTACTCTGGATTGGATGAACTCAAGTAAGCAGAACAGGTTCTGGAAACAGCCCATGTAAGCTCATATCCTAGCTCTGCTAAAGACAACAGAGATGCAGACTTCAGTGTCCTAATTCTTAAACAAAAGATATGTTCTACGAAGCAGCAATTGCTCTGTATATCAGACTGCCTGCCAGGCAGGTTTCCAAATACAATTTGTGTTTTGTTCTGCACAAGGCATCAACACTCCAGTCAACCATGGAATATGTGGTCACCTCAGTGATACTGCAGTGTGTTCCTCCCTGCAGGAGTCAGTGACATCATTTATATAATCTCTCAAGCACATTCATATTGTGACCATGCAAGCTCTGGGTTCAACTATCTCCTTCAGCTTGGGCAAGCTGTGGAACGGAA
Source organism: Mustelus asterias (assembly GCF_964213995.1). NCBI lineage: Eukaryota > Metazoa > Chordata > Chondrichthyes > Carcharhiniformes > Triakidae > Mustelus > Mustelus asterias. The sequence goes on from NC_135814.1 coordinate 69,407,290, forward strand.
GGAAAATGGACTTCAGTTACATCATGAAAACTTACAGTCTGTTGCACTGCAGATCATTGTAAATGCTGAGCCACTGCTCTATAGTAGGGTGAGTTATGCACTAGGGAGGGAACAGGTTGCTATCTATCATTTGACAGCACATTTGGACCTAGCCCCATCCTGAACCATTCACATGGTTTGAGAATCCAACTAGACTTGACTGCTCCACAAGTCACTGAGTTGCTCTGGCTTATAGCATAACCAGGTCCTTTTGTCTCAATGCCCACAAGCACTTTGACAGTATATTGCTAAGTTGCAGCAGCCTTCTAATTTCGATGGTGCATCCATAGGAGCATTAAACTAGGGTAAAACCTTTTGACAGTTGAATGAAGCTGTAAACTTATAATCCTTATTGAAATCTGTGTGTACAGAAAATATTGTTGCAGGTGACCCTGCATTATTAGATTGACATGAGGTTCAATGTTAGTCTTTGAGAGGACCTGGAGGGAAATTGGACAGAACTGTTAACGCAGGGAGGCAGAGATTGTTTAGCTGAAGAGCTTGTTTATGAGCTTTTGCTGACCAACTCTTACTGTGAGAAAGTGCTGCAGTCTTCCCATCTCCTTGCCATCCTTTATGTCATTATATCCCATTTCTTATCACATTGAAGGTCCTCACTCAATGTTAGCTCCAGTCACAGAATTTGGGCATCACTGGTAAGTTCAGCATTTATTGTCCATCTGTAATTGCCCCTGAGCAGGCGGTGAAGAGTCCCCTTTCTAAACCATTACAGTTCATGTGATGCATGTACTGCCACATTGCTGTTAGAGGATGGAGTTCCAGGATTTTAACACAGCAACAATGAAGGAACAGTAAGTGGATATAGTTTCAAGTCAGGATTTTGTGTGACTTGGAGGGGAACTTGGAGCTGGTGTCCCTTGCACCAGCTTCCCTTGTCCTTCCAGATGGTAGAGGTTGTGAATTGCACAGCAAAGCTAATGAGCAAACTATCAAGCAAAAGATTTGTTGGTTGAGAATTCCAATGGTATGTTCAATGAAAATTCTAGTTAGACCATGTATCTAATTTTAATGCAGTTTGACTGCCAAGCGATGGGTAAGGTTTTGTGAGCCAAGTGTGCAGATGATAGCCCTTGTGAGACAGTTCCTCACTTGTTTTGCAAGGCAAAAGAATGAAGGAATACCACAATATAAAAGCATCATAATAGCTAGGAAACAGGCACAGAATTCCTAATGAGTTACACCAGTTCATTCTTAACGAAATGGAAATCTGGTGATTCATGAAGGGATTGGGTTTTCTAAAGCATCTACAGGCAAATATTAGTGCTGTCAATGCCTTGGAGGGAAGCCTGCAATTTGTACAAATCCCAGACCCAATTCTGCTGCTTCTGGATCTCCATGGGAAAAGTGATGGAATTGTTTGCTTTATCAAGCATTGCATTTTTCATCTTCTTAATGGAAGCATGAACTGCAAACTGACAGATTTACTCACATACCTTATGACAGCCTGGAAGGAGTGGAAGTCTAAAAGGATGAAGGTTACAGTGACCTTGTTGTACAGGGAATGCTGAGGCAGTGGTTTGCAGGTGTTGCTGAAGGAAGTAACACAATGCCCTGGCAGTCTCTTTATGCACAATGACAAATACGTTGTCCTGGGCCTATAAGTTCTGCTGTTGTTGTTTTTGGGAGGGTAAAGATTCCTACAAACACATTTCCTGTTTGTTCTCCCTATATCTACAGCCCTGTTTGTTGTTTTCTCCTGTTATCCCTCCTACTACTACTTCTCCAACCAGAGTGGAATTTCCAGAAGGAATCCCATGAGGAGAATAATGAATTGCCAGAAGATATTGAGAATTCAATACATTCTACAGCCCCAAAAAACATTCTGAAGTTGTCTGAATAGCCACAACTGTCATGTTAAATAATCGAATTGTCTCCTAATATTTTCCATCATTTTACTTGAAAGCAACTAAGGATCACTTTAAATGCTGTTGCAAGTAGATGATTCATGACCTTTATTATCCAGGGTTTGTGGCTGAGATGAAGAGCCAATGTGGGCAAAGACAAAACTGGCATTAGGCATCCTGGCTAAGCTATTTGATCCTAATTTGCATTTATTCATTAAACTGACCTGGTTCTGGCAGGAGCTCCAACAGCCTAAATTGATATCTCCAAAAATCAAAACAGGCAAACTACCAACAGTGAGGGATTCTGTTCTCCATATGAGTTTTGTCTTGCTACAGTTTACTTTTTTCAAAAGCATAAAATGGATTGTGGAGAGACAACAAGCCACTACCTAATCCTTTCTGTGTTTTGAAGGGATTGCAACCTGCAGAATTTTATAAAAAAATATTTTTCTTATTCAGATTTATAGCAGTTGTGGTTTATATGTTTAATGCATTTTGCTAGCAATTTTCCTGATTGTATGTCTTAAATTTCTCTGTATTCTGCATGCGTGTCCGCGGCTTCCAGGTATTTGATCAGCCAAGGTGAATATGTTTGCTGGGATACACGTCTAATTTGCCACCTATATGATCTAGAGAAAGGCTACCATTTGTATCTGCGTTAACCCTGATGAAGCTACATTAGTGCCAGAGGTTTGCAGTCACGGTTTTCAATGGCTTTACCTACTGTCACTTTTTTTTAATTCATTCATGGGACAGGGGTGTCGCTGGCTGGCCAGCATTTATTGCCCATCCCTAATTTCCCTTGAACTGAGTGATTTTCTCAGCCATTTCAGAGGGCAGTTGAGAGTCAACAACATTTCCTGTGGCTCTGGAGTCACATATTGGCCAGACCGAGTGAGGATGGCAGATTTTCTTCCCTAAAGGACATTAGTGAACCAAAAGGGTTTTTAATTGTTTATACTTGTGCAATATGATGACACACAGCAGTTACTGATATAAAACCAACTGTCTGCTTTTGCAAATACCCTGTACACCATTGCTGGAGAGTATTGTCTCACTGCATGCAGTTTGGGCTATGGCAGAAGAGAGGATATTTATGAAGTGACAAAATCCCAACCTTGCTGTTGCTTTTAACTGTCGGCCAAGTAATATTAAGCTGCCATTGTCTAGCCCTGTACAAACCAACATGATTCCATCTTTTGGACCACATAGCTTCATAGCAGCAGTGGGAAATGTTCTACTAGTAACCAGATCATAACGGAGGGGTTGTCACATCCTCGGTGGAGACTGTCATGCAAACAATCATTCATATAAATTAACCATACAATTTTTCGATCTCAATATAGTATTGGAGGCTGACCACCGCTCACCTGAAACATTGTGCTACGTCAGTCGCTTGTGTATTTTGTGTACAAGATACAGGGACACTGGTGTAATATCCAAAAAAAGTGCATAAAAAGACTGTTAATGAAACCAACTGGCTACCCAGAAAAACCCTATATACATCACTGCTGACAAGCATCTCCTTATGATGATGACAGATGACAGACAAATTGCTGCAGTCCTTGTACCTCAGGCCCCTCTTTCTGAATAACGTAACTATTTTCCTCTGAGATGCAGCAAGTTGTTTCTAATCATCTGTTCCATAATGTGTACTGTTACTCAGGTGTTTATTTTGCCTTTGAACGTAAGAGTGGTGGGCATTGAAACAAAAAGATCAATTAGGTGATATGCGGTCTTTGTTCACTTTGGACAGTGATGCATGGATAATTACAGGATTGAGAATACAGATCCTGCAGTAAGTTTCAACTAAGTATTAATTCTGTGGTCAGCTGTATTTGTGCATTAGATTGCTAGGGATAATTTTGCCTTTAGGTGATTATACCCCCACTCAATTTTCCTTTCCATTGAGGTCATCAAGAAAATTAGACATGGTGTGTAATCATCAAAAGATACAGCACAGAATGTGATAATTTAGCCTTTTGTATAATGAGCTGTTAATTTGATTTCACTTGCATTACAGCATCACTTAAATTAAGATTTACCTCCCTTGTGCCCTTTGCTGGCCTTAGACACCCAGATTTCATACAAAGATATTTAAATAAGTATTGATGACAATTCTACAGGAGTTGTTCTCGGTCTCCACATTTTACCTAATGGGTCCATTTGGAATGCAAGCAATTGGTATGTGACATGGGTAAAATCACTCTTAAAATGGGACAGGCATTCCATTTTTTTTTAATGTTCACTTTGCCTTTTAAGCTCTATTTTAAACACATTTTATTGCATATTTTGACATTTAAAATTATTTTAACCCAATGTTTATTCCACTCCGTAAGGTAAGTTCTGAAAGCATTTCCAATTTGGTATATTGGAGGACATGAAAGTAGGCATGCTAGGGAGAAAAGATCCAATCATATCTGCAGGCCATAACATTCCCACTTATCATGAATCAAGTCCCAAACTGGCAATGGTCAGCAGGAATTTGTTCAGCAGGAATTTGTTCAGCAGGGACAACAGTAGCCAACACAGAAATGGCAGCACCTGTGGTTGGCAAGGTCACTGCTGCACTGAACCTTTCTGCCTGTAACTCATTTCTGACTATCACTGCAATATCAGCCAATATACTGCTCACTGGTATCTAGTGACTGATTCAGCAATCAGCACATTGCCATGCTGTTCAGAGTGGAAAAATAGATTAAAGCATTCAATGTTCTTATATGCTGTATCATCCAAAAGATGGTACTGATGTCTGCCACATGTCCAATCTGTAAGTAATCCTAAGTGCCAATAAGTGGATGGCATTTGTGGTACAATTGTTCTTGAAAAATGTTATTGCCTGACTTTAAAAGTGGTAATACATTCAATTGTAAATTGCAGTTTTAATGTGCATTGCTGAAGGTGAATATGAATGAAGTGTAGTGAAAGAGCTGTGAGGATTTAATATGATTGAGCAATAAATGTGGAATGGATTGACAGGTTATATGAGGTGCCATAACATCAGGACCAAAAAATCATCCTCAATGTGATTTGGAGCTAGAAATCTCCACCTAAAATACATTCACCTTCTCATTTGCTGTGTATAATACAGTTCTTGCCATTTTCTTATCTATTATCGTACTTGCTACAAAATTAATAATAATTTCCAATGTCAGTAGGGATTTTCTGTCTATTCATTAACTAAATCAATCCTATTACTACAAAAACAGAGCAGTACCCAGTGATGAGTGACACACATCCTGACTACTCAATAGCTTACTCTGAAAGGTTGAAGTATGATGGAATACTTATGCAATCATTTGATTATGTAAAACTGCAATATTCAAGAAGTTTGACATCATCCAAAACAGGGGTGTTCACATTAGTATTCTGACATTGAACTCAGCATCCATCTTCTTCTTAAATTATATGATGGCTATGGTATGTACAATTCTCCAACAAGAGAGATTCCAACCATCTCCCCCATGACATTCAATGGCATTGCCATTGCTGAAACCCCCACTATCTGTGGGGACCATTGACCAGAAGCTGAACTGAACTAGCCATATAAATAGTGACATAAGCATGTCAGAGGCGTGGAACTCTGAGGACAGTAACTCACCTCCTGACTTCTCAAATCTTATCCACCATCTACAAGGCATAAGTCAGGAGTATGATGGAATACTCTCCAATTCCCTGGATGAGTGCAGCTCCAACAATCAAAAAGCTCAACACCATCCAGGGCAAAGCAACCTGCTTGATTGGCACTCCATTTACTACCTCCAACATCCACTCTTTCCACCACTGGATGCAGTAGCAGCAGTGTGTACCATCTGCAAGATGTGCTGTAGCACCTCACCAAGGCTCCGTCAACAAAACTTTCAAATCCTGCAACCTCTACCACAAAGCAGGGAAAGGGCAGCAGATACATGGAAACACCATCACCATCAAGTTCCCCTCCAAGTCACAAACATTCCCGACATGGAACAATGGGCGCAATTCTCCCATTGCGACCCGCAAATTTTCTGGCAGATCCAGTCCAGAGAATCGCGTGTCGGCCATTTTGCAGGATTCCCAGTCTCCCAGAGCCAGGGAACAGGCACAGTCGGGACCGTGCTGGAAATCGGCAGGAAGAGAGGTAAGTGATTTTAATCTGTTTTAAATATATTTTAAATGTATTTTAAATGTCATTATCGGGCTCGGCACGGAACTTGCCGCGCCTGATAGCATCTCCCAACCCGCCAGGAGTACTTCACTCCAGCGGGGTTTAGAGTAGCTCCCCACATTTGGGGAACTAGCAGGAGACCCCGCTGAAGTGAAGGGGGACAATCAGGGCCCCGGAGGGGATCGGGTAATGGGGGGGTGGTGCCCCATGGGCATAGGCACCTGGCAGTGCCAGCATGTGCCCCCTTGGCACTGCCCACTGGGCAAAGTACCCATGCCTATGGGGCACCTTGGCATTGCCCATTCCCCAGGCATTGGGCAGTGCCATGGGGGCAGGGCCTATTGTGGGCAGGGCCTCGGGGGGGCAATTGATGGGGGTGGGGGTGGGGGGACTCCCGCTGCCACTCTGCATGGGGATCGGTCTGGGCTGGAGAGAGGCCAGCGATCGGGGTGGGAGGGGTCTGCCTCTGGGGGCGGGAGGGGGGGGGAGAGGGGAAATTGGTCTGCTGGGTGGGGTCAGCGAGGGGGGTCTGCTGTGGTGGGGGGTTGGGGGATCGCCACTGCTGGGGGGGTGGGCTGGACATCGGGACACTCCAGGACAGGGCGATCGGGGCTGGCCCGGGAATTGGCGTGGGGGCCGCGATCAGGCCATGGGGGGGCGGGAGGGGGCTGGAGGGGTAGTACTGCATGGCTAGCCAGCATTTGAAATGGCCAGCAAACAGGGGGACTGACAGATTGGGGCCACTGCGTATGCGCAGTGTTCCGGAACTGTCAGACTCCGGCGTGAATAGGCCCCGCCTCCCGGGTTTTTAATGAGATTCACGATTGTGGCTGCTGCATTGCACAGAGTGGGGAGATTCATGTCTGAAATTGCACTGGAAAAAGTCATAGTTTTCTCGCCAATTCAGCACTTTTGGGAGAATCGCCCCCAATGTCACCATTCTTCTCTGATGCTGGGTCAAAATCCCTCCCTAACTGTGGGTGTACATGGACTGCAGCAGTTCAAGAAGGCAGTTCCACACCACATTCTAAAGGGCAGTTAGGGATGGGTATAAATACTGGCCTGAGCAGTGATGCCCTGGGGCCATGGAAGTATTTTTAAGCATCTACAGTTTACTCTGCAGTAATTCTCCAAGGTTACTTTAATAGTGGCTCTCTCCCCTGCAATCTCTGTTCCTGAAGCAAAATGTTGCAGAAACATCAGTACTTACAAACTTCCCTCCAATTTATGCACCATCCTGATTTGTACATATATTATTGTATCTTCATCAGTGCTGAATCAATATCCTGGAATTCTTTGCCTAACACCTTTCCATGGGAGCATCAGCAAAAGATTACAACAGTTCAAAGAGAAGGAGAATGAGTAGAGATGGGCAATAAATGCAGCCTCGCCAATTTCATCCAGATGCCAAGAGAAAATGGAACAAGAAAATTTTCTTGCTTTTAAGTTGTGAAACCTCGTCAGCACCTTCGTACTGCATTCATTCTTTCAAGTGACAAAGTGTAATTGCTTGTTGTGTCCTTAGGATATTTAAATTATATCCTTCACCACCAAAAAAAACTATCATGCTGCAGTCTTATGGACACCAGTGCATCTATAGCCTGGTCCAAAAATCATTCCCTGCAAATAGTCACTGTGCAACTGAATCAATGAACTTTCAATGAATCAATCAAGTAACTTGTTAGCTGCTTGAGAACTTTTCAAGAAACATTAGTACAAGGAGATCATGATGATTGGTTGTTCAATTTTTTATTCCTTAATAAAATTGCATGCAAATGAATCATTTGTTTTGAGGTTGCATTCTGCAAGTTCATCAGCTTGAGCAGATCTCAAGTTGCCAGGTAACTCAAGCTGTTCACCTGTTTATTCAACAAAAAGAGGAAAATATGTTCCTAACTTTTATTTTTATTGTCTTAACTGAAATGAGCTTGCTATCTGTAGGTATATTGGTATTGTGAAATAGTAGGTTAGCCCCAGGCTAAAGTTGCCCTAAAGTGAGGAAAAATGGCTATGTGATTTTGGAGCAAGCTTTTCATGAAACGGTCTTTGAAGAACATTGATGAACTTTTAGCATGGTAAAGGTCTGACAGAGTCTAATTAGATAACCTTATGCACTCATTTATCAAGTATTTGAAGGGTCATTCATTCAAACCGCAAGAGTTCCAATTTCCCTCTGGTAATGGACCACTTAACGTAAAACATATTTTGTGTTATTTTACCATGATTATTAATCCATTTATTTTAACTTGTGCACTACCAGAAACTAATTTAGTTCCCTGGAAAAGCAGGAGCCTATGAGTTAACATGGGGAAGAAAATTCTATTTCTTCTGGATCATCTAAGTTTTAATTATTTTCTTGTAACTTATTTTTACAAATTCATTCACAGAGGATTGTTCTGTTAATTTACAGATTTGCAAATATTAATTTACAAAGTTAAGACAAACAATTACAGAAACCAAGATTCAGGAAGGAATATCCTGAATGCAATTCTGTATGATATGCCTGACAATGTGCTCTACCCAGAATTTTGGCACACTAATCCTGTAAAGACAGCTACCTCATTTTGAAGAACAAAGAACAAAGAACAATACAGCACAGGAACAGGCCCTTCGGCCCTCCAAGCCCGCGCCGCTCCCCGGTCCAGGATTGAATCCTGAATCCAGGATCCCCGCCCAATTTTCCAGCCTATCTACATACCAATATCCTATCCACCGAGCTGTCCCCCACAGCTACGATGCTTTGTTCATTACAACCTATTAACTCACCCCCACCCCCCCATTCCAGACCATGTGATCTCCAGGGAGAGGCGAAAACCCAGAGTGAAAAACCCCAGGGCCAATATGGGGAAAAAAAAATCTGGGAAATTCCTCTCCGACCCCCTGAGGCGATCGAAACGAGTCCAGGAGATCACAATGGCCCTGATCGGAAAATGCTTCCCAACCCTAGTCATTTCCACTTCCACAAGGAACAATTAGCCCGCGCCGCTCCCTGGTCCAAACTAGACCACTCTTTTGTATCCCTCCATTCTCACTCCGTTCATATAGCTGTCTAGATAAGTCTTAAACGTTCCCAGTGTGTCCGCCTCCACCACCTTGCCCGGCAACACATTCCAGGCCCCCACGACCCTCTGTGAAATATGTCCTTCTGATATCTGTGTTAAACCTCCCCCCCTTCACCTTGAACCTATGACCCCTCATGAACGTCACCACCGACCCGGGGAAAAGCTTCCCACCGTTCACCCTATCTATGCCTTTCATAATTTTATACACCTCTATTAAGTCTCCCCTCATCCTCCGTCTTTCCAAGGAGAACAACCCCAGTTTCCCCAATCTCTCCTCATAACCAAGCCCCTCCATACCAGGCAACATCCTGGTAAACCTCCTCTGTACTCTCTCCAAAGCCTCCACGTCCTTCTGGTAGTGTGGCGACCAGAACTGGACGCAGTATTCCAAATGCGGCCGAACCAACGTTCTATACATCTGCAACATCAGACCCCAACTTTTATACTCTATGCCCCGTCCTATAAAGGCAAGCATGCCATATGCCTTCTTCACCACCTTTTCCACCTGTGACGTCACCTTCAAAGATCTGTGGACTTGCACACCCAGGTCCCTCTGCGTCTCTACACCCTTTATGGTTCTTCCATTTATCGTGTAGCTCCTCCTTACATTATTCCCACCAAAATGCATCACTTCGCATTTATCAGGATTGAACTCCATCTGCCATTTCCTTGCCCAAATTTCCAGCCTATCTATATCCTTCTGTAGCCTCTGACAATGTTCCTCACTATCTGCAAGTCCTGCCAGTTTTGTGTCGTCCGCAAACTTACTGATCACCCCAGTTACTCCTTCTTCCAGATCATTTATATAAATCACAAACAGCAGAGGTCCCAATACAGAGCCCTGCGGTACACCACTAGTCACAGGCCTCCAGCCGGAAAAAGACCCTTCCACTACCACCCTCTGTCTTCTGTGACCAAGCCAGTTCTCCACCCATCTAGCCACCTCCCCCTTTATCCCATTGGATCCAATCTTTTTCACTAGCCTACCATGAGGGACTTTGTCAAACGCTTTACTAAAGTCCATATAGACAACATCCACGGCCCTTCCTTCGTCAACCATTTTGGTCACTTCTTCAAAAAACACCACCAGGTTAGTGAGGCATGACCTCCCTCTCACAAAACCATGTTGACTATCATTAATGAGTTTATTCCTTTCTAAATGCGCATACATCCTATCGTTAAGAATCTTCTCCAACAACTTCCCCACCACGGACGTCAAGCTCACCGGCCTATAATTACCCGGGTTATCCTTCCTACCCTTCTTAAATAACGGGACCACATTGGCTATCCTCCAATCCTCTGGGACCTCACCTGTGTCCAGTGACGAGACAAAGATTTGCGTCAGAGGCCCAACGATTTCACCTCTCGTCTCCCTGAGCAGCCTTGGATAGATTCCATCAGGCCCTGGGGATTTGTCAGTCTTTATATTCTCTAACAAACCTAACACTTCCTCCTTTGTAATGGAGATTTTCTCCAACGGTTCAACACTCCCCTCAGAGACACTCCCAGTCAACACATCCCTCTCCTTTGTGAATACCGACGCAAAGTATTCATTTAGGATCTCCCCTACCTCTTTGGGCTCCAAGCATAAGTCCCCACTTTTGTCCCGGAGAGGTCCGATTTTTTCCCTAACAACCCTTTTGTTCCTAACGTATGAATAAAATGCCTTGGGATTCTCCTTAATCCTGTCTGCCAAGAACATTTCGTGACCCCTTTTTGCTCTTCTAATTCCCCGTTTGAGTATTTTTCTACTTTCATTGTACTCCTCCAGAGCTCCCTCCGTTTTTAGCTGATTGGACCTAACATACGCCTCTCTTTTCCTTTTGACCAGTCCCTCAATTTCCCTGGTTATCCACGGTTCCCTAATCCTACCCTTCCTATCCTTTTTTACAGGCACATGCTTGTCCTGTAGCCCTAACAACCGTTCCTTAAAAGACTGCCACATACCAGATGTGGATTTACCCTCAAACAGCCTCTCCCAATCAAGAGCTGCCAATTTCTGCCTTATCCCAATAAAGTTAGCCTTCCCCCAATCCAACACCTTACCCTTGGGACACCACTCATCCTTTTCCATCACTATCCTAAAGCTAACAGAATTGTGGTCACTATTTGCCACATGTTCCCCAACCAAAACTTTGAAGACCTGACCGGGCTCATTCCCCAGTACCAGGTCCAGTATAGCCCCCTCTCTAGTTTAGAAGCAATGGGCTTCTAAAAGCTAGTCAACTACACCCAGAGAAGACTCAAACACTCATGAGAATTTTAAAAAACCATAATGGGAAATGCTAAAACATTTGTTTGGAATGGTAGCAAACAGTTAATATGGGCTAGTTTGATTTTGAGAAGGTTCATGAAATAATCTATTAGCATCTTATTCCACCACCTCAAAAAGCATCTAAGCACCAAGCTTAACTTCAACAAATCTGAAACTACCTTTTTCAGCTCCCACAAAACTATAACTATCCAAATGCTTGCTCTGGCATATCTTTTATGCAGTATAATTGTGGTGTCTTGTTTAATCTCGAACAGTCATTTCAACTCCCCACCAAGATTGACCACATCCATCTCTGAACACTGCCCATTCCTGTTGTTAATAACTACCATTATTGCTGAATGCCTTTATTATTTCAAGACTCAACTTTTCCAATGCTCTTTTCATCAACCTCTAAAGATTCCATACTAATCCCAGATTACTTATCCTCCAAGTAATAATGATCCCAAATGGCTCTCCAAACTGCACTGATTTAATAACTCATTAGATCCATACATGGCCTTACTGCACTATCTCAGCAACTTCCTCTGGCCCTATCTGCCAACCAGTGGTGGTTAAAATCAACCACCACTCTTCCAAACCTGCACTATTCCACTCCCCCCCCCCCCCCCCCACAATAGCTATACTCTGCTATTAATGACAAAGTCTTCATTGATCATGCTCCCGCACTCTAGATTTCTCTCCCTAAGCCCTTCCACCTTGCTCACCTCCAAGACCTTAGTCAAATCTTACTGTTTCAACCACATCTTCAGTCACTGCCCCTAACTCTCCTTTCTACATTAGCCCAATCTCTGATATCTCCAAATATGAGATGCTAGGCTACATTAAAATCACTAAGCAGATTACTGTGACATGAGATGGATGCTACTCTTGTTGTAAAACTTTGACAGATGATTATTGTGAGATTGTTTCAGTTTGTCCTGTCTTGGTGAATTATCTTGTCAGACAATCTAATGTCCGTAAGAAACATTGAAACAAAAATAACTTAAATTTAGTTATATTAATTTTATTATACACACACACAAACTTCAGATGTCATTCATTGGTTATGAAGCACCTTGCAATGTCTTGAAAAGGGGAGAAATGCTATACAAAAATCAACTTGTATAATTCCCAGTAAAATATATATTACCTTAATACTGCACTGTAAATATTCAGCAAACATTGAATAAGTCACATTTGCTAATGCACTGCAGAAAGTTTGTTAGAATGTTTAGTCTTTTGGATCTCCAATTTTTATAAACGTAAGTCATATCCTCCCACCGTACATTTTTAGTATTCCTTAGCTACTTTTAAAATCAAGCATCTAAATAATTAAGTGGCAGAACTCAATATTGATATATTTTTCATGATTTTATAATACATTTTTATTCACCATAATAATCTGTCAATGTGTTACAACACTGGGATTAATCTCACGACACAATATTGTTTCTGGCAATTTCAAATCTAGTTTTTAAAATGTAGAGCATTGTGCTGTCCTTTAAATAGCAAAAACATATTTTTAATGTTCTATAAAGCAATAGTACAACACAGAAGCAGAATTTAACGTTGAATTAATGGAAACACTTTTCAAGCTTTCAAAAAATAAATAATTAAATAGTATGGTAATTAATAATTAAGAAAAGGTTTATGGATTCAAATTGTGCAGTACTTCGATGGGACTAATCCAACTTTTAGTTCCCCCACAAGGTCTAGTTCGAATTCATCTGATCTGGAGAAGTTTTCTATCCATATGCTCAGAAATCTTCTCCCGGGAATTAATTGTTGAGAAGGCAAGTCACACAACATAAATATGTGAATAGTCGCTATTTTACTTTTGCCGTACTGACATTTAAAATCAGCTCATATCCATCCGTCGGACTGAAGTGCTGGATGTAATGAAATAGTCAATTATAAACAAAACTTAAAATTGTGTCGAGTCGATCTTACAATTGAGTATTAGCTCGCCCCGCAGCCAAATAACATGTTCCTCTTTATTCTAAAAAATCTTAAATATCTTGCAGAACAGAACTATCGTGGTTTATGCAGTTTTTGCAGCAACACTTATAAACAGCTTTTCAACTACAGCACTATTTGCAAGGTAGACTTTCAACCCACCTAATTAAATCCTTTGTTGGTGGTGTTACCATATGTTAATCACTTTATCCGTGCTCTGTGGCGATTCCAATCCTATATATCAGCTGGTTCCTTGTTTAACCGATTAAATCTATAATTATTACATCCTATTTAATCGATATATGCATACCCCCATTATTTTGATTAAATAGCAAACATATCAGATGGATAGTTACAATTAAGCACACAATGGGACGTTTTATTTTCGTATTCGTTTAAACGCATCATACAAAATGCTGATGCATGATACGTTTAATAGGGAATATGGACAATATAAAAACAACTCCACAATGAAATTTTGAGTGTTGCACCCAATGCACTGTAGTCGGACTAAAAAGATATGCTGCGTCGATTTCAGCAATTTGCCCAACAGCGGTTGGACGGAAACATGCAGTTTTATTGTGGATTATAACCTGTGGTCTGATATTGCTGTGTTTTAGTGAAACCAGAATCTGTGCTATTTTGAACATATACCAAGAATTTCTCTATAAGAAGGAAGCAGGATATTGGAATGGGCCACGACCGGTTGTCCAAACAGGACACAGAAAATCCTTTATCCTCCTAGGAGCATCTATCTGCTTGCTATGTCAAACGTAACAGCCCCATAGGTGCACATATGGTTTACTGCCTTGGACAATATGAATGTTGTTTTTAAAGAAAATATCCATAAAAATTAATAGCCCAGATGCAATTACGAATATGTCAAGAAGAACTAATGGAACCAGTTCAAGGTTAGAAAAATCAGGGAGGTTCGCTTGAGACCTGATCCCAGGACAGACAGTTAGCTAAAATATATGAATATAATCCTAACCATCTACGTAAGTAGCGTCGGCTACATGTGCATCAGCTTAACAGGTATGAAAACTGCTACAATCTTTTCAGTAAAATCTCCTATCGATAACCGAAGGTTTACCTGTACGTGAATATTTTGAATTAGGCTCGCATAGAGCAAACACTGTGATCTTAATGAACTGGCTTATTTATAAGAACATTTATGGTGAAATGTTGTCTCATTCTAATATTTAATTTCTGTAATTGATACATTATAAAATTAATGTTGCAGCAGTTATCCATCATGTTCCACCTCCGCTTTGATTTCTGTTTCCATTCTGATATATTGAACTGTAATAAAGTAATCAGCTCATGCTTTTTTGCGAATATTGACCTGGATCTATCTTGCAATGTGCTTAGATAAGTAAAACAGATAGAATGCCCAGTTTTTAAAAAGCTAAGTAAAACTCATTTCAAATCTCCCTTTTACGCCACCTTTTCACAACTTCCTTCATTAGAATGGTGAATATACGGAAATAAAGCTATAACGGTGCTCTGGAACATCCGAGGCACTGAAAGGTGCTATACAAATGCAAACGTTTTTCTTTGTTCTTTGAAATTCGGTGTACATTTCAACCACAATTTTGCAAAGGTAGACAAATACTTTAGCTACTAATGACGATTAGCATTTATATACAAAAATGGGGAGGCGATTTGCGTTTTACTTGAGAAGGTGTGCAAACTACTTCCAAAAGGGCGGTTCTGTATAAATCAGCATAAACCAGGTCTTGCACACAATAAATTACGATAATAAATTGGTACTGCTACCGTAGAGATAACTAGTTTCATCTTATCAGGCGAGTAAATGCCAATGATACCTTGTATCTCCGCTTTTGTAAATCAATCGGAAGCTTAATGTACTTTAATCCCTCTGCAGCTGGACTTTGAGCAATGATTTCAGTCAAATATATATATTTAAAGCCTGTCATTATTGGAAGTGATTAATGCATCAGGACAGAAATCGCTAATTTATTCTCCAGGAACAAGACTGTTCTATTTCCACATGACAGCTCACAAGTGATGTTTACAGTACACAGTAAACTGATACATTCCTAAACGCTGGCCATGAAATTGCACAAACTTTCACAACCTGGCTTCATGTTTTAACTGTGTTTTATATTAACTCATTCTAACCAGCGAAATTCCGTGTGTTTGAACTAGTGGCTGAGAAATGAAATAAGTATATGTCAATTATAATAACCTAGTGGTCAACTCCCTCTTCCGCCGCCACCGTCCCCCCCCCCCCCCCCACCCCACAGCCCCCCCCCCCCCCCCCCCCCGATAAATAAATAAAATTTTGAATACATTTCAAATGGAAGCAGTGTGGAATGTGTCATCCATTGTTGACATTCTTCTCTTGTACTCCCTTCTGAGTAGCGTAGTTAATCCAAATTACGTTCTAGATGTAATAAACTAAAATCAGGAGAGTTATGTGTATGACTTCTAAGATTATTCAACGGGGTTGAGCTGTTTATATTTCAATGCAAGAAGTGTTACAAACAAGGCAGATGAAATAAGGGCACAGACAAACGCATGGTAGCACGATGTTGTTGCTACGTATAACGGAAACCTGGCTAAAGGGGCGCCGAAATTGACAGCTCAACATCCTTGAATATAGAGTTTTCAGGTAGGATAGTGTAGGTGACAGAAAAAGTGGGTAGCATTATTGGTTGAAGAATCAATTACAGTTGCGAGAAAGGATGATATACGAAACGGTTAACAGATGAGGCTTTATGGGTTGATCTTAGGAATAAAGAGGCAATCACACTACTGGGGGTGTACTGCAGACCCCCAAATAGTAAGAGATAGAAGAACATATATGTAGACAAATTTCAGCTTGTAGGAATAAGAGGGCAATAATAGTAGCAGACTTTAACTATCCCAAAATCAATTGTGAGTCAAGCAATATTAGAGGCATTGAGGGTGAAAAATTATGTACTGTGTCCAGGAATTTTCTTAAACAATACATTACAAGCCCAACGAGAGCAGACGCAATTCTAGATTTTCTCTTGGGAAATGAAGATGGGCAAGTGGGTGAAGTGAAAGTGAGCGACCATACGGGGGATAGTGACCTCGATTCAGTTAGATTTGGTATTATTATGGAAAAGGACAGAGATAAATCAGGAGTAAATGTTTTAAACTGGGGGAAGGCAAATTTTACAAAACTGAGAAATGATTTGACTGAGGTGGACTGGACAAGACTGCTAAAGCATAAATCAGTGGTAAACCAGCGGGAAGCACTAATAGGTGAGGTCCTAAGGACGGCATGGTAACACAGTAGTTAGCACTGCTGCCTCACAGCGCCAAGGACCCGGGTTCAATTTCCAGCTTGGGTCACTGTCTGTGCAGAGTCTGCACGTTCTCCCCGTGTCCGCCGGGTGCTCTGGTTTCCTCCCACAGTCCAAAAGACGTGCTGGTTAGGTGCGTTGGCCACGCTAAATTCTCCCTCAGTGTAACCAAACAGGTGCTGGAGCGTGGTGACTAGGGAATTTTCACAGTAACTTCATTGCAGTGTAATCTACTTGTGACACTAATAATAAACTTTAAAAACTTTACAAAGCAGACATGTCCCTCCACAAATAGGAATAGTACTGGCAAATCTCGAACCCAATGTTGTTTAGACAAATACAGGGGAAGATGCAACAGAAAAAGAAAGCTTATGATAGTCACAAGAAACTTAACACTGCCAATAGCCTAGAGGAGTACAGAAAGTACAGGGATCAAGTAAAAAAAGAAATCAGAGGGCATGAAATAATATTAGTAAGCAAGATAAAGGAAACCCCAAGATAGTTTATTAGTATATAAAGAGCAAAAGGATAGTTAAGGAGAAAGGGGACCTATCCAAGGTGGAGAAGAGAACTTGTGTGAAGATGCAGAAGATATGGGAAGAGTTTTAAATGAATTTTTGTCTCCATATTCACAAAGGAAAAGGATGATGTGGATACAGTAATCCAAGAGGAGCAGCGTGGAATATTGGATAAAATAATCATAATGAGAGGAATTGTTAGAGTAATTGGAATCCATGGCTGGATGTTGAAGGAGGTCAGGATAGAAATAGCAGATGCCCTGAGGATTATTTTCCAATCTTCACGGGAAACAGTTGAGGTGCTAGAGGAATGCAAATATGGTTCCGTTGTTTAAAAAGGTACAAAGAAAATGTCAAGCAATTATAGACCAGTTAGTCTTACTTCGGTCATGGGCAAATTATTAGAATCAATCCTGAGAGATCGGATAAATTCACTTAGAAAGGCATGGATAGTCAGCGTGACTTTGTTAAGAAGGCCATACCTTACAAATTTGATCGAATTCTTTGAGGAAGTGACAAGGAGGATCATAAGAATCATAAGAACTAGGAGTAGGCAATTCAGCCCCTCAAGACTGCTCCACCATTTAATAAGATCATGGCTGATCTCATTTCAGCCTCAACTCCACTTACCTGCCCATTCACTTAGCCCTTCAAACCCTAACTAATTAAAAATCTGTCCATCTCTTCCTTAAATTTACTCAAAGTCCCGGCATCCACCACACTCTGGGATGATGAATTCCACATACTCACGACCCTCTGAGAGAAGTAATTTCCCCTCATCTTTTTTAAAAAGTTTATTAATTAATGTTGCAAATACGCTTACATTAACACTGAAATGGAGTTACTGTGAAAATCTGGTAGTCGCCATACTCCAGCATCTGTTTGGGTACACAGAGAATTTAGCCTAGCCAATGCACCTAACCAGCATGTCTTTCAGACTGTGGGTGGAAACCCACACAGACACAGGGAGAACATACAGACTCTGCACAGACAGTGACCCAAGCCAGGAATTGAACCCGGGTCCCTGGTGCTGTGAGGCAGCAGTGCTAACCACTGTGCCACCATGTCACCTATCAGTTTTAAAATCTGCTACCCTAAAACTATGACATCTTGTTCTATATTGCCCTACTACAGGAAACATCCTCACCACGATTACTTTGTCAATCTCCCCTCATTCTTCTAAACTCCAGGGAGTATAGGCCTAAACTGCCCAATCTCTCTTCATAAGTCAACCTCCTCATCTCTGGAATCAATCTAATGAACCTCCTCTGAACCATCTCCAATGTGACTACACCCCTCCTCGATTAAGAGGACCAAAACTGTACACAATATTCTAAGTGCAGTCTCACTAATGCTTTGTACTGTAGCAGCAACACTTCATTTTTATATTCTATTCCTTTAGCAATAAGTACCAAGATTCTATCTGCCTTCCTTATTATTTGCTGTACTGGCATACTAGTTTTCTGCGATTCATGCTCGAACACACAAATCCCTCTGCCCCTAAGCACTATGAAGTTTCTCTCCATTTAGATAATAATCTGCCTTTGCATTTTTCCTACCAACATGGATAACCTCACATTTATCCACATTAAACTCCATCTATCACATTTTGCCTCATCCACTTAACCTATCCATATCCATTTTATTTTATTTTATTCTCACAACCTACTATCCCACCTACTTTGGTGTCATCTGCAAATTTGGCTATGATGCCTACTGTCCCTGCATCCAAGTCATTAATATAGATTGTAAATAATTGGGGCTTCGAGGACCGAACTCTGTGGCATTCCACTAATTACATCTTGCCAACCTGAGAGACCCATTTATCCTGGCTCTCTTCTTTCTGTTGGTTACCCAATCCTCTATCCAAGCTAATAACTTACCCCTAATTACATGTGAACTAACCTTGTCTAACCTTATCAAACACCTTCTGGAAGTCCAGATATACAACATCTATCCATTTATCAACATCTTTGGGCAGCACAGTGACACAGTGGTTAGCACTGATGCCTCACAGGGCCAGGGACCCAGGTTCGATTCCTGGCTTGGGTCACTGTCTATGTGGAGTTTGCACATTCTCCTCTTGTCTGCGTGAGTTTTCTTCGGGTGCTCCAGTTTCCTCCCACAGTCCAAAGATGTGCGGGTTAAGTGGATTGGCCTTGCTAAATTGCCCCTTAGTGTCAGGGGGACTGGCTGGGGTGGGTGCATGGGGTTATGGGGATAGGGCCTGGGTGGAATTGTGGTCGGTGCAGACTAGATGGGCCAAATGGCCTCCTTCTGCACTATAGGAATTCTACAGGATCCCCATTATTCACGTTGCTTGTTGTATTGATTATAGAATCAGTGCAGAAGGAGGCCATTCAGCCCATCGAGTCTGCACTGATGACAATCCTACCCAGGCCCTATTCCCATAACCCCACATATTTACCCTGCTAATCCCCCTGACACTAGGGTCAATTTAGCATGTCCAATCAACCTAACCCACACTTTGGAGTGTGAGGGGAAACCGGAGCACCCGGAGGAAACTCATGCAAACATGGGGAGAAAGTGCAAATTCCACACAGTCAGTGACCTGAGGTCGGAATTGACCCAGGTCCCTGGCGCTGTGAGGTAGCAGTGCTAATCACTGTGCTACCAAGCCACCCATCTTCAAAGAACTCAAGCAAATTAGTCAAACATGATTTACCCTTCATAAAACCATGCTGACTCTGATGGATTGCATTTCGACTTTCTAAATGTCCTGTTATTACTTCCTTTATAATGGATTCTAACAATTTCCCAACAACGGATGTTGAAATAATTGGCTTGTAGTTTCCTACTTTTTGCCTCCCTCCCTTTTTAAAAAAGGCAATGAGGATAATGCAGTGGATGTTGTCTACATGGATTTTAGTAAGGCATTTGACAAGGTCCTATAAGGCAGACTGGTCAAAAAAATAAAAGCCCATGGGATACAAGGTAATATAGTGAATTGGATCCAATGTTGGCTTAGTAACAGGAAACAAAGGGTAATGGTTGATGGCTGCCCTTGCGAATGGAAAGCTGTTTCAAGTGGTGTTCCACAGGGCTCGGACTCCTGCTGTTTGTTTTCTGTATTAATGATTTGGACTTGAACATGGGGGGCACAATTGGGAAATTTGCAGATGACTCAAAAATTGGCCATTTGGAGGATAGCTATAAGCTCCAAAATGACATAGATGGGTTGGTGGAGTGAGCAGGAAAGTGGCAGATGGGATTCACCTCTGTTAAGTGTGAGGTAATGCATTTAGGGAGGTCAAACCTAAATGCATTACGAAAAGGATATACACTTGGGAATATACTGAGAGAGCTAGATGAAGTGAGAGATCTTAGTGTGCAAGTGCACAGATCCCTAAAGATAGCAATACATTAGGTAAGGTTGTAAAGAAGGCATATGGAATGCTGTCCTTCATTGGTAGAGGTATAGAATACAAAGGTACGGATATAATGATGAAACTGTATAAGACACTGGTGAGGCCACAACTGTAATATTGTCTGCAGTTCTGGTCACCACATTACAGGAAGGAAGTAATTGCCCTGGAGAGAATGCAGAGAAGATTTATTGGAATGCTGCCAGGGCTGGAGAATTGTTGCTACGAGGAGGGGTTAGGGTTGTTTTCCTCGGAACAGAGAGACAGAAGGGTGATATGATTGAGGTATACAGAATTGTGAAGGTAGAGATAGAATAGACAGGAGGAACCTGTTTCCCTTGACAGAGTTCAAACACCAGGAATCATAAACTCAAGCTAAGTGGCAGAAGGATTAGAGGGGACATGAGGAAGAACTTTTTTATGTAGAGGGTAGCGAGTGTCTGGAATTCACTGCCTGAATTGGTTAAGGAGGCAGAGACCCTAAACTCTTCAAAAGTACCTGGATCTGCACAATATGTGCTGTAAGTTGCTGGGCTATGGGTCGTGTGCAGGAAGATGGGATTAAAAAGGGCACCTGGGGTGTTTTTGTGTCGGCATGGACAAGATATGTCAAATGGTCCCCTTCTATGCTGTATCATTTCTATGGTTCTATTTTACTGAGGAGAAATCCAACCAATCTGTCTCAAGCAATGACACCTACATATACTTTACCTCCTGGTTCTGTGTACACACTTTAATTTTCAAAATTTGCATTTATTTTCACTTGTTGGGGCCGCTTAGCCCAGTTGGCTGGAGAGGTGGTGTGTGTGTGTATATATATATATATATATATATGTATAACGTCAACAGTTCTGGCTGACGTGCCACCCCATCCCCAGAGTGGAAGGCAACGGGATACCACTAGTTATCCAAAAAAAACTACCAAATAATTGACTCGAGATGACTCATTGGCAGATAATGAGCCAAGGACTTGCCTTCAGACGGACCATGAATGAATGGATTTCTCATGTAACGAGTTTACAAAATGGCTTCCTGGCAATATTGAATGCCAAAACAGAATGAGAAAGATGTATGTTCCATTAGCATGCCTCTGAATTCACAACACTGGAAAGAAGTAAATATAACCACTTTTTTATATGTACGCCAGATATCTGTATTACAATTCTGCTCCTTAATAACGTACTTCGAGGTGAAAACCGACATTACCTTTTGTAACCCACAGTCAGACAGGAAATTGAATGAATCCTAAATGATTGTGCTAATTGCGAAATGTGAGGGCACATTATCACTGCGTGGACCTCCATTATCCCCACATCTCTACTGTTGGTTGATAGCTGGCCTCAGATCGCAATTCGATCGCTTAGAACCGTTTTAACAACAATGAATAAATAATAGCCCCATTCAAATCACAGATAATTTTAACTGTTAAATTAAAACTGACACTTGTTTATATACATTTACATCAATTAATACTTAATCCTGATAGAAACACTAATATTCAAAAACAGAGTTAACATGTCAGCTATCCAGCAAGACTGCGTGACCACTTATTGTATTTGCTCGCAAAATATCTCCCAGGGCATACATTTGTTTAGTAATAATCATCCAAGCCTGCTTTTAAACTGGAACTCGATCATTTTGTATACCATTCAATAGGCGGAAGCTCGGGTTTTAATAAATGAAACGTGAAAAGAGTGGAAGCAGATCAGCATTAAACCAACCATTGGAATTAATACTGTGTTAGTTCTACTCGTCAATTACATCATTGCATTAAATTAGTGACATTATTTCATCTTGCAGTACCATTGAAGTTATTAACCCTTCGGTATTTCCTTTGTTTATCGCCGCAAAGAGTGTTCTTCGTCGGCAAAGCTACCGGCAAAAGTAAACCTCAGCCAAAAATCGCAGTTTCTACTGCAGCAGAAAAAGATACATAGAAACAATTTAAAACTGTAATGTCTATATTTTGATCGTCACTCAATTATTTTCTTGTATAATTCTCAACAAGTCTACACTGGCCATTGTATATAATTTTGAAGGAAATAATTAATATGCGAAATATGCTTTGGCGGCGCTTGCTGACACAGATGGTGCTCATTATTTTCTTTCTCAGGGCTCTTGAGATTGAATTCAGCCCACACGTATGATGCCTCTGTCAGTTAACTTGAGTTTGAAGTCTTAACTAAGTTCCTAATAAATGCAGGTCTATTTTTAATCCATAATTCAACACGAAATACCAGCCATGCGTCATGCAACTATCATAACGGCGTCTATTCAACAAAACAAAGGGAAAACATCACAATGAGGCAGAAGAGGCCGCTCTTCTCAATTCAGACTGGGGAGCTTTCCTTTGCGTCTTGGTGCTGCTCTGCCTGGCATGCGAATGCCTGATTCCAACAATAATAACAAAAGGGGAAAACGTCCATTCTCCTCCAGTGTTATTTCTCACGTCTCCCTTTCCAAGGAAGTAAAATGCTGATGGACTTCGAATCATATTGGGATCTTCTTTGGTGATCTCAAAATGATATTACCAAAATAGAGATCAGTTGCATTATTCTGACTCAGGTTTGAAGTCTCTAAATAGCGCATACATTTTCCCGAATGACAATAGTGATTGCGATATACTACGAAAGACAAGGTAGCTCGCCAAGTACCAACTACCGAATGAAAAATCCTAAATTTGCCTGTGTAGCACTTTCCATGTGTCTTGCGTTTACTGTTGTCAACGGATATTTGAACCTTGTGAGATTTTACAAAATGGAACAGAGACAGATACATTTAACCACGAAGTAATTTACGGTTATCTGAACCACTGATCTGTATAGCTATACTCAAGACAATGCCAATATCATACTTTACGTGTCACCATAAATCTAAACATTGCATTTGTTAAACTGAAAGTGAATATTTAACAAGTTGATCGAGTAGATTTAAATATTTGTTTTAAAACAGAATAGGCAATAATTAAATGAAGCTCATAGCAGAGACATTCCCAGAGTAAACAAAGAAAAAATGCTGCCTGCTATTTGCACATGAACCCAATCGATAGAATAGGACCTGGCGGGGAGCATAAATTATTCACTGCCAGTAAAACAAACATTATGAATCTATCATATTAAACCATGAACTTCCCTATGTTCCAGCCATGCATCATGCAACTGGAATTTAAGAGGTTAATTATGACATTACTGCCTTTTGACCCACCAACTATGACAGAATATAGTTTTAATAACTACCTATTACCTTTACAGTCGTTTTCCATTTAGAAAACCTCAACAGTTTAGTATCGATGATTGATTAGTTAATCATGAACCATATTTCTCACGTGCATATTATTGGATGATCTAGGCAGTAGTCTTTTGAAATTGGTTTCGTAACAAAGGCGAAACGGACACCTGGGACAAGGGAACCCAATTAGAATATTGGGATAAAAGCAATACAGGACTCAAAAAAAGCACCAACCAATCCAGATCTCATTAAATCCAAATGAAATAAATGGATAACTGGTGCTGTATAATAAATCATTTACTATCATTGAACTGGTATAGCTTTATAAAACTAAAACATGAAATTATTTGTACTGTACCTAAATGAACGGACTGTGCAGTAAACAATGTCATTTTTAATAGTACAGTATGTGACAGTGCGCAAACTTCCCAATGCTTATCCTTTATAAAAGTATGTCACTGTTAAGAACGTTATTTTAATAAGCACATTTAAACATATTACTATAATTTTGCATCGCGGGGGAAAAAATGTTCAGGTCAATCTGATGAACACTGACTGCAATTAAACGTTAAAAATGAAATTACCACTTCACTCTAATAAATGTGTTTAACATCATAATGCTACTTCCAACATTTAAACTTTGTTTCTGCACTGATCGCATTACTCAATGAATATGTTTAGACTTTTCCCCAAAGGCAGATACATATATAACATTAGGGTGGTCGTCTGAAACAGATAAATAAAACCTGAGACCCTATCAGTACATAAACTGACAGACCTCCATGGTGTACTGGTTAAATGTCGATAGCGTCCAGTTAAGCGTAACAAGTTTTCGCAATTCTAAATCTGCATTTGCAATAACGGTAAAGCTCAACAAATATTGAAATTCAGGTGTACAGCCCTTCTCTTCAAAACTACAGGGAATAGAATGGTAATAGAATTCTGTACTGTCAAGCTTAACACTGAAACAATACGTTATCATAATTCATCTTTCTTAAAAAGGAATACTGCAGAAGCCAAACATTTCTTCCCAGATGGCACACTGCATGTTTGTATTTAAATGTTGGTGTTCCAGTCTCTTTCAAAGTAGCCCAGGAAATCACAACATCAAGATGGAATTTTAATCCCATGGTCAAGACAGACAACAGCAGCATTAATAGTTGTCCTTTACTTTGAATCTTTGCACTGGATGCATCTAAAGAACGCCCTGGGGGAGTGGAAATGACAGCATGCGAACTTCAAACAAGTTTGTGTGTTATGAATGAAATAATAGCGTTTCAAATTAACCGAAGTACTGCTTACCATTTCTGTGTGTACAGCAAACACTTTGCATTCAAAAACGATGCAGATTAGGCATATACACGCTCTTCACTTGTTGTATTTGAACTACACAGCCAGAAAATTGCTGTGGTCTGTTTTGACTTGAAGTACAATAAATAACGGGCAATAACAGCATTTGGAACGTGCTGCGACTGGACAAGTAACTTTGTAGCAACGATAAACTGCCACATTTGAGAGCTACTTACTTGCCAATGTCCCCTGTGTGTCTCGCAATATCACCCGATTTCAGCGGTGTCATTGAGTAGCAGCAACTTCGTGCACCGCCGCCACTATGATACAGCAGAAAACATTGACTCAGCCCTGTAGCTGAATGGCCCAATGTGAGAATTCTATTGTTCCTTTCTGCATCAACCTTCCTGGGAAGGTTTTACGGTGATTGCAATTTCCAATATTGCTATTTGATGCAAATAACTCTCGAGCTGACTGAGGGGTCGACTGAAAGCTTAACATGAGACAAGCAAGAATCAACATAATTGTACAAATCTCTGCCCACTGTGACTGATATTGTAATGTGGGCTCGCAAAACACATGAGAAAACTTTCGAAGTCCCCAATTCACTGGAGAAATAATTTGACGGGAGAAAGAATTAGATTGGAGCGTATATTGTAATAGGATGTAATTGCCATATTAGCTGGATCAAAAGTAAAACAACGCCCTTTGTAATCAACTATCTGATTGACCTAACAGACAACATTGGCAACTTGCATAATTCATTAATAGTTAGCATGAAGGAGAAATACATGTATGCTCAGCTAACGGCGAGGATTTGAACCTTTATTACCAGTGGAATCACATAAGACAGGAAGTAGATTTTGCGATAAGGTTTATCTCCCGATTGGGGTTCATAGTTGCTGATTGTTGGTATTTTAACACATTTTCCATGTGTAGATGGATGGGCATTCGCTCAAGCAATCATTTTAAAGCACTGAATTAAGTATTATGTCGTTTTGATTCCAATATTGCAATCATCCTGTTAGAATTCACATCAAATGGTATACTTCAGTTGTATGCCTGAAGCACCGTTTGCCAGATATCAGTCCTCTGTGTGCAACTGCAATTAGGACATGGCAGCTCCGCCCTCCCCCCCCCGCCCCCGCCCCCCCCCCCGCCCCCCCCCCCCCCCGCCGCCGCCGCCCCACCGCTTTGAATAACTTACAATTGCCCCATTTATCTTGAAAGTAGACATTCTCAACGCCGAACTCCAGAAGAGTGGGAACACTCTTGCTTCATCAGTAAAGGCCTTTTGGAAATGGTACGGTTTACCATTGCGTTTCGGCTGTCAGTGTACGATATTTTGGAGGACTGTCACTAATGTTAACTCACAATGTTACAAGGTAACAATAAGGTAGTGTCACACAACCTTAAATGTAATCAGTGCCATGGGTGCAGATGTGTCTTTATTATGGGGTTCTCAATGTATTTTTTGACTCGTTAACAAAATCATAGAACATCCTGATTGCCCAGAGAACAGGAATATAGAGATTTCGAGTCGTCGGAAAAATAATTTTAAAAATCCAGAAAACGCTTCTCTCCAATAGAGTGAAATAAAAACAGAAAACGCCGGAAACACTCAACAGGTCTGGCAGCACCTGTGGAGACCTCTTTTTAGGTCAAACCAAGTAAACAAACTCAAATTAAATCAGGACAAAGTAAAAGGGGCAGCTCCCCAAAAAGGAGGGGGGAACAGCCCGAACAGAAATCAAAATGCAAAGGAAACTTAAAAACATCAAATTAAAATGTGGTTATTAGGGTCAATAATGCACCCCAACCCCTGCGGTGCCCAGCGGGCGCGGAAAGCGTCAACCTCGCCCGTGGACACCGCATGCTCCCTCTCCAGGGACACCTGGCCGTGAACGTAGCCGCGGTAGAGGGGAAGACAGTCAGGATGGACGGCCCCCTCGATCGCCCGCTGCCTGGACCGGTAAATGGCGCGTTTCGCCAGGCCCAGGAGCAGGTTCACGAGGAGGTCGCCATCCCGACCCTCCCCTCTCCGCACCGGGTGTCCGTAGATCAGGAGCGTGGGACTGAAGTGCAAACAAAACATCAATAAAAGGTTCTTCAGGAAAACATAAAGGGAGTGCAGCCTAAGACACTCAACATAGACATGGTCCACGGACTCCACAAGGCCACAGAAAGGGCAGTCTTCGGAGCCCGTGAACCAGTGAATCCTACGGTTGTGCGGAACTGCTGCATGCATCACCCTCCACCCCAGGTCCCCGACGTAATTGGGGGAGATCCCTCCGTAGAGGGACCTCCAGCGGGGACCTCCGCCGCCCGGCGGCAACAAGGCCCGCCAAGGTGTATCCGGGCGACACAGCACCTGTGGAGAGAGAAGCAGAGTTAACGTTTAAGGTCAAGGACCTTTCTTCAGAAGCCTGCTTTTGTAATAATGGTGAACTGAAAAGCACAACTCAAATTGGCTTCTCAATGTTCGTTAAGGTCCTTCCAGTTAGTCGGTAATCTTGTTGAAAATCCGCTTTAGGAGCAGAAATTATATCGGTGTGCTCTCTCCGTCCAGAAAGGAAATGATTCCCCGCGCACACCTACCTCCAACACCATTGCGGTAGGATTGTAGGTTAACTCTAGGACTCTAAAAAGCACAAATGAAAGTGTGTTCATAGCGCACAGTATTTCACCAAAACAATGATGCATGTGAATAGTAGAAATATCGGAGTCATTCACTTACAGATACCTGTTGCCTATTGGGTGTTAATCGTTCATGGATAATTTGATATTTGCAAATAAGGAAAAGTAAAAACGGAAAACGGTTTAGTAGCTAACGGCCTCGTGCCTACAATTGTGAGCAGGGTTGTAACATTGTTCAGTATTAAAGAGATAGGATAGTCAATGCAATTTGATATATGCTAAACCATTGTCCTCCAAATCGCCTTCAGCCATGCTAGGGAACCAAAAGATCTCGAGGCAAACGTGATAAATTACACACTCTGTGACTGTGACCTCTCTGCTGATGTCCTCTCATTTGGTTCCACTATTTTCTATCTGATCAAAGCCAGAACATTTTCAGCAATTCCTGCCGCTACACCAATTCCAGAGTACCCCAAAGATCTATTCTTGGCCTTCTTTATCCACATACTGCTCCATCATGGCACCATCCACAGACATGGGGTCACCTTCAACGCGACATCAGCTCTACCACTTCACCCACCTCTCTTGACCCCGTCCACATGGGATGTGAGCATCGTTGGCAAGGCCAGCATTTATTACACACGAGAAGGTGGTGGTGAGTGGCCATCTTGATCTGCTGCACTCCATGTAGTGGAGGTACACCCACTGTGTGTTAGGTAGGGAGTTCCAGGATTTTGACCCAGCAACAATGAAAGGACAATGATATATTACCAAATCAGATTGTGTTCCCATGTGACTGCTATCCTTGGCCTCTAGGGATAAAGATTGTAAGTTTTGAAGGCACTGTCCAAGGAGTCCTGGTGAGTTGCTGCAGTGTTCCCTGTAGATGGTACAAACTGCTGCCACTGTGCATCAGTGATGGAACAAGTGAATGTTTAAGATGGTGGATGGGTGCCAGATAAGCTAGTTGCTTTGAAGTGGATAGTATTTTGAATCTCCACAGGCATCTGGGTTGTCAGTGGTCTAGTCATAGGACTGGACTTTCCTATTTGGGTGAGATTTCCCATTGTCACAATCCTGCCTCCTGGGGGTGGTGGAGTAGTGGGGTTAGACTGGATTTGGGGCAGCTACTTCCCAAAGCAGATCTGAGGTGGGAATGAGACTGGTAATAGTTGAGGGAGGCAGATTAAAAAGTCTGTCTCAGTTTGCTGGGACACCAGACCGGTTCTATACATCATTGTTAGGCCCCTAGTACATGGTCTCCCATCACACCCATTCCCATGCTCCCCTTACCCCCTACTCACTTCACTTCCACCTGCCTCCACCCAACCTCAACACTTCTTTAGCTCAATGACTCTTCATATCCCCCTGCCCTCCATACCCCCATTCTTCCATATCCCCCCTCCATACTCCCATGTCCCAATACCTTCCCATTTTTCCCTGCCCTCTCCATACTCCCACCAACCTATACCCCTTGCCCCCTCTATCTCCCTCTACTTTTCCCATGTGCATAGAATCATAGAAATCATAGAAACCCTACAGTGCAGAAGGAGGCCATTCGGCCCATCGAGTCTGCACCGACCACAATCCCACCCAGGCCCTACCCCCACATATTTACCCGCTAATCCCTCTAACCTACGCATCTCAGGGGCAATTTTAACCTGGCCAATCAACCTAACCCGCACATCTTTGGACTGTGGGAGGAAACCGGAGCACCCGGAGGAAACCCACGCAGACACGAGGAGAATGTGCAAACTCCACACAGACAGTGACCCGAGCCGGGAATCGAACCCGGGACCCTGGAGCTGTGAAGCAGCAGTGCTAACCACTGTGCTACCGTGCCGCCCTATGTGCAGTCTTTATGATGCCCATAAAATTGTCAATATAAACAGCTATTCAAAAGCCACACGAAAATATTTAATCCTTTTTAGGAGCTCATAAAGCTATCAATTAAACACACGGCCATTTACGCTCTACCTGAAAAAAGTCCCTTAATCGTATTAAGTGGTCATAAAACTGCAAAAATTTTAAAAATGGCCATTCAAAAGCTCCTTCAAAATATATATAATAATTTTACAAGCTTATAAAATTGCCAATCTAAACAAAGATCACTGTCCCCTTGACAGCTGTATCAACACCTCCTATTCAGCTTGGAGTTTGGATTGGGAGCTCAGTCAAGCATTCATAACAAGATTCCATTGCACAGCAGTGTCAAAAAAGCCTTCAAAGCTGAATACATTAAAGCCTTTGAAGCTGTGGAACTGATGGCTCATCTGTTTGCATTGCTCAAAGCTGAATAAATGGCTGATCTGCCAATCAACAGGAAGATCAAAGTGCAGGGTGCATGTAAAACTGTAAAATCTGAATCTCAATACTGTTCAATGCAGAAGAGCACTATATCCACTGGATAAATTAATCTAATGCATCTGACTTCCCACTTTCACAATGCTAGTCAATTTAATGGTCACTTACCTTTTCTAAACAAAGCCCGATAATGAATTAATGAATCCTACTGAATTAAAGCACACTTAATTTATCATTAATTATGATATCACATTATGATATCACAGAAATCATAGAAACCCTACAGTGCAGAAGGAGGCCATTCGGCCCATCGAGTCTGCACCGACCACAATCCCAACCAGGCCCTACCCCCACATATTTACCCGCTAATCCCTCGAACCTACACATCTCAGGACTCTAAGGGGCAGTTTTTAACCTGGCCAATCAACCTAACCCGCACATCTTTGGACTGTGGGAGGAAACCAGAGCACCCGGAGGAAACCCACGCAGACATGAGGAGAATGTGCAAACTCCACACAGACAGTGACCCGAGCCGGGAATTGAACCCGGGACCCTGGAGCTGTGATGCAGCAGTGCTAACCACTGTGCTACCGTGCCGCCCAGCTACCGTGAAGTTAGCAATGACTTTTAATGGAAGTTTTTTTTAGTTTATTTATTATTGCCACAAGTAGGCTTGCATTAACACTGCAATGAAGTTATTGTGAAAATCCCCTAGTTGCCACCTGTTCAAGTACACTGAGGGAGATTTAGCATGACCAATGCACCTAACCTGTCAACTGTACCTGTCAAAGGGTTCCCAACACCAGAATAGACTCCCCCCTCCCCCCCCCCCCCCGCCCCACACCCCACCCCCCGGCTCTGCCATCATTCACATCTCTAAGCTGATAAGAGCCACATCTCCTTCAGAACCTGGTCTGATTCCATCTGAAATCTTCATGCCCACAATGGAGTGAGGATCAGGATTGCAGTGTGTGGGCTTATGATTCCCTTCACCCTTAATAATACCACACAATAGGAATGGAGTGGGAATCCCAGAATTGGGTTCTACCTGTCTTGTTTTCTCCAGCCCAATTTGCATTCGCCAGATGTCAGGTCAACAAAATCCAGCCTATAGAGTCATTATGGCACAGAAGGAGGACATTCCATCCATTGAGTTCATGCCGGTTCTCTGTAGAACAATCCATTTGGTCCCATTCCCTACTCTGTTGTAAATTAATTTTTATTAAGAGCTCATCCAATTTTTTTTAGAAATCGTTCATTGTCTCTAGCTGTGGCCTAACCAGAACTTGGTGAAGATTCAGCATAACTTCCCTATTTTGTTCACAATATCTCTACTTATGAAGCCCATTACCCCATTTGCTTTCCGATTTACTCTGCCAATATGTCCTGCCACCTTCAAAGATCAATTCTTTTGAGCCTCAAGATTATTCTGTTCCTGTACACACTTTAGAACTATGACACCCTGGGCGGGACTTTCTGGTCTTGGGGCGAGTGCGATCAACAGACCTTTGCATTGTCCTGTCCCACCCATAACATTCCTGTGGCAGAAGGGATGGGAAAATTCCACCCTAACTCTCTATTGCCTCTCCCTATCGTTAAAATCCATCACTTCATATTTCTCTGTTTTAGATTCCATCTGTCCATTCTGCTAGCTTATTTATCTCATGCTGCAGGTAATTGGCGTCATCCTTAATGTCTGTCCCATCTCCAAGTCTGGTATCACTGGGCAAATTTTGAAATTTTATCGAGCATTGAACCTTGGGGAATACAACTGTTTACCATCCTGGAGTATGAGAAACAACCATTTATCTCAAATCGCTATTTCTGTCCTTAAATCAATCATTTACACAGTTGACACTGGCACTCCTATTCCATGCGCCTTAATTTTGTTAACCAGTCTTTTATGTGGTACTTTGTCAAAGGTTTTCTTAAAATCCATATGGCCAACATCCTTTGCTTTTCCATCAACCTTCTCTGTTACTTTAACAAAAAGTAAATTAGTTAAGCACAATCTGAGTTTTACAAATTTGTGCTGGCTTTCCTTACTAACTCAAACCTCTCCAAGTTCCTGTTCATTTTTCCCACGATTATTGTTTCTAGGGTGCCAGTTAGCTTAGTTGGTTAGATGGCTAGCACGTAGTTCAGAATTACACCATCAGTGCTGGTTCAATTCCTACTCTGAGGTCAACTTGGGATCTGCCTCTTTGCCCTGCCCCGAGAGTAGAAAGCAATTGTAAACCATCACTGGAAAACACTGCCAAGAAAATGCTCAAAATGAAGCATCCAAAGGCAAGGATCTGCCTTCAGGCAAAGCATACAAGAATGAATGAATTCTTTCTAAAGCCTTACCCACCACAGATGTGAAACAGCTCATAGTTATTAAGAATGTTCTTACACCCCTTTTAATAAGGGTTTGACATTCTCCAATTCTCTGCCCCCTCCTCCCGTACCTAGAGAAGATTATCTTTCCTTTAGTGATGCAAGCCAGCCTGTGCTGATATTTTAACCACTCTATGCACACAGCCAGAATTTCGAATACAACTTTTTATCAATTTTTCACTTCTTCCATTACCTCCAGCATCTCCACTCTACTAATATTTTTGCTAGCATCATTTTCCTTAGTAAACACCCGTACACAGTATTTATTGAAGTATTTTAATGAACGTAGCCCAGTGTCTCTCAGCATATATCACCCTCTATGTCCCTAATAAACCACACCTCACCTCATGCCAGTCAAATATTTTTGAGTTGCCTTCTATATTAACTGGTATTCTATTTTCATATTCTCTCTTTGCCAGTCATATTTTCCTTTTCATTTCCCATTTAAACTTTTTCTTTTTGGCCTGGTCCTCATTTGAAGAATTCATTTGACATGCATCGTACACCCTCTTTTTTTTCCAGCATTTTCTCTATTTCTCTTGTTATCAAAGCAGCCTTGGCTGTGGTTCCCCTACCTTTCACCATAATGGAATGTACCTGGCTTGTACCTGAAAGACCATTTCCTTAAAGATCAGCCATTGCTCCATTACAGTTTTTCCTGACAATATTTAGTTCCATTTTACATTGGCTCGATCCCCTCTTGTCCCACTGAAATTAATTTAGGTGCTGTCCCAACACAGTCTACTTGCTTCAATGGGTGTTTGGAGCTTAGAGAGTCATCTCTTGACAGGCAATTCACTAAGCAATGCAGCAAACCCAGTGAAGAAGATACCAGTCTTTTGCATCACAAGTTGGAACATAAGAACCATGTTTGGACACCAGATCAGAAACACCATGGCATATTATGAAGCCAGTCTAGACCCCAACAAAATGTGAGGAAAGGTTGCTTTAGTCCAGGAGTAATTCCACTGACAAATTAGGGATCTTTTCAACAAAACAAGCTTTATTCAGAATACAGTTTAAGTATAACGCTAACAAAATGAAGGTTAATTGAACAATTTTTAAACATGAAAAGAAACAACTCTTAACTACTAGCTTATTACTATTCAGTTCCAATTAAGCAATATTTCTCTTATCGATTTAAACCCCACTTTAAAAATAATTAGCAAATCAAGTCATATTTGCTTTAACCTTTGTTAATCACTTTGGAGGTGGCAGAGCAATTTTGTAGAGAAATACAGCTGCTTGTAGGCTGCTATCTTTAAATATCCCTCTCCAGCAACTGAACTCAGAAAGCTCTTTTTCTCAGCTACAAACCTAGCTCCTTCCATTTCTAATAACACATGACTTTATGACCCTGTATACTTAACTCACCTTTTCATTACTTTAATCAAGAAAACATCCCAAGGATCCTCTTCTTTGGTAACCAAAGGCTCATTCAGCCTTCAGCTGAATAAATACTTACATGGCTAAATTGAGTAAGTTTCGTACTTTCCAGCATCTGCTATATACCTCCCTGACAAACTGGCTGTAACAAAACAATGAATCTTAATGCAGTTCCCCCCGAAACATAAAATATGTTAATGGCACAGTATCATCACAACCATCCATTTTAGCATTGCCAATAACCTACAGCATGCAAGACAGCAGTGATTAAAAAACAATTTACATGGCTCAACATGAACATTGCTGCACTGCAAGAAACTAGGTTTACTCAAAGTGGATCCTTTAAAGAGAAATACTATGGCAGGATTTTTCATGCACCACCCTCCCCCCTCTGCCATGGCATGTTTTGTGGCGATAGAGGCAGCCTGTCATTGGTCGGCAGCAGGATCCTGTGGTCCCACTGCTGTCAGTGGGGTTTTCCATTGTTTGCACCCTCCGCCGCTGGGGAACCTGCGGTGGGAGGTCACCATCGGCAGGACCGCAAGATCTCGCCAGCTGGAAAATATTGCCCTACATGTACTTCTGGCAGGGGAACACTCAAGAGGCAACACTTGAGCATGGAGTAGAATTTTGCAGCAAAATCTCTACCATTAGCATGATTTAACATTCCACAGAAAGATCAGAGAGACTTCTTACTCTTTGTTTGTCAACAAACATGGGCCAAGTTAATCTCATGTGCATCTATGTCCGGACATCAAATCCACCCCAGATGTCAAGGATTAATTCTGAGGTATTGAGTTGATGGCAAGCTGTTCAACTTGACAAGATTGTGCACCAAGACCAAAGTGTGTAATTGTCCTAGTCCGTGAGTTGCTGTTTGCTGATGACAACATGCGGGCATCCCATACTGAAGTTCACTTGCAACAGCTTGTAGATCGGTTCTCCTGGACCTGCAAGGTGTTTGAACTGACAGTCAGAATCCAGGAGGCCAAAGTTATGAGCCAGGATGTAGAGACTCCACTTCCCATCAACATTAACAACCTCACTTTGGAGGTCGCCAACAGCTTCACATACCTTGTATCAACAATTACCAGCAACCTGTCCCTTGATGCCAAAATCAGCACGAGGATGCCGAGGATGCAGATCTGTCATATCAAAACCGAGACGTCAAATGTGGACTGACAGCAAATAAAATAAAAATACAAAGCCCCTTATCTACAATGCTTGTGTTCTCAACATTCTCCTTTAGACCATAAGATCATAAGGCATAGGAGCAGAATTAGGCCATGCGGCCCATCGAGTCTGCTCCGCCATTCAATCATGGCTGATCTTTTTTCTCATCCCCACTCTCCTGCCTTTTCCCCATAACCCCTGATCCCCTTATTAATCAAGAACCTATCTATCTTTGTCTTAAAGACACTCAATGACCTGGTCTCCACAGCCTTCTGCGGCAAAGGGTTCCACAGATTCACCACTCTCCGGCTGAAGAAATTCCTCATCATCTCTGTTTTAAAGGATCATCCCTTAGCCTGAGGTTGTGCCCTCTCGTTCTAGTTGACTGAGTCATGAACAACCTATGCAAGCCAAGAAACGTGGCTGAACAGCTTCCACTTTGGCTGCCTCAGACAATATTGGACATCTCCTGGCAAGACGGAGTGCCAAGTATGGAAGTCCACCGGTATGCCGAGATCCCCAGCATGTTTGCCTTCTTGCTTCAATGGCAACTCAATTGGCTGGGTCATGTGATTAGTATGGATACAGTCTACAGAAAGCTTGCTATTGACTCAAGACCAGCAGATCATCCATGTCTGCAATATAAGGATATCCACAAGCAAGACTTCAAGTTGATTGGGATCGGAGTCATTGCATGGGAAGTCCTCGCTATTGAGTGGAGTGCCTGGAGGAAGTCAGGAAGAGCACGGAAAAAGCAGAGGATGCAAGAAATGATGAGATGGTGGAAAAGAGAGTCCACCAGAGGGAGAAACATCAGTCCACCTCGGGCCAATGCTATTCATCTGTGCCAGCTACGGAATGGATTGCCATTCAAGAATCGGCCTCTACAGTGACAATAGATGTTCAATACAGAAGAAACATACGCTCTGGGCCATCACTATCAGTCCCCACAATTCTGTGTTACCTATTTAAACTTCTTTGTCACTTTCCTTTATTTTTAGACCCACCTTAAAACCCCATTATTTTTTGATCATTCTTCTCAATGTTATTTTTTGAGTTGGCATCCCTTTTTGTCTGATTGTATCCCATGAAGAAGGGGGGAAGTTAAGGATAAGGAAACTCTATCATCTTTTGGAGCGGGAGAGAAAAGGGTGAAGACAAAAGTGTATGAGATAGCATGGACCTGCCAAGGCCCGCGTCACTGTCACATCACTTCAGAGAATGCAACCTTCCATACCAGCACTTCCAATAGGTCTTCCATTTCCTCAGCCAATGACTTTCCCCTAGTGTGGATGACAGATCCCTTAGGGTAATTTTGTATTTAAAGGCATTAAATAAATGCTCGACAAAAGCAAAATATTGCAGATTCTGGAAATCTGAAAAAGAAATAGAAAATTCTGGAAATAACCAGCATCTGTGGAAACTAAAATAGATTTGACATTTCAAGGCCAAGATCTTTCACAAAACTGGGAAAAGTTAGCAACATAATAGGTTTTCAGCAAGTGAAAGATGTTTACAAAACGGTGGAGGTAGGAGGGCTGGTGTTGGGAAAAGAAACAAAAGGAAGGTCTAAGGTGGGTGGAGGGCAGGAGCAATTAAATGACAAAAGGTTTCATGGTGCAAGGCCAAAGGCACAAGTAAAAAGACAAAATATTTGTTAAAAGGAGGTTGAATGGCAGGATAACTGCCATCCAAATGTAAAATAAAGGAGATTAGAGAGAAATGAAAGAAAAAAGAACCCAGCAGAGAAGCTTGTGCTTCTCTGCTGGGTTCTCTCACCTTCAAGGTCCACCTCAAAATTCTCCCTTCCCTACTTCTCTGTCTCCATTTCTGGGGATAGGCTGTCAACTTATACTCACTATAAGCCCATTGACACCCACAGATACACCCAGTTTCCTGGAAGAACATTATGCCATTCTCACAGTTTCTCCATCTCCATGCTACTTCATGCCCTTCTGCTCTCATTCTTTCCATCCCTCCCAGAAGCTTTATAGAGTTTCTCCTCACCTTTCACCTCAATAGATTCATTATTCAATGGATCATCCTCCATCACAGTTTCAGTGAGACCAATTAGTTCAGGGTGCAACAAGCATCTGGACTAGGTTTTGATGAGTAATCCATGGAATCTACTTTGGTGGAATCTGTCATTTATTTTGGGTGTGGTGTGTTCGACCTCAGTTCACCCATTAATTCACATGTACCACATATTTACCCTCAGTATTCAAGTATAAAGACGGATATTGTAAATTATGTTATGCTTACAAATTTGAATGTATCTGCAAAGATATAGTTGGGGTGAAGAAATGGTGACTATTTGAATAATTTTCTTATTTGTATTGAAATCTTTCCAACCATTTTTCTGGCATAATATAGTTCATTTTCTTCTTTAATGAACATTTTATTCTTTGTGTTAAAAGTACACGAGCAGACTCAGGTCAATGTGTTTAGTATTGGTCCTCCACGGTTTAAAAAAAGCATAAAAGTTAGGATCTATCAAGCCAAGCCAGGTTTCACCTTGGGATTAGGCTTGTCCAGTGTCAAATCAGCTGGGATCGTAACAAAGTGGGACTCATCCAGGATTGTAACATCTCCATTTCATTCTTGTTTCCTTCACTTTGCATTCAAATGATTGCACTTCTTCTAAACACATCTTGCGAGTCTTTATTTGTCCCAATCTCTTTAGTTTTGTACCAAGAAACCTTTTGTCATTTAATCTCTCCTGACAACCCCCTATCACAGACCTTCCCTTTTGTGTTACCCCAATGTCTCCCCTTTCACTTGCTCAAAAACTATTACATTTCAAGCTTTTTCCAGTTTGATGAAAGGTCAGAAAGCTGAAACATTGGCCAGAATTCTCCAGTCATTCACGTCCCTCCACCGCTGCCAGCGCGAATGGAGAATATGGCACTCAGCCAAATCTCAGCGGGACTGGAGAATCCCAGCTGCAGGCGAGGTCGGATAATCCAGCCCATTAACTCTGATCTCTTTCCACAGATGCTGCTAGATCTGCTGAATATTTGCAGCATTTTCTGGATTTATGTAAATAAGAAACATTGATTACATTTTGGCTACATAATGCCCTTGTCATATTTTACATTTTATTCCCTTCCCACCATTTTAGAAAGTGTCTTTTCCCAACTATTGAGCACTTTTTAAACATATTTTGACAATGCAGTGGAATTATAGTTGATGAGTTGTTGGACTGAAGCAGTATGACATGGCTTCCTCAGGGGTTCTCAATCCACTGCATTCCAGACGCAAATCAAAATCTTTTATTTTTGCCCTTCACACTGATATGAGTGAAAGAAAATCTGTACCAATTAGTGACTTACAGTATATCTGATAGTTTCAAAGTATCTATAAACAAGTATTTTTTTTATTGCATGTTAGTACTTTATCTGATGTTCTGGTTTCCAGTCCAGTTGTATTTTTTTTTAAGCATACCAAAAGTGCAGCCAGGTAAATGTGATATTAAAATTCAATATACTTATTATAACTAATTAGTTTAAAATATACTACCATAAAAATACTAACCCTTAGGTTTAGTAAAAAAGAGTACACCAGAATGTCTGACGGTTGATAACGTTATGGTGTGCTGGAAGTCATTTCTGAATCCCTGTGGCATCTTAGCACTGATGCCAGGTAACTGCAGGCAGTCATGTTTTATTGTAACCTCTAGCTATCACCAATTCTTGCAGAAAGAGGAAAGAAGAACTATAATCAATGAATTCGTGAATTGGGCTTTCTTACATTCTTTAGGTGGGCTTCACTTCTGATTGGGTTTCTCTAAGATTAAAAATGAATTGGTTACATTTCCATTCCCATATAGTAATGTTATAGAACAGTACAGCACAGAACAGGCCCTTCGGCCCACGATGTTGTGCCGAGCTTTATCTGAAACTAAAATCAAGTTATCCCACTCCCTATCATCCTGGTGTGCTCCATGTGCCTATCCAATAACCGCTTAAATGTTCCTAAAGTGTCTGACTCCACTATCACTGCAGGCAGTCCATTCCACACCCCAACCACTCTCTGCGTAAAGAACCTACCTCTGATATCTTTCCTATATCTCCCACCACGAACCCTATAGTTATGCCCCCTTGTAATAGCTCCATCCACCCGAGGAAATAGTCTTTGAACGTTCACTCTATCTATCCCCTTCATCATTTTATAAACTTCTATTAAGTCTCCCCTCAGCCTCCTCCGCTCCAGAGAGAACAGCCCCAGCTCCCTCAACCTTTCCTCATAAGACCTACCCTCCAAACCAGGCAGCATCCTGGTAAATCTCCTCTGCACTCTTTCCAGCGCTTCCACATCCTTCTTATAGTGAGGTGACCAGAACTGCACACAATATTCCAAATGGGGTCTCACCAAGGTCCTGTACAGTTGCAGCATAACCCCACGGCTCTTAAACTCCAACCCCCTGTTAATAAAAGCTAACACACTTTAGGCCTTCTTCACAGCTCTATCCACTTGAGTGGCAACCTTTAGAGATCTGTATCTTTAACTGTTAGTCCTATTCCAGTTTAAGACAACTCTCTAATGACATTGTCTATGTGAACAATTTTAGAAATGTTTGGGAGTTATGTTTCTATTCAGAAACAATATTTCACATTAATAGCTCACTGAATTCTACTGTGTATTATTTCTGCAGATGATCATGTTTTATTTTAAAATGGAGTGCATTAGGTGAATAGTTTTCTCATGTTTAAGTGTTGTAGCTATATTGAAAATACAGCTGTTAATAAAATTATTGGTTTATCTATGCAGGCAGATTCTTGTTTCTTCAACTTGACAACCATTTACACTAAGTCTAGGAACAATGTCCTAAGTAAATAGCCATTATATATCACAAAGACCCTGAATCTTCAGTTCTCGAGGCTTACCCATTCTGTGGGTTGAGTGGCTATGGGGATTGTTTGTAGTTGGTTGCACTATTTTATTAGATCTAATGGGCTTAATTCCAGTTTGGCTGCATGCACTGTGGGAACCAAATTAACTGCTGAACTTACTTAAAAAAATACTTCAGCAATAAATCTAACACAGAGGATTTTTATGGAGAAAGAAAAGAACTGGAAGATGTACACAAGACAGGCCAGTGAATTAACAAATTGAAAGTAAACTGGTAGCCAGTTATTGCTTTCACAAAATTGATGTATAATGTCTGGAACTATAATATTATTGCATGTTAGATGTCACTCCTAAAATCTAATGCTATCAGCACTGATATGTAGGTAACTGCAGGCGACAATTGTTTTATTGTAACCTCCAGCTAGTGCCAATGTTGAGCTGCTCCTAATCTCGAAAATTAGTGTTATAAAGTATCAGTGCAAATTTGCACAAGGATTTGTTGCATTGCACTGTCAAATCGTAACATGATAACCAGGACAGGCAGAGCTGCACATCGACCTACAAACTGATGTCTTTACTAGAGTATGCTCAACCTCATTAGAACTGAAGTGTGTAATCAGGTTATGGCATTTCTCTTGCAGCTGCTGGAGTGAGAAGATCATATCAATTGTGGATCTTCTAGCTCTGAAACCACCCTGGGATTCAGGGCAGATATGTTCAACCAGAATCTTGTGCAGTTTGACAAGAGCAACACGGACAAATGCTGCTCAGCAGGGAGATAGAACATAGAAAAAATACAGCACAAACAGGCCCTTTGGCCCACAAGTTGCGCCGGTCATGTCCTTACCTACCTAGGCTTTTATATAGGCTTACCTATAACCCTCAATCCTATTAAGTCCCATGTACTCATCCAGAAGTCTCTTAAAAGACCCTATCGAGTTTGCCTCCACCACCACTGATGGCAGCCGATTCCACTCACCCACCACCCTCTGAATGAAAAACTTACCCCTGACATCTCCTCTGTACCTACTCCCCAGCACCTTAAACCTGTGTCCTCTTGTAGCAGCCATTTCAGCCCTGGGAAAAAGCTGCATTGATATTGTTGCAAATGCTGTGGTCACCCTTGTTTTTGTACAGGATCACACAATTTTTGCATTGTAAATATCCTGGGGTATTGCTGCCTCCCCCTCCACCCCATAACAGAGACAAAGAAGTTCATGCAATGCTGCAAGAACGCTGGTTTCCCATGAGTGATGAGTTCAATATCCAGCTCTGACATGACAGGCAAACTCTCCTCAGTTGCTAGCACTTCTTTGGTAACAGTATACTTCCTAGAGTACAACTCAAGGTAGTGTTTCACCTCTCCAACTGTTTAATGCAATCAGTGATGACTTTCTCTGCCATTGATTTCAATGCAGACATTCTCTTTGCTGCTGCTGCTGCCTTTTTGGTCCCTTCATATGTGACCCTAGCATTCCCTGCATTGAAGGAGACCTGGTTGGTCTGGCAAAGCTATAACTGTAGGCACTGGCACAGTGCCTAGCAGCCTATTGGACTTCAAATCCTTAGCGCATTCAGAGTCTTCTCATTTGAGTCTCTTCTGTAATTAATGAACGTGAAGCACTTGGCTTCAATGACAGGTTCTATCACAGTGATGTTAGCCTCGAACCAGAGGACAGCACTATATATTACCTTCAAAGGCCTCACCAAGGCATTCAACCATGTGAGGAGAGGTTGTCAGTTTGAGTTGCGGGATTAAATTGGCTGCCCACCAAAGCTGCTCAATGTGATCTTCTTTTTCCATGACAGGTGAAGTCAGCCCTGATGGGCAACATAGAAACTCTTTGAAATCTGCAGTGCGATCAAACAGAGTTGTTTTCTGACATCAACCTTCCTTGCCATATTCTTTGCTGTTGTCATATGCCTTCAGGTCATCTACAGAGGGTGTCTACTAACATACCCAGAACTGACAGAAAGTTGTTCAGCCTTAGACGGCGCACGGTGGAACAGTGGTCAGCACTGCTGCCTCACAGCGCCAGGGACCGGGTTCGATTCTCAGTTTGGGTCACTATCTATGTGGAGTTTGCACGTTCTCCCCATGTCTGTGTGGGCTTTCCTCCGGGTGCTCCACTTTCCTCCCACAGTCCAAAGATGTGCGGGTTAGGTGGATTGGCCATGCTAAATTGCCCCTTAGTGCCAGGGGGACTCGC
The DNA here is from genome assembly GCF_964213995.1 of Mustelus asterias. NCBI lineage: Eukaryota > Metazoa > Chordata > Chondrichthyes > Carcharhiniformes > Triakidae > Mustelus > Mustelus asterias. The sequence continues at coordinate 69,449,271 of NC_135814.1, forward strand.
TAGGGTAAATGAATGAGGTTATGGGGATAGGACCTGGGTGGGATTGTGGTCGGTGCAGACTCGATGGACCAAATGGCTTCCTTCGGCACTGTAGGATTCTATGATTCTTACTAGCCTGAGATCCAAGAGAAATGTGTGCCAGGTCCTCAACAGAGAATTGCTCTATGCTTACGATGTCCCACGAACATGCCATACTGAGGAACACATGTAATGGCAAATGGACAGACTTTCTCATACCTGTAAAGAATTTGCTTTGACCATCAGCATCATAAAGACAAAAGTCAAGGTCCAGGACGTTGTCATACCATCACCTATCAGCACTGACAATGTAACACTGGAGATTGTTAAGCTTCACATATCATCAATTACCAGCCAATCTGTCACTTGATGCTGAAGTCAACACACACATTGCAAACATTGCAGCTGTTATGTCCAGGCTGAGTTAGAGAGTGTAGAACAACAGCAACATGATTGAGAATACCAAACTGTGCACCTTCCAAGGTGGTGTTCTCAGTGCAATTTCCTACAGTGGTGAGACCTGCACAGCATATGCTATGATGTGGAGATGCCGGCGTTGGACTGGGATAAACACAATAAGAAGTTTAACAACACCAAAGGTGGCTTTTGCTACCAAATAAACCTATTGGACTTTAACCTGGTGTTGTTAAACTTCTTACAGCATATGCTAGGCAGGAGAAAAAGCTGAACAATTTCCATCTTTGCTGTCTCTGTCATATCCCCTCAGCCGGACAGGATTTGTTGTTTTGTTATACGCTTTAATCATGCCAAAACAACAGGTGTTCAAGAGTACGCTATCAGGAATAATGGCCCAGTGGGTTGGCACACTACCTATTTAACGGTGGAAGTCAGATTCAAATTCAGTTAAGATTGATGAATGAATGTCTCCTTTCCTTACTGGCTGGAATAACTTATGTGATGTGCATTCAGCAGTCTGAACCCAATTCCTCATGCTGGGGGTCTACCGCACAAGATTATCCATAATTTAGCACAAGTTAGCAATCTCACTTAGAAAGATGTGTAAGAATGATTAGTATAAGACCTTGAAGTAGTCACATAGTGTCAATAAGAAGTATTGTTTTTGAGGTTGGATTAAAAGGTATGATTTGGAAGTTGAGTGTTATGAGTTTTACTCAGCATTTAGGTGTGTGCACATCTAATCTGCAATTATTTGATACTGCCATAAATTTCCAAAATTAGAAATGTTTCATTTTTTGACTTCATGAGCGCTTTCAGAAAATCGAAGGGTGAAGAGCAAAGTGTTTGTAAAAGCATGAAATCTCTGGCATATCGTGGTCTAGATACATTTTCCTGCCTCATACAATGAAACAGCAGAATGCTGTCTGTACTCTACCTACCTGTGCCTATTTTGTCAGTACATGCACAGACATATACATGTACTACTTGTTCCGAAAACAAAATCAAGGATTCAAGAAAGATTTTGGGTGCTGTCTTACCTTGGCTCTGCTGCTGCATTTCTAGCTGCCTCTGGATAACATATCCCAACAGCCTGACATCTGGCTTGGGGCCAGATGACCCCTTGGCTTCGGCAGACCTGTACATGTCCAAGCCCTCTCTTCTGGGGGGGGGGGGGGGGGGGGAGGGTGGTGAGGAGGGGGGTTGGTGACGAAGGGGGGGGGGGAGGGGGGTGGGGGGGGCACCCACCCCTAAGGGCCCTGCCTCATCCAGGTTGTCTCCTGAGGAACAAGATGCATGGGTAAGTGCAAGGGAAGGGCAGTTTCTGGGCAGATTGCAACTTACTTGAGATAGGTCATAATAATGAAGGTTTTGTGGCTCCTCACTTTTGCGGCGCACCCAGACCTGATTGTCGATCACAGTTCTCTCCTCCGGCTCCGTGTCTCTCTCCTTGAATGCATTGAGGATGCACACCTGTGAAACCCCACCTTCACTTTTTGTCACTCCTTCCTGTTATGGGTCATCTTCTCCTGCAAAGGCAGAAGGGGAGGACTGAAAGACTGATGGCTAGAAGGGTGCGTTGTGTCGGGGGTCAGGGTGGCTGGGTGGAGCCTGTCAGGCAGAGGTTGTTAAAGGGGGTGCCAGAGGGGTGGGAGGACAGTGCTGGTCATGGGATGTCAGGGAATGGATCGACATGGACATTGTTGGCGTGACTGGATTGATGTCAGGACGAGATGGACACTCATACTTGCTGTCCAAATGTGATCATTCACTTTCTTCCAGCACTGGTCATCGGTCCTCTGTGCCACTGCCTCTCAGGCTGCATTGCCAGCTTGGCCCCTGGCCTGCTGGCCATCCTGGGAGTAAAAGATTGCTCTCTCTTCTCCATGGCAGCCAGAATCCGTCCCTGCTCTCTCTCAGTGAAGCGTGGGGCTGCTTTGCAGAGTGCCATATTCCTACCATTACTGACTGTGTGCATCGTTAGTGTTTATCTGGAGCTCTTTCCCATCCCCCACTTAACGGCATACAGGTGCGGCCCAGTTTGGGCGAGTCACATGCTTAAAGCCTCCATTCCGGCAAGAATCGCATTGAGGCCTTTTCATTGCACTAAGTGTCGAACGACAGTGCACCGTGCACCAAAAAGACTGGCACCATTTACTCCCATTTTCAGACTTTTTTGACACTTGGAATTTTTTTGGGAAGAACGTGTCTGATATTGCTGCAAATGCTGTCCCCTTTAAGACCGAAGTAAAAAAAACCATAACTGCATTAACTATCTCGCAAGGTTCTTCAACACACATCTAAATTTAGCAACCGTGTTGCTTACTCTCTTCACTAATGCCAGCAATGCACTAGGAAATGCTAAACACCAAACCTGATAGCCCTTGGATGCCTTTCCTTTTTGAGGGCACCGCATGAGGACGGCCAATGGGCAGAGAAGGCGTTGCAGCAGCAGCATCAAGGGAGATGGGGGAGGGGCAATGTGCCAGATGGTGCCATTGAGGCCTTGGCCATGCATTCTGAGCACGTGCCTGCCGGGCGTCACGTGCTGCTCCACCTGTCACTCACCGTCAGCTCGAGGCGGGGGCGCGAGAGTGCGATAGTGAGCCTTCCCTTGCTGAGGCGGGCGCGGGCGCGAGCGCGAGCGGAAGCGCGCTTATGGTGCGCGCATGCGCGCACTGGGCAGTCACCTGCAGGATGGCGGGGAAGCTGAGCAGAGTCGCCTGGTTTGGGGGAGGGGGGTGTTTGCCCTCAGATTTTGGGAGGGGTTCAGATAAAAGGAAATGATTGTGTGGTGTTTGCATGAAATCCCCCACCCACCCCCTCAAGCCAAACTTCACTCACACGAAGAGGGATTATTCTATTAGCTCTGAGTGAGTATCTTTCTCGGATTTATTTTTAGCATCATTTCGAGTTGTGACTTTGACACGCGCAATGTGAGGATAGACTTTTAAAGTGTCCGAGTGGGCTGACACCTGATAAGATTGTGCACAAATCAAATTTTATAGAGATGCGATCTTGAGTAGCGCAAAGGATGTGTCTATTTCGTGTAACATTGTTGATACAAACGGCATGCAGTCAGAAAAGGAAGCTGGTGTGTTTTAAGTATTAAAAACCATTCATAATCTTATGAAAAGTAAACAGATGGATAATGTAAACTGAAACATATTCTAGCAAAAAGATACAGAGGGCATCAGGATTACTTGGCTAGGACATGTGGCAATAATTCTGCCTTGTACAATTGACAGGTGTTTCCAAATGTGGACAACCTTGAAAACTAGAGAGCTACCGAAGGATTGGCACGCTGTTATTTGCTTATTGAATCGTATTCAACGCAATGTAGGGATGTGTTTGAAGTAGCATCTATTTCTTTAAAAGTGATACTATAGAAAATTATTATTGACTTTCTTTTATTTGTTCAGAAACATCTTCAAACTCTGTGATGTCTTTGCGTAGTGGAAAATGTTGGATTTTAGGTTAAATTGGTGGATTGCCTGTTGACCAACTGCCCTTGTCAATGAGCAGTTATTTGCCAAACCTTTCTAAGTATGGGAGGAGGGGCGGGGGTGGTTAGGTATATTGTTACGATTATTATGAAGCTGAATGAGTTACTTTAATGGATATTAAGTATCTATGGGAATCACTGTCTGCATCCCGAGTATCAAATTACACATTCTAAATTAGCATATCTTCGTAACTATTCATTTGAAGTTGCTTTCGATCTGATAGGGTTGCCAATTCTGGTCGGACATATTCCTAGACGTTTCATCGCACGTTCTAACCCTTCCCACATCAACCACCGCCGCCTCTCCGCCCCCGCCAACCTCCAAAGCTGTTAGAACTGGCAAAGAAAGGAATTGTTCAACGAAAATTAAAACAAATAGTTCCTGTGATTTGTGTCGTACCCCCCACCCCTTTTGCTGACAACATTGTCCAGAACAGATTTAATCCCTGAAAAGTCAAAGACAATCCCGGAGGATTGGCAGGCCTAATTGTGAGTGCAAGGTATAGGTGATGCAAATAATCGGAACTGACATTTTTGATTCAGTTTAGTTTTGATGTCCGCTGGTTCAAGTGACCAATTCTGAGGTGGTCGTCGATAATTTTCATTGAATGCGCTTCAGATGTTACTACAACTGTTACGATTTTGCTATTAATGTTGCCATTAGTTATTTAAAAGGGACACTAATTAATAATTGGGCATCAGTTTCGTCAGTTGCTAAATCAGTGATCGTTTTGGTACACCTAGGATTGCGATTGCTAGCGTACGATACCGCTGCCTGAAAGATATGGTTGGATTCATATATTCTATTGCACAACATATTCCATCTTTCTCTGTCTTGCTGTATATATGTGTGAAATCAGGAAGTACGCGATTTTTATGTTCATGCTATTTAATTTAGCTGTGGATCTGAATGATCTAGTGTTTTGTCTGTGTTGATGGAAAATTGAAAAGGAGATTGAAAAGATTTCAATGAATTTAAATAGATGCCACTACCTAGAAAGAGTGAAAGAAAGGAGTGGGAATGTTTTGAGGTCCATATATTTGACCACTCTGTGGAGCAATACCCCTCCCCCATTATTGAGGGAACTGATTATACACATGGTACTTGGAAACACCTTCAGGTAATCTTTTACAATGCACATTTTAAACTAAAATCAAAAGGTCTTGCAAAATAGTGAGTTTTAAAATTGTATATTTAATAAAATAATTGCTTTTAACGTGAATGATATAATGACCCGAGCCGAATAATGTACAAGAATGATTCTGTACAATATCTTATTCTACAAGAGACTCTATACTGTCATCAACCACTGGGCATGAAGAAAAAGATCCCCACGACAGTGTCCCCATTGCAATGCGGCATATTGCTCACAATCGGCACAACCCATCAGTTCTTTTCCTTCATAGTGTTTTCTGGTGTGTATTTTATTTGAGATACAGCAAAAGCAAGCACCTTTATTCATTGAGCACATAATATAAGTTGTATCAAATCTTGCTCTTGGTAGACATGTTAAATCATACCAACCATGGAAAAAGATGAAAAGGAAAAAAGAAAAACATTTACAAAATGAATGCCATGTACACATTATTCAACGAACATACGCAGTCATATCAAATTCAGTTTTTACAACTTTGTAGCAACCAATTCAGTTCTCTCTATTGGCTTGCCGTAGTGCAAACTGTAATGTTGCCAAGGCAGAATTCAAACAGGGTCTTAACACTTATCAGACTTGTGGTTTTCCTGTACATTTTGCCTTAAACATTGTCCACAGACATAGTGCTTCTGTTAGCTTCGAAAGACAGTCCTTCTGCCCCTTAATGCCAATGCATCAAATTCAAGTTTAGAGTAGTTCAGACGACTTTGATAATGTAAATGCTCCTGTTTATCTGAACCAAGAGTTAAATATTGTAGTCAAACGTTAATATTTGTTGTAAATACACGAATACAGTTTATATATCTGGCTGATAACCAAGTAATTCTCTGATCTGAGAAATGAAGTGTCAAGCCTGTGTCAGAAAGGTTCTGAGCTCATTTTAAACACACGCAATGGCATTTTTTTCTATTATCGGATACGTCTTATACTTTTAACCAATTCTCAAAGCTGGGATTGGAATTGCTCGCACATCTTTAGATTTGAATGAATTTGTATGGGATGTTCTGTCTTGCTAGAAATGTACACTGGCTCCTCTTGTTTGAAATGAAACAGTGGACTGGACCGTTGAATTCGTTGTGTCTTTTGGAATCTTGCTGTTCTCGTTCGGCCCGCGTTATTAGTTTTTTTGGGGAGCAACACAAATACAATCTCTTCTTTGCCTATTGCACAGTACTGGGTGATGCAGAAAATCGTTGACACGACCGTATTTCGCACGTCCAGTTGTCGGGACGCACCATGTCTCTTTGGTCGTTCTCAGGAGCAGCCACAACGATCCACTACCATTGCTGGGATTTTTCCATAGATGATTTGTTCTCTTCCGTTAAAATATAACATATTTATAGGAGACATCTTCGTGGGAGTGCAGCAGGGTCCAGCCGAACCCCGAGGATTGGCCTGCTGTACGAGGTGGGTGTGTGGGAATTTTTGCAGGAACATGTACTCGCATTGTCCTGAGCAGTAATTGGCTTTATATCTCTTGGGCGCTATTATCCAGTCCCAACCGAAAGCCTCAAAGTCTACAGTGAGGGGATAACGACAACAGCGAGATTCAGTTGAGTGTTCGTCACAGTCAAGACCAAGATTTCTTCTGGATCGTTTTGATGTTTCCGTCACCTTTACTTCGAGGAAGGGTTGCTGTTGAGATAAATCGAAATGTTAAAGCAAACTCGTATTCTCCAACATTTGCATGCTACTTCCATCCTTTAAGAACTGCAAAAAGGAAATGCTGTTACATTTGTGCTTTCCCTATAAACCAGAGACGTTTTAGTATTCAGTTGCAACATAAAATCCTGTATTGAAACTGATAGAACTCTTAAGAAAGACCGCGGGAGATCCCATGAAAAGTTTTATCAATCGGACAATGGGGGAGCAAGTGTCTGACCTTCTATGCGCTCACACAAACCTAATTTGTGTCTTAATGGCGGTTAAGGTGTTTTTTTTAAATCTGTGGTTAACTGTGTTATCTAAAACTTAATGGAAAGTACATTGACTTTTGATGATATGGTCACATTTGGTATCCCAATTTGGCAAGCACAATTTTGGTTTCAATTCATGTGGATTCTGCTTAATCTAAATTATGCAACCAGAGTAGCCAATTGTTAAACCTTTGGAGCAGAACGGTCTTTCCCTGTTTCTAAGAAATGAATGTAGTGAATATTATTATGCTTTCCTTCAAATATTCTGCATGAAGAGAGGCTAAGCACGAAAAATAGAGCAATGATATATTTCCATTTGAACTGATCGCTGGCTAAGGCACCTGGAGTTTTTAAAAAAATGTAACCTATAAGTACAAAACGTAGATTAGAATGAAACATGTTGGGTATAATGTTTCAAATGAGAATAAACGTTATTCGAAGTAGAATACTTACATTCTTTAATTGGTAACTGTACATTAATAACTTTTGGTGATAATTATGAGTTTCTATGTTCCTATATTTTCTAGAGTAACTTGTATTTATCAAGTTTAATTCTGAAATGGTCACCTGTAAAAATAGTGCAAGGACTTACCCCTGTATACAGTTATTAATGACAGTAGAGTTCAAAAATGCATTATCATCAATTAGTGTATCAATAAGGTTAATGGGAAACGGACAAAAACTGATTTCATAACTTTTTATAAGGTGGAGGATACCGCACTAGGAAAAGTCAATTTCAAAAGAAATATGTCATATATGAAATTGGAATAAGGTTTTCTCGAAATGTATTTTCTTCTACGAAACAGTTTACAGATACAATAATTTGGGAGAAGGCCATTTCTGATATTCTTGGATAACTAGCCTAATTCTTAGTATTTCCATCATTTTTCTCTTTAGAAATCTCATCTTATCTTACAGGACAGATCCTTTGGCTATGATGAACTAGTTATTCAAAGCAGTGGTCATCTTAAAATTCAATTTTGCGCCCTAATTTGGACAATTTCATATTCACATAATCATACTAAATGCCCCTATGTCCCAGGAAAGTCGCAGTTTGTAATGTCATCAGAATCCCTTTTCTGTGAAAGATTTCTACAAAATCCCACCCATCCGGAATAGCACAAGACACAATGTGGGGGCATAAATGTGAATCTTTCACACGTTTCCTCTAAGTGTGTATTTTAATGCTAATATCCTGTACATTTTGCTGTCTGCTGTGGATGAGAGGTGGGAGCAGTATTGGGGTGGGAAGGTGGATACAACACTTAATTCCCACCATCATGTGAGGATACAAAGTAACGCTAAATTTTATAAATTATAAACATTTATTCTTTAAAAATCCACCTATTGCCTCCAAGTTAACATTTTCCCCCAAAGGTTCTCCTTTCAGATATGCGTTGCTGTTTTGCTGTTTATTTTACTCATTTTCTTCTGTGTATGGGTTTTGACAGCAGACTGCTCTGCGCTCAGGGTTAATTATTATGCCATTGTAGTGAAATAGTTAAAACCCAATCCAAAAATTGTGTTTGCAAAACGCAATAAGAAAATAAGGGGAATGAAATCATACACCACTACCCTATAACTATTTGTTGTAATAAATCAAAACTGAACAGAATAAATATAATAAATCAGAACTGTACAGGTTAAAAGTATATTCTTTTTAACTGTTCTTAAAAGTATGTTATTTTTAACTGTTAACCTCTAAACACCTATTGCGAATAATGAGTGCTTTCTGTGACATAAATTTAATAAGGCTATTTAGTTAAAATCTTCAACATTTTGAAAGTAACGTTAATCAAATATATTAAAGGAGATTAAATCTTATTCGTGTTCGCTCCTTCAAAATACATACTCTATAACTCCTGTTGTGTCCTGGGGATTCTGTTATTGTTAAACATATTAAATATTCCACAGTTGCAACAATGTGTATCTTTTCGTTAGATGGGAGAGTGTCTTTCAAAACAGGAAATGGCGAAAATTATCTCGTTTTCAGCACAGTTCAGTTATTTCGAATTAGTTATTCGAGTGTGCCCTGGATTTCATAATGTAGAACCCTATGAAGGATTGAATATTATTAAATGATGATTATATCTTCTATTGTCATCAGGATACTGATGTGAAATGAAGGATTGATAGTATTGCACATTAGCTCTCCCTAAAATGCAAAATACTTTTTTAGAAGTACCTTGGATACAAACACCGTCTTCTACTTCTCAAGTCGTTTTGGGCCATTAGGATCAGAAAGCTATTGTATTGCGCGTTTTTATCCATGCTTCACTTTTTAAACGTTGCAATAAATTGAGATGCCAAATATGAATATTTAATAACTGATTGATGACATTCCAAGACAATGGCTTTATCTGATTTGATTAAATGTAATTAAATTTAGCATTCAATTCAAACGTTTTAGGTATGGTAAAAAATATTCTGGGAAACAAATAACCTGGAATGAAGTTTGGGAATGTGTAATAGCGTGTGACTTTGAGCCAAAGAAAACCTTTTACTCTTTCAGCATGGATGTGTACGGGAACATTTAATATCAGGGTACTTTGTGACGGCCTAAATTCAAAAACCTTCGAAATACTTTATGCTATCCATTAAACAAAATGCAAGTTATTATTTTTTATAAGATAGGCATTGATTCCACTGATGCCTGCTGTTAAGTTTGGCATGTAATCTGTGGTCTTTATTAATTGATATTGTAAAAGTTGCTGCAGTACTAACGTATTGTTGAGTTGGAGTGCCACTTACCAACCCTTCCTCCCCCACCCCTGGGGAGGTGACTGCCAGATCGATGCCGTTGATATCAGACGCATTGATTTGGATGCCCCAGTTCGATTCGGGTTGCTTGAGCCAGTTCTGTAGTACGCGTTTGAAGTCTATACTTTGCCAATGGCCAGTGCCGGAGTTAATGTCGAATTTTAAAGAGCGTATCGGTGTGTGATTCGTCCATTCTTGCCCCACTGGCTTTAATCGCAGAATTTGCATGAAGACTGTTGTGGTTTGCTTCACTGGTCGCAGGTATATCCAGAGATGGGCTTTGACTACTTTATTGAACTGCATTTTGGGGCTGATCTTGAAGGAACAACATTTCGGTTTGTCGTCGACTTGGACACTAGGTTCAGCTTGAACAAAGAGGTTTAAAAATATATGCACGTGAATGATGTTACTTCAATCCATTCAAGTCTTTCAAATCAAACAAAATAAAACCACGCATTATTTCAAACTCATATAGTAAATTGCACACACTGAAAAATCAAGATACTATTTTGTGGTCATTTTTGAAGTAGTTAAAGGAGTAAGGGCTAAATGCATATGCAGATTTAACAGTAAATCCCATTTAGGGGAATGCGATTGGTACCATTTTGACTCTTAAAAAATAGATGAATGAATGAATGCATGGGTATAAAATTATTGTCTTTATTCCCCATTTACTCCTAGTCCGTGTTGAATAGATAATTGGAATTATATTTTTCACTTGCAACATTCTAGGTATTAATTGTTGCTTAATACACAATAAAATATACACATTGATAATATATAAGAAACGTGTTAAACATGTATATTTGGCAATAGTTAATGAAAGAAACACATTAGAGGGGACTCGTTGACTCCTTTGGTCATTCTTTCTTGAATAGAAATAAGGTGAGAGTATTTCACTGTAAATTGGTCTCAATCTTATCTTTCTGACTGGATATTAATCCTCCATTTTTGCAGATGTAGCATTTAGTAACCAACGCGCACGGGCTGACAGAGCACTTAGGCAGCTGCAGTTACCCGTCACATGCTTTGCAGTTAAAATGACCCTAATGACACACTGAGGTCATGACACCATTTGCTAGTAGCTATTAAGTTATTCCTCTACAATGAACACTAATATGCCTTTGGGACAATAGAATCTTTCTTCCCAACTATCTCAGCAAGAAGGAAACCAGTTAACTATATTGGGGAAAAAATAAAATATTGTTTTGGAAACAGTGATGGGAAGCCACAGAGTATTAAGTTAGAATATAAACTGGTCAAACGCGTAATTAAAACTCTTTCTGAATGGCTCACGTAATCCTCATTAGTTACATTCATTTGTTTCACTGCAGTAGCTTGAGGAACGGTTTGCATGGGCCGAACTCGGTTAAGGTTCATAGGGTCACCTAGAGTGAATAATAATTTCTCCTCAACTAAATAGCTATAATTTGATAGAACACATTAAGTTTTGCATTGTGAGCTCTTAAAAATGGTGCTTTTATAGTCCTAGGTTATAAACGTGGTTTCCTAAGTTTCAGGTGTACAGGAAATATAAACGGTTGCTAGTTAAGATCTCCTTGCTTAACTCCAACAGAGCGTGTTTGTGAGTTCTTCTGAATAGCTATAGCGTGGACAAATAAAGATTCTTTTTTCCTTAAAGTTTACACTTCTCGTTAAGTGAGTTACGACCTTAGTATGTTGGTGCGTATTGTAAAGGAAAGGGAAGCCTTTTGAAACAGAATAGATGAAAAGATCACAATGAGGTCGCGATTTCCATGGCTAATAAAATCTTTGTCGAGCCGTTTGCTTTAAGTGCAACGCACATAATAACCTACAACCAGCGATATTAGTCTATCAATTGAGAGCAAATGTGTAAACATTATGGCATCGCACAAGTTGAAATGTTGTATCACACATCAGTCGTTATTTAGAAAAGTTACTCTACTGCTGATATGTTACTTTAGTTACACTGGCCTACTTACGCTCCGTGGCCATGGTGATGAGAGTTTCAGTTGTAGCATGATAATCGTCCTCTTCTAATAAGGCGTCATTATTGTCATCCCCTTGGATATCATATTGATCAAGTAACTGTTGCAAAGGAGGAGCTTTCGGTAAAAGTTGGTTCACTGTATCCCGGCTAATGTTGGGCGCTTCTTTGAGACGCAGTTTGCTCAGAATTTGCGATTTGATAGACTCCAGTCTCAGTGCTTTATTCTCCTTCCTCCACCTACAGGCCGAGCACTCGGACACGTTATAGTCACTATCTGGCCCTTTTTCTAGCGATTCCGTTTTAATATCTGTCAAATTCGCGTGAGCACCATCTCTGCCACCCACTCGACCAAGTGTACCAAAGAGAGCCAGGTAAATGAGGATTTGTGATGTTTGCATGTTCCCAGGTCTTGAGGTGGATCCGCTTCTGTTTCCAGTTAAGTTTGTTAGAGGCTGGTGGGCTGGGATATGGCCAAGCACACTGGTAAATCTCATATATTCCAACACGGCTTTTTATACCACAACTTTGGCTTCACTATTGTGTCGTAAAAATCAACGATTGGCTGCTGTGCCAACAAAGAATCTAGCTGTCAGAACTGAGACCCTTCTCTGTCACTCACAGTCAGTGCAGCGTCATTATTTTCAACTTCGCTCGTGTGTTTATATCGCCTGTTTATTCCAATGAACGTTAACCGAAACAATTCACACAAAGCGTACTATGGCGATCCTCTCTTCTCGCATTCAGGAAGTTGCTTCGTTTCAGAACGCCAGATCTCACGATTCCCTGCTGCTAGGCGTAATATGCAGTCTTTGTTTCCAATTTTCTACAGCTTTCACAGAACATCTTTTCCCAATTGTGACTGATTCTCATACACACACACTCTCTCTCCCCCAGTAATTATGAAATGGTTCGGTCTTCCGAAAGTTCGACCTCATTGTAACAACAATTCCTCCACGCTTTAGATAAACAGCTGGGCATTATCCAAGCACTTCCCTCGATTTTTTGCCGTCATCTTTTTTTCTGCCGTGCCGCTAAAAAAAAATCGAGTTAAACACACACAACGCTACAAATAGGACAACCGTCAGCCACTTCTATGTGCCTGATTTGTATATCGCCCACTGACCGGTTTAGTTTGGCGCGCTTTGACGCAGTCGGATTGGGGAACAGCGCTAAACCCTCTGGATAGTTTTTTAAAAAAGAAAAGTAGCTATTGTTTAATCCAGCTCGTTAAAAATAGTTGTAATTGTCTCATTTGCTTACAAAATGAATCACTGCATAACGCATAAAATAGTGCAGTAATGGACACTGTGGCGAAACAACTAGCCTTCAAGTGAAGTTCTGTGATAAATGTATGGCTCTAGACAAATCTCGAAGTATCCTGAAATCTTACTACCTGCTATTCTTTTATCTGAAATCTAGCCAGATGACAGCTAGTGTTCACGTGCATTATTCCCACATACATTCAGTGAATGAATTATAAAATGAGGAGTGGAGGCAAACTCCCAATGATGCTCCCTAACAAAACCGTGCGAGAGTGGAGTCAACCATTCAGTGTTGTCAAATACTCGAGCTGCTATAGTTTCTGTTGCGAACAAATTTGGTAGGAACTATTAAGCGTCACAATATGCTGCATGGGTCTCCTCGTCTAGTAATAAACTTACACCCCCTTTAACATCTGAGCACAACACGCAAACACTTCGATTATTGTAAAATCTTCCATTAAAACAGGCAATAAAATAGCCCGAAAATCTTATGTCCTTCTCTATAATTCGCAGCAAAGTGTCCTTGTTCACTGTCAACTTCGAAGATTATTGCAGAAAGTAACTATAAGGAATGCACGCCATGAAAGGCAGAATCTTTAAGATATCAATTAAAGAGTCATGCCATTTTTAAATAAAAAGATTGGTGAAGACCATGTGTGTGTTTTTTAAAGGCTGTTTAATTGCAGGGACTGCGTACACTTTGTATGCTGTTGAGGTTCCAAACGTTTTGTTCATTCCCGCACGTAAATGCAATTAGTCCAAACTACAACGTGTAACAAAGTTATGAATTTTTCATCAGATTTTTGGCACTCCGCAGCCGAGTTTATTCGAGAAATCCCGAAAGGCTGGGTGCAAAGTGAACGCAGACGTTATATCATACTTTCTCACAGAATTTAAAAGAAGGTAACATGATTGGAAGTAATTGCCACACAATATTTTCTCTTTTCCGCTGAAAAAAAACCACGTGCTCGAATGTAAGAAAGGACGGAAAGATTGTTCTGTGTACCTCATTGAAGGTACGCATATTATTGAAAAATATTTACAATATAACATATATACAGGCGTTTCTATAATGTTCCCTTTTTAAATGTTTTGAGGTTAAGACAAAATTTCATAGCAGCATTTAGTAAATTTGGGCAATAAATGAAATCTGATTCGAGAAATATTAATTATTAGATATGTAAACTGAAAGTCAGGAGAAAATCAAAAACTTTTAGATGAATTCCTTATTAGTCATCGCTCAGGTTTTTTTGCTTCAAAGCATGAGGTGTAATATGACTGATGTTTAAAATTCGGGCAGAATGCGGGTCGAACATTGTTATCGCGACCCCCGGCTATTTAACGATGATTATTTTGCACACCATTTGATATGAAAAATTACACTTTATTTCACAAATCGAAATTTATACCTCGTGTGGAATTTGCGAGATTGGACCATGGATAATATCTCCATCTGCTGGCAATCGACCGAACTTCACATTTGTGGCAAAAGCAAAACACTGCGGATACTGGAAATCTGGAGTTAAAGACAGAAAGTGCTGGACAAACTCCGCTGGTCTGGCAGCATCTTTGGAGAGAGAAACAGATCAACTTATAGCTCTAACTCTCTTTCTCTCTCCACAGATGCTGCCAGATCGGCAGAGTGTTTCCAGCATTTTCTATTTTTAAAATCACCTGTCTTCAAATCCTTGTAAGAGTTTTAACAACACCAGGTTAAAGTCTAGTAAACTCGAGTAGACTCTTACTGTGTTTACCCCAATCCAATGCTGGCATCTCCACTTCAAATCCTTGTAACAGTTTTATTTTATTTCTGCAGGAATTCGTGAGGAAGATCTTTCAGGGCACAACCAATACAAACACGAAACATTTGCCTGTAGAATCGTTTCAAACTTGGGAGGCACATTCAATTCTAATACAGAGGAAAATAGCAACATGAATACATTGGATTGTTATCATCCATATCAGTTATGTAGTGATCTGGAGAATCCAGCACCGTCACGCTGCTAATACGTGTTTTTTTAAACCGCCGTAAATTAACGATAAATTAGAAAAATCCCAGAATAAATTATATTGAAATGCAGTCTAATTACGTTGCTGATGTCAAAGATGTAGCATTCTTTACATTAACTTAACAGAAAGCATTTACAGCGAGATATCGTGATCTTTTCCCAGCATTGTTAAACAATTAATAGATTGATTATCCAGTCACCACTAAACTATCCATGCTGCTGTCAGTCAATCGCCCCACATGCGCCTGATTAATGCACCCGTTAATTAAAAACTCCCCCTTCAATCTGGAGTGGCATTTTTAGGAAATCCAATTTATTGAAATATAATTTAAAATGGTTTATTTATTCTCTTATGGGAGAAATTTGTTGTCCATCCCTATTTGCCCTTAAACTGACTCGGAGGGCCAGTTAAGAGTCAACCACATTACTTTGGGTGTGAAGTCACGCGTAGGCCAGACGCGGTAAGGATGGCAGATTTCCTTCTCTAAAGGATTCTTGCCCCAATCGATGTTAGTTTCACAGTCAATATTACTGAGATTAGCTCGATTTGAATCCGCGTCCTGGGCCTCTGCACTACTAGCCAGTGACATTGCCACTAGTCTACCATGTCCCCTAATTTATAAAATTGATGCGGCGCCATAGATCTTTTTGGCTTTGGTGCAAATGAACGAGCCCGATCATTTATTCCCTTTATGTATGTCATTTATGTCTGACCGACAACACGGTAATGGTATACTCTCCAGAGGAGTTTAACGTTAACAAAGACAGAATTAAACAATCACTGCCAGAATAAACAAAGATATACTGGCAGCGAGAAGTATGACTGCTGAAATATATATTTCAGCGACTTTCCGTGAAACTATTATTGAAATTGGTGCTCAATGTTGGCATTAGAATCATGTCCACGTATAATTGTTTCTCAAGCGGTTCACCTTTAATGCTGACTATGTATACTATCTCCTGTATGGTTACAGTCATTTTTAAATAAACATGTAGAGAATCAGGTCATCTTGTTTAAACATTGCTATCGTTAAATTTACTTGATACATATTTATTGTCTAATTATTTCACTGCAGCGAAGCACATTAAATAAACGTGTTTCGTTGCAGTGATTTTATTCCAGCCAATTGGACGCATGAAGCCACTTGAAAAGGTTCTGCCATTCTCTGTTCGGAAAGAAAAATCCTACAGTTCTACTTATACTCCTTTATTACCCCACCGCCTTATCGGAGCGTCAAGACAGCAATAGTGTAAATAAATCAGGTCCCCCGTTTGAGTAGCTTTATACTTATTATGATTCATATGATATGAATATGAAAACTGCTTATCAACATCTGCCTTGGGCGACCTTTTAAATTCGCTACCTCTTTTTTCATATTAGAAAAGACACCTAAGACTAAGTTCTCTGTTCTTCGAAAACCGTGATGGGACCCCAACATTATGTTTTCTGCCCCCTACACTCATAACACTAACTAGTATCACGGAAAGGAGCCGAAATATATATGATTAGTGTGTCAGCAGTTATGAGAGTTCGACATCATCATTACATTTTTAAGATTTCTAGCAGAAAATATAACGATGCTTATGTGCTGTTTATTTCCAAATCGATGCCAATAGAGTGCATGCTGTGCAATTTCTACAAGAAAGATCAGTAAACACTGATTTGCAATTTCACCATAAATATAAACTTGTAATTCCAAATAACATTTCAGCCATGTGTTTGGACAGCATTAAACATTAAAAATGACCCTGGATATCATCATGAATTAATACACAACACATATTACGATTCAATTAATTGAAGGGTGTTAATTGCTATCTTGTAACAATTATTTTAGTAATATAACTAATTATGATGAATCATTTTGATTTGATTTATTATTGTTACATGTATTCCTATACAATGAAAAGTATTGTTTCTTATATGCTATACAAAGCATACCGTACATAGAGAAGGAAAGGAGAGAGTGCATAATGTAGTGTTACAGTCATAGCTAGGGTGTAGAGAAAGATCAACTTAATGCAAGGTAAGTCCATTCAAAAGTCTGACAGCAGCAGGGAAGAAGCTGTTCTTGAGTCGGTTGGTACGTGACCTCAGACTTTTGTGTCTTTCCCGATGGAAGATAGTGGGCGAGAGTATGTCTGGGGCACATGGGGTCCTTAATCATACTGGCTTTGCCTAGGCAGCGGGAAGTATAGACAGAATCAATGGATGGGAGGCTGATTGGCGTGATGGATTGGGCCACATTCATGAGCTTTTGTAGTTTCTTGCAGTCTTGGGCAGATTAGGAGCCATAGCAAGCTGTGATGCAACCAGAAAGAATGCTTTCTATAGTGCATCTGTAACAGTTGGTGAGAGTTGTAGCTGACATGCCAAATTTCCTTAGTCTTCTGAGAAAGTAGAGGCGTTGGTGGGCTTTCTTAACTATAGTGTCAGCATGGGGTGACCAGGACAGGTTGTTGGTGATCTGGACACCTAAAAACTTGAAGCTTTCGACCATTTCTACTTCGTCCTCATTGATGTAGACAGGGGCATGTTCTCCACTATGCTTCCTGAAGTCAATGACAATCTCCTTCATTTTGTTGACATTGAGGGAGGGATTATTGTCATCTCACCAGTTCACCAGGTTCTCAATCTCATTCCTGTACTCTGTCTTGTCATTGTTGGAGATCTGACCCACTATGGTGGTGCCGTCAACAAAGTTGAAAATCGAGTTGGAGGGGAATTTGGCCACACAGTCATAGGTGTATAAAGTGTAATCAACCAATATTTGTAAAGTCTTTAGATAACTTAGCAACTATCTGAAGTATAAATATTATTGATGGTTAAAGGGAACAAAAGAAGCCAGACTAGGTCCTATTATGTTTGTCAGTTACATTAAATTGATTTTATGGAAGTCTCACCATCAACAACATTTCAGGGAAGACCTAAGTCACCCAAAGCTTTACTCACATCAAGTAAAAGAAAACTCTATTCTATGATATAAGACCACTAAGTCATGATGGCATTCATCCTCCTGCTTGTGGCAGGCTCAAAAATGTCCCACCATAATAAAGTTCCCTTCTTTTTCTCCATTACTATTCCCCCTCCCCCCCCCCACTCCCCCCCCCTGCCCCCCCTCCATTTTTTTATCTCTATCTCTTTTACTTGCTCTCCTCATCCACAGGAAACATTATCCCTGCATTCAGTCTGTCGAGCCCTGTCGGAATTTTATTTTCATTCTCCTAAATTTTGGCAAAAACAGGCCCAGTCAACCCAATCTCTCCTCATACGATAACCCTGGCATCCCAAGAATGGATCAGGTGAACCTTCGCTGCACTCCCTCTATAGCAAGTATATCCGTTCTCAGATAGGAAGACCAAAACTGCACACTCCAGATATTGTCTCGTCTAAGCCCTGTACAACTACATTAAGATATCCTTGCTCTGTACTCAAATCCTCTTGCAATGAAGGCCAATATTCAACTTGCCTTCCTAACTATTTGCTGCACCTGCAAGCTTACTTTCAGTGACTGGTGTATAGGACACCCGGGTCCCTTTGTACATCAACATTTAAATAATACTGTGTCATTCTGTTTCTCCATCTTAAGTGGAATACTTCACATTGATCCATGTATACTACATCTGCCATGTATTTGCCCACTCACTCAATTTGTCTAAATCACCTTGAAACCTCAACATCCTCTTCATCACTCACATTCCTACCAAGTTTTGTGCCTCCAGCAAACTTGAAAATATTACATTTGGTACCCTTACTCAAATCATTGATGTATATTGTGACTGGCTGGGGCCTAAGCACTGATCCTTGCGGTTCAGTAATGTCCATTAGAGAAGGAAATCTGCCATCCTTACCTGGTATGGTCTACATGTGACTCCAGAGCCACAGCAATGTGGTTGACTCTCAACTGCCCTCGGGCAATTAGGGCTTGGGTAATAAATATTGGCCAGCCAGCAACACCCATGTCCCATGAATGAATAAAAAACTATTTCCCAGATATTTATTTGAAACCTTTGCAAATTGAAACAATTCATTCTGATCAATTTATCTTTTCATAATTTTGTGACTGCAATTATACATTTCTAAGTATCACTTCCAATGGGGACACAAGCCAAACTGTTTCAACTTAAATTGGTTTCTTACTTTTGTATCCTAAAGGCCACTAACTTGTTTTGTATTATTTGATGGTCAGAACTTCAGACAGAACCATATAAAATGCGACAATGCTTTAAATGGTAAGCCTTCCCACCATTTACAAAGCACAAGTCAGGAGTGTGATGAAATACTCCCCACTTGCCTAGATGAATGCAGCTTCAACAATACTCAAGAAGCTTGACACCATCCAGGACAAAGCAGCCCACTTGATTGGCACCACATCCATAAACATCCACTCCATCCACCACTGACACCCAGTCGCAGCAGTGTGTACTATCTACAAAATACACTACAGCAATTTACCAAAGATCCTGAGACAGTACCTTCCAAACCCACAACCACTTCCATCTAGAAGAACAAGGGCAGCAGATACATGGGAACACCACCACCTGCAAGTTCCCCTCCAAGCCACTGACCACCCTGATTTGGAAATATATCGCCATTCCTTCACAGTCAAAATCCTGGAATTCCCTCCCTAACGGAATTGTGGGTCACCCACAGCACATAGACTGCAGCGATTCAAGGGGGTGGCTCACCACCACCTTCTCAAGGGCCGCTATGGATGGGCAATAAATGCTGATGTGGAGATGCCGGCGTTGGACTGGGGTGAACACAGTAAGAGTTTTAACAACACCAGGTTAAAGTCCAACAGGTTTATTTGGTAGCAAATACCATTAGCTTTCGGAGCACTGCTCCTTCGTCAGATGGAGTGGAAATGTGCTCTCAAACAGGGCACAGACACAAAATCAAGTTACAGAATACTGATTAGAATGCGAATCCCTACAACCAACCAGTTCTTAAAGATACAGACAATGTGGGTGGAGGGAGCATTAAGCACAGGTTAAAGAGATGTGTATTGTCTCCAGACAGGATAGCCCGCAAGTCCAGGAGGCAAGCTGTGGGGGTTACTGATAATGTGACATAAATCCAACATCCCGGTTTAGGCTGTCCTCATGTGTGCGGAACTTGGCTATCAGTTTCTGCTCAGCGACTCTGCGTTGTCGTGTGTCGTGAAGGCTGCCTTGGAGAACGCTTACCTGAAGATCAGAGGCTGAATGCCCGTGACTGCTGAAGTGCTCCGCCACAGGAAGAGAACAGTCTTGCCTGGTGATTGTCGAGCGGTGTTCATTCATCCGTTGTCGTAGTGTCTTGATGGTTTCCCCAATGTACCATGCCTCAGGACATCCTTTCCTGCAGCGTATCAGGTAGACAACGTTGGCTGAGTTGCAAGAGTAGGTACCGTGTACCTGGTAGATGGTGTTCTCACGTGAGATGATGGCATCCGTGTCGATGATCCGGCACGTCTTGCAGAGGTTGCTGTGGCAGGGTTGTGTGGTGTCGTGGTCACTGTTCTCCTGAAGGCTGGGTAGTTTGCTGCGGACAATGGTCTGTTTGAGGTTGCGCGGTTGTTTGAAGGCAAGAAGTGGGGGTGTGGGGATGGCCTTGGCGAGATGTTCGTCTTCACCAATGACATGTTGAAGGCTCCGGAGGAGATGCCGTAGCTTCTCCGCTCCGGGGAAGTACTGGACGATGAAGGGTACTCTGTCCACTGTGTCCCGTGTTTGTCTTCTGAGGAGGTCGGTGCGGTTTTTTGCTGTGGCGCGTCGGAACTGTTGATTGATGAGTCGAGCGCCATATCCTGTTCTTATGAGGGCACCTTTCAGCGTCTGGAGGTGTCTGTTGCGATCCTCCTCATCCGAGCAGATCCTGTGTATACGGAGGGCTTGTCCATAGGGGATGGCTTCTTTAACGTGTTTAGGGTGGAAGCTGGAGAAATGGAGCATCGTGAGGTTATCCGTGGGCTTGCTGTACAGTGAGGTGCTGAGGTGACCATCCTTAATGGAGATGCGTGTGTCCAAGAATGCAACCGATTCCGGAGAGTAGTCCATAGTGAGTCTGATGGTGGGGTGGAACTTGTTGATGTCATCATATAGTTGTTTCAGTAATTGCTCACCATGAGTCCAAAGGAAGAAAATGTCATCGATGTATCTAGTGTATAGCATTGGTTGAAGGTCCTGCGCAGTGAAGAAGTCTTGTTCGAACCTGTGCATGAAGATGTTGGCATATTGAGGTGCGAATTTGGTCCCCATGGCTGTTCCGTGTGTCTGGATGAAGAACTGGTTGTTGAAGGTGAAGACATTGTGGTCCAGGATGAAGCGGATGAGTTGTAAAATTGCATCTGGAAACTGGCAGTTGACGGCGTTGAGTACTGAGGCCGTTGCAGCAATGGAGCACCTCCGTGCTCTCATCCCACGTACTCCCCGCATTGGAGATCTCTACTGCCTCCCAAAGATACACAAGGCAAACACACCCGGCCGTCCCATCGTATCGGGCAATGGGACCCTGTGCGAGAACCTCTCCGGCTATGTCGAGGGCATCTTAAAACCCATTGTACAAAGAACCCCCAGCTTTTGTCGCAACACTACGGACTTCCTACAGAAACTCAACGCACAGGGAGCAGTTGAACCAGGAGCACTCCTCGTCACAATGGATGTCTCAGCACTCTACACCAGCATCCCCCACGATGATGGCAGCCTCAATGGCCTCTGTCCCTACCAGCAGGGTGAGGATGCCTGTTCCCTGTTAGTGGGGAGCAGTTGTAAATCCCACTGGGGGGGAACCACTCCTTGGGTTTCCATATGATAATCAGCTCCATGCCGGAAATCTGCGCAGATCTGATTGCACAAAATAAAAACGCCTTGGAGACCAAGATTTTGACAGGTTTAGGTAAGGTAGACAAGGAAAAACTGTTCCCATTAGTTGATGACACAAGGACTAGGAGACATTGATTAAAAGTCTGGGCAAGAGATGCAGGTGGATTATAAGGAAAACAAAAATTGCACCAAATGGTAATGACCTGTTTAAGGTGTTGTTGGAAGTGAACTCAATGATTTTAGAAGGAAATTGGATGGGACCATTGAAGAGATTGAACTTGGAGGCCATGGGGAGCATTGGCATAGATTCAATTGCCTAAATGATTTCCCGAACCATAAATAAGTCTCTAAGTCTATAACATAGCAAGTTCCAAATGAAAACCACACAATTATTTCACTTTGGTATTTACCAGAGGGATACCACGGGTAGACATGGCAGTGAATAATGGGATAAGTGATGAGATAAGTGCATTTAAAATAAAAAAAGAGGATGTACTGAATAAAGTAATTGAACTCAAAGATGGTAAAGCCTTTGATTGGGACAAATTGCATCCATACATTTTAAAAGAATCTTAGCAAGAGTTAGTAGAGGCATTCCTACATATATTTAATAATTCATCAGGAAAAAATCCACTGGAGGATGGCTAATGTAATTCATATATTTAAGAAGATGGATAGAACATATCCAGAGAATTATAAATCAATCAGCTTAATATCAGTGATAGGTAACATCCCCACTAAAGATGAAAATAGAAGAACATCTAGAAATGAAAAATATAATAACAAATCATCAGCATGGATTTCAAAACAGAAAATCTTGTCTTACCAAGCTTATTGATTTTTTTGAGGCGGTAACAGTGAGAGTAGATGATGGTAATGCAGTAGATATATCTAGATTTTTGAAAGGCCCTTGAAAAGGTGCCTGATAGTAGACTAATGAATAAAATCAGAGAATGTGGAGACAAAGAACAAGTGGCAGAATAAATTGCTAGCTGGATTCAAGACAGAACACAGAGATTGGGAGTAAGGGGTAACAGAAAATGGTTCATAAGGATCAGTGCTGGGATCACTGGTGTTTGCAATCTACATTAATGATTTGGACATTGAAATCAAAAACACAATTTGTGGCTGACAAAATGAGGGGGAGGGGATGAGGTTGATATGTGGTGGGGAGTGATAGTCAATGCTGAGGAGGACTGAAACAGAATACAGGACAACATTTAATAAACTTGCAGAATGGGCAAATAATTGATAGGAAGAACAGGGAAGCCACTTATTACTTGAAGGTGCAAGTCCTGGTGAGATAGAAGAACAAAGGTATGTCAGAATACAAACACATCACTCACTAAAAGTTGCACCACAAGTTAACAAGGCCATTATGTAAGCAAAGCAAGCACAAGGCTTTATTTTTAGAGGAATAGAAAAAGGATTGAAAAGTAGGGAAGTTATGCTAAACCTCCTTCAAACCGTGATTAGACCATACTTGGAATACTGCATGCAGTTCTGGTTACCTTTTTATAAAAAAATACACTGGGTGCAGAGAAGATTTCCAAAGATGAAACAAAAAATGAATGGGTATCAAAAAGGAATGGCAGACTGAGTCTCTTCTATTTTGGTTAAAGGCTGAGGGTTACCTAATCGAAGTATTTAACATTATATATGGTTTGGATGGAATGGATACAGAACAAATGTTTTCTTTTGTGGGGAAGACCATAACTAGAGGCCAAACATGAGATAATAACCCAGAAATCCAGTAGGGAATTCAGAAGAACCATCTTTACCCAAAGAATGGGGAGAATATGGAATACATTGTTGCACGGAGTGGTTGAAGCAAATAGTATAGATGCATTGTATAGAGAATAATGGCTGACAGTGATAGATTTAGATGAGGAAAAATTGTGAGGAGGCTCAAATGCACCATAAACGGCAACATGGATTTGTTGTGTTGAGTGGCCAGTTTTCACTTTGTACAACATATCGCATAAATTAGGGGAAATTTTAAGATGCAGTCACAAAATGGAGCTTTATGTTTGCAGATTATTTTCTCTTCCTTTTCTATGTACAGACATTGACATAGTGAATAATGTCTACATTAATGAAAACAGGTTATTTTTGCATCTTTGTGTTTGTTTAAAATCAAACACGACACTGCAGAAAATATGGGTTGAACCTGTGGGGGGAGATTTTATGGAGCTCACAAGAAACATGGCACGCAGGGTGACTGAAATTAGGTGGGATGCAAAATTTGGCTCATAACATCCACCCAGTGCTGTGAAGTCCTGGTCCACTGGAATTGCAACATACTCTGGAAAATGTTGTTTTCTGCTGGCTGAAGCGACTGGAGTCTGCAGCAAAAGAATCCTTGCAGTCCACAGCGCAATGCAACTCCAGCGAACTCAGGGAATCCATGCCCCATTTTTTACTGCACTAGCTGCTGGAATGCAAGTTGGTTTAAAGTGCCCAGTAGAACTGTTAGGACAGGGATAAGGTAGGTGCATGGAACTTGAGAGATCTGAGGGGATGAGGTATCCACTGATGCAGGGCTTGGGTCTGCTTCAGGGCATCTCAGTGTGCAGGTCTGCTTGGGGAGGGAGTGGTCAGGTCCTCACACCAGGAGGCAAGGGGGGAGGGAGTCCCAGGCAACTGGGGTCAGGGGTGTGGGGTTGGAATACTCTGGGGATCACATGTGGGGGTGCTGGGGTCTCCCATGCAGGGCTTGGTCTGGGTATTTAAAATAATTACACTGAATTTAGAAGTGGTTTTATTTGTTCTAATTCTTTCAGAATAACTATTAGTGTAAAACTGGCAGAAGCATCCAAAGGTGGTGATTTAAATCGCTTTGACGGACGGAAAGGGTGCAGAGGAGATTTACAAGGATGTTGCCTGGGTTGGGGGGCATGCCTTATGAGGATAGATTGAGTGAGCTCGGCCTTTTCTCCTTGGAGAGACGAAGGATGAGGGGTGACCTGATGGAGGTGTATAAGATGTTGAGAGGTATTGATCGAGTGGACAGTCAGAGGCTTTTTCCTAGGGCTGAAATGGTTGCCACAAGAGGACACAGGTTTAAGGTGCTGGGGAGTAGGTACAGAGGAGATGTCAGGAGTAAGTTTTTCACTCAGAGGGTGGTGGGTGCGTGGAATGGGCTGCCAGCAACGGTGGTGGAGGTGGATTCGATAGGGTATTTTAAGAGACTTTTAGATAAGTACATGGAACTTAGTAAGATAAAGGGTTATAGGTAAGCCTAGTAATAGCTAAGGTAGGGACATGTTCGGTACAACTTTGTGGGCTGAAGGGCCTGTATTGTGCTGTAGTTTTTCTATGTTTCTATGTTCTATGTTCCCAGCCCAGTGCAATTGTTCAGGGAAAGTTGGCACTTATGGACAATTGTGGCGTAAAGCCTTTCCTGAGAACATCCAAGAGGGGCACCCCCCAAATCTGATGCTGGGGAGTCAGGAAATTACAGGCCTTTGATTTCCAGCCATAGGTTGAACTATAGAGATAAAGTCAGAGGTGTGTTTTCACCATTTTGCGCTTCACGCCAGAATATGCCTAGTTTGTTTTTGTAATACATACTCATTAGCGTAAAAAATGTTTTAATAAAGTCCTACATTCAAGATAAAACCAAGAATCTAATTGCACCCAATTCACATTATTTAAAAGTGGCATGCAGCAGCTGCCTTTGTGCAGTTGTGTGTGAGGTCAATACTTTTCCTTGTTGAACCCTATGGCACGAGAAAGGGAGCGGGAGAATGGCAAATGGCATGGAGGCTTGGGATCAGAAAGTGTGGGTCAGTGGTGGGATGGGGTGGAGTTGGGTTGGGGCATGGAGGAATGGAACAGAGATCCAAGGGAGGACAGAGGGTGGGGTTGGGGACATGGAAGGGCCTGGCATCCTGGCTGTGTTTGGGGGCGTGATGGGAAAAGTCAGTCAGGGTCAGAAAATTAGGGAAAAATAGTGGTGGCAGTGTTGTCCATATGTGGGTCCATCTCAAGGTGTTTGGCAGAATCCTTAGAGGGCTTTAAAGAGTTTACTAACATTTCAATTATTCCTGCTAGGAATGATCTTGGATAATGTCCTTTACAATTCCTAGAAAGAGGACCAGATGAACCTGCAAGTTCAGCCATGTCTTACAGAGTAATGAGAGCATCACTGGGCATGAACATGAATACTCGATGAAGAGTGAACAAAAAACACTCAACATTGGGGCGGCACGGTAGCATAGTGGTTAGCACTGCAGCCTAACAGCGCTTGGGTCACTGCCTGTGTGGAGTTTGCACGTTCTCCCCGTGTCTGCGTGGGTTTCCTCTGGGTGCTCCAGTTTCCTCCCACAGTCCAAAGATGTGCGGGTTAGGTGGCTTGGCCATGCAAAATTGCCCCTTAGTGTCAGGGGGATTAGGAGGGCAAATACGTGGGGTTGCGGGATAGGGCCCTGGTGGGATTGTTGTTGGTGCAGGCTCGATGGGCCGAATGGCCTCCTTCTGCACTAGGGATTATTTCTTGCACAATAAATGAAATGCCCCAAACTCTCCTGAAACCTTCAACGTATGCTAGTGCATTTAGCTCTCTGACTAACTTGGTCTCAACAAATAATGCTGATATACATACAAAATTAAGTGAAATCAATATAATGTGAAATACTTATAAATGAAATTTAATTTTGAAAAACATCCTTTGTGCTCTTAAGTCTTATGTTAATGGCAATGGAATCAGGCAGGAAAGTTTTGGCTGTGAGGCAGAGCTTCCCTGGAGAACCAGGAGGCTCCTTTATTGTCTACCTGTAGCTTCAGCATTGTCAGCTGACAGTGGGTTTCACCACTGAAAAGCATCCCCACCACATAATTGAACCTGTTTCCCATGCATGCCACCAGCACTTTAAATTTTAATTCTACTCATGTGGGAAACAGGAAAGAGTAAAAGTGCAGAAGTGACGCATGCTTCCAGTTCTGTCAGGAACAATGCACATGATTCCACCCAGTGTCTTAATTTATGGGATGAAATTTCTCTGCCCTGCTTTTTGGACTTAAATCCATTATAATCCATTATTATTGTATCACCAGGATGATAAACAGCAAACAAGTTGGACTTTTGCTTTTTTTATAAACAAATTTCTATGGTTCTAAATGGAATTACAGAGTGTGCATACATTGCAAATTTAGTGATGTTGCAATTAATTTCAGCTTTGCATCAACTCTAAATTTTATGTAAATCTGAAATAACAGCCTGAGGCTCCCTACTGGTGTTATTCTCATATCACTTCAGTTTGACTCCATCAGGTGTGTGGTATCAAACATCATTTATCGTGCATTCAGGAAGTCTGTTGGACTTCTCTCCTAATGTTGGACTTCTCTCCTAAACAGTTGAAGTACAAACAAGGCAGGGACCAAGCAAGCTATCTGCCTCACTGGAACTCAAACTGCAGCTACTGATCTAAGATTAGAAGCAGCAATGTGAAAGTATACTGAATTAAATTCTTACCGGACAAAACACTCCGCAATAAGCACAAGTTAGACTAATTAGGTAATTTTATCCAGATAAGTCATAATGATGTTTGGTGTCAGATGCAGGCAGATTCAGTACTGCTGCAAAAAAGTGTTTTTTTTCCGAGTTTTCCATTAAGGCAGAGCACAGGGAGATTTTTGCTCTGGATCTGTTGATTTTATGTTTATTGTGAGTGCTTATTATGGACCTCCACGTCATTGAAATCTGTCTCTTAAGGTGCATAAACTATCACTGAATGGTGAACATGAGACATAATAAAATGATATAGAATGTAAGAAAGGTAGACTGGGAATTTAGTTCAAAAGCAAATCATTGTGGATGCAGGAGATCTGAAATAGCAGCATAACTTAATATAAAAACTGGGTGTATTATAACCATCTTGTTATAGCCTGTACCTTATTCCATCAATGGTTTGAACAGTTAGAGGCATGCAGCTTCAGCAATATTTTACTTCCAACCTTGCAACCCAAACAATTAAAAAAGGAAGCACAAGCAAATAAAACACGAAACATAAGATTGCCAAATACATATTGTACAAACTCTAGAGACAAAAAGGCTGGTGTTTAAAGTAAATAAGGAATCTTTCAGAAGGAAAATTGGGTAAATTATATAGATAAGTAAAATCAAAGAAGACACTGAAAACGGATTGCTAGAATATATTGTAATAATAATGGATAGTTTTGGGAATATTTATGTAATTAAACAAAGATACAAAACATGTTCGTTCTTATAAACTAATAGCTGGAAGTGCAATGCAGGGACAAAGAAATAAAGTTACATCCACTTTCACTGAGAGAATTTTCTAGTTGCTTACTAGAAATCAGACTTTCAGAAAGTGCAGAGCAATAGATGCAGCTAATAATTACAATTGTTATAAATAGCTTATGGATAAATTAGATGGTCTCAGAATAGGCAAACTGGACCCATAAATTACTGAGGCTGAGGACAGCATGATAATCCAGGTCTTCAAAATACTGAGATAGATCTGTTATAGTTTTGATTTGACTTCCACTCTTTGTAAAGAACTTGATTTATGTAGCTTTAAAATTAAAAATTGCAGAAAACTACAAGAATCTCTCCTGTAATAGCAAATATACAAAACAAGCTCTCAGTAAACACACTTGATCCTTTAGCACTTTCAAAAGATAATTGAATAAAAACTGGATTAGGCAACAAATTGCATTTTCAGTTTTAAAGACTGAAATATATCTTCTATTACTGCTGAACTGCTGAACTGTGAATTATAAGCCAATATAACAGCATTACGATTCCAAGCTTAGTGTTAATATGGAGCAGTTTTATTGTTGTGTGATGTGAATGTTATGGCCTGAACTAACACAGGAGTGAAGTAGGGTCTCACTCTAGTCAGCTTCATGTGAGTGTCAGGTCAGGATTTGACTCTAGCTTGGGGATACATTCACATTATACAGTGCAGTGTTTGTATGAAGTGAAACTGAGTGAATGCTACAGTTAAGAGTGCAAATACATTCTAAGCAATGCAACCATTTAGAGGTTATGATGATAAACTGTCCAACTTCTGGAATGAATACAAAAATTTCTTTTTAGAAAGCATCATCAATATGCCTGGAATAACAGCGCCACGCCCACGTTAGCTCCGAGACACACCTTATTGTTCCTATAAATATAATCTTATCATAAACGTTTCACAACATCGAGAGGGACTTCAATGACTACACAGTGATAACATTCAAGGTTTCTGGGCAAAGTTCATCTCGAGTATTGGAGGCCCATACGGAGCTTTTGTGTGCGTTGATGAGTTCAGTTAAATCAAGCAGAGACACTGAGGAACTGCAGCTGTATTCAGCTTTGAAATTGCATGAAAGCTTTATCTACATGAAACCTAGCAGGTATGCGAGGATTCAACGTAATTGTTTGTGATGGTGCACACAGTAAATGTTTTCTTTTTGACTTAGCTACTTGCCAGTACTAAAAACCACAACGATGGACTAAAGCATTAATTAGAATGGCAATGTTGTTATGCATGGATTCCACAACAGAATAGCGGTGCAGCTGACGTTACTTTTCTGTGCTCCAGTTTCTGCTTAGGGCTAATTTGTATGTTGTGGGCGTCAGCCAGGCAGGCACGATTAGGCACAGTCATGAGGGTACAGCAAAAAGTGCCGCACTCGCTTTAAAGGCCCATGATTATTTAAATGGGCTGAAACATCTTGACGTTTTAGGGAACCTGTGAAGGGAACAGAGAATCGTGTGAAAGTCTACAAATACCTTGGAGTGCTTCTGAGATTTGTTTTTGTCAAAAGGTAACCTTTATAGCAAAGGAGCAAGATTTCATAGCAACAGGAGAACAAATATTAGGTAATCAATCAGCATGCCAGTAAAGAGGAATGGTTGCATACGGGATTTAATGATAATGCCATTGAATAGCTGATTCAAGAAATAGAACAGAAGAGGCTTGCCCCACTCCCAGCCATTGAAGGAAGGTCATGAAGGCCATGGCATGCAAGATTGCAACCTAATTTCTAAAGGAGCAGTTACTTCATCGAGCACCCAGTCACAATTCTGAGATTTGGCATGCAGCCCACTTGTATATATAAACAGAACAAGGGAAGCACTGGAATGAAAGCACTGAGCACTGACGAGCTGGAGCCGGAAGTGCAGGAAAATGAAGTATCAAGGGATATTGTGGATTCAGACGTCTATGGTCCTGCATTAAAATGTTTTTATATCGCTTGTTTCATGTCCCAAGGTGCTTCTTAAAGGTGAAGACACTGTTGTAATATAAGGAACTAATTCTGCTGATTTCTAATGCCCAGATAATCTGCTGATTGTTGGCTAGATGTTGCCAGGGCACCTAGCATTGAATTTCAATGTCAGAGACACTGGGAGATGGGGATTTGACAGACTTCTGATCTCTAATTGTGTAGACACCATCAATGCTCTTTCTTACTTTATTCTTTTCTATGTTCTACTTCCATGTTTTGTTGATATTTAGACTGCTTTATGTTTTTTGTAGATTCCACCCCTCTTCCCCAGCTTACCTGGTTTAAAGCATTTGCCAATCTACCATGTGATTAACTGATTTTAAATGGCTGAAAATGACCTTTAAAATATATTAAAACATTTTCTAGTTAGATTGGTGTACAGTAGTGAGTTCCTTAGTAATTTTTTTAAAAGCATTCAAAACCTTTCAAAATATGCTTGTTGGTGTCCTTGCACTCAAAGATCCACTCCAATGTTTCGAGCCTCCTTAAATTGTTCCAGTTATCCCAATTGTGAGATTTATTGAAAGAGACAGTGCAATCGAGCAGAAACTCCAGGCCAGAGAACCTGGCATTTACCTGCATGAACTTGAAATATTGATTACATATTGTGCAAAGAGGAATGGCGGGAGTGGGGGGGGGGGGGGGGAGAGCGGGGGAATTGTGTGAATGGAGATCCCAACCCCTTCCTGGCTCTCTCTGTTTAAGTCTGGGGTGGGAAGCCCTGTGGGTAGCCTTCCCACCTACAGGCCAATTGAGGCCGTTATGTCACCACTTAACCAGCAGCAGGTGGGGAAGTCGCCATCTGGAAGGATGGCCAGCAAACGCTGCCTGATTTGCCTGCAATCCTCCAGTGGGAAGGGGGTGGAGGCTTGATTGTCACTTGTTCAGAGATATCTGTGGCTGATCAACAGACCTGGCATCAGCAAGGTGGAGAGGGGGGAAAGCCACCTGCCATTGTTGTTGACCTTCCTTCCCCCGTTAGCCAGCACTCTCCTCACTGGGAATCCTATCTTGCCCACTTACCTGTTTCCAGAGGATCCGTATCTGATTGGTCAACAGTTCTCTTGGGTGGGATTTCCATCCTGCTCACGCCTTACTTCATTGGGAGGCCCTGTCCAGGAAAGGGCACGATTACCTCATAATTAAGTTGGACCTTGGAAAGGTGACACAGGGCTCCAACCAGTGGGCAGAGCCCATGTAACCACCAACAGATTCCACCCACTAACTGCAAATTGATTGAGTCGTGTGTCTTATATTCATTTATGGGCTCTTCTATCTGTTAAAACTTGCCTATCCAAACACGTATCATTATTTAAACTGTGAACCTTGAGCAA
This sequence comes from Mustelus asterias, assembly GCF_964213995.1. Lineage (NCBI taxonomy): Eukaryota > Metazoa > Chordata > Chondrichthyes > Carcharhiniformes > Triakidae > Mustelus > Mustelus asterias. The sequence continues at coordinate 69,480,669 of NC_135814.1, forward strand.
ACCAGAGATGGTTAAACACGCGCTTGTTGCTTCTTGGCAACCATTAATGCAAACTAAGTATGTATTGTATAGAATGACAAAATGGTTATAGCACAGGAGGAGGCCATTCAGCCTTTCAAGTCCAGGACAGCCTCCTGCACGAGCAACTCACCTAATCCCACTACTCTGCCATTTTCCCAAAGCTCTGCAAATGTTTAGTCCTCAGATAATTATCCAATTTTCTTTTGAAGGCCTATAGTGAATCTGCCTGGATCACACTCTCAAGCAGTGCATTCCAGATCCTAACCACTCCCATCAGAAAAATATTTTTTTCTCTTGTTGCCATTAATTACTTTGCCATTCACCTTAAATGGGTATCCTCTCGTTCTGGATCCTTCTGTCAAAGGGAACAGTTTCTCCCCATCTATTTGTCTTGGTATCAGTGACCTGGTGGATACAACACCCTGAAAGTAGCTGGTGAAGTGCAATTGTTATTTTTGGAGGCTCTGGAGTCTCCAGCTGCAGCTTCAGGTCCTATTCCAGCACTGGGTACAGTTCCCATAAAACTATCTATGAAAACAGGTCCTCCAGAAGACTTGCTCTTCTGAAGGATATGGAAATACCAACGTCATTCTATAAACCTACTCAACTGATAGCTTGGAGTCGGCACCCTATTGCCATGGTGTTGTCACACTGCCATTGGATCCAGAATTGTTCCCATCTTCCACTTCCTCCACATAATAAATATCACAAAGGGCAGCTCCATCCTGCACCTTTTACTGCTGTCCTTCCAGCTGTCAGTCATAAATAGTGAAAACACCATCATGTAATTGGCTTTACATTTACCATTTGTTGACTCAAGCCTTACAACACCCTGCAGCTCCAGAAAATTGCAGAGCATCTCCTTTTTAATGGGGGCAGTTTCACACGACCTGTAGCATTACTGGGTCTGACAATTGGGTCACAGCACCCTCTGATGTCATGAATACAATAAAAACAGTAAGTTTGCATGCCAATGCTTTCCTTAGCCACTGTATTACTGAAGCCTTCATGCATCATGTCAGTAAAGTGATGGATGGTGTTGAGGACACTATTTTCAAGCAACACTTACTCAGGGATAATCTGCTCTCTGATGCTCAGTTTGGGTCATTCAGTGTCACTCAGCTCCAGATTTTGTACAGCTCTGGTCCAAACATGGACAAAATAATGAATTCAAAAGTTGAAATGAGAATGACTGACTGACCTTGACATTAAGGCAGCATTTGGCCGATTGTGGCATCATGAATGTGGCATAATCGAAGTCAATAAAATTTGGGGGGAAAGCACTACATTGGTTGGAGTCATCCCTAGAACAAAGAAAGATGGGCATGTTTGTTGGAGCCCAACCATCTCAGGTCCAAGACGTTGCTGCAGGAGTTCCTCAGACCTGTTGTCCTAGGCTCAACTATCTTCAGCTCAACTCCCAACTCTTCAAAGCCTGTCCAGCATCTACAAGACACAAGTCTGGAGTATGATGGAATACTCTCCACTTGCTTGGTTGAATGCAGTTCCAACAACACTCAAGAATCTTGACACCATGCAGGACCTGTAGTTACTTTTCTGTGCTCCAGTTTCTGCTTAGGGCTAATTTGTATGTTGTGGGCGCCAGCCAGGCAGGCATGATTAGGCAGAATCATGAGGGTAATCTTGGTGATTAGTGTTAAAGTCACCATGTAGCCTGCTTGAACAGCACCTTAGCCACCACCTTAAACATTCACTCCCTCAACTATTGGTGCCAGTAATGTGTACCATCTGCAAGATGACTCATCAAGTTTCCTTCAATGATGCTTCCAAACCTAGGACCTCTCACAAGGACAAGGCCAGCAGACACATGGGAGTGCCACCGCTTGCAAGTTCCCTCCAAATCACACAATCCTGGCATGGAACCATCTCACTCTGTTGTAGCTGGGTCCAAATATCTGGGACTCCCTTCCTAACACTACATGTAATGCAGCAGTTCAAGAAGAGAGCTGACTACTATCTTCTGAAAGGAACATAGGGATGGGCAATAAATACTGGCCTTGTCAATAATGCTCACATCCCACGAATGAATTTTAAAAGTTTGCGCATAATGCTATTATAGCACCATGAATCTGCACCCATGTTTCACCTCACTGTACTTCTGCTAAAGGCATTCTTGTGAAATTGATGTAGATATTTAGCAGTTTCACGCAGAGCATCTCCTACTTTGCAGGAATTAACTGCCACAATCGGAGAAGGCTGTAACAAAAATAGCATTGATTTATATAGCATCTTTAATTTATGAAGGCATCCCAAGGTGTCTCAGAGGCGGGCAATCAGACAAAAATTGACACAGTACCAAAGAAAGAGACATTCGGGCAGATGACTAAAAACATGATCAAAGAGATTCGTTTTAAGGGGCATTTTAAAGGAGGAGAGTGAAGTGCAGAGGAGGACAAGTTTATAGAGGGAGTTCCAGATGTTAGGGTGTAGACAGCTGAAGGCACTGTCATTAAAGCTGGAGTGAAGGATGGACAAGGTGCCAAAGCTTGATGAACACAGAGAACATTAAAGTTGAGACCTTGGTGGTCCAGGTGCCACTGTAGGTCAGTGAGCACAGGGTTATTGAATTGGGGTTAGAATATGGGCAGCAGAGTTTTGGATGAGTTCAAGTTTTGGGTTGGTGGAAGATGGCAGAACATTAGAATAGTTGAGTTTTAAATGACATATCCACGGATAAAGGTTTCAGTAGCAGATACACTATTCTGCTTCCAAGTTTTGGACAATGTCCTTCTTAATCCTGAACTTGCCTCCTTTATGGGCTTATTACCTACTACTCTCCCTCAGCTGATACATCAGCATTGCTTCCTGTTGAACACCACTTGGGAGCGGAATTGAAAACATTTTGGACACAGGATGTGATTTGGATGGAGGAATTCATCACCAAGAATGGGTTGGTAGAATCCTCACTGACTGAATTGACCAAGTCCTGCAGGACATAACAACAATGCTGGTTTAGCTTAGTTTATTTATTTGTGTCACATTGAAGTTACTGTGAAAATCCCCTAGTCGCCACACTCCGGCGCCTACTTGGGTACACTGAGGGAGAATTTAGCATGGCCAATGCACCTAATCAGCATGTCTTTCGAACTGTGGGAGGAACCCGGAGCACCCGAAGGAAACCAATGCAGACACGCGAAGAATGTGCAGACTCCATACAGACAGTGACCCAAGCCAGGAATCGAACCTGGATCTCTGGAACTGTGAGGCAGCAATGTTAACCATTGTGTGACCGTGTTGCCCTACTGGACATATGAGACAACCAACAAAGGGAAAACCCTACTTGACCTCACCTTCGTCAATCTACCTGTTGCAGAACTGTTGTAGACATGCCGCAGTAAATGGGATAGACTAAGAACAGATCTAGCATTCAAAACAGGCTGCTGCAGGCATCAGCAGCAGCTGAATTGCAATCTACCAAAACCTGTAACTACGTTGTCCAGTATATAACTCACTCTACAATTACTATCAAGCCAGACAACCAACCCTGATTCAAGAGGAGTGTAGAAGTGCATGCCAGTAGTAACACCAGGCATAAGTGAAAATGAGCTGCCAACTTGCTGAAGATACAGCAAAGGTCAACATCCATGCTAAACAGTGGAAGCAGCCCATGTGACAATACTGTGCCTTTAAGAAATGTATTTGTCATATTTCTTGTGCAGGATCTGTTCTGTGTACTTGGAGCCATTTTGTCTGAATCTAGCAGCACTACATTGTTACTGCAACAGCATAATTGACCTTAATTGCTACCGTGTTTATTTTTGTCTGAACTAATGTGAGCTTCCGTTATTTTGTGTTTTCCCCTGGGATATTGCTGAGTAGGTCTTCATTAGGTTGATTGACAGGTAAAGTCATATAACTGGGTACAGCTAGGCTTGCACAGAGAACTCGGGTTCAGTCTGCTTTTTGGACTCTTTAGAGGGAGGTCATTTTCTCTGTACCTTTGTACCTCTTGCTCTCCCTGAGGTTTAGAGACTGGAATCTGCCAATAAATAAGCCTTTTTCTCTGAGATTCTAGTGTTTGGGGATGGAGCTTTCTCTGGAAATTGTTGCATGAGAATTAGAAGATAAGTGTGTCTGGATCACCTTGCAGAGGTGTTAAAATGCCAGAAATCTAGTACCACATAAGCATCTTTGGTTTATGTGCTAACTGGTTCTAAAGAAGGGATTTATGTCCATGTGGGGATATTGCTAAATTGGAACAATAGAGATAGTTAGCTGTTAAGAATTATATTTTGTCATGTTTAAGTATTTTAATTGGTAAGAGTTAAGATAATTTTTGTTATATTTTAACTGTGTTCTAAAATAAAGTTTGTTTTGATAAAAGCTTCCTAGTGGTTCACTTGAATCATAGCTGAAGTGAAACACCTGATGCTCACCTTAATGCCAAAATCATAGAACATAGAACATAGAACAGTACAGCACAGAACAGGCCCTTCGGCCCACGATGTTGTGCCGAGCTTGATCTGAAACCAAGATCAAGCTATCCCACTCCCTATCATCCTGGTGTGCTCCATGTGCCTATCCAATAACCGCTTAAATGTTCCTAAAGTGTCTGACTCCACTATCACTGCAGGCAGTCCATTCCACACCCCAACCACTCTCTGCGTAAAGAACCTACCTCTGATATCCTTCCTGTATCTCCCACCACGAACCCTATAGTTATGCCCCCTTGTAATAGCTCCATCCACCCGAGGAAATAGTCTTTGAACGTTCACTCTATCTATCCCCTTCATCATTTTATAAACCTCTATTAAGTCTCCCCTCAGCCTCCTCCGCTCCAGAGAGAACAGCCCTAGCTCCCTCAACCTTTCCTCATAAGACCTACCCTCCAAACCAGGCAGCATCCTGGTAAATCTCCTCTGCACTCCCTCCAGCGCTTCCACATCCTTCTTATAGTGAGGTGACCAGAACTGCACACAATATTCCAAATGTGGTCTCACCAAGGTCCTGTACAGTTGCAGCATAACCCCACGGCTCTTAAACTCCAACCCCCTGTTAATAAAAGCTAACACACTTTAGGCCTTCTTCACAGCTCTATCCACTTGAGTGGCAACCTTTAGAGATCTGTGGATATGAACCCCAAGATCTCTCTGTTCCTCCACAGTCTTCAGAACCCTACCTTTGACCCTGTAATCCACATTTAAATTAGTCCTCCCAAAATGAATCACCTCACATTTATCAGGGTTAAACTCTATTTGCCATTTTTGAGCCCAGCTTTGCATCCTATCTATGTCTCTTTGCAGCCTGCAACAGCCCTCCACCTCATCCACTACTCCACCAATCTTGGTGTCATCAGCAAATTTACTGATCCACGCTTCAGCCCCCTCCTCTAAGTCATTAATAAAAATCACAAAGAGCAGAGGACCAAGCACTGATCCCTGCGGCACTCCGCTAGCAACCTGCCTCCAATCCGAAAATTTTCCATCCACCACCACCCTCTGTCTTCGATCAGACAGCCAGTTACCTATCCAATCGGCCAACTTTCCCTCTATCCCACACCTCCTCACTTTCATCATAAGCCGACCATGGGGGACCTTATCAAACACCTTACTAAAATCCATGTATATGACATCAACTGCCCTACCTTCATCAACACACTTAGTTACCTCCTCAAAAAATTCTATTAAATTTGTGAGGCACGACTTGCCCTTCACGAATCCATGCTGACTATCCCGGATTAATCCGCATCTTTCTAAATGGTCGTAAATCCCATCTCTAAGGACCTTTTCCATCAATTTACCAACCACCGAAGTAGGACTAACCGGTCTATAATTACCAGGGTCATTTCTATTCCCTTTCTTAAACAGAGGAACAACATTCGCCATTCTCCAGTCTTCTGGCACCATCCCCTTGGACAGCGAGGACCCAAAGATCAAAGCCAAAAGCTCTGCAATCTCATCCCTTGCCTCCCAAAGAATCCTAGGATACATTTCATCAGGCCCAGGGGACTTATCGACCTTCAGTTTATTCAAAACTGCCAGGACATCCTCTCTCCGAACATCTATTTCCTCCAGCCTATTAGCCTGTAACACCTTCTCTTCCTCAAAAACATGGCCCTTCTCCTTGGTGAACACTGAAGAAAAGTATTCATTCATCACCTCGCCTATCTCTACTGACTCCATACACAAGTTCCCACTACTGTCCTTGGCCGGCCCTAACCTCACCCTGGTCATTCTTTTATTCCTCACATAAGAGTAAAAAGCCTTGGGGTTTTCCTTGATCCGACCCGCCAAGGACTTCTCGTGTCCCCTCCAGCACTCCTAAGCCCCTTTTTCAGCTCATTCCTTGCTAACTTGTAAACCTCAATCGAGCCATCTGAACCTTGTTTCCTCATCCCTACATAAGCTTCCCTCTTCCTTTTCACAAGACATTCCACCTCTTTCGTGAACCATGGTTCCCTCACTCGGCCATTTCCTCCCTGCCTGACAGGGACATACCTATCAAGGACATCCAGTATTTGTTCCTTGAAAAAGTTCCACTTTTCATTAGTTCCTTTCTCTGACAGTTTCTGTTCCCAACTTATGCCCCCTAATTCTTGCCTAATCGCATCATAATTACCTCTCCCCCAATTGTAAACCTTGCCCTGCCGTACGGCCCTATCCCTCTCCATTGCAATAACAAAAGACACCGAATTGTGGTCACTATCTCCAAAGTGCTCTCCCACAACCAAATCTAACATTTGGCCCGGTTCATTTCCCAGAACCAAATCCAATGTGGCCTCACCTCTTGTCAGCCTATCCACATATTGTGTCAGGAAACCCTCCTGCACACACTGCACAAAAACGGCCCCATCCGAACTATTTGACCTACAAAGGCTCCAATCAATATTTGGAAAGTTAAAGTCCCCCATGACAACTACCCTGTGACCCCCACACATATCCATAATCTGCTTAGCAATTTCTTCCTCCACATCTCTATTACTATTTGGAGGCCTATAGTAAACTCCTAACAACGTGACCGCTCCTTTCCTATTTCTAACCTCAGCCCATATTACCTCAGTGTGCAGATCCCCCTCGAAGTGCCTTTCCGCAGCCGTTAAACTATCCTTGATTAACAATGCCACTCCTCCACTTCTTTTACCAGCTTCCCTACACTTAGTGAAACATCTATACCCCGGAACGTCCAACAACCATTCCTGTCCTTGTTCTACCCACGTCTCCGTAATGGCCACAACATCATAGTCCCAAGTACCAATCCACGCCCCAAGTTCATCTACCTTGTTCCGGATGCTCCTTGCATTGAAGTAGACACACTTCAACCCACCTTCCTGTCTACCGGTACCCACCCTTGACCCTGATACCTTCCCCAATACCTCACCACCCTCACTGACTTCTGGGCTACAACTCCTTTTCCCACTCCCCTGACAAATTAGTTTAAACCCCCCTGAAGAGCCGTAACAAATTTCCCTCCTAGGATATTGGTGCCCCTCTGGTTCAGGTGCACCCCGTCCTGTTTGTACAGGTCCCACCTTCCCCAGAATGTGTTCCAATTATCCACGTATCTGAAACCCTCCCTCCTACACCATCCCTGCAACCACATGTTTAACTGCACTCTCTCCCTGTTCCTCAACTCGCTATCACGTGGCTTCGGCAACGTACCAGAGATGACCACATGTTTCGTCTTGGCTCTCAGCTTCCAGCCCAGCTCCAGAAATTCCTGCTTTAAATCCCCGTCCCTTCGCTTACCTATGTCATTGGTACCAATGTGTACCACGACTTGTGACTGTTTCCCCTCCCCCTTCAGAATCCGGAAAACACGGTCTGAGACGTCACGGACCTTGGCATCCGGTAGGCAACATACCATCCGTGAGTCTCTTTTGCTGCCACAGAACCTCCTATCTATCCCTCTAACTAACGAGTCCCGCTCTGCCCCTTACCCTCCCGAGCCACAGAAACGGACACGGTGCTGGAGATCCTCTCACTGCGGCTCACCACCGGTATGTCATCCCCCTCAACCGTATCCAAAGCGGAATACTTGTTGCTAAGGGGAACAACCACCGGGGATCCCTGCACGGACTGCTTCCTCCCAGCCCCTCTCACCGTCACCCATCTGTTTTCATTCCTTGGAGTAACTGTATTCCTAAAGCTTCTGTCTATGGCCACCTCTGCATCCCTAATGATCCTAAGTTCATCCAACTCCAGCTCCAGTTCCCTAACACGGTTTTGGAGGAGCTGCAGATGGGTGCACTTCCCACAGGTGTAATCAGCAGGGACACTGTCGTCGTCCCTCACCTCATAGTGCAAGAGGAACATAGCACTGCCTGCACACCCATCCCCTCTCAATACCTTGCCAGTAACAGGTAGAAAGTGCAGAAATGAATTTAAACTCACCTCTGCTCGCCCTTTCTGCCTAAGCCCTGTGAGCCAAAGCCTTATAGCTCACACTCTGCTTCCCACTCACTCAACCCTGTGAGCCAAAGCCTTATAGCTCACACTCTGCTTCCCACTCACTCCACTGCCCGCTCCCAACGCTGCCCGCTGTATACTGCAGCCTACCTTTTATACTTCACGCGCTTAAAAAACCCTTCCCAGACTCCTTAGCAGCCCACTTCCAGTTTTCACTTTAAACTTAAAATTCTACTGCAAAAGTAAAGGCCAAAAAAAAACACACACTAGCTGACTAATTAAATAAATAAACAATTCAATTAATCTCTCACCAGCACTGCTGCCTCCAATCACTCCCTCTCAGCTTGCTCCAGTGGAACAATCAAAACGTAAAATGTTAGGGTCTAGGTCAACCCCATAAAATACCTTGGGGTTTCTGGTCTGATTTAACAAACTGGGGGCACGGCCAGGATTAAAATCTATATTCCTTGTTTGATTTAGGATTATTGGCCTCGAAGACAAGGAGTGGTGAGTATATTTGTGTTTTCCTTTCAGGTGTTGCATTCAGTTGGTTTAAATAGGGAATGCCTTGTGGAATAATGGCTCTTCCAGTGCCTAACGTTTTCCTGGGAGTGGAAGAAATCACTCCAGGTGGTTTACAAAAGGTGGTTAAAGCAAAACTTTTGGAAGTGGCAAACAAGCTGCAGTTTAAATTACCTGAAGGTGCGAGAAAAGTGGAGATTATTGCAGTGGTGGTTCAGCATTTAAAATAGCCAGAAACATAGTCAGAATCATTGGAAATGGCTAGAATTCAATTATAATGTAACAGCTTGAATTAGAAGCAAACAACAGGGAGAGAGTAGCAAACACGAGAGAGAGAGGAACAAAGAGCAAAAGAATTAAAACAGCTTGAACATGAAAAGGAAATGGAACAGTTTGAATTGTGATTAAAAGCAGAGTAAAAAGAGAGAGAAAGAATAGCCCTGGCAGAACAAAAAGAAAGAGAATTTGAACTTCGGAAACTGAAGCTAAAAAGTGAAGGTTTACTTAAAATGGTGGCGGTAAAGGTAATGCCTGAGGGTGGTAGTGAGGATAATGAGGAAGAGCGAAGCTGTCGTAGTCAAAAGCCTGGTGGCAATCAGTTTAAATACATTCGAGCATTGCCAAGGTTTGATAAGAAGGATGTAGAAGCCATTTTCATTTTATTTGACAAAGTAACGAAACAAATGAAATGGCCACAGACCATGTGGGTATTATTGATTCAAACAAAGTTGGTAGGTAGAGCTAGTGATGTTTTTGCGTCACTATCAGAGGGATTATGATGAGGTGAAAAAGCCATCTTTGGTGCATATGAACTAGTGCCAGAAACTTACAGACAACGGTTTAGAAAACTGAGGAAGGAATTTGGTCAAATGTACATAGAATTTGAAAGGGTCAAATAAAGTAATTTTGACAGGTGGATCTTGGGTAATGATATAGCTGGATCACAGGTGGGAGTGATGCCTACTGTGGTTGAAAAGCCAGTGAAAAAATCAAACCACTGAGGTGTTAAAGGAAGCATATCCTGGAATTTTTCCTGATGGTGTAGTAACAAGATCACAAAGCCACAGGTTAAGACAAGAGGAAAAATCAAAGAGTGAAGATAAAGAAGTTGAAGTTCTACTTTCAGAAATAATTTTTGATCAGATGGTTGAGAAAGAACAAAAACAGGTGGAGGACGAAGTGGATATTTTTACTTCAGGAAAGTTGGCAGAATTACAACAGAAAGATTTGGATTTAAAACAGTTGAATCAGAAAGCATGCACAGAAGAAGAATCTGAGTGTATACCGGAAAGTTATTACCTTAAACATGGTGTCTTAATGAGGAAATGGAGACCTTTACGTATTCAGGTGGATGAAAAAAGGGCAGAAATTCATCAAGTTGTATTACCGGTGGGTTATAGAAAAGAGGTGTTGTGGGTAGCTCATAAGCTACCAGTAAGAGGTCATTTGGGGACAAGGAAAACTCAAGCCAAATTACAAAGCCATTTTTATTGGCCTGGACTGCATAAAAATGTGGTTGAATTTTGCTGGATGTGTCATACATGTCAGGTAATAAGAAAATCTGAACCGGTGATAAAATCAGCACCCTTAATGCCCATTCCAGTATCTGAGAAACCTTTTACAAAGGTCTTAATTTATTGCGTAAGACCCCCTAAAATGAAAAATGGGAATCAATATTTATTGACCATAATGAATGTATCCGCTAGATTTCCAGAGGCCATTCCATTATGCAATATTACAGCTAAAAAGATTGTAGAGGAGTTACATAAATTTTTTACTATATACGGACTACCCACAGAAATACAACCAGATCAGGAATCAAATTTTACATCAAAGTTATTCAAGGAAGTTATGGATAGCTTAGGAGTAAAACAATTTAAATCAACTGTGTACCATCCAGAATTGCAGGGAGCGTTAGAACGGTGGCATCAAACTCTAAAGAGTTTGGTGAGGGCTTATTGTTAAGATTATCTGGAAGATTGGGATAAAGGAATTCCATTTGTACTTTTTGCACCTAATGAATCAACTAAATTCAGTCAAATTGAATTGATTTTTGGTCATGAGCTAAGAGGGCCACTTAAATTGATCAAAGAGAAATTGGTGAGTTAGCATTTTGAGACTACATTATTGGACTATGTGTCATATTTTAGGGAAAGATTAAATATATCTGGTGAATTGGCTGGACAGAGTTTAAAAGTGGCACAGTATGTGATGAATCAGGAAATGGATAAGACATCAAAAATTCATAGTTTTGCTATTGGGGATAAGGTGTTAATATTATGACCAGTGATAGGTGAACCTTTAAAAGTAAGGTTTGGTGGGCCTTATCAAATTGAAAGGAAATTGAGTGAAGTGAATTATTTGACAAGAATGCCAGATAGAAGGAAAACTCACAGAGTGTGTCATGTGAATATGCTCAAACGGTATTTTGATAGGGAAGGAAAGCAGACCTGGCTTGGGTCACTGCCTGTGCGGGGTCTGCACGTTTTCCCTGTGCCTGTGTGAATTTCTTCCAGGTGCTCCAGTTTCCTCCCACAGTCCAAAGATGTGCGAATTAGATGCATTGGCCATGCTAAATTTTCCTTCAGTGTACCCGAACAGGTGCCGGAGTGTGGCGACTAGGGGATTTTCACAGTAACTTCATTGCAGTGTTAATATAAGCCTACTTGTGGCACTAATAAATAAACTTTGAACTTTTAGTTACTGGACAATACTGTGAATGAGGAAAGTGAGCAGGTGCAGAGACAGATACAAGACAAGTTGACTGTTTTGGACCCGTTCCTGAGTTGTTGAAATTACCTGAATATAAATTGCAGGATTGTCAAAAACAGCTCATCATCTAAAAAAAAGATGAATTAATAATCATGTGTGATCTCAAAAAGGAGATTGAGGAGCAGAAGTATTGTACTACTGCAGATGAAAGGAAAAGACAATAGGGTGAAGTGAGACTGTTTATGTAACTGTACCATCATTCAAAATGAACTGCTAGGATAATGAATCTGTACAGTTTGCACAGACATGGATACCTAGTGAAACAGTCCTGTTCACAGCTGGTGTTCGAGTAAATTACAGTTGTTTTGGCCCTTTAATACCTCTCCAGAGGTATTAAAGGGCCAGAAATCTAGTATCCAATAAGCACCTTTGGTTTTTGTGCTAACTGGTTCTAAAGAAGGGATTTAAGTCAATGTGGAGGATACTGCTGAGTTGGAACAATAAAGATAACTAACTGTTAAGAATTATATTTTGACATGTTTAAGTATTTCAATTGATAAAATATATGCTAATTATTTTTGTTATATTCTAACCGTGCTCTTAAATAAAGTTTTTTTTTAATAAAAGCATCTAGTGGGTCACTTGGACCATACCTGGAGTGTAACACCTGATGCTCACCCTAATGTCAAAAGCAAATGTAAAAGTTAGGGTCTAGGCTAACTTCATAAAATGACTTGGAGTTTCTAATCTGGTCCTTATCACCTGCTATACACAGAGCTAATTAATCCCAGAACCATTAGATCAGATCAAAGCTCTGAGTTCTTGCCATATTCAATCATTAGTAGTGGTGGACAATTAAACAACTAATGGGAGGAGGAGGCTCCAGAAACATCCCCAGTCTCAACCAGTGGTGCCCAACAAATGAGGACAAAAGACAAAGCTGTAATGTTCACAACAATAGTCAACCAGAACTGCTGGGTGGATGATGCATCACAGCCTCCCTGAGGACCCCACCATTATAGATATCAGTCTTTAGTCAATTTGATTTACACTATGTGATATCAAGGAACAGCTGAGTGCAATGGATATAGCAAAGGTTATGGGTTGACATCACCTCAGAACTGGCATCTGGCTAAGCTGTTCCAATACAGCGACAACACTGGCATCTATTTGACAAAATGAAAAATTGCCCAGGTATGTTCTCTGGGTGCGTCAGGGTAGTGTCGTAGGTTCAACCATCTTCTGCGCCTTCATTAATGGCCTTCCATCCTAAGATCACTGATGATTGAAGCATGTTCAGTTCCATTTTCAATTCCTCGTGTAATGAAGCAATCTGTTTCCCACAGGTAGCAAGACCTGGATAACCATCAGGCTTGGTTAGATAAGTGGTAAGTAACATCCATGGCAAAAAAGTGTCAGGTAATGACCATCTCCAACAAAAGAGATCCTAAATCACCTCCCCTTGATATTTAATAAATTAGCATAATCAAATTTCTTCACCATTAATACCCTGGGAGTCATCATTAACCAGAAATTTAACTGGACCAGGCACATTAATACTGTGGCTACAAGAACAGCGCAGAGATTGAGTATTCTGATTCCTTGTCTCCCCAAAGCTTTTCTACCATCTACAAGGCACAAGTCCGGACAGTAATGAAACACTCCCCACTTGCCTGGAAGTTCCAACAACTTGCAGGTCCAACAACATTCAATAAGCTCATTCAGGACAAAGCTATCCTTTTGATCAGAATTCCATCCACCACCTTTAACATTCACACCCTCCACCACACAGCTTCAGCATCTATAAAATGCAACAACTCACTAAGGCTTCATTGACTGTGCTTCCCAACCACTACCAACTAAAAAGACAAGGCAGCAGGGGATTGAGATTCCTTATGGTCACTGGGTCAAAATCCTGGAACTCCCTGCCCAAGAGCGTCGCGGATGTGCCTTTCCCACTTGGACTGTCGCGGTTCAAGAAGGCCGCTTGACACCTTCTCAAGGGCAACTCGGAATGGGCAATAAATGCTGGCGTTTCTGTGATGCCCAAAATACCGTGAATGAATGAAAATGCCTGTTAGAAGTCGCGACCAGGAGACGGCGCTCTTTAGCTACACACCACTAACAGTCTTTTAAGAGCACACATACCTATGTTTGTCTATCATTTCCAGAAAAGAAAAAAGACATTTCGCAGGTAAACGGAGCAACGGAAATCAGAATTTAAATCCGCGCAGAACCATTTCCTGGCAGAAGAGACAGCGGATATGGTTTGTCTTCCGAATAGGAACTGCTCCCAGACAACAGCCGAAAAACCAGTGGACGTAACAAACATTAGCAGTTTCATTTCTATCAGTATTCTCCGGAAATCCCCAACTCAGGGCTGCCAGTCAGCCGGCAGACACGCTGGAGGCAAATAGGGAAGGGTTTGGGTTGTGCTTTGAGCGGCGGATGGGCGCAGCTTCAGGATTTGTGAACTGCTCCCGCGACTGAGTTTGAAGATTTGTCTGAGCAAAATATCGATACGTCTGGCACTAGAAAGTACCGCCGCCTCTGACAGCGGTGGTTGGGGGGAAAACTACATTCGTCACACTCACAACATAAATCATGAGCGGTGTGAGAAAAATGGGACACTTAAAGCGCCCGTGAAGATTAATGTGAAGCCACAATCTTTGCAATTAGGGATGACCGTCATAAATCGTCCGTTGCAGTTTGCAGGGTGAGTGATGATTGTTGATATCAACAGTGCTCATGAATTCAGTGAACATTTCCTGTGCCCCAGTTCGTTATTTTGAGCCTGTGCGGGTTTGAGTGCATCGCTGTCACAAAGTAATACTATTGACATCGTGTCAATATTAATTGAATTACCGCCTTCGCCTTTGAACAAGCGCGGATATGTGGCAATTTTGCAACGCTGGGCTGTTATGAAGCTGCCTTGATAGGTTGTGGCGGCTGCACACGATGTAATAGTTATTGAGTTGCTGTATAAATTACATTGCAATTATGCTTCATATATTTTTTTGCGGAATAATATATTTGTTCGCGTGTTTCTTTCGCAGATGAAGTGGCCCATTGACTGGTCATCATGGCAATTAAATAGGGGGATTTTGCAGGAAGATAAAAGCATATGGTAGATCAGAATTTTCAAATATCTACTCTGCTGCGCGAATGATCTGCATTGCTGTAAACAGGACAGGCGGCTTTGCCACAGGACAGAGACGGAGGAGAGCGAGTGCTGAAGACTAACTGAGGTACTGGGGGCAAAAAAAATAAAGAGAAACACTGGGGAATTGTCAACATTTCGCTTGATGGTGATTGCACCATGGGCTGTTTTAAGTCAAAACACAAGTACGCGGTGCAGAACGTCAACCCCGCAGAGCAGAAGGACTGTGTGCAGTGTGATGGGGCTGAGACAGTGATGGTCGAAGCCAGTTCAGTGGAGAGAGGCGAGGACGTGGTGCTGGTGAACCCTGCACTTCTGGACTATGCACAGCGCCTCTCCGAGGACATAGTCAGCACAGCGGTGAAACAGTGGCTAGAAATCGAGAGTCGATACAGCGACATTCCTTACATTGAAAGTGACGCGCCCTGAATCTCCAGCGCTGGCAGCTCCCTCCAGTCTAAGTGCCGGGCTGGGGAAGGAAACAAGGAAACCCTGCAGCCGACGCTGTGATTCTCATGGCGATCTGCGCAGGAGCTTGTCTTCGCCTCTTTGTATTTTGATCTGTTAAATCGTGGCCATTCGGCCGGTAGCTGGGAACCTAACTCAATAAACGAAAACGTTAGTTTTTTTCAGCGCGGCATGTTTCTTTGGACAATTTGGATGAGCTTTATTTTGCCAAGTATATTAGAACATTCTCCTTCCCGCCCTAACACGGCCATTCTTTAAAACTCGGAGGAACTTACTACGAATAAATAATTAACTTATTGAAGGGCAAAATCTTCTGCCAACTGTTCTAAACCACTTGCTTTTGACATTTGAGAGGAGGGAGGACTGTAATTCCTTACACAAAAGGCTAGCTGGAACAAATCAGATTATATGATCAATTAATTCAGTGCTTAAAGGTAATAAACATTCGAATTCAAACAACACATAAACATATGCTTTAATTACTTAGAGCATTATGCCCTTCAGTACAAAATCACTTCTCAGTTCACAAGATGTTTATCTTCCACATATCATGAGGGAGAGAATCATGCAATTGCCACACCCTCAGATACACTGGTCTCAGATTTTTTTCTAAATCTGAAGTACAAAGAAGGATGTTGCTTTTGCTTTAAGTATTGTCTCATTGAAGGACTGTTTTGGCTTTTACATAAAAATGGACCTACCTAGTTGAATCCATTAACCATTTTCTTTATGCATTTGTCAGAGGTGTGGCATGTACAAGTAACGCATAATAAGAAAACACAAAGATAAATAATTTTATTTACACTGCACAATTCAGGACATTCCCAAGTTTTTGTTATTTTTGAAAGTCACTATTGTTTTATGGACAACAGCAGCAGCCAATTTACAAACTCACAAATAGCAACGGAACCCATGGAGTTAATTTGTTTGGGGCGTGGGGGGAGCAGGGGAGGGGGTTGGATGTTTAATTGAGGGATAAACAGTGGCCAGATTACAATGATGTTTATATCTACCTGAACAGACAGGAGAGACTTTAAAGTCCGATTAAAAGGACAACCTCTTAGGGAATGCAGAACTCTCTCAATATTGCAATGAAATGTCTGTCTTAAATATAATCAAATCCCGGAATAAGACTGGAAACCTTGACCATGTGACACAGATGACAGTTTGGTTTAAGAACAGTGAACATTTCAAGCTGGCTGTATATTATTAGCTGTAATAGTTCTTACGATATACAAAGAACATTACATGATATTCAGGTAACTGCATTCTAATGAAAATGAATGCATTAAAATCAATTATTTATTTTTATTTCATCTGGCGTTTTTCACAGTATTAACTCTCTAAAAACCATCTTAAGAATTTAATTCAAGCAAAAGCAGTTTTGCCAAAGTGCATTTTTTCTATTCATTCATGGGATGTTGATGTCACTGACTAGGGTAGCATTTATTACTCATTCCTAATTACCCTTGAAACGGTGATGAGCTGCCTTCTGCTGTAGTCCACGTGGTGTAGGTCCACCCACAGTGGTGTTAGGGAGGAAGTTCCAGGATTTTGATTCAGGGACAATGAAGGAATGGTGATATATTTCTAAGTCAAGATGGTGTGGGGCTTGGAGGGGAAATTCCAGGTAGGGTGTCCTAGATGGTAGTAGTCATGGGTTTGGAAGATACTGTCTAAGGAATCTTGTAAATGGTACATACTGTTGCCACCGTGTGTCAGTGGTAGAGGAAGTGAATGTCTGTGGTTGGGGTGCAATCAAGCAGGCTGTTTTGTCCTGAATGGTGTCGAGCTTCAGTGTTGTTGGAGCTGCACTTATCCAGGCAAATGGAGTGTATTCCATTACACTCCTGACTTGTGCCTTGTAAATGGTGAACAGGCTTTGGGGACTCAGGAGGTGAATTAGTCCCTGCAGGATTTCTAGCCTCTGATCTGTTCTTGTAGCCACAGTATTTATATGGCTAGTCCCATTCAGTTTCAGGTCAATGCTAACCCCCAGGACATTGATAGTGGGGGATTCAGCAGTAGTAACACCATTGAATGTCAAAGGGCAATGGTTAGATTATTTCTTGTTGGAGAAGATCATTGCCCAGCACTTGTGTGAGGTGAATGTTTTATGCCACTTTTCAGCCAAAGCCTGAATCTTATGCAGATCCTGCTGCTTTTTGGACACTGAGCAGTTGCAATCATCAGCGAACATCCCCACTTCTGATCTTATTATGAACGATCATGAATGAAACAGCTGAAGATAGTTGGATCTTAGAATCAATGCTGAGGAACTCCTGCAGTGATATCCTGGAACTGAGATGATTGACCCCTGACAACCACAGCCATCTTACTTCGCACTAAATATGACTCCAACCAGTGGAGTGTTTTCCCAGATTCCCATTGACTCCAATTTTGCTGGGGCTCCTTGATGCCACAGCCAGTCAAATGCTGTTTTGATGTTAATGGCAGTCACTCTCACCTCCCTTCTGGAGTTCAGCTCTTTTGTCCATGTTTGAACCAAAGCTATAATGAGGTCAGTAGCTGAGTGACCCTGACAGAACCCAAACTGTCAGTTTGCAGGTTATTGCTAACAAAGTGCTGCTTGATAGCACTGTTGATGACCTCTTCCATCACTTTATTGATGATCAAGAGTAGACTGATAGGATGGTAATTGGCTGTTTGATTAGTCCTGCTTTTTGTGTGTAGGGTATCCCTGGGCAATTTTCCACATTACTGGGTAGATGCCAATGGTGTAGCTGTACAGGAACAGTTTGGCTAGGGGATGCAGCAAATTCTGGCACACAAATCTTCAGTACTATTGCAGAAATATTGTCAGGGGCCATAGCTTTTGCAGTCTACTGTGCCTTGAGGTTTTTTTGATATCATGTAGAGTGAATCAAATTGGCTGAAGACTGAGACTGGGGACAAGATGGATCATCCACTTTGGCCTTCTGGCTGGAAATTGTTGCAAATACTTCAGCCTTATCTTTTGCACTGACATGCTGAGCTCTTCCAATACTGAGTATGGGGACATTTTCTTAACTGCTGAAACAAACTATTTGGTGAAGGAATGAGATCCATTTTTACTTAACCCTTTTTTTTAATGTTTATCTTTACATTTGAATCTAGCTTTTGTGAAATGTTACTCATCCCTTAAGAAATCCCAAATGAACTAATGGCTATTCACAAATAAAGCTTCAGAAATCTGAACTGAAATTCTAAATGGTCATATTCAGTATTTAAATTCCAGTCTGTTGCTGAGTGATAACATGTAGGCAACTTTGATAGCCTCCAATAGTTAGTTTACTGAAGACAGACAAGATGGCAATAGTAGCAACTACCTATCATTTACCGTTAAGAAGTTTCTGCAGAAGGAGAATTTACTATTACTTAAGGTAAGGTGTTTAGATGACCATTGTACCAGCAGATTGAAATATTAGTCTTATTAAAAATGACTGGTGGTAGAAATCATCCTTGTTTGAGGAAAAGTTGAATCCTGAGATAGAGTTTTTCCATACCTTTGGTGTCGATCTAGGTATCTTCAATTATTTCAAGATGTTCAAAAAAATCTTTCAGCAGTAAAACACCATTGTAGAGAGTTTGCTTTGAATTTGGTAGAAAATCATAGGCGGTCAGAATAAAGGATTGATCCCAGTATGTGTTTTACAAATAGTGTGGAGGCACTTCTGGAAGTGCACTTGGTATAATCATCTTAGTATTATTTTTTTCCAAAGAAGATCCGCTTAGCCTGAGGAAACTCTTCAATTTCTGAGAATTTAGATTGCCAAGTCTCTCTCTCCCTCAAAAAGTCATTCTGCAAATGCCAATTTTGTTTCCTTCCTGTACCCATCAAAACATGGTTTATTGGTCACAATGTAATTAACACTAATCAAAGGGCACAAAATGAATCTTTAACCTTTCACCATTCTTGCTGGAGATTCACTGTTCACGTTTATTCGCTGCCCAAAGTTAAAGTGGCTTAAGCAGTTTTACATAAACCAGCCCAAGATATATTAACAGATACACAAACCAACCACACTTTGGAGAATGCAGGACACTACAGAATGAAGTTAACTTCCCTTGCCAGTCAAAATCAAAATTACAAGTATTTACTTAACACTTGAATACATGATTAACTAAATATTAAAAAGTAAACATTATAAAGAGTAGGTGGTGTTCTTCAGCTTTGGTTACAAACCATCTAGAAGGTACTCTAAAAGGTTAAAAAAAAGTTCAAGAAGGGCAATGGGAAACCATATAGCTACAAGTGATACCAGTCAAAACCTTCTATAGGGCAGTATACAGAAGATATTAGCATATTAATTAACAAAATTGCAATTTCAATGAATTCAAAAGCATTTTAAGTACATTACAATAACTTGGCATCGACCAAGTTCTTCTGGTACAAAATAAAATTATATGTCTAAGATTGACAAAGTAAGGCTATTTAAGGTTGGATATCCCTTGTGCAGTTGTCAACTTAACTTTTAAAAACAAGTTTACCCTATTGTCAATAAGTTCATAGTTACAACAATTTTATTATTTGATCGCAACCTCATATTCCCAAATCTAGAAGAAATGGAATTAGCTCTCACATCTCCGTCTGGATTGTTTGCAATGACTCGTGTATTTTTTCCTTCCAATATTTCTGTCATTTTAACCCCTAAGGGAGAATAATAGTTAATGTGTTTCGGGTTTGGGCTGTGAAGAGTCTGGTACTTTGTTATAACCCAGCAAGATCTTGGATGAGCAATCACAAATAATTAGCAGGTCACTTGGAAATATGGTACGTTTTAGTACCAATATTTCTGTTTTCTTCAGGTTCCACAAATTACAGAAGGGACTTGAGGGGAAGAATGTATTTTAATCTAATGCACAAACTTACAGATTCTTGGTTGAGTTCTTCTACTGGGGGGGGGGGGGGGGGGGGGGCAGGGCATTTTTTTTTTGCAGCATAATCCATTAAATAAAACAGCAAGTAGGCAAACAGATTTCACAATTATAATGCCAAACCATCTACTCAAACTCAAACTATTGCCTTTCACTCCCTTGATTTCTTAGCCAGCATTTGAATGTCCCCATATGTAAATATGAAGTAACAACTTGAGATATAAAACCATAGTATTGGCTATTTTACCTCCAATAGTCTCATCATAATAGTTAATTGCCTTTCTACCTTTATTGTATCCCATTAAGTGAAGTGACTTAATGACACAATGCAGAGGCAGTAGACTCAGCTTTTTACAGGAAAGACATTTCTTGAAATTCAAATTTAGAATGCAGGAGTTTGTATATTAAAATTCAGTAAAATAAAACCAAACTCAACAAAACCAAATTATTGAAACAAATTTGTAAAGATGGATGCTGAGTTGCAACAGAAAATATTTTATCTGGTGAAAAAGGTAGAGAAGAAAATGGACAATAGTAATATACGCATATTGGCTCAGGAGGGATCTACTTGTAAACATGTAGCGTTCTGGTAAATATTTACATCTCAACTAACATTACTAAAAACAGATGCCACAAATAAAAAAAATTCTTTAAATAATCAGTTTCGGCAGCATGTTAACATTTCTGATCAATTTTCTTTCATCAGAACCTTACTAAAACACATTGGACATTATCACATTGCTGTTTGCAAGCTGGTTGCTGCGTTTCCTACAAGTGACTACACTTAAAAAGTATTTTATTAATGATAAAGTGTTTTGGGATGCCCTGCGGTCTTGAAGGATGCTGCTGTTCATAAGAAAATAAATCCTTGTTTTTATAAAGGAGCAGTCACTCTGGTTTTAGACAGAGAATCTCTTTGTGTATAGTTATTTATAACTTTTCAAATGCATGGATGTTATCATACAAAATATTGGTCTGTGGAAGATAAATAATTTTTACATGTATGGTGCATCATTTTTCTCAAAAGAACCAAGTCATTTTGTTCTAGACAGCAATGGTGCTATTTACCCAAAACAAAATTATCACATTTATTGTCTTGCTATTTGGAATATTACTAACCGAATGCTTATGAACAGTTATTTTTACCCTTTAAATCCATGTAAGTGCGACAATTTCATCATCAACAAATCTAATACTTCTAGATTTCCGAAAATAATTTTAATCAAAACAGGAAAGTTGACTTCACCCCAAGTTTGGCTTTTATGGGCTTGCCTCTATACAATTTATACATTCATCTACACTTATTTTTGATAATGTTGATGTCAAATTGTTTATTAGAATTCAGTCAAATAAATTTAATAATTTCAAACCAAAAATGATTGCATTACTTGAACTAATCTCCAAAGAATTCAGTTTTTGCCAAAAATGTGGCAAATTAGTTGGATGTGCATCGATCAGTTTGAAAGAGACAGATTTGTATACAATTATTTTTATTGTATTTTTTATAATTACTAATGTAACATTTTTATACAATTGTGAATTTTTAATTAGTTTGTGTAAAATTTAGAGATGTGTTAAAATTGAAATAGTCAATGAAACGTTACTTGCACTCCTTCAACTAGGCTAAAACTCCAAATTGTAAAAAAGATCAAACTTTATACCATAAAACTATATATAATTGCTGAAAGTAATGGCTAAGTCTAGGTTAGAGATCCTGCTCTAACCAGGTGTGTAGCCTTAGGTACAGATCAAAACCTAAATAGGTATTGTTTATAAATCTATCTAGCTCTAGTGACATCCTATGATTAACGTGATAGCGCTTAAATTTGTTTTTAGATTAAAATATACAAATTAATAATCAGTTCCAGCACAAATTGCTTGGTCGTTTTTAATACATTCATGCATAAATGTAGGTATCATATTATTAAAAATTGAAGTATTGACTAAGTTTACCAAAAATTCCACATGAAAATATTCCACATCTCCAGCCTTCCCTTATTAATATTTCAATTCTTCTACTCTGACAATTCTTAGACGTCTGCATTAGAAAAGTTCATTCAAGTTTTATCGTTTGTGTTTCTTTGTAAATGCATTCAATGCAATGATTTGCGTTACTAATTTAATATGTTTGATTAAACAAATTGTTACATAAAAACTTTGTTTGAACATTCCACAGTTGAATATTCTTTGCTTTTAAAATGAAGAAATGGTAAATGGCAAAATCTCATTTTAATTTTTTTAAAACATTGATTCTACTTGAGCATTAATGTTTCAAAGGTGCAATTTGGTTCACAGGTTGAAGATTTTATTTTAGTCCTGTAATTTATTCACTAGTATTTTTGTTTTTGATTTTGTACTATAGCAATTTTAATCAAACTAGTCATTTCCAAAGTTATTAAATTATATAGCATTTATTTTATGTTTCCAGTTATTCGTCATTTCAGCAACTTATAAATGCCAATTTTTGCCATTAGAGCAAATACTTCACAAAATGATTTCCAAATTCTGACTAGTTGTAACACCTATAACTGAGTTTGCTTTAATTTGCTGTATAGATCACAGTATTCCTATAAAATGACAACTATCACAAACAACACATTCCATTGAATAGCCAGAGTAATAAATATAGAAAGTTAATTGGGGAATTCAACACTTCCCAACAGGGACCATCGTTTATGATAAATTTGTATTTTGAAATATGTGGATTTTCTCCACTGTTTTTGGGAAATGCAATTGGCAGCACCATTCAAGTTTTAAAATAAAAACTGCAAACCTTCTGATACATGAAAGATTTCTTTTATTAAATTGACTTAGCCTCAGGATCTATTCTTATGGGAGGGGGTCTGGAGGAACAGGGTTTAAAAGTAGATTGAGAAAAACTCACCTTAAGTCTCTTATTAGAATAAACTGTTTAAGATGGATTATAGAGGAGATGTCTGTGTTGGTTAGTTTGCAATGACATTATATTGTACATGTTGCAAACCATTCTCAGTTGGGAATTACAATGGTTGGCTAACTTTGCCATGTAAGTCTCCATACATAAACATTTTCTTCCCAATATATGGCAAATTTAAAGAGAATTGCTTGATGTATTTGTATTTATACTATGAATGGAGCTTTTTTCAACATTACTTATTTTAACCTTAACTTTAAAGAATCATTATTTAAAATGGTTCATTCACCTTACTGAAGGTGAACGAAGACGACAATCTTCTCCAACCTGACTCTACCCTTCTCCCTGGAGACTTGCTACTTTACAGACCAGGAAACACTCAACTGAGGAAGCCTAAAAATTGGCATTATGATGTTGTAGGGAAATATCCCTTACCAGTGCAGAATAGAAGTTGAGTCGCAAATCAAGGTTCAAAGCGTGTCTTTATTGTACAATTACTGGGATCCTAGGGAGACCCCCGTAGCCAGCTCAGAAACAGTGGCTTGGCCACGTTGATCTCAATTAAATCACATCAGCTCTGGATCTTTATAGGGATCCAAAATTCGCGCGGGAACATTTGATTATGCCCTTTTTTACACAATGTATAAAGTGGTCTGTCAGTTTCAAAAGTCCCTAGGAAGTTTCATGGATTAGCATTTGTATGGTGTGTGTTCGTGTTAATGGGATTACTTGGTCCTGCCCCGGTGTCTAAATGCGTTTCCCATTACTATCTCTATGTGTCCTCTTATTTAAATTGGTCCTATTGTTCCGTGTCTGTGTTTCCTGCTTGTGAGATTGAGTGTTAATGTCATCCTGTCCTGTTGGGTGTCTGGGGTATTTCATTCTTAACCTTTTATCCATATCTCTTAGTTTATCAGATTTTTATGTCTGCCTTGGCCGAATTGGTAATATTTCAGTGATAGCTTGGTTTTGATAACCCACTCTCTGTCTCGTTTCATAGGGATCTTGATCTTCCTTGGCCAGTTTAAAATGCAGCTATGCGCTGTTGCTAGGCAGATTAGGGATCTTCCGTAGTTTCTGAAATTCGTGAGTCTCTCAGCTGTGCAGGGGGAGACCCGATCGAATATCCATCCGGGGGTGCCCCTCTGCATTGTTGGCCCGTTATGAGTGGTGCCAATTAGTCCAATAAAAATATGTTTGATGATACAAATATGGTTTTCTGGAAAATTTCCTCCTTCAATGATAACTTGAAGACCAACTAGATGGTATTCCAGCCAGAGAAAGAGTTGAAACCAGCTGAGAACATAACAGGGAAAAGAAATCAGTGCTGTACATTGGTAGAAGGCGTTTTATTTTAAAATACACAATTTTCATCATATGGATTTCAACAACTACATTATCATTGTGTCATGTGACTAGCAGCTTGAGAGAAGGCAGACTAAATCATGGCCCTTTAATCATTGAGCAATGTTCCTACACAATATACTTTTCCCCTCCTCTTTACCATCTCCAACAACTGGTTGAGTCTTGAAAGGATTTGAGTGTAAGCATTTCATGTTGCTTAAACCTGTTTATAATTGAGTTTTAAAGAAACTGATATGGATTTTTTCAATTAAAAATTGATCAGTAAGTGAATATTCTCCAAAAAGGAGGTAATTCAGTGAAAGAAGAGGGATTATTTATATAACTTATGTAATTATAAATTTGTATCTGTTATGAAGTCTGAATCCATGTCAGCAATCAAATTTACTGAACCAATAGAAAACCACAGAAATAGTCAAATGCACTATAAATTATAATTTGAGGCGAGTAAAGGAAAAATCTCAAATTGAACACAAGACAAATGACAGAACGAAAAGGGGCTGGGTACTTCAGAACCTAAATTCACACACTTGCTCGCAATGCTTTTTTAAAAATAATTGCCATTAAGGATACTTTCACACAATGTTTAATCTGTACATATCCCTTTATAGTATAGGGATACATTTGTTCTGGTTCCAGACAATTCTTAGCTAATGCAGTACTGTGAACCCTACTTCCCGTGACAATTTGTGTTTGTGAAAGTTATATCAATGAATTTTTAAAATCCCAGTGGCATATCTCATCAGCACCAACTATTCTTTGAGCAAGAACCTCATCTCAATGCTGTGACTCTGCCAGATACTCTCATTATAATATCTTTAGTGGATGTAGGATAAAGCAAATCTTTTCACAGTCAATTTGACACAGAGTACCTGGCAAAGGGAACCATTTAGGACGTTAGGAAGTGGGGACTTATGCTTGGAGCCCAAAGAAGTAGGGGAGATCCTAAATGAATACTTGGCGTCGGTATTCACAAAGGAGAGGGATGTGTTGACTGGGAGTGTCTGAGGGGAGTGTTGAACCGTTGGAGAAAATCTCCATTACAAAGGAGGAAGTGTTAGGTTTGTTAGAGAATATAAAGACTGACAAATCCCCAGGGCCTGATGGAATCTATCCAAGGCTGCTCAGGGAGACGAGAGGTGAAATCGTTGGGCCTCTGACGCAAATCTTTGTCTCGTCACTGGACGCAGGTGAGGTCCCAGAGGATTGGAGGATAGCCAATGTGGTCCCGTTATTTAAGAAGGGTAGGAAGGATAACCCGGGTAATTATAGGCCGGTGAGCTTGACGTCCGTGGTGGGGAAGTTGTTGGAAAAGATTCTTAGAGATAGGATGTATGCGCATTTAGAAAGGAATAAACTCATTAACGATAGTCAGCATGGTTTTGTGAGAGGGAGGTCATGCCTCACTAACCTGGTGGTGTTTTTTGAAGAAGTGACCAAAATGGTTGACGAAGGAAGAGCCGTGGATGTTGTCTATATGGACTTTAGTAAAGCGTTTGACAAAGTCCCTCATGGTAGGCTAGTGAAAAAGGTTGGATCTCATGGGATAAGGGGGGAGGTGGCTAGATGGGTGGAGAACTGGCTTGGTCATAGAAGACAGAGGGTGGTAGTGGAAGGGTCTTTTTCCGGCTGGAGGCCTGTGACTAGTGGTGTACCGCAGGGCTCTGTATTGGGACCTCTGCTGTTTGTGATTTATATAAATGATCTGGAAGAAGGAGTAACTGGGGTGATCAGTAAGTTTGCGGACGACACAAAACTGGCAGGACTTGCAGATAGTGAGGAACATTGTCAGAGGCTACAGAAGGATATAGATAGGCTGGAATTTTGGGCAAGGAAATGGCAGATGGAGTTCAATCCTGATAAATGCGAAGTGATGCATTTTGGTGGGAATAATGTAGGGAGGAGCTACACGATAAATGGAAGAACCATAAAGGGTGTAGAGACGCAGAGGGACCTGGGTGTGCAAGTCCACAGATCTTTGAAGGTGACGTCACAGGTGGAGAAGGTGGTGAAGGCGGCATATGGCATGCTTGCCTTTATAGGACGGGGCATAGAGTATAAAAGTTGGGGTCTGATGTTGCAGATGTATAGAACGTTGGTTCGGCCGCATTTGGAATACTGCGTCCAGTTCTGGTCGCCACACTACCAGGACGTGGAGGCTTTGGAGAGAGTACAGAGGAGGTTTACCAGGATGTTGCCTGGTATGGAGGGGCTTGGTTATGAGGAGAGATTGGGGAAACTGGGGTTGTTCTCCTTGGAAAGACGGAGGATGAGGGGAGACTTAATAGAGGTGTATAAAATTATGAAAGGCATAGATAGGGTGAACGGTGGGAAGCTTTTCCCCTGGTCGGTGGTGACGTTCACGAGGGGTCATAGGTTCAAGGTGAAGGGGGGGGGAGGTTTAACACAGATATCAGAAGAACATATTTTACACAGAGGGTGGTGGGGGCCTGGAATGTGTTGCCGGGCAAGGTGGTGGAGGCGGACACACTGGGAACGTTTAAGACTTATCTAGACAGCTATATGAACGGAGTGGGAATGGAGGGATACAAAAGAGTGGTCTAGTTTGGACCAGGGAGCGGCGCGGGCTAATTGTTCTTTGTTTCTCGTTTCAAGGCTTCATTCTATGATCATCTTGCTGGTGCCAGTACAGAGCGAGACTGCGGATAGTTGGGAACCTGTCTCGGGGGCAGGGAATTCAGATGGTGTTCGTGGAAGTGGAAATGAATAGGGTTGGGAAGCATTTCCCGATCAGGGCCATTGTGATCTCCTGGACTCGTTTCAATCGCCTCAGGGGGTCGGAGAGGAATTTCCCAGATTTTTTTTCCCCATATTGGCCCTGGGGTTTTCGCTCTGGGTTTTCGCCTCTCCCTGGAGATCACATGGTCTGGAATGGGGGGGTGGGGGTGAGTTAATAGGTTGTGATGAACAAAGCATCGTAGCTGTGAGGGACAGCTCGGTGGATAGGATATAAGTATGTAGATAGGCTGGAAAATTGGGCGGGGATCCTGGATTCAGAATTCAATCCTGGACCGGGGAGCGGCGCGGGCTTGGGGGGCCGAAGGGCCTGTTCCTGTGCTGTATTGTTCTTTGTTTTTAATGTTCTAAACCAATCGAAATGCCTGTTTCCACTATGTCCTTGTCAGTGGGCTGGATTCTCCAACCTCGCTCGCAGCTGAAATTCTCCGATCCCACTGCAGTGAATGGAGATTTTGCCAAGCAGCAAATTCTCCACACCCTGCTGCCAGCAAGAACGAAGGGCCTGAGAATTCCAGCTAATTAATTTAATTGGCTCAAAAAGCATGGCAGAAAGCAGAAAATGTGAATTTCTAGGATCTTGCTTTGGCATGTGCATTGATTGGGTGCTGGTACTATCAAGATTTAGATGAAAAGCCATTCATCTTTTATCCAACCGTGCTGAGTTAGACACAGGACTCTTCTTGCTAAGCACAGCTCAGAATTCAACTTTGCGCATCAGTAAATTTGATTGCTGACATGGATTCAGATTTCATAACAGATACAAATTTATAATTACATAAGTTATATAAATAATCCCTCTTTCACTGAATTACCTCCTTTTTGGAGAATATTCACTTACTGATCAATTTTTAATTGAAAAATTCCATATCAGTTTCTTTAAAACTCAATTATAAACAGGTTTAAGCAACATGAAATGCTTACACTCAAATCCTTTCAAGACTCAACCATCACAATGTTCCCCAGGTTGGCCTTTCATCTTCTGTAGATTTCCACCAATCCAAAGCGCCGCCACCTGTATCCTCACTTACCCATTAGTCCTCGTCATGCTAACCTATACTGCTTCCAGGTCCCCAAAGGTGTTGTTTAAAAAATGCCATGATCTTGCCCTCATCACTGTTACCACTTCTAGTGCTACAGAAGCGACGTCTCCCAAACACTCCATTCCTCTGATTGCAACCTCTCTGAGCACTCTGTGGTCACACTATTGTGCACCCTCACCTCCCCTCCCTAAGTTTTGTCACCGCACCATTGGCAGGTGTACTTTCAGCCATATGAGACTGCATGTTCTGAAATTCCCCTCCTAAATTGTTCTCCTACTCCAACACTCTTGTTAAACGCTCTCTCTCTCTCTGACCAAGCTTTTGGTCATTCCCTCTAATATCTATTTCATCACCATGGCAGTTATTTTCTTTTTACCTCTAAGTGGTTTGGGACATTTAAAAATTAATAGCATTACATAAATACAAGTTTTGTTAAAAATTGGAAGCTGATACCTGTGCCCAACCAAAAGAACACAATAATAGTGTTTCAGTATATTTATTACACTTGTAACACAAAAGTTTCAGTTGAAAAATACACCAAATGTGGATAAGTATGTTAATTTAATGGAGAAAAGTAAACAGAGTTGAAATTTGTTCATAATTTTCTTTTTAAATTTCCAAGTCATTCATCCATTTCACCATCACGTTCTCAAGGGCAATGAGGAAAGGGCAACAAATGCTGGCCTTGCCAATGATGCCCACATCCCATGAAACAATAAAAAAAATTATAATTTGAGTTCTTTGCTTCCAAGTGATTTAAAACAACTCTTCACATACTCCTCTGTCACTTCTTCTAGGGTTGCTGGCTTCCACTTTGGGCTCTGATCCTTGTCAATCAGAACTGTTAGGACACAAACCAGATATTATACCCATAAAAGAATAAAATGATAATCAGTAAACTACATGCACTTTTAAAACAACAGTAAAGATACAGTTTGAAAAAACAGGAGCAGGAATATAAAAGTGCACTCTTCATTAATTTTAATCTAGTGACACTTCTCGTTAGTTGAAGCCATACTACTCCTTTAGTTGTCTTTAAATATGATCAGTCAATTCATTAGCCACTATCTTGGTTAAAAAGAGACTAGTCACCAGTGGTAATCACTAACAGTTCAGTAACTGAGAATACGCTACCCCCATTGGCACTTTGAGTATCAAGTATCTCAATGATTCTTGATCTGCCTCTGTCATATTGTTATGAATATATTAGTGTTTTCACAGATATATATCTAATGCACATTATTTACAATATAAAATATGCAGTACACATCTGCTCTCGCACAGATGTTTCAGTGGTTGAATGATGCAAACCAAAAATGACTTTTACACTTGAAAAGGTTGCACTGATGAAAGTACTGATCTCTGGAATATTCCTATCTTGTATCTCTTCATGAGAAATCTGATGCTGGCAATTTATGTGGCTCATTTTCACTCATCATTTCCAGTCTCAACTGAACCAGAACTAATAAAACACAACGATGGATTGACTAGCTATGGAGAATGATAGGTCTGGCCCAAAAGTTAAAATTCTAAATTGGGGCAAGGCCAATTTTGATGGTATCAGGGAGGAACTTTCAAAAGTTAATTGGGGGAGTCTGTGGGAAGGCAAAGGGACGTCTGATAAGTGGCATGCTTTCAAAAGTGTGTTAACCAGGGTTCAGGGTAAACCCATTCCTCTTAGACTGAAGGACAAGGCTGGCAGAAATAGGGAGCCCTGGGTGACTCTGGATATTGAGGCCCTGGTCAAGAAGAAGAAAGAGGCACATGACATGCATAGGCAGCTGGGATCAAGTAAATCCCTTGAAGAGTATAGGGGGTGTAGGAGTAGAGATAAGAGAGAAATCTGGAGGACAAAAAGGGGACACGAGATTGTTTTGGCAGATAAGGCAAAGGAGAATCCAAAGAGCTTCTGAAATTACATAAAGGGCAAAAGATTAACAAGGGAGAGTGTAGGGCCTCTTAAGGATCAATAAGGTCATCTATGTGCAGATCCACAAGAGATGGGCGAGATCCTAAATGAATATTTCTCATCAGTATTTACTGTTGAGAAAAGCATGGATGTTAGGGAACTTGGAGAAATAAATAGTGACGTCTTGAGGAGTGTACATATTACAGAGGAGGTGGTGCTGGAAGTCTTAAAGTGCATCAAGGTAGATAAATTCCCAGGACCTGATGAAGTGTATCCCAGGACATTGTGGGAGGCTAGGGAGGAAATTGCGGGTCCCCTAGCCGAGATATTTGAATCATCGATAGTCACGGGTGAGGAGCCTGAAGATTGGAGAGTGGCAAATGTTGTGCCTTTGTTTAAAAAGGGCTGCAGGGAAAAGCCCGAGAACTACAGGCCGGTGAGTCTCACATCTGTGGTGGGTAAATTGTTGGAAGGTATTTTGAGAGACAGGATCTACAGGCATTTAGAGACGCAAGGACTAATTAGAGACAGCATGGCTTTGTGAGTGGAAAATCATGTCTCACAAATTTGATTCGAGTTTTTTGAAGGGGTAACCAAGAAGGTAGATGAGGATAGTGCAGTTGATGTTGTCTACATGGACTTTAGCAAGGCCTTTGACAAGGTACCGCATGGTAGGTTGTTGCATAAAGTTAAATCTCACGGGATCCAGGGTGAGGTATCTAAATGGATACAAAATTGGCTTCTGAGAGGGTGGTTGCAGAGAGTTGTTTTTCAAACTGGAGGCCTGTGACCTGCGGTGTGCCTCAGGGATCAGTGCTGGGCCCCCTGTTATTGTCATTTATATTAATGATTTGGATCAGAATATAGGAGGCATGGTTAGTAAGTTTGCAGATGACACTAAGATTGGTGGCATAGTGGACAGTGAAGAAAGTTATCTCCAATTGCAACGGGATCTTGATCAATTGGGCCAGTGGGCTGACAAATGGCAGATGGAGTTTAATTTAGACAAATGGGAGGTGATGCATTTTGGTAGATTGAACCAGGGCAGGACTTACTCAGGTAATGGTAGGGCATTGGGGAGAGTTACAGAAACAGAACAAAGAGATCTAGGGGTATATGTTCATAGCTCCTTGAAAGTGGAGTCACAGGTGGACAGAGTGGTGAAGGCGGCATTCAGCATGCTTGGTTTCATCGATCAGAACATTGAATACAGGAGTTGGAATGTCTTGTTGAAGTTGTACAAGACATTGGTAAGGCCACACTTGGAATACTGTGTGCAATTCTGGCCACCCTATTATAGAAAGGATATTATTCAACTAGAAAAAGTGCAGAAAAGATTTACTAGGATGCTACCGGCACTTGATGGTTTGGGTTATAAGGAGAGGCTGAATAGACTGGGACTTTTTTCTCTGGAGCGTAGGAGGCTGAGGGGTGACCTTATTGAGGTCTATAAAATAATGAGGGGCATAGATCAGCTAGATAGTCAATATCTTTTCCCAAAGGTAGGGGAATCTAAAACTAGAGGGCATAGGTTTAAGGTGAGAGGGGAGAGATACAAAAGTGTCCAGAGGGGCAATTTTTTCACAGAGTGATGAGTGTCTGGAACAAGCTGCCAGAGGTAGTGGTAAAGGCGGGTACAATTTTGTCTTTTAAAAAGCATTTAGATAGTTACATGGGTACGATGGATATAGAGGGATATGGGCCAAATGCAGGCAATTGAGATTAGCTTAGGGGTTTTAAAAAAAAGGTTCGGCATAGACAAGTTGGGCCGAAGGGCCTGTTTCCATGCTGTAAACCTCTATGACTATGACCAAATTGCTTTGCTTTACACTTACGGAGTTATATATTAAACTTCTCAAGAGTGTTGGTCTCTGTCCTTTACTTTATTGACATTTCATGTCATCTCACAATTTTCTTTTCCTCTCATGTGAAATTGCTATGTAATCTGCTGCACTTTCCAGAATTTATTTAGAATTATTTAAGTCAATTTATAACAGATTATCAAATTTGAATTGGCTATGCATCTATGGACAATCTGCACTAAAACAGGAGAAAAGAACGAAGAATTGCTCAGCAATACCATTGCTTTGTGGCCCTGACATGTGGCCACAAGGGAGCCGTTTGAATCAGTCTCTAGTCTAGACTTATCAATGCTACCAGCTTTAAATTTGTTTAATTGAAAGCTCTTGGTCAAGACTTACAATTTTGGTTTAAGATATGTAATGCAATGTTCTTCCCTAGTAATCCACTGTAGATTAGATTAGATACTATCAGATTGAATTCTTCAGTGAGGAAGTCATCACTCAGGCTTGTATTTTTGCGCAGTACAATATTGTGCAACAAATGCTGTGAATTTATATACTGCATGGAGTCTAATTTACTTAAGTACTGAAACTTTGCACAAGAAGTCCAGGTAACATGCAGATGCTGGCTTCTGAGCAGGTCTTGATGTTGACAAATCACACATCAATAGAACATACGGCCCCAAAGCCTGTTTCAAAGTTCAATTAGATCATGAGCGATTTTTATCTCAACATCAATTACTCGCCTTTGTTCTGTAACCCTTGGCATGGTTGCCTAACAAAAATTTCTCAATCTCAGTTTTGAAATTTTCAACGGATCTAGACTCAGAGTACCAGATTTCCTCTAACTTTTGTGACCTGACAACATTCCTGAATAGTCTAGCTCTAATCTTAAAGTTATGTCCTCATGTTCTGGACTCTTTCCATCAGAGGAAATAATTTCTCACTATCTACCCCATCAACTCCTTTAATTATCTAAATAATTCAATGAGATAATCCTATCAGTGTCCATACTCACGGAAATAAATAAGCCTAGTTTCAAACTTGCTCTTATAATTCAACCCTTTTAGCTTGGATATCAGTTTGGTGAATCTGTACTTTACCCACCTTGACGCAAATATACCCTTCAAGTTGCAGTGCCCAGAACCGAATATATTACTCCAGATGTGCTCTAACTATAGTTTTAAATGATTACATAACTTTCACTCTTTGTATTCCAACCTCCTTGGGATAAAGGTCAACACTCCATTAAATTTTTAAAATTGCTTTCTGTACTTATCCATTAGCTTTTAGCGATTACTATACATGGTCCCCTAAATCTCTGTTCCTAGATAGTTCCTGGGTTATTGCTACTTAAAAAATCTTTTTGATCCATCTTTTTTAGACCTAAGATGGATGATCTCGCACCTTCTCAGTGAACTCCATCTGCTACAGTTTTGCTCACTCACTTCATCTATTAATGTCCATTTAAAACTTCTGCTCCCTTCTCCGCTATTCATTATGCCACCCAACTTAAGTGTCCTCAGCAATTTGGATACAAACTCTATTGCTTCCTCAAAATCATTTAGAAATAAAGTAAAAGTCTGTGTCCGAATGTACGAATGCTCGTATTCTGCCAATTTGAGGGCAAAGCCATTACCTCTACTCTCCAGTTCCTTTTAAATAATTCTCTATCCAAGCCAATAGGTTGCTCCAATGCTATGCATTTCATTTTTGTTAGCAGTCCCTTTTGTTGATAGTGCCCTTGTTAAAGATGGCCATAATACTTGTTGATGCTGCAGCAAAAGAAATGCCCACAGACAGCAAGTCAAATTCTTATTCTTCAAGATAGCAGCACAACTATGAAACACTAATGTGCCAAACCTTCCTGGAGCAGGGCAGCTCGCTCAAACCAAGTTAGACTTTTTTTGGCACTCTTTAGCTCAAATTGTTTTATGGTGTGGTTAGGGATCAGGGTATGTAAGGTCTTAGTGAACATCACGACTTGAATTTTCAGGATGACGAGCACCTAGCACCCATTCTATGGATAATCGGTAGGGAACGCATTCCCTCCAACTCCACCAGTCCCACAGCTATTTCACATTCTAATGAGCATTGATTGATAGGAGGGAGGATTTCCATCTATACTTGGAAGGAACGTAAGAACAAGAAGTAGGCCGTCTGGCCCTCGAGCCTGCTCCACCATTCAATAAGATAATGGCTGATCTTTTTGTGGACTCAGCTCCACTTACCCACCTGCTCACCATAATCCTTAATTCCTTTACTGCTCAAACATCTATCTATTTTTGCCTTAAAAACATTCAATGAGGTAACCTCAACTGCTTCACTGGGCAGGGAATTCCACAGATTCACAACCCTTTGTGTGAAGAAGTGGCGGCACGGTGGCGCAGTGGTTAGCACTGCTGTTTCACAGCTCCAGGGTCCCGGGTTCGATTCCCAGCTCGGCTCACTGTCTGTGTGGAGTTTGCACATTCTCCTCGTGTCTGCGTGGGTTTCCTCCGGGTGCTCTGGTTTCCTCCCACAGTCCAAAAATGTGCGGGTTAGGTTGATTGGCCAGGTTAAAAATTGCCCCTTAGAGTCCTGGGATGCGTAGGTTAGAGAGATTAGCAGGTAAATATGTGGGGGTAGGGCCTGGGTGGGATTGTGGTCGGTGCAGACTCGATGGGCCGAATGGCCTCCTTCTGCACTGTAGGGATTCTATGAAGTTCCTCAACTCAGTCCTAAATCTGCTCCCCAGCCCCCCCCACCCCCACCCCTTATTTTGAGACCATGCCCCTAGTTCTAGTTTCACCTGCCAGTGGAAACAACTTCCCTGCTTCTATCTTATCTATTCCTTTCATAGTCTTATATGTTTCTATAAGATCTCCCCTAATTTTTCTGAATTCAAATGAATCTACTCAGTCTCTCCCCATAATCCAACCCTCTCAACTCCGGAATCAACCTAGTGAATCTCCTTTGTACCCCCTTCAGTGCCAGTACATCCTTTCTCAAGTAAGGAGACCAAAACTGTACACAGCTCTCTCGGTGTGACCTCACCAGCACCTTATACAGCTGCAATATAACCTCCCTGTTTTTAAAGTCCATCCCCCTAGCGATGAAGGACAAAATTCCATTTACCTTCTTAATTACCTGCTGCACCTGCAAACCAATTTTTTGTGATTCATGCACAAGGACCCCCAGGTCCCTCTGCACAGCAGCATGCTGCAATTTCTTACCATTTAAAAGAAGGCAGCCCCACCTTGGAGAACAGTCAGCCAAACAGATAAAGTTTATTTATTTATTAGTCACAAGTAGGCTTACATGAACACTGTAATGAAGTTACTGTGAAACTTCCCAAGTCGCTATACTCCAGTGCCTGTTCGGGTACACGGAGGGAGAATTTAGCTTGGCAAATATACTTAACCAGCACATCTTTGGACTGTGGGAGGAAACCAGGACATCTGGAGGAAACCCATACAGACACAGGGAGAATGGGCAAACTCCACACAGGCAGTGACCCAAGCCAGGAATCAAATGCAGGTCCCTGGCGCTGTGAGGCAGAAGTGCTAACTACTGTGCCACTGTGCTGCCCCGATTGCTGGTAAGTATGAGGGGCCCTCGGGAGGGCATGGGTTGTCCTGGAGAGACCCAAGTGGGAGGATCTCATTGTCAGGGGTCACCGGTCTGAGAGGGAAAGGTACCCTAATGTGATGGGATCTTCTGACGGAGGGCACTATCACCCCAATCCTCCACACCCATCCAAGATCAGGGTTAAAAAACTATGCTGTTTTCTGCCCAGTCATCAAGCACCTGCCAGACAAAAAATTGAGACTGAGCAGAATATGTAATTGGGGCATGGGGGGGGGGGGGGGGGGGGGGTGGGGGGGGCTTCATGTCTGTGGCCCTTATCATCCCACCATTAAATTGCCTCTGGGTTGGGGCGTGCCGAATCCTGGAGGGAATCACGTCCATGTAATTTTATGCTCCCCCTAGAACCCGAGAGAGAGGAGAAAGAGATGGTGCAGACTGTAATATTTTGGCCCAGGCATAACAGTATTCCTTCTTAGGCAACGAGATTAAAGGATTGAGAAATAAACAGTGGAATAGAGGAGGAGGGTGAATTAGAATCAAATCAGGAACAGGAAGAGGAATGAATAGAGGAATGAGTGATTGGATTAAGAGGGGGAAAAAAGAGCAAAAAGAATCATTTTTAAAAATTACAATATAAATATCTCCAACAATTCACTACATCACGGTATGAGACTCAATATTTAAATAGCCCAACTTCGTGCCAGAGTGGTTGATTGACATAGCCTGAACAATTATTAAGTGGTTAAGCTACTTAACTTGTTAATTACCAGACCTTAACTTTCTGTGGCAAGTTAACAGGGAGGTCAAGGCCGCAGTGAACTATGTGCAAAGCAAATAGCGTAGTGGCAGATACTGAACAAGTTCTGGAGATTCACAATTCATGACATATCTCAAACCTGCTGGCTGATTTAAATAACTATAATGATGCACATCATTAAACATCCATTATTTCTCCAGCAAAATCTCAGTCTGGCCCAATGTGTTCATGATAGAACATTGGAGTTGCTAGTCAAAACAAAACTTAATTTCAGGCATTAGGAAACAACTTATTACTTAGAAATTATTCATGTGATTTGTTCAGGTTACCCAAACTCTGAACAGATTTTCTTGTAATCACTCCTGCCCCTTCAGTCAAAATTCTCCCCTGAATGACATTACCCTGATTTGGACTGTAATGTTATACTATTAGAGTACAATTCCACTCTCTCCTCATGCTGCATCCAAATAACAGCCAATATGATAATTGCAGCTGTACAAATATATGTCTATGAGAGAGTAAAGGTTATAGGGACAAGTGTAGCACAATGAAAAAAATAACTCCAGGGAACACCAGTGAGATTATTTTTGGAACATGACTCTTCAGATTTGAGTAAACTACCAATCAATTTTTGGTGTAATGCTCAGGAGAGTTTCATTTCTCAAGTATTCGATTGCTCCAAATAATCTTGACGACTGAACTTCAAAAGGACCACAAATTCACAAACATCAAAAGATATACCTGATATGCTAATTGAAATGAGAGTAATTGGTAAGCATCAATAAATACTGTAAAATAATAGATCATGAACTCACTGGCAATACTTTTATCAATTGTGAACATAAAATTCCCCCAAAATTGTATTTGTTAATCATGCCACGATTTGAACTATCAGTTACATTAGTATTACAGACTCCAATGGACAAATACTTGGGAAAAATTAAATAGGGGGAAGTTGGGCATAAACCAAACCAATCGCCAAGGAGAATGAAAATATCAACAATAATAAATCGAGGTGGATATTCTGCAGAACATTTTCTTAGGAACATCTAGTTTTGTTCGTCAATAGTTGCATATAGAAATTGCCTTTTAAAAAAAAATAAAGCCTTTTAAGTTCTAAACCCACAAAGATGTTCACCTCTCCCCTCCTTGAATAGCTTTAGATTCTACAAGTGTCAATGATTCTGACATTTGTCCTAACTGACCAATCTTTCTGTTTAAATATTGCCAGGTTATTTCAGCATGGCTGTTGATTGGTGATCCTACCTTCAATTAGTCTCTTCTTCTCAAAAGGACTATTCTGGATAACAATCAGAAGTGAGAGTGCTGGTTAATCTTTATCCCTTTACCCCAGGTGTCGGCTGTAACTTAGTTGGTTGCACTCTTGCCCGAGTCAGAAGATTGTGGTTCCCTACTCCAACACTTGAGCACAAAAAAAAGGCTGCCACTCCAATGCATTACTAAGGGACTATGACACAGGGTGGCACAGTGGTGCAGTGGCTAGCACTGCTGCCTCACAGCACCTGGGATCAGGGTTCAATTTCCGATTTAAGTCACTGCCCATGTGGAGTCTGCACATTCTCCCTGGGTCTATGTGGGTTTCTTCTGGGTGCTCAGATTTCTTCCCACAGTCTGAAAGACGTACTGGTTAGGTGCATTGGTCATGCTAAATTCTCCCTCAGTGTACCCGAACAGGCGCTGGAGTGTGGCGACTAGGGGATTTTCACAGTAACTTCATTGCAGCGTTAATGTAAGCCTGCTTGTGACACTAATAAATCATTTTAAAATAATAATAGAGATGCCTTTAAACCGAGGCCTATCTGCTCTTTCAGGTGGACATAATAGATCCCAAAACACCATTTCAAAGAAGAGCAGGGAAGTCATCCTGTTGATATGGCCAATATTTCAATCAACATCATAAAATCAGATTATTTGTTTATCACAATGCTACTTGTGGGAGATAGCCACGTCTTACATTATAACAGTGACTGCACTTCAAATGTACTTCATTGGCTGTAAAATGACCAGGCATCCTAAAACATTGAAGGCACAATATAAATGCAATTAGTTTTTCCTATCCTTAGTCACAAAGGTAGCAGGCAATTGTGGTGCGCTAATGTTGTCAACTGAGTTGCTATAGTGCGGGGACTGAACATGGAATCTTTCTGATTTAACGTAGTAAATACAATGCAGCATATTTGGGTATTTAGCTACAAAGGGAGATCTGGCTTAGCCACATAGTTAAGTTCTACATTAAAAGCTGTAGTCTTATGAATGATTCAATGACAATGGCTTACCTGCACGCACACCTTCGTAGAAATCGTGGCCTCTCTGGAAGGGATAAATTGCAAAGAATGAATGGCAAATAATTAATAAACTTTCAAATAATATGGTATTTTGGTATAAAAATAAAACCATCTTTCTTCAACTAATTTCATGTTTACACAGCATTTTTCCAAAGCTTCTATATTGATTAATATCAAAGGAAACAGCTGTCAGTTACAAACATCCACGGTGTTAAGTGCACCAGTATCTTGTTCTAATATAGCATAAATACCATCATTATTACCTCAAGTACCAGAATGAATTGCCTGTAAAGTAATATGTATTTTACTTTATAAAGGAATACTATTCAACCCTTGGCTACATTTCTATGTTAGTAAGTTGCTGTGATTCTTACAAAGATGTCTTTTTTTCCCATTTATTATGAAACTGAACATGAACCATAAGCTTGTCAGGCTCAGTTGCAATAAAGCAGATACTGACTCAAACATTTAGTAATTACAATTTATCAGCATATGTCATGCAATAAAATGTCAACAAATTTGTTGCTTAATTGTTCTTTAACAAGAGGGCCTGTCTACATCTCTGACATCATCTTACCATACAAGCTTGGCTAAGTCTGTACTCCATAACTAAAACTTCTGATAGGTTCTTTGTGGCTCCCTCTTCAAGCTGTTGAAAAGTAATCTTCATGGATGTGGGGGACATTTTCTTCAGTGTCTGTACAGTAAATCATAAATGCATGAAGCTATTAGGTGTCTGTTAAAGTGTGATTAAAACATTCAATATACAGTTTTCTCTTTTGGAGAAATTTACTTTAGCAAATGGTAATGGCAAATATATTTTAGCACAAGTTACATTACACTTTGCTTTTTACATCATCCCACAACCCCTCTTACTGCACCACTATCAGCCTTGCCTTAAACTGCCAAGCTCTGGAATTCCCTCCCTGAAAGGCTCTACCACTTTTTCCACTTACAAGATGTTACTTAAAACCACTCTATCTGACCAAACTCTCTGATCTAATAAAAACAAATTACTGCGGATGCTGGAATCTGAAACCAAAAGAGAAAATGCTGGAAAATCTTAGCAGGTCTGGCAGCATCTGTAAGGAGAGAAAAGAAAGAAACTTCAGCTCTTTTCTCTCCTTACAGATGCTGCCAGAGCTGCTGAGATTTTCCAACATTTTTTCTTTTGGTCTCTGATCTAACGTCTCCTTATGTGACTCATTGTCAAACTCTATTCTTTGGATATTTTACCACATTAAAGGTGTTATATAAATGTAAGCTGTAGTTGTTGTTGGTTTTATTGTAGACCTCTTGTAGCGGGATGTTACAATGACTGGAGAAAATGCAGATGGCAGTTTGCCTATTGAGTACGTACAATTGCTGTCTGTAACTCCACATGTTTGAACAATGACACAATGTCTAGTTCAGAAAAGTCACCACATCCAGTTCCAATAGAGACGTGGGAGCTTTTGGGAAGAAATTTAAAAATAAAGAGGATTCTCAGAAACACTGACATTTGTTCAGGGAGCCATGATGTGGAGATGCGGCGTTGGACTGGGGTAAGCACAGTAAGAAGTCTCACACACTAGGTTAAAGTCCAACAGGTTTATTTGGCAGCACTAGCTTTCGGAGCCCCAAGCCCCTTCTTCAGGCGAGTGAGGACCCGTGTTCACAAACAGGGCATAAAAGACACAAACTCAATTTACAAGATAATGGGTGGAATGAGAGTCTATACAGGTAATCAAGTCTTAAGGGTACAGACAATGTGAGTGGAGAGAGGGTTAAGCACAGGTTAAAGAGATGTGTATTGTCTCCAGCCAGGACAGTTAGTGAGATTTTGCAAGCCCAGGCAAGTCGTGGGGGTTACAGATAGTGTGACATGAACCCAAGATCCCGGTTGAGGCCGTCCTCGTGTGTGGAACTTGGCTATCAGTATCACTGATAGTATCACTGATAGCCAAGTTCCACACACATGAGGACGGCCTCAACCGGGATCTTGGGTTCATGTCACACTATCTGTAACCCCCACGACTTGCCTGGGCTTGCAAAATCTCACTAACTGTCCTGGCTGGAGACAATACACATCTCTTTAACCTGTGCTTAACCCTCTCTCCACTCACATTGTCTGTACCCTTAAGACTTGATTACCTGTAAAGACTCGCATTCCACCCATTATCTTATAAATTGAGTTTGTGTCTTTATATGCCCTGTTTGTGAACATGGGTCCTCACTCACCTGAAGAAGGGGCTTGGGGCTCCGAAAGCTAGTGCTGCCAAATAAACCTGTTGGACTTTAACCTGGTGTTGTGAGACTTCTTACTGGATTTATTCAGGGAAACAGTGACCACATCACATCTCTTGCCTATCCATAACCTCCCTCTAGATAGTATTGAGCCAAGTGATAGTCTGCACAAATGACTACCTTGAGCAGACTAAAATCAGAGAGGCCAGACTGAACATGGTTGGCAGATTCTCTTCCCTGAAAGACACAAATTAACTAGTTGGATTTTTACAATAATTCAGCATCTTTTGTATATGTTTCTAATGCTAGCCTACAAATCAGATTTATTAAATTTAATGTCATGACTTGGCATGATAGCATATTAACTAATGAATTCAGAGCTGCTAGACCAGTACAATATAGCACATTGGCTCGAATTATTTGATAATTAAGGAATAATGAGGATTCCAATTCAATAGTTATTTCTCTCATAAATATTTTAAAATTTCACCTAGCTTTTTGTGGCCCGGGTCATGGAGAAAAATGATTTTATAGAAGATTGTGTTTGATCACAAACATAAAGGATTTGTGCTGGCATCACCATTATGGACAGTGCAAAGTTAGCAATGTCAGTAACCACTGAAGCTTTGAGTACACCATTAAGATGCTGATAGCATTACATTATCAATCTTTTGTTGTTGAGAGTACATCCAGTTAAGAGTACATCCTGTTAGCCAAGACATTGTGCATCACAATGCTCAGTCACCCCATTGCTTTTGGCAGTGCAATTGGATTCATCAAATAAGCATGCTATTTTGGCAGCAGATCAGGCAGTTTGTATTATACTGCTTTGAAACAGGTCCAGAGATTATCTGCTCTGAAAAGCAGTTCCTTTACAATGCATCGGTTGAGATCATGGATGTAAGGTGATATAGACGTGTATTGAAGTTAAGCTAGCCTACATGTGACTCAAATAGTCCACAATTGCTCTTGCCTCTAATGTATAATGCAAATATACGTTGTCATTAAACCAGGCGTTTCAGTGATATCACTTCAACCATAATTGAAAATCAGCCATTTCACAGAGTCAGGTACATTTATTTTCCCAATGGCCTCATCAAATTTCTTGGCAAACCTCCCTGAAATATTGTAATACATTGGCTTACAGAACTAACATTAACTCTTGCCCCTCTGCACTTTGTTCTTTCATGGGATGCGAGCATTGCTGGCAAGGCCAGCATTTGTTGCCCATCCCTAATCTGTGTGGCTTGCTTGGTAATTTCAGAGGGCAGTTAGGTATCAACCGCATTGCTGTGGGTCTGGAATCACATGTAGACCAACTAAGGGTGGCAGAGTTATCCAGGTGCGTTTTTACAACAATCAATGTCACCGTTTCTAAGACTGGCTTTTGATTCCAGATTTATTAATTGAATTCAAATTCAAATAGCTACCGTGGTAGAATTAGAACCCAATAACTGCAGAGCATTAGAGTGGGCCTCTGGATTTTTGGTCCAGTGACGTTACCATCTCCTGCTATATCTTCCTACTTCGTAGGGAAACAGTCAAGCAACATATGGAATTAAGTTTATTTTTACATCCAAACCTCATTCGATACTTGGACAACCTAGTTGTGCAATCAAATTTTATACTAAAGAAGGAAAAAGAGTTCAAAGAATAAGTAAACATTTTTACATTATGCTTCAGTATCAGTTTGGCCTCACATTGTATCACTCTCGCTTCTGAGTTAGAAGGTTCAAGACCTACTATGACTTCAGTACACAACTTCAGCTTAAAAACTTCAGTGTTGGGTTGAGGCTGTACTGTATGATCATAAGTGCTGCCTTTTGGATGGAATATTAAACCTTCTTACTCAGGGAGAGA
Organism: Mustelus asterias; assembly: GCF_964213995.1. Classification (NCBI taxonomy): domain Eukaryota; kingdom Metazoa; phylum Chordata; class Chondrichthyes; order Carcharhiniformes; family Triakidae; genus Mustelus; species Mustelus asterias. The sequence continues at coordinate 69,523,281 of NC_135814.1, forward strand.
TAAAAGATCCCATGGTACTCATCAAAGAAAAGCAATGTGATCAACATTCCATGCCTTTCATCAGTATAATTAAAAACAGATAATCTGCTCTTTAATTTATTGCTGTCTGTGAAACCTTACTGTGCACAGTGTAAGTTGCCATGTTTGCCCACATAACAGGCGGCACGGTAGCACAGTGGTTAGCACTGCTGCTTCACAGCTCCAGGGACCTGGGTTCGAATCCCGGCTCGGGTCGCTGTCTGTGTGGAGTTTGCACATTCTCCTCGTGTCTGCGTGGGTTTCCTCCGGGTGCTCCGGTTTCCTCCCACAGTCCAAAGATGTGCGGGTTAGGTTGATTGGCCATGCTAAATTGCCTCTTAGTGTCCCGGGATGCATAGGTTAGAGGTGTTAGTGGGTAAATATGTAGGGATATGTGGATAGGGCCTGGGTGGGATTGTGGTCGGTGCAGACTCGATGGGCCGAATGGCCTCTTTCTGCACTGTCGGATTCTATGATTCTATCTATAATAACAACAGAGACTACACTTCAAAAGTAATCAATTAGGTGGGAATTATTTTCTTCATTAGTCACATCACTGCAAGTTGACATCTTCATGATAATAGTAACTTGGTATTACTATCATTTTTATGGTAACTTATGCTGGGCTTCACATAATATTACCCAGTTGGTGTCCACAAACCAGTATTTGTGCACAAAAATTAACTCTGCATTTAGAAGTTACACTGGGAAATACTGTCTGCACACCTGCAGCCACATGCCCGATTGTCAACTGGTGTTCAAGTTGGGAGAATTGGAAGTCAGAACAAATCCTGGGCCACGAATCTGCCCCCAGATAAACAGTCATCAGCCCCAAGCTTCATGTGGGAGGGAGGGAAAGGGGTGGCTAACTTGGCTTGGAAAAGGTTGGGGGCCAATTAGAGGCTGTTCAATTGCAGGCCCATTTAAACAGACCATAGGAACTATTTTGCGGCTGCTGTTTGAGTGCAGTGGCTTCAATTTAGATGTTACAAGATTGAGATCAACGTTGCACATCTCAGGAGAGGCAAGGGCCTGGAACCCGGAGCAGGGCAACCCCTCAATTCTCAGGTCCTCCAGAGGCCGAGGGAGAGGACGGAGGTCTTCTTCCTGAAGGGTAGCAAAAGAAACCCATCGAGTTTAAGTAGGCCTGGATGGACACAGCTGACTCATCAGCAGAAAAATGTGTTATGTAGAAGTTAGATAAAGTGCTGGAAGAGATTCAAATGACTTGTGGCGAGGTGCATGCAACCCCCAGCCCTCAAGACAGGCCTCTGATTATTCACTCACCAGCAGACACAGCTGCTGAGGATCTTCAGGGCACAGGCAGCTTCTGAAAATAGGAGGAGTGAATGCCAATCGCACCTATTAACCCCTCAGAATGGCTCTAAGTGACGATTGCTTTGTAGTGATGCAGAGGACCTGTCAGTATTGAAACATGTAGCTTTTAATTAACAGGAGCAGTTGGCATTGGTCATAGAGGTCAGCAGTACTTTATCATGCTCGGTTTTGTCTCTGCAGTAGGAATGGGAACGTAATGTCCAGAAGAGGGCAAATTCTGGAGGATGGCTCTCCTGTCTTTATGTGATCACAACAATGCAGGAGGGAACCATGGGCATTACCACGATCATGGATCATGAAGAAGTCAACTTGAGATGCTGTTGCAGATAACATCCACATGGTTCGTGACACATTGCAAGCTGCTGGCAGAGACAAGCAAGTGGGTTGCCTCCACCTCCTCTGGGGTGACAAGGGAAGCATTGCACAGGTGGTCAAACGTGGAGGTCAAAACATTGCACAGAGCACCGAGTGGGTCACTGGTGTGTCTTTTTCCTGCGAATGTGCACTGTTTCCCTTCCTAAGCACCAGGTAAAAATTGACACTTCAAGCTCCACATATGAGCCTTGCTGCTGGAAGCCGGTTCAGGAATACTCAGAAATCTGAGTGACCAACTTTCAAAGGACACTGGAGGATTTGCCCTGGTGTGGCAGGCAGCCTATTGAAAAGTCAGGAGGAGTGAGGGACTAAATCTTCAAGGCTACATATCTGTTGGGAGTGTGGCATAACCTCCAAATGGGTCAAAGGTATTTTGGTTATGTTACTTAGTGGGGAAGTACCATCTGTGTAGTGTGGTGCATTAGTTGCCCATTAAGTAATGTTTAGTCTATTTTGATTTTAGCTTGTTTGTTACAAATCTTAAAATGTGAAATCTTGTCTTCTTTTGTTTGTTGTTGGGAAATTCATATAATTGTTTTAAAATGTATTCAGGTATCTACGGGAATCTTAACATATGCACCTGGGAGAAATCCAATGATGGAGGCAAACCCCACTGCCCCCTCTGCCTGTGAGGCTCCACCTGACAGGAATTCAATGTACTGTTCAGTTCTGACAAATAGGCCATCAATGACCTGCGAGATAGTGGTTTTGTAGCCATTTGCAAGGAGTCACCAGGGTCTGGAGTTGATCTTAGAAGGAGCCGGAACCAAGAAGCTTAGTGACATAGTGACTTTGATATCTACTGGCTGGGCATGATGTGCAGTGCAGTGAAGTGCAAGGTCTTAAGCAATGAGGGCATGGATCTCTGTGGAGCACTGCAGTCTTCTGCGGCACAGATTCTTGGTCATCTCAAGGTAGTTCCTTCTTTTTTGGTACATCCTACACTGAAGATTTGGCCTCTATGTCCTTCCTGCCTTCAACTCTCTGGATGCCTGGGGCTCTGCCCTTCCTGCAGAGGGTGCTGCTCCACATTACCACTGGACCCAAAATCTGAGAGTCATGCCACCATTATCAGTTACAGCCTCCTTGAGCTCAGGTGGCCCTAGCTAATTTTTTTGGCACCCGTGCCACTTATTCACATGCCCCTGCAATGCCAGGAGGGAGACAACCTTCTGCACTGCCCTATTGCTACTGCCTACTCTCCCTGCCACTTGTGATGAGTCAATGGCATCTGTCTCCCAATGGTCAAGTTTCTCACCTTTTCATGAGGCCCAGCTAATTCACTGATGCAGCCGTGTCAGGCTCCCCATCCTGTCCACCTCCAATCAACTCATCTGTCCCAGACAATGCCTGCAGTCTGTGTGGTCCCATGGAAATCACAACATGCCCCTTAACAAGCTCCCAATGGAATCTTTAATAATGTGAATTGGCCTTCTTCTCATGGCTGCCCTCCCCACTCTGCCCTGGTGAAACTCATCAGTGCTGGAACACCATCAGGAAACCAGTACATCAATTGGTGCCAGGGTTTTACCCTCTCCCCTGCTTCTATTGCAGAAATCACCACATCAACTGTATTGACCTTATCTACCTTCCCTGCCACTTCATCTAAAAAACTCAAGCAATTTAGTTAAACGCAATTTGCCTTCAAAAAATCCATGCTGGCTTTCCTTAATGAATCCGCATTTTCCCAAGTCACTGTTAATTTTGTGCTGAATTATTTCTAAAGCTTCCCACTGAGGTTAAACTGACTAAAGGCAGTTTTTGCAAGGATGGGAAGATCAAACATTGTTTTTTGTGCAGTCTTCAATTTAACATTTTTTTCAAATCTTTATATCATCGCTCAAACAACATTCAATCATACTATACTAACCTTAACAAAGAGTAGTGAAGTATATGGAACTTGCCTCCACAAAAGATAGTGTGTTAGCACAGATGCATTTCAGGGAGGCAGTGAACGGGAGAGAAGATGAGCGGTGAGCAGGAGAGCTTGGGAAGGGGAGTCAGCTAACAGGAGAGATGGGTGAGCGGGCAGAAGGGCTGCTTTAAGTGGGGTTTTCGCTTGAGGGGGGAGCCTAGCACGGTGCAGGCCTGGCTGGAAGCCATAGGGAGTGGCGGTTTGGATTGATCCTGGGAGTTCATTTTTAGATTTGGGGAGGGATACTTCCATCCAGCAAGTCAGGGGCTACTTTCCTGGTGCTACAGGTCCAGCTGGAGTTGCCTGAAGTCTCATGTGTCTGGGGAAGGCTTCACTGATTAACCAGAGGCTGCATTAGTGCTGAGTGAAGGGCTAATTGGGCCTACCTAGTGTTAATAGCGAGGGGGTCATTCCTTTATTTTCAGGGGGGGGGGCGGTTTGTTCTGACGAGCTGTTGTTTTTAGGTTTTTAGGTGACAATGCTGTAGAGAATTTTTCTTTGGAGGGGAATTATTGCTGTGCTGAGGGTTTATTTGATAGCCTTTAGTGAGTTTTATCTTGGTGCATTTAGTGCAGTGAGTGCAGTGGTATGGCAGGGATCCTTTTGGGGATTTAAAGCTATGGTGTGAGGTTTATTGAGGGAATCAGTACTTGAGGTGATTTAGTGCCATGGTAAGGATCTGTTGGGGAGGTGCCAATACTGTGGTGGGGGCATTTTGAGGGGTTTTAATGCTGTAACAGGAATTTACCAACGTGGTTTAGTACTAAGGTGTGGTTTTTATTGAGGGAGTTAAATTGCTGAGGTGATAGTCTAGAGAGGGTGTTTAACTTTAACTTAATTTGCTGAGATGGGGGCTCTCAAGAGGGATTTATAGTTTGGCTAGGCTTCGCAAGGGGGTGCTAGAGATGGTGGAATAGCTGCTGCAAGACTGGTCAAGGAATGGCACAACCTGAAGACAAGATCATATCTGTGTCCGTCTTGACTCTGCCAGTCGATGCCTTTCAACACAAGAGTTAGTGGCCAAGGAAGTAAACCCAGCACAAAATCTGGAGTGGAGTCCCATTAAGTGGTTGGTGTTTCTCTCAAATTAGCACCTTCCAATAACCAAACAACTATGCCCCAGATGTACACGCTTTCATCTTTCCTCTGGATTCCAGCCTACAAGGTAGAATGGGGTTGTATAGATACCAGTAACATCTGCACCTCCTAAAACCCTGTCTACCAAGCAAATAAACACTAGATCAACTTATGCACAAGAAAACCAAACTGCCTGTGACAATGGAAACCTACAAGCTATTGTATCAAGGGATCAAGAGGGTTCTTAGTCTTGTTAGAAACATAGAAACATAGAAAAACTACAGCACAAACAGGCCCTTCAGCCCCACAAGTTGTGCCGAACATATCCCTACCTTCTAGGCCTACCTATAACCCTCCATCCTATTAAGTTCCATGTACTCATCCAAGAGTCTCTTAAAAGTCCCTATTGAGTTTGCCTCCACCACCACTGACAGCAGCCGATTCCACTCGCCCACCACCCTCTGAGTGAAAAACTTCCCCCTAACATTTCCCCTGAACCCCCAGCACCTTAAACCTGTGTCCTCTCGTAGCAGCCGTTTCCACTCTGGGAAAAAGCCTCTGAGAGTCCACCCGATCTATGCCTCTCAACGTCTTATATACCTCTATTAGGTCTCCTCTCATCCTACGTCTCTCCAAGGAGAAAAGACCGAGCTCCCTCAGCCTATCCTCATAAGGCATGCCACTCAATCCAGGCAACATCCTTGTAAATCTCCTCTGCACCCTTTCAATCATTTCCACATCCTTCCTGTAATGAAGTGACCAGAACTGGATCCACAGGGCAGCAGCCCCTTGGATCCCATGCCCTCTCACTTTTTCTAGAAGCCTTGCTTGGGGACCTAATCGAACGCCTTGCTAAAATCCATATAAACCACATCTACCGCTTTCTCTTCGTCAATGTGTTTAGTCACATTTTCGAAGAACTCCACCAGGCTCGTAAGGCACGATCGGCCTTTGACAAAGCCGTGCTGAGTATTCTTGAGCATACTAAATGCTCATAAATCCTCTCTAAATGCTCATAAATCCTGTCCCTCAGGATCTTCTCCATCAGCTTACCAACCACTGAGGTTAGACTCACCGGTCGGTAATTTCCTGGGCTATCCCTATTCCCCTTCTTGAAAATAGGAACCACATCCGCAATCCTCCAATCCTCCGGCACCTCTCCTGTCTCTATCGACGACGCAAAGATCATCCCAGAGGCTCTGCAATCTCTTCCCTCGCCTCCCACAGTAACCTGGGGTACATCCCATCCAGACCCGGTGACTTATCTATCTTGATGCCATTCAAAGATTCCAGCACAACCTCTTTCTTAAAGTCCACATACTCAATCTTTTCAGTCCACCGCAAGTCCGCAGTACATCCACCCAGGTCCTTTTCCTCTGTGAAAACCGAGGCAAAATACTCATTAAGCACCTCTGCCATTTCTACTGGTTCCGTACAGACTTTCCCGCCTTCACCTTTTATAGGCCCTATTCCTTCACGTCTCATCCTTTTACTTTTCACATATTTATAGAACGCCTTAGGGTTCTCCTTAATCCTCCCTGCCAAGGCCTTCTCGTGACCCCTTCTGGCTCTCCTAATTTCCTTCTTTAGCCCCTTCCTACAAGCCGTATACTCATCTAGATCCCTATCTTCGCCAAGCTCTCTGAACCTTTTGTACGCTTTCCTTTTCTTCGCAACTAGGTCCCGCACAGCTTTCGTGCACCACGGTTCCTTTAACCTACCAACACCTCCCTGTCTGCTCGGAACGTTGTCCTGTAGAACTCTAGACAGACATTCCTTGAAAAACTGCCACCTCTCTTCAGTACATTTCCCCAAGAATACTTCCTTCCAATTTACTCCTCTAATTTGCTGCCTTATGTCTTCATATTTCCCCTTACTCCATATAAACGCTTTCCTAGCTTGCCTGATCCTCTCTTTTTCCAATGCAAGCATAAAGGAGATAGAGTTATGATCGCTATCCCCAAGATGCTTTCCCACTGAGAGATCAGACACCTGTCCAGGTTCATTGGTCAGGATCAGATCAAGTACAGCCTCTCCTCTTGTAGGCTTGTCCACATGCTGCATCAGGAAACCCTCCTGAACACACCTATCACCAAAGTTTCTGCCCTGAAGTCAACAGATGGTGAAAACAGATGTCTCGCTGAACTGAACAATATGTGCACTGAAGTGGGGCACTTGCAATAATTTGACATCAATTGCTTTAAAGTGGGCGAATGTAGCTATGGGCATTAACAGCTTTAAAATAAGTTATTTGAGCCCTTTCTCAGTATGCTGGTGTGGGAAAGTAACAATCTCAAACTTAATGACCTTCACAGAATGGGTAAGCAACAGTGTGATAATAAGCACAGACTTCAGCCTTCAGTTAATTAAATTACAGCTGCAGCCTTTATAATGTTGCTCATGAGATTTATAATGCAAGGGTACTAACCAAAAGATATAAATATGTTACACAGCCTTGGTACCAGTTAGCCATTTTGTAAGAGCAGGGCTATGTCTCTCAAATATGTTTCTGGATAAAGTCTCAGTTATGCAACTTACAAACTTGAATGGTTTCAATCTTTGACCACAACAGCACTGTACTCCTGTGAGACAGACATCTCCTAGTCTGTTTGACATTGTCCTGCAGCCACCTGTCATGGTTGAGTTCGATGAAAAACTCACATCATTTGGATCTCAAGGTGGTCATAAAGTGCTCAGCAAACAGAACAGCAACTGGCAAGGATAGAATCCCAGCTGCGGAGCTCATGTATGGGAAGTTCTACCTATTATTACACTTTATGATCTTCTCTGTTGGAAAGTAGGCTCCATTCCACAGGAAATTCCAATGCAAATATCATCAACTGTACAAAATCAAAGTGAGGAAATTGCAAAAACTACAAGATAGACCTCACTCCTTAGCGTTACAGGGAAGGCATTTGCTAGCTTTATACTCAAAAGACTCAATCTACTTGCAGACCAAGTGTATTTGGAAGCACAGCGTGGTTTCCATGATGGCAGATTTACTGTGGAACATGATCTTCTCTATACATCAGGTACAAGAAGTGTAGGGAATGGAATATACCTCTTTACCTTGCTTTCATATATTTCACTTTCATAGATCTTACTAAAGCATTGAACTCCATCAGCAGAGCAGGATCATGCAAGATTGGCTTGAATTGGCTGACCACCAAAGCTCCTCAGCCTCATCCATTCATAACATGCATTGCATGTAGTTTGATGGTTTCACTTCCAACAGTTTCAGAGTGAAGAATGGAGTGAAAGAGGGTTATGTCATAGCTCTAGCTCTGTTTGGTATCTACCTCTCCATGCTCCTGACCTTTGCCATTGCTGCTGATATGGAAAGAGTCTACTTGCATACAAGGTCAGATGGCAAGCTCTACAATCTATCGAGACTGAAACAAAGTCAAAAACAGATTGCCTCCTGATCAGAGTGCTCCCACTACACAGGTAATTCTGTGTTAGTCACCCATATGGCAATTAGGCTTTAAAGACTCATCAATTATCTATCCCATGCCTGTAACTTATTCTCCTTAATAAGTGCCAAGGAAACCATTGTCAAGGGATAAGGAGTTGCATCTACCCCCCGATCACACTAAATAACACCCTTTTGGAAGTGATAGATAGTTGGTTGCATGTTAAATCAAATTTTATAGACGGACGAATGTCCATGATTTCAGGGGAACTACTTGAGGGAGAAAGGAATCAAATTCGATGTTGATAGGATTAGGTTGAATAGGGGTGGGAAGAGTGGAGAATAAATATCAACATGAAACAGTTGGGTCAAATGAGTCATTGGCATCACTGTCCCTAGATTGGTGAGGAGGTTGGCACAGAAGAGAATAATATACAGGGTTCCCATTGCTGAGAAGATCTGGCTTAGCTATGATTCTGCCCGACAACTGAACTCTCAGTAACTGTCTGGGATCTTAGATATAGAACGGTTACTTGGAAAGATGGAAACATTCTTCAGCAGAAATTTGTTTATTTGATGGAAAGATACTACTGTATTTTAATTTCAGGATACACAATTATTGAATGCTATAGAGTTATATTTTTGTTATGCTACGTTTTCTATACAGTGATGAATGATCATCTTCAGAGACCTGTTCACTGACAGTAAGTCCTCTAATTGACTATATTATGGCTCAGTATTAGCGTTAAATTATTGGAGGATCAGTGTGAATTTCTGGCTTTTACTACAATGTAACACTGTTCAAATTCTGTTATTCATCTAAAATACTGTACCTCCAAGTGTTGAAGTGCAAATGGACTACCATCTTGCTTCAGATTTTGTAGTATTTCTTCTACACTGTTGGTTTTAAATAGTCTATAGAACAGAAGCAAATGAGAAATTGTTTTGTAATGGACTAATAGTCTGTAACATACAGCAATACACATTGCAATACTGAGCTGCTATGATACTTATTTGCTTAGGTTACTGTAGACGATCTTCGTGGGCTATGAAGCCCTATTTCTATCTGATTAATTAAAATGCTTTAGCTGTGAATCCGAACGAGTATTAATAAATTTCTTTATTAAATCAGGGAATACTTCACAAAGTTTGCATCAATAGTTAGCGTAGAAAAAAAATATTGGTGCTCAAATAACATCGAAAAGTAAATCTTCAGACGAGCAGTTTATGACAGTAGTAGGAAAAGAAAGCTTTTAAAATATGAATTCAATGTTATGTAACAAGTTGCTGCAAACAATTTAAAAATGTTTTAGCAACAAAGAGTGAGAGAGATCCCGACTGCCCATTTTTAGATGCTGGAGTGACCTTAGAGCTCAAAAATAGTGCCTGCAGTGAACGCATACAGCAATAGCAAATCTGTCAGATGCTATATATTGAAGGTATTAGCGTGCATGCAATGAATGTTCGATGAAGTATGCGGAGCAGGCAAAACATTACAGCAATCAGTGTACAATGTTGATTTGATGCCAATGGTGCCACTTTGGAGCTCAGCTCTCAGCTAATACCCTATCTTAACCTCACACAGCTAAACATGCGATATGCAGCATGAAGAACCCCTCCACCAGTGCTAGTCAAAGGGATAACCATCAATATTTACAGGTTGCTAGATTATTAATTCTGAATGTTACTATAATTCTACAAGTGCTTGATGCTTTATATAGTTGTTTCAAGTTGCATAATTCTACAGGAAGTGATTTGGCAGTTGCTAAGGGATTTTTGCTGACTTCCCAGCTTATACACAAATTAGTTGCTCTCAGACACGGAACACTTGCAGACATTCCCCATAGACTACATATGAGTTAGAGAACAAACAGAGCTAGACCAGGAACTGAAAGAGAGGAAGGAGATGGGGAAATGGCTCTCACCAAGAGATCATATCTGTCCAGCAGGTTCAGGAAACAATTCGAACCTCAGTTAGAAACAAATGTGTCCTCACTGAAATTTGCCAACTGCTGCATCCACATCTGCAACCTTAGAGCACGATGAGAAAAGCATTGCCAGTGGCTGTGAAGGTGAATGGCCATGAACTCTTAATTTGCCTGGCCCCTCCCAGGCTGCACTTGCTGCAACATCTTTCAGTTTGTCATCCACTGTTACGCAAGTTTCTAGAAGTTTGTAAAAAAGGAAGAGAGTAGCTAAAGTGAGTGCTGTCCCTTACAGGATCAGACTGGGAATTTAATATTGGGAAACAAGGAATTGGTAGAGTCCTACCAACACCCTAGAACTTGCTGGCCTAAACTGGCTCCCAGTTAAGCAGCCCCTCATCTTTGTTTGAATTCCTCAATAGCCTCACCCCCTCTCCATCTGTAATTCTCTCCAGTTAAACTACACTTAAAGATACCTGAACTCATCTAATTCTGGCCCCTTGAGCATCTCTGATTTTAATCATTTCCCCACTGGCGTCCGTGCCTTCAGCTACATCAGCCTAAAGCTCTGGAATTCCCTCCTTAAGCCTCTCCACCTTACAATGCACCTGTGAAGTGCCTTGAGATTTTTATGTTAACTGAGCTATCCAAATACAAGTAATTGTTGTTCTGTAGCTTATCTGAATTCTATGTGGCAGAACGCTCCAGGAATCTGGAACCTATGCTATTCTTTCCCCCACCCCACCTGACTCACCACATGCAGATCCTGCTTGTAACCTGTCTTCTTAAAATACACTATGAAAATCTGAACTGCTGGCTGAGTGTGTGAGATCAAGTGAAGATGTGTCTTCATTATCACTGTCTTCTTAGTGTTCCTCAATTGCCTAATTAGTTTGTACCTCTCTAGTGTCTGAGAAAGGCACAAGGATAAGGTTGTGGGGTGGGGAATGTAACAGGTACATGCTTACACCATCTGCAGTTTGCAAATCAGAAGACAGTGCGAGATAACAGGGAAGTAGGATGTAAGGAAGAGGATTCGGTACGAGGATACCATTATGCTTGATAGTTTCAGCCCGGTTGCTGGAATGGTCTCAACAATGGATGGCCCAATAATGGCCAGCACTATCCATCCCCACATTGGGGGTTAGGACATGCTAGCGTGCCTGTCCTCCTCCAGTTATGGCATTTGAAGGTGTATTCAGTGATCTTGTCCACTCATGTGAGACAATTTAACTTACTTCAATCCTACATCTACATCTTTGATGCTAGACCCCCGGCATTGATCTCTACACCTTTTGAGCATGTCCCAGAGCCCTGTAAACACAAGGTATCTCCTACTTCCTCCACCACGGCTGCCAGTTCAGCACTGAAAAACCTTGAAGCCCATGCTCTTCAATATTATGCTATGCTTTTCTAGAACTTCTTGAACAACTGACAGCACCTGCTCCAGCTTCCATATCCTCACTCTTTTAAGCAGTGCAGCCTCGCTTTAAGTATTGCTAGCAAGTTATCATTTTGGGATCCAGCTACTCCATGCAGCCAATGATTAGTGCAGATAGTGCTGGCTGTGAGCAACAATTATTCAAATGAGCAGCCTTCGCAGTTAGCATGATACCTGCATCATAAACAGGCGTAGTTTAATCGCCCTTCGTGATCTTTACACCCATTTTCTTGTTTACTTGTAGTCACCCACAAAATAATGTGCATAAATTTACTCTCCACAAGTTAATAAAGATTTACAAATCAAAATGCCACCACTTATTTGCACTTTGACCCATATTTGCCAAAAGCTTTTACATTAAACTAATGTGCTGTGGGTCACTGCAATTGTCTTCACTGATAGTTTTAATAGTTCAGCATTGCATTGATTAAAATAGGCTAACCAGATGCAAACAAAAATGATTGAAAGGCATTTTGAATGCAAACATGATTGGTAGTCAAGCGGCAACAATTAGTACTTTCATTCCAAGCTGTCAGCATTTAAATTTTACTCTTCAATGTATTTGCAAACCCTCCCCTTTAGGAACCTTGATTGATATTTCCCACCCTAGCTAGGTGCAGAGGCCAAATGTAAAAACCTCCGTGGTTGCTCCAGCCAAAATCAGCAAATTGAGGCAAGACTAGAAATTGGACTGAGGGCATTCTGGTTTGGATATCTTCTTGTAACAACTCACTGTGCCTTTATCATAATTTGGTTAGCAAGGCAGCTTAGTTGTATTGAAGCTTTAATTCATGGGCCATCCAAGCTCTCAAATCAGGCTACTACAGGGAACTCTGAGTTTACTGGAAAGCTTTATCTTTCCAGGGAAGATAGAAAAATTCCATCAGCCCTCCCTTACAAAGTGACATTTTTCATTAGGATTTTGTATTATGTAGAGATCACCCAGGATCAGATGATAATTACCTGCATTGAAGCCCTTGGTAAATCCTTGTATCGGACCCTATCCCCAGACAGATGAAACATCTAGTTACCCATTACAAAAGATGACAAGAAAGCACAGCGCTAAGTGGGTGACCCTGGCTGCTTTTACTACTTTAAGTTTAACAATTGACTCTCTGACTTTCTTTCATGTACATTTAAAATTCACATGTCTGCTGAAAATTAGTTCTTTCTGGCACATTCTCAAGCAGCACCGATATTAAGCATGGAAAAGTCCACATAATACTATTAAGCAAATCTGTCAGAGATGCAACAGCATTTCATGGAGTAAAAAAAAGTCGACAAATGTGTACAGTGGGCCAATTCACTAAGTTCTGCTGTGTGATACTCTAGAAAAAGAACAGTTCATTCCAAGCTATTAAAATTCTTACATTCGTGGGTTTCCTCCGGGTGCTCCGGTTTCCTCCCACAGTCCAAAGATGTGCGGGTTAGGTTGATTGGCCAGGTTAAAAATTGCCCATTAGAATCCTAAAATGCGTAGGTTAGAGGGATTAGCGGGTAAATATGTGGGGGTGGGGCCTGGGTGGGATTGTGGTCGGTGCAGACTCGATGGGCCAAATGGCCTCCTTCTGCACTGTAGGGTTTCTATGATTTCTATTTCTATGATTCATCTGCACTTGAATGGAATAAATAAACAGCATGTTTCTCTTCTCCCCTATCCCCGACAAAAAGTTGGATTGGAGTTCAAGAGGGAAACTAGAGGAGGCAATTTAATTTAAAAACCAAACTACACAAGGTACACAAATCAATAATTAAATAATACCCAATCACTCAAAGTTAACAGGGAAACAGCACTGGAATGATATTTTACAATGTATATAGAATAGCTATTTGGCTACATTCAGCACTAAATGTTAAACATACTAAAACTGAATTTATATTTAACAAGATCTTTGAAGAGTTAGAGTAATACAAGTACTACACAGTAGCTGTGACTCTCAGTTACATCCAAATACAAGAATAGCATCCCTTATTGTAAAGTACCTATTAATCTTGTCCATGTGCTCTTCCAAAACAAAGTTATCATCAGCTTTGCACTGTTGGAAGAAAAAGACAAAATAAACATCCACTGCTTCTCTCAGTTTTCTAGGTCTACAACAATTATGTTTTCGAAAGTTCATTGTTCATTTTTTCCTTGTGACGGAAAGGCCCTTGGATCAACTCGCTAATTTAGTACAATGAAAGGTTAGACCATGGGAGGACAAAGAAATACTTTCCACACTATTTGGATGCTAGCAATTCTCATTATTCTCTGGCACAGGAGTCTTCAAATAGTTATTTCTTTCCCCAACATATTTATTCACAACATAATGCAATTCCGATTTTATGACTCACTTTGCCATCAGAACAACCTTGTTCATTTCAGTGGAAAGGAGGTTACTGCCAGGATTGTCATAGTCATTTGATGAAACACCTTGACCTCAATAATTATTCCTTTAACTAGAGCAAACATTTCTCCAGTTCATCTGACACGAGGATACAATGCTTACTGTACAAATCCTCTGACGAGCAGAGAACTTTCATGATGATCCACAGCAGATGTCGGGCATTTCAGAATGACAAGCGAGATACATATGAATCAGAAATCTATTCACCCTGAAGCACCGATCAATATTTTAATTCAGCTCTTATTCTACCAGTTAACACACAAACATGCAGAAAACTGTCCACTTTGCTTCTATTCTTACTTCAAATTCATTGGAGAATTTGACATTTTTTAGGACAATAAATGACCTTTGAATTATCAGGAGAAAACTGCTTTAATTAAACTCTGGCAATCCTGAAATGGCTACATCACAAAGAACTTATGCCAAAACAGAATTATTTAGAATCTTTAGTTTTTAAGTAAAGAACCATGACAGTGAATCATTTTCTTTTGGTACTTGAGCATTATTCACAATTTTCTATCCCATACCCTTCAGTCCAATTATTTTATTTTACATGCACTGTACTAAATTGCTGCACTGTAAACATTAACCACAATTAATTACTGGCTTAAAGTTTCACCATTAGCATAATAGATGTTCTGATAGTTTTCATGTATTGAAGATTACAGCTTTACTGCAGCATTTTTGTTACAAAATACAACTACCTGTAATCTTTTGTCCATTTTTAGCACAATTGTCCCAATTTATATGTTACAGTGCAGATAATGAGTATAGCATGTCGGTAGCAAATTCAGGCCTATAATAAAGTTCCAATTTTGTAAGATTTATTTTGAATTATAGATGTTGCGTTTTGGATAAATGACCTTTAAGATACCAACCAGAGAAAATATTCTACTTGAGAAAAATGTAAATATGAACATTTGCACATTAATAGTTAAACAAAAACTTGAAAAGTATCACCCAATTAAGTCAACATGATGTAAATGTTAGTATTTGAAGTTCAGGTGTGATGCCAGTGCATTGCTATTCAGAAGTAAAAGAGACACATTCATGATACTTTTTTGATCAAACACTAAATGTTTGATCAAAAAAACAATTTATGTCATTCAGTCCCAACAGTAATTGTAAAGTCTGAAGATCAGAACAAATCAGTGTGTAACACTGCAGTTAGAAAGGGTGATTTTCCCAATTAATTCCTGGGGCTAGGTTTTCAGCTCAGATAGCCCTGCTGGTAGATATGCCAATTCTCCAGCTACATCACACCTGTGGGCCACTTTGAGAGGCGAGACTGGCATGGGGCTGTGGAGGAGAAGAGAATTGGCAGGTCTTTCTGCTGCCCGCACATGGTAGGTGTCACTGCCCAATAAGAACTTACTGAAGCCTATTAAGGGAGTTACAGCTGGGATTTTCCAGTCAGCATCCAGGGTCTTACAAGTGGGCTGGTGGCAGACCAGGGAACCAACACTCCAGGCAGGCCCAGATATTAGAACATAGAAAAAATACAGCACCAACAGGCCATATTCTCTATGGCCACAGGTCTATAAGGCACTCATCCCATCAACCTCCACTCAAGCTGCAAGTTCAGTTTTTAGTTTAATTTTTGAAACCTCAGTGTGCCTCCATTTTGAAATGTCCTCTCATTTAATTACCTCTATTGCAGCCTGATGCTCCTCTCAAGTTGGAAGGGCTTCAAAAATCTGCCTGGATGGCAAGTCCATCACTAGGCCAATCAAGGGTGCACTCCCATGAAAATCAGAATGAGTGAATACTCTTCTCCCAACCCACCCCTCCAGGGCAGGTTTGGGACCAGGAAGTACAGCTCAATTTCCCACCCTGGGAAGTTGGGGGGTGGGGAGGAAGTGCGGTGGGGAGATTGCCTGCCCCCTGATGTTGGGTCACCTACTCTAGACTTCCCAATTTTATTCATGCAGGATGCTGTCACATGCTGCATGGCATTCGACTAAGAGACGCACTAGTAGCGGCCAAGAGCAAGCTAGATACCCTGGTGCCTTGGCCACAGGAAATGAGTATCCCAAAATGACCCACTGAAAAAAGAAAACAGGAGATGTAAATTACAAGCAGAGTCAGGTGCTCAGCCTTTACATATTTATAGATCACTGTACCTTGAAATGATAAGAATTTAACACATCCGCAATATCCTCCTTTGAAGGAGATTTTAAAGACAGCAAATCTCTCTCCAGATCTGGGATCTAAAAATAAATTGAACACCAACAAATTTAGAGAAATATGAAGAAATCTAATTCAGGTAATGGCTCAAGTTTGTACAACTGATTTTGCTCCACACGCAAAACTCTAGACCAAATCCAGCTAGCTGCTTAATACAATTTCTACTGTTCGGGCACTGGTCTGCCAGAATAAAAGATTTTGCCTATCCAGAAAAAAAACATTATTTTCTATAAATGGAGTATAAATTGCTACTGTGCAAAATGTAGCTAAAATATATCTAAAAGCTTTTCTTCCTCCATGCACCTCAGATATGCAAACTCCCATAAGATAGATTTTGATAAATCTGATGATGAAGCATTGATTGTGACTTGGCAAACATTTGTCCCCCTAATGCAGTGTTTTGAAGCATTTTGACAGGTTAAACATCACATCAGTTCCTGCAGTGTGTCCCAAAGTGAAAATATACTGCACAATACCCCATGCAGTCAACAACAGTAGTACAGGTTATGAAAAGCCACTAGACACTGATAAGCTGTTAGAAAACTTAGTTATTAATATTTTGGAGAATTCCCTATATCTTGAAGCACTGTATTGAGTTTTTAGTCTCCATTTCCAGTCTCTTCACATTAGAGTGAGTAAAAGCACCTAGCTCCTAAATATTTACCAATTTAACTGGCTATTTAAAGCAGCAAGAGAATAGGTCATATTGACTTGAATTACCATCTCTGCTTGGCACTGCTAACAAGTTTCTCCAAATAGAAACCAATTATTTAAGAAACTATGCTGTTGTCAGGCCGGAAGCAAATTAAAACAAAGTTCCATGAGCAAATTGTGTTAATTCTTTGTTTCTGTGAATTAGGTGTCAGCTAGGGCCCAATGGTAACACTTTTGTGTCAGAGTCACAAGATTATGAGTTCAAATCCCAATGTGGAGATGCTGGCGTTGGACTGGGGTAAACACAGTAAGAAGTTTAACAACACCAGGTTAAAGTCTGTTCCCACCTGTTGGACTTTAACCTGGTGTTGTTAAACTTCTTACTGTGTTCAAATCCCAATACAGTGGCCTGAGCATTACATCTCTGCTGACACTCCAGTGCGGTACTGAGGAAGAGCTTCACTTTTGGAAGTGCTGTTTCTTTCAGATGAAACTTTACACCAAGACCCCATCTGCCTTCTCAGATGTATGCAAAAGATCCCGATTCAAGGAGTACGTTTTCCTCAGTGTCCTGGCCCACATTTATGCCTCAGCCAACACCTAAAATCACAGTTACCACTACTTTGGAGAATTGCCTAAAATCAGATTTTCTGCTCATTATCACCATTATTTAAAAATGAGACAGAGCTCAAATAACTAAATTCCAGTCAACCTAACCTCACTGGTGGGAAAATTATTGGACAAGATTCGAGGAAACAGTATAAATCGTCACTTGAAAAGGTGAGCTATAAACCAAGGATAGTCAGCATACATTTGTTGAGAGAACTTTATTGCTGACTAACTTAATTTTTTTAAGGAGAGTCAATGAGGGAAGTGTGTTTGAAGTAAAAGGATTTTAGCAAGGCGTTTGATGAGTTACCACGTGGCAAATTGATCAGAAACGTTAAAGTCCATAGAACCCAAAATTGCTTCAGTGGCAGGAAGCAAAGGGTAAAAAAGTTGAGTGATTTTGTTTCCAGTGTAGTTCAGCATTAGGTTATTTGTTTTTATATGTTATATATCAATAATTTAAACTTAAATGCATAATTAAGAAGCTTGGAAATGACATAAAAATTGACTATGACTGATAGTTAGGAAGAGGGATGTAGATTGCAGGAAGAAAACAATGCTCTGGGCAGAAAAATGGTAAGTGGAATTCAATCCAGAAAAGTGTGAGGGCAGCACGGGAATACATAATGAATGAGTGTGCACGTTCTCCCCGTGTCTGCATAGGTTTCCTCCGGGTGCTCCATTTTCCCCTCACAGTCCAAAGATGTGCGGGTTAGGTTGATTGGTCTTGCTAAATTGACCATTATCGTCAAGGAGATTAGCAGGGTAAATAAGTGAGTTTGCAGGGATAGGGCTTGGGTGGGATTGTTGTCGGTGTAGGCTCGATGGGCCGAATGGTCTCCTTCTGTATGTAAGGATTCTATGAATGGTATGATACTGAGAAGTATAGAGGAACATATGGGAGTACATACCCACAGATCTCAGAAGGTAGCAGGACAGGTAGGG
Source organism: Mustelus asterias (assembly GCF_964213995.1). Lineage (NCBI taxonomy): Eukaryota > Metazoa > Chordata > Chondrichthyes > Carcharhiniformes > Triakidae > Mustelus > Mustelus asterias. Next base: position 69,541,564 of record NC_135814.1, read on the forward strand.
AAGGCGATCAAGAGGACATGTAGCATACTTGGCTTTATTAACCAAAGTACAAAATAGGAATAGAGCATTAATATAGATCTGTGCAAAAAAAGAGTTAGCTTGCAACTAGAGTACTGCATACGGTTCTGATCATCACATTATAGAAATGCTAACACTGGAGATGGTACAAAGGAGATTTATGAAGATGCTGTCAGGTCTGGAGAATTTTAGCCACAAGGAAAGCCTGGATAGGCTAGAGTGGCTTAGTTTGGAACAGACGAGGCTGAGGGGAGATTGAATGGATCCATATAAAGCAATGAAGTTTCTAGATACAGTGGATAATTCCTTTGCAGAGGGCTCAATAACCAAGGACATCGATTTAAAGTAATTACAGAAGGATTATAAGTGAGTTAAGGAGAAATAATTTCCCCCAAAGAATAGCCGAGTTTGGAACTTACTGCCTGAAAGGCAGTAGAGGCAGAAACCCTCACTACATTTAGAAAGTACTTGGAAGCGCATCTGAAGTGCTTTAATCTACAAGACTACGGACCAAGAGTTGGAAATGTGATTAGGCTGGATGGCTGTATTTTCAGCTGGCACATACAAAATGAGCCAAAGCCTCCTACTTTGCTATAAATTTATTTGATTCTACGTGGTAATGCACAAATTGGATACTGCATTTCCTAAATTGCAACATTTCAAGCCAGTACGCCATTGACACATTCCAAGGTCACATTCTTTCTTTCATTTAATTCTTTGCAGAAGAATGACCCCAGATTTTTGACGTAGATGTTAAAGCACATTTTTCTCCTTCTGAAGTTTTAAAGCTGTTGTTCAGTTTGTATAAAAATCGTCACAGTCACGTTTCAGATAAAAATATTACATTGATGTACTCTGTTAACTGAATATACAATTTTGCTGCCAACATAAACACATATCTCACAGTCCATTGTTCTGAAGCCAGGTACCAGTAAATTCAGGGAAGCTGCTTCAAAGTTGACAAATTAAAAAACCTGAAGATGACTAAACCATAGATTTCGAGACGAAAGTTGTGGGTGTTTTAGTTTTGTAAAATTGGGTGTGTAGAGTGAAATCTTCTTTAAAAGAGTGCTTACTTAAATTTTCCTTGAGCAGTGTGTGGATTGCCAAATTTGATGATTGACCAGCAGTTCCTCGCCTCATTTCCAAAAGAAAGTAAAGCAGTCACATATGCTGTCGGCTTATTTAACTGAAGCAAGTTATGATTATGAGCATTGGTCTGTGCAGAAAAAAAGAATACCTTTTCAGACATCACAAAATGAGTAGCAATTCCAGCTTGATGCACATCTCGTCCTTTAATTCGAAATCCTGTTAAGGCAAGGTACAAGCCAAGTTTCCCTTTCAATCTTGGCAAGAAAAAACCTCCTCCCACATCTGGAAACAGACCTGTGTACAAATACATTTTAGTTGAACTTATAGTTAACCTGGTATTCATATGATTAAAGAAAATTCCAGAGTTACTTTGAAAGCTTGGATGTTTTGCAAAAGTGCAACACAGCTAAAATTCTACGGCTCATTCATTTTAATTCAATTTTCAAATTGTTTTGACCCTTTTTTTGTTGCTTTTTGATTGAGTGCATCCATTCAACTGTCTTCCCCCTGCCCCATCTCTCCTTCCTCTCCAGGCTAAAACTTCCCCCTCAGGGTACCCCTTATCCTAAAAACCAAGAGTCTCACTAACCTATTGCCCATTTAACCCATGCCAACTCCAAGCTTATCACATTCATGAGATCTAACTCCTGCTCCCTTAACCCCATTTCCATTAAATTGCTGATGAACCAACTTACGCTCCTAGTCTTCATATTCGTTAACTTTGAAAGCAATTCCCTCTCCTCAGGTACTATCTTAGTTTCTTTTAAAGCTGTCATTACCAACTGTCCTTGACTGCTCAATTTTTGCAAACCACCACTGCATCTGTAATATCCCTATCTTCTCTAAAGTTAGGGACCAGATTAGAAGGTACATTATGAAGTTTGCCTAGACCCCAACTATTTTTGATTTTGGCATTAGTGTGAGCATAAGGTGTCTGCTGTGATTCTATTGACCACTAGTAAAGTATTCTTAAAACAAACTTTATTTAACAATACAGTTTAACTATAACAAAAAGAATTAGCATAACTTTTACCAGTTGAAATGCTTAAACATGACAAGGTATAATTCTTAACTGCTAGCTATCTTTATTAGTTCCAATTCAAGCAATATTACCCATTAACATAAACTCTTCCTCAGAATCAGTTAGCAAAAACACACAGGCTTAAGTGGGTTGCTAGTTTTCCAGCCTTTTAACACCTCTAGATAGAGACAGAGAGGGGGACACTTGTCTTCCGACTCTCAAACAGCAGCTTTCAGAAAAAGACCTGCCTTCGTACAGCAGAACCCCAGAAAGAGAGAGAGCGCTCAAGGGAGAAAGCACCTCTTGCTTTTTGCAGACCTCTGGAGAGAAATACAGTGGAGCCCCGTTTTAACGCGATGGTTGGGGTCCATAAAATGTGACCGTGAATGTTATTGGGGTCGCGCTAATTCACAAAACCGGAAATAGTTTTTAAAAAAGGGCCCGTCGCGCGATTGCGTAATATCCGATTTCGCGCTAAATCGGGGCATGTAAAATTGGGGCTCCACTGTACCTCTTTTCAAGCAAGTCCCAGGCTTCACTTTCCAGAGAGAGAGAGAAAAAGAGCTGCTCCTTTCAAATTCAAACAGCAACTGCCTGCTTGTCTCTCTGCAAGCCGAGCATCCTCCCATGACTTGCATATGTCAATCAACCCTACTCTGAAACCCCAGGGGGCAACCCAAAAAAAAACAAAACTGTATTAATTCAGTAAAACAAAGACCCCAATAACTAGGAGCAATAACTTTTCCACAGGGTCAGCATGTGGGCTGTCGGCCACAGACAGTCGACACTGTAATCAGAGTTGTAACATAAAACAGTCCCTTTACAAGAAACATGACAAATACATTTCTTAAGGCACAGTATTGTCACAGTTACCAGCTCCCAAATCCATGCCTATCCTACCCTTTGTTCTAATCTCATGCCCTAGCATCAAAATGGCCCTAAACAAAGTAGCACATGATGGTGCATCTGTGTGTGTGTGTGTGTGTGTGTCTGGCTGTGTGCGTGTGCCTGGCTGTGTGCGTGTGCGTGTGCACGGCTGTGTGCGTGTGCGCGAGATCACAATGAATTATCCTTCCTAGTCGCCGATATAATCGTTGATACAACTGACCACACCATCCTCCTTCAAGCTTCCCCTGCATTGTCCTGTTCAGTGAGACTACCCTCATTTGGTTCGACTCAGAACATTCCTAGTAATGATATCACTTCCCGTGTCATTACCTCCAGGGGCTACAAGGATCCTCGGTCTGTTTCGTGTAACTATTTAGAAGGTTGGCAATATCATCCACATACATGGGGCTAGTGTAATGTGGTTACACTTGCTTCCACTTCTGCACCAGATCTTTTGATTTCTTCCAATGCCTCTATGTTGTTAAGTGTCCCACCGATGCCCAGCCCTGCATCAGCTGCAATTGCTTCCAGATAAAGACTAGAAAGACTGAAACCATTATCTTTGTTACTGTTATTATCTCCCTCCTCAGCCATCATATGTGGCAATACGGTGGCACAGTGGTTAGCATGAATGGCCTTCTTTTGCACTGTAGAGGTTCTATGATATGATTCTATAATTATATCTGAATGGCCCAGACTATTCTATACCTAGGAATCCTATTCAGCAGATTCTTGGCTCCTCACAGCAGATACTCATTGACAAATATTGCCTGTTTTGAACCCCATAACACAATTTCCCTCTGCCTATTTGTCACTGAATCTCTCATCCATGCATTCATCACCTTCAAACCTGACTACTGCAATGTTTTTTTTTATTGGTCTCCCAATTTTCATTCTCTGAAAACTTCAGTTCATCCCTAGCTCAGCTACTGGCATCCTATCCTGCACCAAGTCCCACTCACCCATCACTTGTCCTCACTGGCTCCCAGTTCTCCAATGCCTCAAATACAACATTATAATCCTTGTATTTACATTCCTCATAGTCGCAACACTACCACCTCTACCCATCTTGGTTTACTCCTCCAGCCATAGAACTCCTCTCCCTCAGCTCAGTCTTCCTCTGAGTGTGCCCGGTTGTAGACCCTCAACAATCACTCCCCATCCCCGCCCCCCCATACCTATTGCCTTTATCCCACAATTGGTGGCTATTCCTTCAGTTGCTCAATCTCCAAGTTCTGAAATTGCTTCCTTCTTCTACTTTAAGGCTCTGCTTGAAACCCACCTTTTGGATAAAGCTTTTGTTTACCTTCATAATATTTTCTTCTTTGGCTCAACATTTTTTTAAAAACTGCACTTTGTGGAGTGCATTGGAATGTTTTTCCACATTAAAGTCATGATAAAAGGCGAGTTTCATTTTGCACAACAGCCAATTCATTGGTGCAAGTTTCTGATTTCTTTGAAGATAAATTAACACTCTTAGATTCTTTATATTTACCAATTCTATTAGATAAACACTTGACAATCCCAACTAGACTTATGCCATTTTGGTGAATGTCTTCCCACCACCCCCACAGAACGCAAGATAAACCTATCAGGAAAATAAACATTAAAATCGTTACGAGAACCCAAAGCAGGACATGGTTGCAGAGGTGATTGAAATGGTCCCAGAAACGTTTAAGTCAGAAAGTTTATTGATGCGAATAAGTACACCTAACCTTTTGCTTCCACAATTTTTAAAAAACGATCTAAAAATGTAATGCAGACAAGAGTAATGGAGAAAATTCTGAAAAGAATAGGCTCAACCTCTGTTGACAAATTTAAGCAGTAACTTTTCATGTTATTGGCTACTTTATTTTTGGGGCATATGTAGGGTTAAGTGCTCTCAGAAAATGGCCGACCTTGCTGATGCACAATCAAATCTGCAAAACCAGGATATAGATACCAATTATGTCTGGTCAGGTATCTGATGATATGTCCAAACCATTCAATTTAAATCTTGTGGGTTATATTGTGTACAAATAGGTTCCATTTCCTGCTCCTTTGGCATTAAGAGGAACAACTTTAAATGGTATTCACTCTGTCCACTCTTGTGCCACCTGCTTTTTAAAGAATCTTTCATGGGATGTGGGTGTCCAGGGCAATATTTGTTGCTCATCCCCAGCTTGATTCAAAATGAAGCAATAGATGGGCTGGAAAAATTCCATAGACGATCATATAAATAACTAGGCAAAAGTTAATATTCAGTGTTCAGTCCTAGATGCAGTGGCTGCAGATTTTCTATTCTACAGAGACACAGTTAAGACTGTACCTACTGTAATCCACTGTGTAATTAGTTATTATAACTTATATATTTGCTGCTTAATTTAACTATTTGTTGGTTCTTAGCCCATGTCACAGCGGAGTAAAGTGTCTATTCTACTGCCTTCCAAAGTCAAGGAAGATTAAATAAACCAAGTGCCAAGGAGTTTTTGTTCAATCCTATTGCTAAATATATATTACGCAGGTCAAGGCATACTCAACAATGCTAATATTACATAGCTATAAAGACAGTTAGCGAAAGTGGACTGATGAAATACATTAAAAGGTAAGACAGTAGCTAAGTAATGGCGGACATTTAAGGAGATGTTTCACAATTCTCAACAAAAGATGTATTCCATCGAGAAAGAAAGACACCACAAGGGGGGATCAATCATTTGCGGCTAACTGGGATGATAATGATGGTATCAAAATGAAAAAAAACCACAAAATGTTGGAAGTATTAGTGGTAGGCCAGAAGACTCGGAAAATAAGCAAAGGATAACTAAAAGAAAATAAAAAGGCAGAAAATAAATTTGAGAGCAAACTAGCAAGGGACAGGACATAAAAACAATCAGTACGAGCTTCTACACGGAAGAGAGTAAGTACATTGGTCCTCACAGGGTGAGACTAGAGAATTACTAGTAGGAAACAAGGAAATGGCAGAGACTTTGAACAAATATTCTGAATCTGTTCAAGGTGGAAGACACTAAAAGCATTCCAATAATAGAAGAAAATCAAGGCGCTAAGGGAGGGTAGAGCTTAAAATATTAAGTACCAGGCACATTTATAGGACTAAAGTCAGACAAGTCCTGGGGTTGTAAATGAAGTAACTGCAGAGACAGAAGAAGCATAAATTGGTTATAATCTTCCAAAACTCTTTTGATTCTGGAAAGATCCCTATTCAAAAAAGGAGGAAGCAGGAAGCAAATAACTATAGAGCAGTTAGTCCAACAATGGTGATTAGAAAACGTTGCAATCCATTACGGAGAAAGTAGTAAGAACAGAAAATGCTAGAAAAACTCAGCAGGTCTGGCAGTATCTGTGGAGAGAAAAACAGAGTTAATGTTTCAGCGAGTTTGTATGACAGTTTCAGAGCTAAAGAGAGGGAGAAATGTGATGGATTTTATACTATTTAAAGAGGGAGTGGAGCAGGCAGAGCAAATAGAGGGTCAGGGATTAGTGGGAGTAGGAGAGATTTGACAAATATGCCATGGCCACAGGACAAAAGAAATGTTAAAGACTAAAGGAGGTGCTGATAGCGGCATAAAGGTAAGATAGCAAAATGTGTGAGTAGCAGAAGAAGGGCCAGGGTCAAGATAGAGGAGAGAGTTTATGGTCTGAAGCTGTTGAACTCAATGTGAAGTCCAGAGGACTGTAAAGAGCCTGAAACATTGAAGCAGGCCACAAACTGACTTGGGGACACGAGAGCAAGATGGTGATTTGAAATGGCAAGCAACAGGAAGGTCATTCTTCTGGACTGAGCAAAGGTGTTCTACAAAGCAGTCCCCAGTCTGCATTTAGTCTCTCCAATGTCGAGGAGACCACATTGTGATCAGCGAATACTGAAGGAAATGCTGCTTCACCTGAAAGGAGTGTTTGGACCCTTGGATGGTGAGGAGGGAGGTGGTAAAGGAGGTGGTGTTGCATCTTCTGCTATTGCATGGGAAGGGGATGAGAAGTTGGAGGAGGGAGTGATCCTTGCAGAATACTGACTGGGGTGGGGGGGGGGGGGGGGGGGGGTTGGGGGAAGAGATGTCTTTAGTGGTGGCACCATGCTGGAGTTGGCGGAAAAGGCAGAGGAGATCCTTTGAATGTGGAGGTTGGCTGGGTGAAAAATGAGGACAAGAGGGATCCTATAATGGTTGAGGGTGAGCGTAGTGGTAAGGGAGATGGTCAAGCACAGCTGCATGACCAGTAGAACCAGAGCTTGGAGGGAGGGGGGGACTTGGCTATAGTTCAGGAAGAAGGAAATATGTCAGATGCACCGTTTTGGTAAGTAACATAATCAGAATAGATGTGACGGAGGCTCTTAAGTGCCAAAGGTGTGCGATGGTGGAATGGAGGTGATGAGACGAACATAAGAACTAGGAGCAGGAGTAGGCCTAGAAACTAGAAGGCATAGCCTCAAAATAAGGGGAAGCAGATTTAGGAGTTGAGGAGGAACTTCTTCACACAAAGGGTTGTGAATCTGTGGAATTCCCTGCCCAGTGAAGTAGTTGAGGCTACCTGTTTTGAGGCCTCACCAGCACCTTATACAGCTGCAACATAACCTCACTGTTTTTAAACTTCATCCCTCGAGCAATGAAGGACAAAATTCCATTTGCCTTCTTAATTACCTGCTGTACCTGCAAAACAACTCCTTGTGATTCCTGCACAAGGACACCCAGGTCCCTCTGCACTGCAGCATGCTGCAATTTTTTACCATTTAAATAATAGTCCATTTTGCAGTTATTCCTACCAAAATGGATGACTTCACATTTACCAGTGTACTCCATCTGCCAGACCCTCGCCCACTCACTTAGACTATCTATATCCCTTTGCAGACTTTCAGCGTCCTCTGCACACTTTGCTCTGCCACTCATCTTAGTGTCATCTGTGAATTTTGACACACTGCACTTGGTCCCCAACTCCAAATCATCTATGTAAATCATAAACAATTGCGGTCCCAACACTGATCCTTGAGGCACACCACTAGTCACTGATTGCCAGCCAGAAAAACACCCATTTACCCTCACTCTTTGCTTTCTGTTAGTTAACCAATCCTCTATCCATGCTAATACATTACCCGTAACACTGTGCACCTTTATCTGATGTAGCAGTCTTTGGTGCGGCACCTTGTCAAATGCCTTCTGAAAATCCAGATACACCACATCCACAGGTTCCCCATTGTCTACTGCACATGTAATGTTCTCAAAGAATTCCACCAAATTAGTCAAACATGACCTTCCCTTCATGAACCCATGCTGCGTCTTACCAATGGGACAATTTATATCCAGATGTCTCGCTATTTCTTCCTTGATGATAGATTCAAGCATTTTCCCTACTACAGAAGTTAAACTAACCGTCCTATAGTTACCTGCCTTTTGTCTACCTACTTTTTTTAAACAGTGGCGTCACATTTGCTGTTTTCCAATCTGCGAGAACCATCCCAGAGTCCAGCGAATTTTGGTAAATTACCACGAGTGCATTTGCTATTTCTCCCACCATCTCTTTTAGTACCCTGGGATGCATTCCATCAGGACCAGGAGACTTGTCTACCCGTAGCCCCATTAACTTGCCCAACACTACCTCTTTCGTGATAATGATAGTTTCTAGGTTCTCACTTGCCATAGCCTTCCTGTCATCAATTTTTGGCATGTTATTTGTGTCTTTCACTATGAAGACTGACACAAAATACCTGTTCAATGCCTCAGCCATTTTCTCATTTCCAGTTATTACATCCCCCTTCTCATCCTCTAAAGGACCAATGTTTACTTTAGCCACTCTTTTTCGTTTTATATATTTTTTGAAACTTTTGCTTTTATATTCTAGTTTACTCTCATAATCCATCTTACTTTTCTTTATAGCTTTTTTCGTGGCTTTCTGCTGGCTTTTAAAGATTTCCCAATCCTTTAGGTTCCCACTAATCTTTGCCACTTTGTATGCATTTTCTCTCAATTTGATACCCTCCTTTATTTCCTTAGATGTCCATGGCTGATTATCTCTTTTTCTACAGTCCTTCCTTATCACTGGTATATACTTTTGCTGAGCACTGTGAAAGATCGCTTTGAAAGTCCTCCATTGTTCCTCAATTGTCCCATGGGGGTTAATTGTAACGGGGTTAGATGGGGATTAATAGTATGGGAAGGGGGCTGGTTCTCAGCAGGCCCCAACCTCCTGACACAATCAAGCACTGAGTGTTTTTGAATAAAGACCCTGCCCTGCGAGTCTGCAAGTGACACTAACGGTTTGCTTTTTGAGCTTGCCACTTGGTGACTGGCTTGCCCACTGCTGGCTGTGTATTAGTGGGTGTGGGCTGAGGCTCTTAAGTAAACATTAATGATTCTCTTAAGGGCCTCAATTGCGTCAGGGTGGGAAGGCTGCAGGATCCCCAGCTGCCACCTTCCTGCTCAATCAAATGACTCCCAACCTCTGAACTCACCTTGGGGGAGGGCATTAAATTCTGCCCAAAGTACCCAATTCTGCTAAGGATATAGATAGGTTAGGTGAGTGGGCAAAAATTTGGTAGATGGGTAAAATGTGAAAGCACCACTTTAATTTGGAGTGTAGTAAATAGATCAGCTCAACCAACATTCTCTTTAATCATAAAATAGTTCTGATCTTTAAAAAAATCAATATACAGTTTTAAATATATAACCATCTGAAAGGTTAATTTTTAAATACAAGGCGGTCTCATTTTTGCTCGGTGTTCAAACTCAAATTAAGGTACACTCAAATGTTTTGTTTGGTTTGAGTTTTGCTTTCACAATATCTTTTACACAGTGTTTCTGTGAATTAAAGAATTAGAAATATTGCAAATTGAGCTACCTGCTTTCAGTGTAGCATTGAACAAGCTTTTAGTTTTGTTTTTAAAAATATTGTGTGTTTTTTTGTCTTGTTGTTTAGCAATATGCTGGAGAATGTATAATGAACTGGAAATCCAGACTTGTACAGCATTCTGCAAACCTTCAGCATGATAATATGTTAATATTAAAAATACTTTAGTACTTCATGGTTATCACAGGAATATCATATTTTAAGTCTAACAAAAAATACTGGAGCTAGTCTTTTGTTGTGATTTTGTTGACATTCTTTATAACCTTTTCCATATCGTCATACATCAATCTCTATGCTCTAGTTTTTGCCAACAAACATGGGACATAACTTCCTTGGAGTGGCAATCAACGGCGGATTGCCACTCCGTACCTACTTACCTGCGCTAAAATGCCCACCTCGCCTGACCTTGTTGGTGAGACTCAGGGAAGAAAGATAAGGCTCCAGCAGCAAAGCGTAACAGAAGTGGAGTGAAGGAGGACATGCCCCCTTTTTCCAGCACCAGCTGCCAGAAAGCTGGTGAATTTGATGCACCATTGAACTTAACAGCACAGGGAGAAGATAAGTGATTGGATGGAGGTTGTTTGGCCATCAGAAGTGGGAGGATTCAGCCATCAGAGGTGGGGGGGGGGAAGACGGACATTGGAAGTGGGGGTTAAGAATCATTAGGGATGGGGTATACCATGGCTTAGTTTGGGGGGTGGTCTCCCATGTAGGGCTCAGTCTGGGTCCTTAAAATAGTTATACTGAAGTTAGAAGTGCTTTTATTCCTTCTACCCTTTCAGAGTAACTATGAGTGTAAAACTGGCAGAGCCATCATCCAAAGTTAGTGATTTAAGTTCAGATCGGTCCCAGCGCAGGGCAATTGTCGAGGAGAAATTGGCCCTTCTGGACAATTGCTGGGTAAACCCATGGGAACCTCCAAGAGGGATTCCCCAATGCATCTTTGGGGTACCTTCCAAATCTGATGATGGGGAGCTATGTCTCAATCTCAAAGATCTGCACCATTTGATTTCATAAATTTACCTATAAAGACAAGGAAAGACCTAACAAATGACAATTAAAATGGGAGCACACCAGCATTGCTATGTTACATATAGAAAGTCAGAGACAAATGCTCATTCATTGCCCTGAAATGGCCCTTTTTAAAACACTAATAGTTTACATGCAGCTACTAATACAGAATGCACTCCACACTTCCATGCCTTAAAAGGTAAGTTTGTATTAGTGTTAATCCTAGTTTGTTGATGCATTTAGCACACCTCCAATTGCGTATCAGGACTTTGCTTCTGGGAAATGTGCCATATTTGACGTAAGGAGCGTTTTGGCTTCACTTTCCTTTGCTCTTTATTCCCTGGCAAGTCTTTTCAAAGTTCCAATGCTTTCAGCCTTTTTTCTCGGTTACATCTGGAGCCCATTCTTTCAGATTTTAAAATATTTTGTTCTAACAAAATGTTTCTGTGTCCACCATCATTGTGGTTATCCACAGCAAAAGAAAAGGAAATCCAAATCAACCTGAAATGTTAACTCTTTTTCTCTCCACAGATATTGTCTCACCTGAATGTTTCCTAGCATTTTGTTTTAATTTTAGGTTAGAGAAGTTACTTCACTTGCATACTGTAAATGGGAACCCTAATAAGTTCAGAAGAGTTTTTAAACATTAGACATTAAGGCACTGGTAGAACTAGCAGCATTACATTAAATGACTTTGAAAACAAGCTTATAAGCTAACAAGAGAATAGTTTACACACGTGAATGCAATAAGAGATTTAAACAAGTGATTATGATTTTAAGACACACATGCTGATATTTTGAATGCATTAGTGTATTGTTTAAGATATGTTGTTCATTTAGCCAACAGCAATTTGCTGCAAAGCATCGTGGTAAAAAGGAATTAGGGGAAATCATATTCCAAGAGAATATTTGGACCATGGGGATATGCAAGATTTATCAGTAAAGATTCGGACGGAGAGAACATAGAGGACACTTAATCACAGTTCATCAATAGAGTTTATTCACTACCCAGACAAGATGGACACATGCCTAGACTTGGAGTCATGTGTTAATCTGTTGTGGCAGCGACCTTTAAGGGAACCCATGAGAACGTTCATTTGGACTCTGGGCTGGCATTTGAGGTCACTAGGCAACACAGGAAGTGGGGTCAGCCAAGACAGGAGTTAGCTTCAGAATTCTATGGACTAATAAAATGCCATTAAGCCAAAGAGTAGGATGCAGCTGGCTAAGATACATGACAGGTATTATTGTTGATTTGTGTATATTGAAGGCGATTGATTTTAAGCTAATGAAGGGCGGGAGTTATTGATAAGATAACCTATAATTGATCTGTTTTGAATTGTACAAGTCAGATTTCATCGGCAAGGTCTGGCAGCTTTTTCTCGGAGCTGTCCTGACCCTTTCAAAGTTATGTCTTTAACGTAGAGACACCGGCTTTATGAGTCTTAGATCATCTAAAGTTTAGGCAGCACTGGTCACCTCGGGTACCCACCAACACACACTAATTGTAATAATTGAAAAGGTTACCTGGAACAGACATCTTCAAACACAAACTATAATACACTAATCTTTCACCCCACTATATCTTTACAGATATCAACAGATTCGTAAGGATAACACAAGTTACGAAATCTATCTTGTACTCTGATGTTTACACTAAGTACACAATCCATTCAAATTAATATGCAAACTGTGGTCAGACATCCCACCCTGAAACCATGTGGCAAGTACCCTCAAAACAACTTCTATGGATTTTTCATAAATTTCCCCTAAAGGCTTATCACGCACTGAGCCAACTGGTCTCACTGGAGCTTTGTCTTTCACCCAAGGGTTTATACTTTCTGCTTTCTCATCCCCCAAGTAATGCTTACTCTTGGATGTCTTCACTAAGGATCCACCTCCAAGGTTTCAACATTTCCTTCTAGTGTTCTCTGCCCTGGAGAGCCACATGTATTCATGCTTCACCTTTCACACTCTCTCAGAAACTCTCACCAATTTTTATGGATGCACCATAGAAAGCATCCTTTCCGGATGTATGGCTCCTGCTCTGACAAGACCGCAAGAAATTACAAAGGGTTATGAAAGCAGCCCAGTCCATCACGCAAACCTCCCATCCATTGACTCCGCTGCCTTAAGAAAAGCAGCCAGCATAATCAAGGGCCCCACAACCACAGGCAAACTCTCTTCTACCTTCTTCCATCAGGAAAAAGATATAAAAGTCTGAAAACACATACCAACTGAATCAAGAACAGCTTCTTCCCTCCTAACATATATTAAGCTGATCTTTCTCTTCATCCTATCAGTAACTACAACACTATATTCTGCACCCTATCCTGTCCTTCTCCCCTATGCACTCTATGAATGGTATGTTTTGTCTGTATAGCGCACAAGAAACATTACCTTTCACAATGCACAAGAAACAACACTTTTCACTGTATCCCAATACATGAAACAAAAATAAATTAAATCAAATCAGATACCCAGCCATGCCAACAGAACACCACTGCTTCACAGGCTGTTTGAAGGCGTCACCAATCTTTGGGTCACTTTGGATCTCTAGCTTCTGGCAAGCTAATATCCCCAGCTCTAAACCTCGCAGCCCTGTTGTTAACTTGGGGTTTCTCTTTGCTCCATACTCCACTTTACTGAACAAAACCTTTTTTCCCCTCCAGAGTCTTGTTTTTCTATTGTTCCTTGACTTCACAGTCTCCCTGGAACTTTCTTCTGTTCCATTCCCTGGTTCTGGGACTTTCTGGTCTTTAGTTTGGGACCTGCTCTCTGCAGTCTTCCTTGTTCTAGGTGTTTCTGAGAAGCCGCTTACTCCTAGGTTACATTCTTTCAAATAACCATAAACTGCTCTTGCTTTTCTGTGTGAGCCCCTGGTTGCTAGGCAACAGCTCAGTTTTTATACCTTGTGTTTGATTTTGGGTCTGTAAACCATAATTAAAATGCAGGCAAAGATTAAGGTGAAACAAAACTCAAGCTTTTGACCCTTAAACACACAAATACTGAAGCACAAATTAAGCTTATTTAATGCTATATCTTATTCTTAACATTCACAAAAACAAATATAAATTACTTAAAAAAACTAAATTTCCGAACAAAATGAAGAAATGGGAATTATGGCACAGAGTCAGAAGTCCCCCCCACCGCCCCCAATCCTGAAACCACCCCCCCATAAGTTGTTTGAATCTGTAATATTGCCTTGTGAAGCTAAAAGAGGAAGTCTGTCATCTTCCATCAACAGTACAGGAGCAGAACGAGAACTCTGAACATGTTTGGGTGCCTGTCCCTTAACTGCGCTGTTTCTACCGGAACGTCTGAACTTTTGTACCAGTGCCTACTACAAGACGAATTCATCTCTACGTGCTTCGCCTATTGTGGAAGTCGGTCTTACTGGAAAAGTGGATTACCCTGCATCATCTTCAGCCTGCTCCCCTCTCTGAAGAGATTTCCCATGGCCATCTGATTCTGTACTTTGGACTCACGTGAAACAATAAATCTTATTTTGGTTGTGGCTTTCACCTTGTACCTTTCTTTCCTGTATCCCACTTTTATTGTATGAATGCAAAATAAAGTGTGTGTGTGGGGGGGGGGGGGGGGGGGGGGGAGAGAGAGAGAGAGAGAGAGAGAGAAACAGACATTGCAAACCCACTTCCTGTGTGTTTGAGTCTGTGTAATATAAACTAACCCTCTGATTTCACCTTGGGTTTGCTGTGGGGTTATTAATGGAGGATTGGATCACTCCAAAACTTAAGGGTTGGGGAAAATGTACCAGCAATTATAAAGGGGGAAGTCCAATAAAAAAAATCAAAAACACCTTTCTGTTTAAGGATGGGTGGTAAGAGGAGAAAGCAGGGCTGCTTGAAATTAAAACCCCTTCTGTCTGTAACATTTCATTTTGAAAAGACCAGTCACTTAGTGATATGGGGAGGATTGAATTTGAGTTAAAGTGACTTTTTAAAATAATTGCTAAAGTATAAAAGAGTATTCAGATGATCTAACGATTTCACAATGTATGTTCTTTAGTGGAGGTGCTCAAACTTTTAAACCGCACAATTTAAGAGTTAATTTCTGGATTGAGTCTAAATACTGAAACTGTGCCTATACATAGAACATAGATTTTTAACAGAAGCCTGCAGCATGCCCTAGAACACAGATTGGCTCCCTATATGTTATGATGGGGTGGAACAATATCATTAAACATTTGCCATTATAGACTCCTCTGTGAACTGCCCAGATATATAAATGTGGTCTAATTCAACAATCTTGTGGAGCAGTAAGCCTATTTAACTAGGTAGAATTTTAGATTAAGCTTAACTTCATGAATTCAGAAAGTTCCCAGTTGGAACAACAGCTTCATCTATGAAAAGGCAGAAACCTCTCACCTATATTGTTTGAGACCAAAATTCCTAAGAACTGCATGGTCCCACACAGTATTTTGTAATCTTGAAACATAGAAACAAGTAGTGGGATTTGGCCATTCAGTCCTTTAAGCCTGCTCTGCCATTCATTATGATCATGGCTGACCATCAAATTCAATATCCTGATCCCCTCTTCCTCCCATATCCCTTGAGCCCCAAGAACTATATCTAATTTCTTCTTGAAATTAGACAATGTTTTGGCCTCAACTACTCTGTGGTAGTGAATTCCACACATTCTCTGGATGAAGAAATTTCTCCTCACCTCAGTTCTAAAGGTTTGCCCCTTATCCTCAAACTATGACCTCTAGTTCTGGACTGCCCCGCCATCAGGAACATTCTTTCTGAATCTAATCCGTCTCCCTATTATTACAACCAAAGTGGATAATCCCACACTTATCCACATTATGCTGCATCTGCTATACATATCCCCACACACTTGGCCTGTCCAAATCATGCTGAAGCATCTCTGTATCCTCCTCATAGCTCACTCTCCCACCCCTTTGTATCATCTGCAAATTTTGTGATAATACATTTAGTTCCCTCTTCCAAATCATTAATATATAATATGAACAGTTGGGGTCCAAGCACAGATGCCTGCAGTACCCCGCTAGTTACTGTATGCCAATCAGGAAAAGACCCATTTATGCCAACTCTTTCCTTCCTATCTGCTAACCAACTTTCTATTCATCTCAAGACATTACCTGCAATCCCATGTACTTTAACTTTACGTAGTAGTCTATTAATGTGAGACCTTGTCAAAAGTCTTCTGAAAGTCTAGATAAACTATATCCGCTGGTTCTCCTTGGACAACTCTACTAGTTATATCCTCAAAGAATTCCAATAGATTCGTCAAGCATGATTTCCCCTTTCTAAATCCATGCTGACAAGAGTTAATGGTCTGAAATTTTTGAACTCAATGACTATAAAGTGTCTAATCTGAAGGTCAAGCTTACACTGGGCTTTACTGGGACGTTGCAGTATGCCAAGGACAGAAATGCGAGCATGAGAGTGGTGAATTAAAACAGAAAGCAACAGGAAACTCAGGGCCAGACTTGCAGACTGAGTGGATATTATTAAGGACCAGATCAGAAACTCCAGGGTATATTATGGAAGTGAGCCTAGACATCAACTTGTTTTGATTTTGGCATTAGGGTGAGGATAAGATGTTTCACTCCAGATATGATTTGATTGACCCACTCAGAAGGGTTTTATTAAAACAAACTTTATTTAACAACACAATTAAAATACAACAAAAAGAATTAGCATAACTTGTACCAATTTAAATGCTTGAGCCTGACAAGGTATAATTCTTAACAGCTAGTTATCTGTATAGTTCCAATGTAAGCAATATCTCCACAGATATATATAGCTCTTCAGACTCAGTTGGCACAAAAACATATGTTCACATGGGTGCTAAGTTTCCAGCCTTTAAGCCACGACACATACAGAGGAACGCCTGTCTTCTGACTCCCATACAGTAGCTTCCAGGGAAAGATCCATCCCAAATAGCAAAACCTTAGAAAGAGACTTATTTCCTGGCAGATCCCAGTCTCCAAATCCAGAGAGAGAATGGCACTTTTCTCTAACAATTCCAAGCAGCAACTACCTTGATTTCTCTGTGTAAGCCTAATTCATCCAGTCATGTGGTTTTGCCTGTCAATCAATCTAATCAAGCCCTATTCTGAAAAACCCCGGGGAAAAACACTAAAATAACAGAGCTGCATTAGTCCAGATTAAAGTAAATATCCTAGCAAATAGGAGCAATTATGTTTCCACAATATCAACAGGGGCTGCCGGTTATAAACCAGGCGGCACTGGTTAATAGAACTGACTGCTAAAATCAAATCCTGCACAAGAAACATGACAAATGTATTTCTTCAAGGCACAGTATTATCACAATATGTCCTCAAAGCAGCCACCCAAACTGTATTCAGTCATCCCAGCGTGGAGGAAGCTGCATTGTGAATGAGAATGCATTACACCAAATTGAAAGATGTGCACAAAAATCGCTGCTTCATCTGGAAGGAGTGTTTAGGTCCTTGGACATTGAAGAGGGAGGGTGTAAAAGGGCAGAGGTTTTACTTCCTGCAATTGCATGGGAAGGTGCCATGGGAAAGGAGTAAGGTCTTGGGGTTGATAGAGGAATGGGCTGGGTGGGGTGGTTACGGAGGGAAATGTCCCTTCGAAATGCTGGCAGCAGGGAACGGCAAAAATAAAGTCATGAATGTTCAGAAAAATAACTGGGAGGGTGGGAGACGGAGTAGGACTGGCAGAAGGTAAGTTTCACATTCCTCACAAAAAGATAGGCATAACTAGTACCCATGCATAGAGCTCTTGCTGTTATTGCGGATCAGCTGAATGTTCAGGGAGTGGAACCCCTTCCAGTTTAAGAATCTCAGCGGGCACTGTCAGTGCTTTGATGGGCACATGCGTGTATCCTGATGATGCCACACACCTGGGGAATCGAGCTATGGAGATGAAACCCACTGCCTTTTTGCCTGTGAGACACCATTTGTCTCTAATTTAAACCTTTTGCAAAATAGGACATCAGTAACCTGCCAGATGCAGCTTGCATCCATTTGAGTTACCACCAAGGTCTTCACCTGATCCTTGGAAGGAGCCAGAGGCCAAGAAATTCAAAGTCACAATGACATTGATGGCTACAGCCAGAGCATGATGAGCAATTCTGCAAGGTGTGAGATCTTTCATGACGAAAGCACAAATTTTTGTGAGCGCCTGGCTGGAGAGCCACAGTCTAATGTTCTTGGTCATCTCAAGGTAGCTGCATCTGAATATAGCCTTCATGTCCTTCCTCTGCCCTTCTAATGCCAGGGCTGTGTCCTTGTAGAAGATTTGACCACTGGGCCAAAAATCTGAGAATCACATTCCCATACCCAGTTGCAGTCTTCCTTACACTCAGGTGACCTGTCAATTGTCCCTGGAAGCCACATCCACTGTCTCCTCTGCCACCTCAATGCCAGCAGGGTGATGACTCCATGTGCTTCCTGAGTGTTCACCACTCTGCCTGCAACCTGATCTGACCCAATGGCACCTTTGTGCAATGGTCTCCCTTTGCACTGTTCTACTATTCGTGGGGCTTATTTATTTCCCTGCACTGCTCATTGCTGGCTCCTTGAACTGTATGCGCCTCCACATGCCTATCTGTCCCACACCAAGTATGCAGTCCATGCATCTCCGCCAAAGTCTGAACACGACACTTACTGCAAAATAGTACCATGGAACTTTTTATTTCAGTTTAACTTCTGAACGAAAGATGGTACCTCCGACAATCAAGGCTGCCTGAATGAATGCTGCACTAAGTCTCAGAGAGGAACTTGAACCCAAAACTTTCTGACTTGGAGGCAAAAGTGATAGCAACTGAGTCAGGGCTGAGTAATAGACTAAGTGGAAATGAAACACAGATACCAGAGATGATGTAGTACAGAGCCCGCATCTCCAATTTTTAGTTCTATATATCAAATTATATCTGCCTGGATACAACACTAAAAATGGAAAGATGACTAAAGATAGGTAGAGTTAAGAAAAAAAATACAACATATTGGTGATGAGAAGTAATAAAATTTGGCCTGCCAATGCATTTGCTGAAATCATTGGTGAGCCAATGACTAATGACTCAACATGTGAATCTCAGGCTGTGAAGCAAAATGTCGATATCTGACACAAAACAGGATTTATGCCAAAGAGATGGAAATATGGCAAAAAATATATTAGGATTTACATAGAGTTGAATCAGTGAATACCTGCAGTTGCAGTGCGTGTGGTAAAGACTGCGATATAACATCCTAAAATCATCTTTTTTGCACAGATACTTGAAAACAAAACATGAATAACATGAGGACAAACTGGCAAATTGTTTCAAGTAGGCATAAAGCGCAGTTAACAGCCAGCAACACAATTTGCTCTCTGTTGCTGCTGACAACAGTATTGAGGCTCTTAAACATCATACTTCGGGAGTTTCTTAATGTACATGTGGTATATTTGCATAGGTGCAATAGAGGACAACATTTCAACAGTCATTGCCTACCACAACAACATCAAAGGAGATTTTCCAGTTGCTCAACAGTTTAATGAACCAACATGACATTGTCTGGTCACAATGTATTGGCATCTTCCCCGCTGGAGTAAGACAATGACTCAAAGTCATGATGGAATGCACATTACAACAGTCACTCTGTGAAAGCACTATACATAAACAAACACTCACTGCCAAAAGCATGCCCATCAATTTGGAGGTGGAGATGGACAAGACTATGCCGATAGAAAACTGTAGAAAAGTTGAACCCATGGTTTCAAAAACATTTCCACTCTGCCAAGGAAATGGGAAGCAAGCACATAAATTCATTGCTCAACGTTGGAGGTTCAATGGGTGTCATTTGACAAGGACTTGACACATACCTTTAAATTTCTCTGAGGTCAAGTCTTTACAGACCAGGTGCTCTCACTTGCTATGGCATAGCTTGGCTGTCATGGCTGGGCTACTTGTCAGATATATTCAGTGGCCTTCAAGTGCTTTGAGCAACTATTTTTAATGTCCAAGACAAAATTGAGTCGAAGATAAATAAACTGGAATTCTAGGTATGCTTTGTGAAGGAAAACAACACAAATTTTCCAACTCACTCATGATTTCCTGATTATAAATGAACTATGGTTGCAGGACAGTGTCAAAGGTGATATTGAACAACATCTCACTGAACAGGCAAGGCAATTATATGAAAATTTTCCTTCAATTGGAAATGCAAAGAGCTGGGTCTGCTACTCTTTCATAAATTTCACTGCAATGTGTGTACGGAAAGACTCTTCAATAAAAGAACAAAGGAATATGCTGGAAGTCTCAACAGATGACAGTTTCAAGATAGAGTTCCAACAACAGTGCTTTCAGTTGGAATGTGAACGAATTTCCCTGAATTGTTAGACTGGCCTATCAAGATTTCGATAAAGTTTGTTGCAAATTACCTTTGTGAAAGTGGATTTTTATCATTCAGTGGAATGAAATCAAGTATCGTCAGCATCTTTGTGTAGAAAAGTGAAACCATCAGCAAAACTCCAAACATTATGCACCCACGCTCTAACAAGCAACCTCATCCATCAAATGGTGAGCTTAGAGTCTGGATCAATACATGGAACTATATTGTTGTGGTCATTACTGAGACTTGGTTGAGAGAGAGATAGGATTGGCTGCTCAATGTTCCAGGGTTTTGATGTTTCAGACAAGATTGAGAGGAAGGTAAAAGAGGTAAAGGAGTTGCATTACTAGTCAGGGAGAATGTCTTTTCTGCACTCAGACAGGACATACTGGAGGGTTCATCCACTGAGGCAATATGGGTAGAGCTCAAAAATAAGAAGGATGCAATCACGCTGATGGGATTACACTACAGCACCCCCAACAGCCACCGTGACGTTGAGGAACAAATATGTAGGCAGATTATGGAAAGATGCAATAACAACAGGGTTGCCATAGTGGGTGACTTTAACTTCCCCAATATTGACTGGGACTTCCTTAGAGCAAGAGGCTTAGACAGGACAGAATTTGTTAGGTGCAAAGAAGAGGGTTTCTTGAAACAGTATGTGGATAGTCCAACTTGAAGGGCCATACTGGACTTGTATTAGCAAATGAGCTTGGACAGGTGACTGACCATTCAGTGGGAGAGCATTTTGGAAAGTGATCACAAAGCTTTAAGTTTTAAGATAGCTATCAATAAGGATAAGTCAGGACCTTGTGGGAAGGTCCTAAATAGGGGGAGGATAAATTATGACAGAATTAGGCAGGAGCTAGGGAGCAGCTGATATGGGGCAAGTCCACATTTGACATGTGGGAGTTGTTTAAAGACCTACTGATCAGAGTTCAGGACCAGCATGTTCCAGTAAGGAGGAAGGACAAAGATGGTAAGGGGCCCTTGGATAACAAGGGAGGTTGTGAATTTAGTCAAAAGAGAAAAAAAGCATATGAAAGGTTTAAAAAGCTAAAATTGGACAGGGTATGTGAGGAATATAAAGAACACAGGAAAGAACTCAAGCAGGGAATGGGGAGAGCAAAGAGGAGCCGTGAAATGACTTTGGCAAGTAGGGTTAAAAGAGAATCCCAAGACATTTTATACATTAATTAAAAACAAGAGAATAACTAGAGAGAGGATAGGACCACTCGAGGATAAAGGAGGGAACTTGTGCCTGGAGGCAGAGGATGTGAGTGAGATCCTAAATGAGTACCTAGCATCGGTATTCACCAAGGAGAAGGACAAGGAGGATTGTGAGATTAGTGTGGAGCATGCTAATATACTAGGGCATTTTGATCAAGAAAGAAGTGGATTGAGTCTCTTGAAGAACATTAGGGCAGATAAGTCCCCAGAGCCCAATGGGATCTATCCCAAGTTGAGAGGCAAGAGAGGAGATTGCTGGGGCCATGACGAACATCTTCGTATCCTCGCCAGCTACAGGAAACGTCCCAGAGAACTGGCGAGTAGCTAATGTTGTTCCTCTGTTCAAGAAAGGAAAGAGGAATAATCCAGGAAATTATAGACCAGTGAGTCTCACATCAGTGGTTAGGAAGCTATTGGAGAGGATTCTTAGGGATAGGATTTATGTACATTTGGAAAAGCATGGCCTAATTAGGGAAAGTCAGCAGAGTTAGGCTTTGTGCAGGTCGGGTCATGTCTTACTAACTTGATTGATTTTTCCAAGGGGTAACAAAGGTGATCGATGAGGGTAGAGCAGTGAATGGTGTGTACATTGGATTTTAGTAAGGCTTTTTCAAGGTCCCTCATGGTAGACTCATCCAGAAGATTAAGATGCATAGGATCCACATGACTTGGCCACTTGGATTCACAATTGGCTTGCCCATAGAAGTCAGTAGTGATGGAAGGGTGTTTTGCGGTCATGAACCTCCCTGCAAGGATCCATACTGGGACCTCTGTTGTTTGCGTATGTATTTATATAAATAAATGACTTGGATGAAAACATAGATGGGTGGGTAAGTTTGCAGACGACACAAAGATAGGTTGCATTGTGGATAGTGTAGAAGTTGTCAAAAGATACAGCAGGATATAGATGTTGCAGATATGGGTGGAGAAATGGCAGATGGAGTTTGATCCGGGCAAGTGTGAGGTGCAGCACTTTGGGAGATCAAATGTTCACAGTATGTATACAGTTAATGGCAGGACCTCTTCTTGGGATTCAAGTCCATAGTTCCCCGAAAGTGGCCACACAAGTAGATAGGGTGGTAAAGGAGGTGTATGGCATGCTTGCCTTTACTCATCGGGGGATTAAGTACAAGAGTCAGGGTGTAATGTTGCAGCTTTATAAAACTTTGGTTAGGCCGCACAGTATTGTGTTCAATTCTGGTCGCCATATTACAGGAAGGACGTGGAGGCTTTGGAGAGGGTGAGAAGAGATTTACCAGGATGCTGCCTGGATTAGAGGGTATGAGCTACAAGGAGAGGCTGATCAAATTAGGGTTGTTTTCTCTGGATCGTTGGAGGCTGAGGGGAGACCTGATGGAAGCTGACAAAATTATGAATGGCGTAGATAGGGTTGACAGTCAGAATCTTTCCCCCCCCCCCCCCCCCCCTAGAGTTGAAATGTCTAATACTAGGGGACATGCATTTAAGGTGAAAAGGGGAAGTTCAAAGGAGATGTGTGGGGCAAGTTTTTTTTTTACACAGAGTGATAGGTGTCTGGAACACATTGCCAGAGGTGGTGGTGCAGGCGGATACAATAGGGGCATTTAAGAGGCTTTTAGATAAGCACATGAATATGTAAGAAATAGAGGGATATGGACCAAGAATAGGCAGAAGGATTAGTTTAATTTGGCATCATGTTCGGCACAACATCGTGGGCCGAAGGGCCTGTTCCTGCTCTGTGTTCTAAATTAATGCTGAACAACTCTATTAGAGCATTGTTTAAGTTGTATGCATGTATTAGAATTTGTAAAGTTTGCACAATGCTTGAGTACTAAAGGGGTCAAAATATTAAACATGTATGCTGGAAGTGGGTACACAAAAATAAAGTTTGTGAACCTCTGACCTATGAGGTTAATGTTATTTTGTAATAGTTGGAATTCAAATGCCAAATGAAAGATTCCCAGTTGCAAGTAGCTTTCTAATTGAAGCACTGAGGGTTCTGCCAAATTTATATTAAGACAATAATGTAAAATAAATCCATTAAGCTGTGTATGCCAAAACACGACCTGAACTTTTGATTTCATATTACTACACCACAGCTGATGTTACTGCTGAGCAAGCCAAACTCCCGAGCAAAGTCTGTCTTGCTGATCATAAACCTTTTTAATTGTGAAAAAGAAGAGAAAGAGCTATTGACCTCAAAAACAGAGCTCCAGTAACAACTTTAGAATGTTAAAAATTAAAATGAATTATTTTTTAAAAGTACACAAGTTACGTAATTAAAACAGCCTCACAGAACAATCCCCTGCCCCAAAAAACCATGTTTTCTCCAAGAAATCATAGAAAACATCAGAAAAATATAAAAACATCTCTCTCATCATAATATTTTGAGGACAGTTGTTCAGTAAGTTCAAACTAAGGCAGTCAATGTTACAGAATCTACAACCCCATTGAAAACTAATGGGGAAGGATTAGAACCAAGAAGAAGCTGACAATCTTGATTAAAATGAGTCATGCAGCAAAATCAAAAAAGCTTTTGTTAATGCTCAAGTCCATAAAAACAGAAAAATTGAACATATAATGAACCATCAGCTGCTCATTCCCCATCGAGATTGGAAAAATTGTACAACGTAAGCATTTAGTTATGTGGCTTGTAGAATTGTTCTTTGTTGATAATGATGCAGAGATAGAATTGAATATATTGCACTTTAATTTGCAGAAATTTTGGCTTCACTTGATGAGCATAGTTCTTAAGAAGGAATGTTAACTAAGATGGATGTCTTCAGATTCTAGTACTGAATGCTTTAAACTTCAAAGAAAAATATGAAACTACAAAACCGGCCTTAAACCACATCATTCATGGATTTCTCGGAGTACTACGTAATCTTTTATAGAGGAGAGGGTTGTGTTGGAATTCAATCCAAAATTCAGGCTAGTGCTTACAGATTTCAAAATGCTGTTAAGTTGAAACTTAATGCAGAAACTTCAAAATTATTGCATTAACTTTACAATAACTTAATAGTATTTACTCTCTCAAAACCAACTTTATAAATTTGACAAAGGCACTATTCTCTTACAAATAACCTATTTCTTAGATATTTTAACGACCACAACTTTTTTTTGCACGAGTCGTCTCCAACAGATGTTAGCCATTTAAAATTTTAATTTAACTGATTTATAATCTATTCTGTTATCCTCCCTCTAATTCCAACCCTTAATCTTTTCCAATGATATTCCTGTCAAAAGCTTCCCTGAAGTCCACGTACACAATTGCACACAAGAGTACTTTCGTGTAACGATCATGTGACTGGACTAATACAAATAAAAGGTCAGTTCAATTAAAGTGACTGTGAAGCTGCTGGTTGCCATAAAAGCTGAACAGGTTCACTCATTAATGAATTACATTAATGGAAGGCAAGACTATTTGATTAATTCTACATAATATCAACAGCTGAGAACACTTAACACAGTAAAGGCTACAGGCCTTGACAATATCTTGGTTAGAGGGCTGAAGAGCTGTGCTCCAGAACTAACCGTGTATAGCTAAACTGTTCCAGTACAACACTGGCATTTTCCAAGTATGCCCACAAAAAAGCAGGATAAATCCAACCTGGCCAATTACTATCCCATTAGCCTAACCCCGCCCCCCCTCCCCAATATCATCAATAAAGTCATGCAGGAACAGTCATTAATGTTACCATTCAGTAATATTACCTATTTCACAATAACCGGCTCACTGATGCACAGTTCTCAACTTCTGGGGATAGACTGTCCATTAATACAAGGCATCTGCGGCTAGCTCTCACTACACCCTGGAAACAAGTCCCAGCTTCTCAAGTCTCTCCATGAAACTGATGTCCTGCATCCCTGATACCACATCCTTTACACTCTTCTCTGCACCCTCTCAGGCCTTAGCATCCTTACTAAAGTGCGGCACCTAGAAACAGACATAATACTCTAGCCAGGGCTAAATAGTGATTCATAAAGATGTGGAAAATTTTGAGGGTGGTTTTAAATATCACTTGCAGTGAGAGTCACAACTGCGAGCCACCTGCATATTGTGAGTGGTGGATATGCTAAAGGGTCACTTTTGTCTTGGTTTTCAACCTGCTGAGATTAAAAAGTTTTCTGTCGAGTCAAAACTCAATCATAACCCCATGTGGAAGTTCATCATGAGCGAGTTCCTTGACTATGCAGAGATAGGTAATGAATCATAATCACAATGCTTGGCGCCCATTGCGAAGATAATTGTTGCCATACGCCATCCAGGAGTCACAAGATAGTAACAAGTTTTGCTGGACATCTAAGTCTTTGGAGGGCTTTCCAAAAGCTATGCAGTTGATGGAATCAAAGACCCTTGATTGATCGATAAGGTCCATTTAGAGCATTTTGCTTGTTTGGGACACCATTCCTAGGTTTGTCAAGTGAAAAACATCATATCTGTGTTGCCTTTGCAAGGTGGGAAATCACATTGGGTCACTGGAAGTGTGTCTTTGCTGACAGGCAGGAGGCAGTTCAGGAAGATTCAGATGAGAATCTTCCTCACAGTGGATAGAAGGGACACGCCTCCATAGTTCCCACAAATTAATGTATCACCCTTCTTGGAAAGTGAAACAATGACAGTTTTGCAGGGCAACTCTCATCATCTCTGCCCAAAGACTTGTGGCTCCAGGATGGACTTTAACCTGGTGTTGTGAGACTTCTTACCATGTATGCAGAGCCGATTTGATAACTTGGTCCAAAACTTTGTGACCATGCTTTACAGGAAAGCACTCATGAGGAATCACAGAAAAATTACAACACTGGCCATCTGACATCCAGAGCATGTGCTGCACCCTGGGTGAGGATACTCTAAAGGCCCCTGCATTTCAAGGTTTATGTAGCAGTGTCGCTTGAACTAATTTCTCTTAGCCTCCCCTCATGGTACCCATGAACAAATACAAAAGATTGACTACTATTTTATAGAACAGGTACATCCTGGGTGAATAAATACAACACATTTGCAAAAGAATACACCTGCAAGAACGATAAGTGACAAATAAATACTACTGAAATTTTCAAATTTCATTCATTTTGGTTAAACAGATAACAACTGATAAAACTATCAAAATACATGGATGTGCACTCAAGAGAACTTTGATACATTAGACATGGTGAATAGATTCAGTTTTACCTATTCCTGTTTCTGGCATAGCAAATAGTGTTTTCTCTGTTGCAACTCGGAAATGGCCATGCACTGACAAACCGACACCCTGGAAAGAAAGTGAAAATAGTAATTAATGGCAACTATAAGTACAGTGCAATGCCAAACTGTGTGGCCTTGGATCAAGAATGTTACTGTGCTACGAACATTTATTTAGTCTACAGTCAACATATGAACAGTTTTTGCAACTTTAGCCCTCCCCTCCTGAAAGCAGCATCTTCAGCTTTAATACACTTCAACAAAGGCAATTTAAGGGTTCTCTGGTAGGTTGATCATTTTTTGATCACTTGAGAACGAGGACTATTAGAATCATTCCAGCCAAGCATAATTGCAGTATCATTCACCATTCAGATCCATGCTTCCAAAGCCTCAAATAAGTGAAAGCAAAAGTGAAGACTGATGTCAGGAAATTCTTGCAGGGAATGATCAACCTGCCTAACAGACTGTCATATTGAGGTCAATTCCTTAGCCAATTAGATGCTGAAACAATTAAATGTGGTGTTGTGCAGTGGGCAGAAGGAGTGTCTCTGGCGTCTTTCTGGAACTACAAACCATGAAGAGCCAAGTGTTCTCCTCACCCACAAGTATCCTGTAGTCCTGTGAACCCTGTTTCAACCTTCTACTTCTATCTGCAGGGACATGAAGACCAAAACCAATGTCCCATATCCACAACAGCTGAAAGCTACTGATGAGAGAAGCACCTTATATCATCAGAACATGCCAAAGAACTTTGCAAATGGTCATATATTTTTGAAGTGGAATCACGGATTGTTGTCTTTATCCAGACAACAAATTTGCAAAAATCAAGTTTCCCCAAACAACAAATGAATGAATAAACAACCAGTTAATCTGGTTGCAGTGGTGTTAATTAAGGGATGAATACTGATCAAAACACAGCCAGAACACACTTCTTCTTTGAGCGATGCCGTGGCACCTTTCACTGAGGCAACATTGCAACATTTCGAACAAGGCAACACCTCTCAGTAATGCATCTTTGCATCACAATTTGACTGGGCTCTGATGTCTTCTCACATGTTTTAAATCCTGAAGGATTTTATTTTTAAACCAGTGTGTGTGGTCTCACCAGGTTTTACCAGATGATGTATTTCTTCAATTTGGGGAGATTTAGGATTATTTTTAACATCACTTTCAAATTCAGTGGTAGCTAAATCATGAAACCTTGTTTAACCAATACCCCACACCTACTGAGGTGATATCAGATTGTTCTATCCGCAGTCTTTCCAGCCCAGCACCATTGTCAGTGACGAGACTCAGCTGTCAAAGTACTGGTCGAACAGCTGAGTCTCAACTGTCTGAATTTCTAGTAGTGGCAGAAGCATGAAACAAAATATTCAGTTGCAAGACTCGGTGCCCTATCAACTTGTAGGACAAAAATCGCTCAGCCGACTGAAATGTATTAGTTTATTAGGTGGAAAGGATTCCATTATCCCACTAAACCAGCAGTCAGAAACTGAGAGAATAGGGTGGACAAAGCGAGATCTCAGTGGATGATCTCGCTTGCTTTTGCCCTGTCCAAGTGTTTTCTACTGCAAACTGTTGGCAAAAACACTTGGTCTTGGAGGAACTGATGTAATTTAAGAAAATAGGTGGCATCAGTGCACAGAAATAGTTTACAATGATGGTAGTTTGTGATCAGTGGCAAAATGATGCCTCTTGTCAATGACCTTGAAGAAAGCTGCCTTGATAGGTCTAGTGATCTCTGCAGTGAGAACTTTACTGCTCGACATAAAATTAAATGCAGCTTATTTAATAGTGATTCCCAGCATCCAGCTGCCATGATGTCTTAAAGCCGCTCAAGCAACCAATAAAAGAATTCCCACAGACAGCCAACCAGGAAATGAAAAGCTCTACTTTCTAAAAGGTTTTCAGAGAGCTAAATAAAGGGACACTAAGTTAGAAGATGAAATAACACAAACTTTTAAAAAATCTTTTAAATTATTTCCAATGATTTAGCTTAACAAACTAGTAATTAATCATAAAGAAGTGACAACATTCCACTATTTTCCAGGGCAGAATAATTATTTAGAACATAGAACAGTACAGCACAGAACAGGCCCTTCGACCCACGATGTTGTGCCGAGCTTTATCTGAAACCAAGATCAAGCTATCCCACTCCCTATCATCCTGGTGTGCTCCATGTGCCTATCCAATAACCGCTTAAATGTTCCTAAAGTGTCTGACTGCACTATCACTGCAGGCAGTCCATTCCACACCCCAACCACTCTCTGCGTAAAGAACCTACCTCTGATATCCTTCCTGTATCTCCCACCACGAACCCTATAGTTATGCCCCCTTGTAATAGCTCCATCCACCCGAGGAAATAGTCTTTGAACGTTCACTCTATCTATCCCCTTCATCATTTTATAAACCTCTATTAAGTCTCCCCTCGGCCTCCTCCGCTCCAGAGAGAACAGCCCTAGCTCCCTCAACCTTTCCTCATAAGACCTACCCTCCAAACCAGGCAGCATCCTGGTAAATCTCCTCTGCACTCTTTCCAGCGCTTCCACATCCTTCTTATAGTGAGGTGACCAGAACTGCACACAATATTCCAAATGTGGTCTCACCAAGGTCCTGTACAGTTGCAGCATAACCCCACGGCTCTTAAACTCCAACCCCCTGTTAATAAAAGCTAACACACTATAGGCCTTCTTCACAGCTCTATCCACTTGAGTGGCAATCTTTAGAGATCTGTGGATATGGACCCCAAGATCTCTCTGTTCCTCCACAGTCTTCAGAACCCTACCTTTGACCCTGTAATCCACATTTAAATTAGTCCTACCAAAATGAATCACCTCACATTTATCAGGGTTATACTCCATTTGCCATTTTTCAGCCCAGCTTTGCATCCTATCTATGTCTCTTTGCAGCCTACAACAGCCCTCCACCTCATCCACTACTCCACCAATCTTGGTGTCATCAGCAAATTTACTGATCCACCCTTCAGCCCCCTCCTCTAAGTCATTAATAAAAATCACAAAGAGCAGAGGACCAAGCACTGATCCCTGCGGCACTCCGCTAGCAACCTGCCTCCAATCCGAAAATTTTCCATCCACCACCACCCTCTGTCTTCGATCAGACAGCCAGTTACCTATCCAATCGGCCAACTTTCCCTCTATCCCACACCTCCTCACTTCATCATAAGCCGACCATGGGGGACCTTATCAAACGCCTTACTAAAATCCATGTATATGACATCAACTGCCCTATCTTCATCAACACACTTAGTTACCTCCTCAAAAAATTCTATCAAATTTGTGAGGCACGACTTGCCCTTCACGAATCCGTGGGGACTATCCCGGATTAATCCGCATCTTTCTAAATGGTCGTAAATCCCATCCCTAAGGACCTTTTCCATCAATTTACCAACCACCGAATTAAGACTAACCGGTCTATAATTACCAGGGTCATTTCTATTCCCTTTCTTAAACAGAGGAACAACATTCGCCATTCTCCAGTCCTCTGGCACCATCCCCGTGGACAGCGAGGACCCAAAGATCAAAGCCAAAGGCTCTGCAATCTCATCCCTTGCCTCCCAAAGAATCCTAGGATACATTTCATCAGGCCCAGGGGACTTATCGACCTTCAGTTTATTCAAAACTGCCAGGACATCCTCCCTCCGAACATCTATTTCCTCCAGCCTATTAGCCTGTAACACCTTCTCTTCCTCAAAAACATGGCCCCTCTCCTTGGTGAACACTGAAGAAAAGTATTCATTCATCACCTCGCCTATCTCTACTGACTCCATACACAAGTTCCCACTACTGTCCTTGACCGGCCCTAACCTCACCCTGGTCATTCTTTTATTCCTCACATAAGAGTAAAAAGCCTTGGGTTTTTCCTTGATCCGACCCGCCAAGGACTTCTCATGTCCCCTCCTAGCTCTCCTAAGCCCCTTTTTCAGCTCATTCCTTGCTAACTTGTAACCCTCAATCGAGCCATCTGAACCTTGTTTCCTCATCCCTACATAAGCTTCCCTCTTCCTTTTCACAAGACATTCCACCTCTTTCGTGAACCATGGTTCCCTCACTCGGCCATTTCCTCCCTGCCTGACAGGGACATACCTATCAAGGACATCCAGTATTTGTTCCTTGAAAAAGTTCCACTTTTCATTAGTTCCTTTCTCTGACAGTTTCTGTTCCCAACTTATGCCCCCTAATTCTTGCCTAATCGCATCATAATTACCTCTCCCCCAATTGTAAACCTTGCCCTGCCGTACGGCCCTATCCCTCTCCATTGCAATAACAAAAGACACCGAATTGTGGTCACTATCTCCAAAGTGCTCTCCCACAACCAAATCTAACACTTGGCCCGGTTCATTTCCCAGTACCAAATCCAATGTGGCCTCACCTCTTGTCGGCCTATCCACATATTGTGTCAGGAAACCCTCCTGCACACACTGCACAAAAACTGCCCCATCCGAACAGTTTGACCTACAAAGGTTCCAATCAATATTTGGAAAGGTAAAGTCCCCCATGACAACTACCCTGTGACCCCCACACATATCCATAATCTGCTTAGCAATTTCTTCCTCCACATCTCTATTACTATTTGGGGGCCTATAGTAAACTCCTAACAATGTGACTGCTCCTTTCCTATTTCTAACCTCAGCCCATATTACCTCAGTGTGCAGATCCCCCTCGAAGTGCCTTTCTGCAGCCGTTAAACTATCCTTGATTAACAATGCCACTCCTCCACCTCTTTTACCAGCTTCCCTACACTTAGTGAAACATCTATACCCCGGAACGTCCAACAACCATTCCTGTCCTTGTTCTACCCACGTCTCTGTAATGGCCACAACATCGTAGTCCCAAGTACCAATCCAACCCCAAGTTCATCAACCTTGTTCCGGATGCTCCTTGCATTGAAGTAGACACACTTCAACCCACCTTCCTGTCTACCGGTACCCACCCTTGACCCTGATACCTTCCCCAATACCTCACCACCCTCACTGACTTCTGGACTACAACTCCTTTTCCCACTCCCCTGACAAATTAGTTTAAACCCCCCTGAAGAGCCGTAACAAATTTCCCTCCGAGGATATTGGTGCCCCTCTGGTTCAGGTGCACCCCGTCCTGTTTGTACAGGTCCCACCTTCCCCAGAATGTGTTCCAATTATCCAAGTATCTGAAACCCTCCCTCCTACACCATCCCTGCAACCACATGTTTAACTGCACTCTCTCCCTGTTCCTCAACTCACTATCACGTGGCACCGGCAACGTACCAGAGATGACCACATGTTTCGTCTTGGCTCTCAGCTTCCAGCCCAGCTCCAGAAATTCCTGCTTTAAATCCCCGTCCCTTCTCTTACCTATGTCATTGGTACCAATGTGTACCACGACTTGTGACTGTTTCCCCTCCCCCTTCAGAATCCGGAAAACACGGTCTGACATACCATCCGTGAGTCTCATTTGCTGCCACAGAACCTCCTATCTATCCCTCTAACTAACGAGTCCCCAATAACTATTGCCCTCCCGCTCTGCCCCTTACCCTCCCGAGCCACAGAGACGGACACAGTGCTGGAGATCCTCTCACTGCGGCTCACCACTGGTATGTCATCCCCCTCAACCGTATCCAAAGCGGAATACTTGTTGCTAAGGGGAACGACCACCGGGGATCCCTGCACGGACTGCTTCCTCCCAGCCCCTCTCACCGTCACCCATCTGTTTTCATTCCTCGGAGTAACTGTATCCCTAAAGCTTCTGTCTATGGCCACCTCCGCATCCCTAATGATCCTAAGTTCATCCAACTCCAGCTCCAGTTCCCTAACATGGTTTTGGAGGAGCTGCAGATGGGTGCACTTCCCACAGGTGTAATCAGCAGGGACACTGTCGTCGTCCCTCACCTCAAACATAGTGCAAGAGGAACATAGCACTGCCTGCACACCCATCCCCTCTAGATACCTTGCCAGTACCAGGTAGAAACAGCAAAAATGAATTAAACTCACCCCTGCTCGCCCTTTCTGCCTAAGCCCTGTGAGCCAAAGCCTTATAGCTCACACTCTGCTTCCCACTCACTACACTGCCCGCTCCCGACGCTGCCCGCTGTATACTGCAGCCTACCTTTTATACTTCACGCGCTTAAAAAACCCTTCCCAGACTCCTTAGCAGCCCACTTCCAGTTTTCACTTTAAACTTAAAATTCTACTGCAAAAGTAAAGGCCAAAAGAAAACACACACTCGCTGACTAATTAAATAAATAAACAATTCAATTAATCTCTCACCAGCACTGCTGCCTCCAATCACTCCCTCTCAGCTTGCTCCAGTGGAACAATTTGGCAATAACTATTGCTTAGATTGGTGTTAAAGACAATTACAGTTCATTGAACAAGTCTTAACTTTTGTTGTGGTTCTTAAGAGCAGTATGAGAGGGGAAATGTCAAAGTTCTCATCAGATCAATTAATTTCACTGATTGCCAGCTCTGGGGAGAAGGGAGGGTCCACAGCTCAGCCCATGGCAGAGCAGTTAATAAAGAAAGCAGCTTGATATTACATTAATCTGCCCTTGGCTACATTCTGACATTACACTGAGACTGAGAGGGTTAATGATAGTGAAAGTTGGCAATTCATTGTCAAAATACCTGAAATTCTGGACCACTGTTTCTACTGCTGATAAAATCTGATTATCAGCTACCTTTTGAAAGTAGGGTTGGCTTACTTGAAATTTGTAGACCTTGCTTTGCCTGATGGAAACCCTGAACACTAAAATCAGAACTTACTGAGCAAATGCTGCACTGTCAGAGATGCCATTAAGTCTTTTAGGTAAGTGCAAAAAAATCCCATGGTACCAAAGTGAAGAAAAGCAGGGTAGTTATCCCCGGTTTCTTGGCCAATATTTATCCCTTAAACTACATCAGAAAAACAGATTATCTGGTCATCATCACATTGCTGTTTGTGACCTTCCTGTGTGCAAATTGTTTGTCATGCTTTGTACAATACTAGCAACGGTTTAGAAGCACGTCATTGGTTGTAAAGTGCCTTGGAGCTTAGAAACATCAAAGGCAACATAGTAAATCCGTAAGTGTTCCCTCCCCCCTCCCCGCCCCCCAAGTTTGCTCCTGTGAATATATGCTGGGTGGCAGTTCCATAAATATCAGAGGGTACCCACTACCTCATCCAGGCTCACTTGTAAGCCTAGGGCATAATTGCAGATAATTCA
This sequence comes from Mustelus asterias, assembly GCF_964213995.1. NCBI lineage: Eukaryota > Metazoa > Chordata > Chondrichthyes > Carcharhiniformes > Triakidae > Mustelus > Mustelus asterias. The sequence continues at coordinate 69,575,365 of NC_135814.1, forward strand.
CCCACTGGATTATGATGGAAGAAAGTGAAAAGTAGGAAAGAGTGAGGGAGGCAGAATAAAGAAAGAGAAACAACGTGAAAGCTCAGCCTGATCCTGACTCAATCGCTATATACACACAGAAACATACATTTGAGTGCACGCACTGCAGCTATGAGTCACAGGATAATAACCTCCAATTCTTTCACTGTCCCATTACAATTTTTTACAACTCACTCAAATACCTCCACTACCATAACTCTGCAAATTTGGGGTTAAGCCTGGTCATTACCGCACCAGGCAATGTATTTGTCCATGTGCAACTGTAGCAAAAACACTGAAATTACCTTCTATTATTTTCAAAATTAAATATTCAATATGATCATTCAGGAATCTAAGAATGGAACTAGAACAAAATATCAACTGATCATAGATTTCACAATTATTGTAACAATTCAGAAACAGAAGCCTGATGTTTCCAGGGGGGGAAAAACAAGTTAGGAAATTGTGCAATTTTGTAGGACTCAACCTATTATCTGCAAATCAACTGAAATATTGCATTCATAATACAGTCAGTCTACAATTGTGTTTAATCCAACAACAATAACCAGGAGCAGCACAGATAGATTTTCCAAGAAAATGACACTAACATTATTCTGGTGCTCGTTCTCAAATGTCTTCTTCCTTTCCAACTAAACATATTTAGTTAATGAGTTCACATGAATTTCAAGTTAGGCAACTAGTCACTATTTCTGAAAACTTGTCAGATGGTAATCATAACATAATCAGGCTTGTATATCAAGATGAATTACCAAGTATTTATACTGCTAGAAGACAAATCTTATGGGGGAAAAAAACATTGCATTGTTTGATCACAGATTGTAGTTTTACTAGGTTTCTGTGATGGCAGCAGATTATATTTGGTGTAATGGCTGGGGAAACATTGCCAACATTAGCAATCCATTTAACAATTTCAGCCAATGCAGCCGTGTGGATGGGCAAAATGCCATCTGAAATGGATCTCTCAGGGCAGGGGTTTCAGTATGTAGTTTGACTTGACTGGCTACAGTCTCAATTTGAGCTGTTCTACGTGGGGAGCAACTGGCTACATCTTTCCTGGCTTGCTCTCAAGTTGTTGAGAGTTGTCCAGATTTTCCATGGAAGGTTGAAACCTGGGACATCGCCACTTAGATCAGTTACCAGGTTGCAGTCAGTGATGTTTGCAATAAACCAGGAGGTGCACCAGATGGGTGCGGCTGTCATCAGTTTACATAGTTCAGCATGCATTCCAATAGGGGCTACAGGACAGCAACCTTCACATTGTCCTGCTGTTAAAGCAAGTTTTCTGACTTCAACTAACATGATCAAGAAAGTGACTGATCCCCAGCCACCAGGCTCCTGACCTAAGCAGTAAAAATCCACTGGGAAATGGATTACATTTGCTATCCATGCAGCAACTGAAAAAAAGTAGAGCATTACGCTGGATAACGGCAAACTGGAAATTACAGGAAAATTCCTGGGGATCTGAAATAGAAATTGTACTGGTACCAGAAGGAAAGTAAACTACCCATTCCAGTACAATGATTGATCACCGTGACCTTAACTACAGGAAGGGAAAGAAGACCAGTGTGTTTACAAGCAAACACCATGGTGGTTCGAATCAGAGAGATTAAAGCCAACAGCAGCTGACATTTCAATTTGAATGGCAAAGTCCAACATGAACAAGAAGAACACACTTCAATTTTCCTGAAGCTGTTTTTAATATCAATGGAAATGTAGTCTGGACTCTAATTGTTTCTGCTGTCGAGTTTAATATTTCCACTTTCCAAATTGGCATAAAGAGAGAAGCTGCAGAATAAAGTGCAAGGACATAGACAAATTAGAAATCGCTGGTCATTTAAAAGGCATAATTATTTTTATAGGAAGTATTTATAGAGTACACTACAGGATTCAACAGAGAAGTGACTGTATAACATTGCTTCCCATTGTGAAATTACAAAGGCTTACTGTAAATCACGTCAAGCCTGTTTCTAAGCTTCAAGATCATTTTCACATGCTTAATATTAATGAAAAACACTCTAACCATATCCTAAACAATCCTGAATACAACTAAATGCATATATGCAAAGATACATTTACAAAGCATGCATCGTTTTGCCCAAGGTGACAAAAGGCACATTTGGCACAATAGATCAATATTCTGCTTTGCTGATCAAAAATAGTTCTACTGTTAAATCGCTATCTGCAGTATAAAAGGGCACAAAAAAGTTAGAGCAATGAAAATGGTCTATCAAAACCAATCTTTAAGTGGCTGTCAGCATGTATTCACATCAAGACTAAGGATTCTCATCCTTTTGAAGGTGAATTATCAGCTAGGGTGAATAGTTAAACGTAGATCTCCGAGTTAGGGGCCCATGGCTATAATTTAGTTACTAGAACAGTAACACACTAGATTCAAGGCTCTTTGATTGTTTACCAGCCGGATTATCATGGTTAATGCAAGCTTCATTTCTGGTTTATTCTCTCAGATATATCCTTCACTTACAAGAATGATAGCAAAAAGAAATATATGCTAACACATGATTAATTACACAAAATAGACGTAGAAGGCATAGCCTGTCAATCTGGATACATCCATGCTAGCAACTTTTTTGCTTAGCTATTAGGCACCAAACACCTGCCTCACTAAACCATGCAGGGTCCAAAGCAGGAATATAAATTTGAATAGTTAATTCAATGTAAAATCATGTACAGAAAGCTAAAGAAAGGAAAAGAAACATGGGACTAAATGAGAGATAAAAGATACAGAAAGTAAAAAATACATTTTCTTTTACAAAAATTCCCAACAATAATTTAAATCCTAAGTATTGAGACGCCACATTTCTAAAATTAAGTTTTCAGTGCTGAAGGGATTGACAGCAATAAAGAAAAACCACATCGCCAGCCTTAACTTTTTCTGCTGTGTTTAGTGGGTAAATACTTATTTAAACTCATTATTTTGTGGGACATGGGCATTGTTGGCTAGGCCAGCCAGCAGTTATTGCCCATCCTAATTCTCGAGTAGGTGGTGACAAGCCGCTTTCTTGAACCATTGCAGTCCATGTGGTGTAGATACTTCCACAGTGCTGTTAAGAAAGGAGTTCCAGGATTTTGACCCAACAATGGTGCAGTGAAATAGTTGCAAAGTCAGGTTAGTGTTGCTTGGAGGAGAACTTGTAGATGATGACATTCCAATGCTTTTGCTGCCCTTGTCCTTTTAGGTAGAGGTCACGGTTTTGGAAGATGCTGGCAAAGGAGCCTTGGTGAGTTACTGCTTGCAGTGCATCTCATAGATGGTACACACTGCTACCTCTGTGCTCCAGTGGTGGAGAGAGTGAATGTTTAATTTGGTGGATGGGGTGCCAGTTAAACAGGTCACTTTGTCCTGGATGGGGTCAATCTTCTTGAATGTTATTAGTGCAACAGACAAGTTGGGAATATTCCATCACACTCCTGACTTGTCCTTTGTAGATGGCTTTGGGGAGTCAGAAGGGGAGTTACACACTACAGAATTCCCAGACTCTGTAGCTCTGACCAGCTCTTGTAGCCACAGTATTTATATAACAAATAAAAGTACAGCACAGGAACAGGGCTTTCAGCCCTCCAAGCCTCATGATGCCCCAATTAAAAAACAAACTTTCTGCCCTTACCGGGCCTCTATCCTTCTATTTCCTCCCTATCCATGTACCCATCCACATGCTTCTTAAATGTTGCTAGTGCGCCTGCTTCTACCACATCCTCTGGCAGCACATTCCAGGCACCCACCACTCTCTGCATAGAAAACTTCCCCTGCACATCTCCCTTAAACTTTCCCTCTCTCACCTTGAACTGTGCCCCCTTATAATTGCAACTTCCACCCTAGGAAAAAGCCTCTTACTATCCACCCTGTCTATGGCTCTCATAATTCTGTAGATCGCTATCAGGTTTCCCCTCAGCCTGTCCTGTGAAAACAATCCTGGTTTATTCAACCTCTCGTCATAGCCAACAATGTTGCCTGGTCGAGGCAACATCCTAGTGAACCTTCTTTGCACTCTCTCCAAAGCTTCCACGTCCTTCTGATAGTGTGGTGACCAGAACTGCACGCAATACTCCAAATGCGGCCTAACCAAGGTTTTATATAGCTGCAACATGATTTCCTAACTCCTGTACTCAATACCTCAGCTGATGAAGGCAAGCATGCCATATGCTTTCTTAATCACTTTGGCCACCTGTGTTGCCACTTTAGGGAACTACAGACCTGCACGCCCAGATCCCTCTGCATGTTAATTTTCCCAAGGGAAATTCTGCCGTATACAGTATAATTCATACCTAAATTTGATCCTCCAAAATGCATCACCTCGCATTTGTCCGGATTAAACTCCATCTGCCATTTCTGTGCCCAAGTCTCTAATCTATCCATATCCTGTTGTATCCTCTGACAATCCTCAGTACTATCAACAACTCTGCCAATCTTTGTGTCATCCGCAAACTTATTATTCAGACCATCCACATTTTCCTCCAGATCATTTAAATATACTACAAACAAACAGAGAACCCGGCACTGATCCTTGCAGAACACCACTAGCTACGGATCGCCATTCTGAAAAACACTCTCTGCCACTCTCTGTCTTGTATAACAAGCCAGTTCTGTACTCATCTAGCAGCCCACCTTGAATCCGATGTGATTTTAGTTTTTGTACCAGTCTGCCATGTGTGTCCAGGTCCAGTTCCAGTTCTATTTTTGGTCAATGGTAACCCCAGGATGTTGACAGTGATTGCAGCATCACACTTTTCACACGTTTTGTTGGAAAGTCTCTCTACAAAGTACTGGTATGGTCAAGCTTGTAGCAGCACGGCTAAAAAAGCAGAAACATCCTGATTTCTACCTTTGATCGTACTTATGTGGACATAGGAAGTTGTTGTCTGATTTGCCCCTTAATAATGCTGAGTGCTGATGGCCTCACCGTTATTTCTACTGCAAATTTAGGAAAGCCAGTAACTCTCTTTAAACGGAAACAAATTTCAGTCACCAAGGAAAAGTACTAAAAGTAGACATCATAGATATTCTGACAGATCTCATGTCACAAACAATCATTCACAACCAGTAAAAACTGTCAAGGAATCGCTTCGAGGTTACTATTTTCGTTCAAATTTAGATTCAGAGTTTGGAACCAAAGACCGACGGCTCTGCCACTACTTTTGCACCCCTGAGACTTGCAAATTGCTTTTTATTTTCTTTATCCTTTGTTCATAACAATTTAGTAATTGAGAAACAACATTTTTCTTTTTAGTAAAGGACCTTGTTCCAACAATATGTCTGGTGATAGTTTTAGCTGGACCAGGACTTTGTTAATTGGAAAATGTTCCAAGAAAATGACCTTGACAATACCACAGCCTTCTCATCCTTTATGCATAATTATCACAAATGTTTCAGATCTGACTACATAATAGCTAGTTCTATCATCAAATTAGTTATACTGTTTCTTGCAACAGGTTGGGAAATATATTTTTGTATACATTACTTCACTGAAAAATGCTGGCCTTGCCAATGACACCAATACCCTTGAGGTGTGGGCATCTCTGGCAGGGCCAACATTTATTGCCCGTCCCTAACTGCTGTTTCAGACTTGCTGCAATCAATAGAATTTGCATGGTTTAGGATGTAAACATCAACATCAGAGGCTACTGCTGAGTATGTCTGCTGTAAGTTACAACTGTACTACATTACTGCAGAGAAATGTATTTTATTATTTTGTTAAATGTAATAGTCGCTGGCTAGGCTAGCATTTGATTGCCTATTCTCAATCGCCCTAGTAAGGTGGTGGCGAGCTGCATTCTTGAACCATTGAATTGCATCTGCTGTAGGTACACCTATCGTGCTGTTAGGAAGCGAGCTCCAAGTTTTCAACCCAACAACAGTATATGGTTCCAAGTCAGGCTGGTGTGTGGATGAGGGGAACTTGCAAGTGATGGTGTTCCCTTGTGTCTGGTGCCTCGGTCCTTCTAGCTGGTAGAAGTTGCAGGTTTTGGATGGGGCTATTAAGTGAGGTACTTGACCTTGTCCTTAGCAATTTACCTGACAGAGGGGCATCAAATGACAGTACCAGAAGGAGCAACCATTGCACAATCCTACCTCAGACCAAGTCCCATCTTCACACTGAGTATACCTCTATTTTAGAATAAATTTCGAACAGATCTAGCACTTCAAAACTGGGCATTCATAAGGCTTTCAGCGGCAGCAAAACTGTATTGAACCACAACCTATAACCTCATGGCCAAGCACATCCCACACATTACCATCAAATCTGCAGAATAATCCCGGTTCAAGGAATAGTGCAGGATAGCATGCCAGGAGCAGTGTACCTGAAAATGAGGTGTCAACCTGGGGAAGTGACAACACAGGACTACTTGCATTCCAAATAGCGGAAACAACTTGTAAGCAATCTCACAACCTACAGATCAGATCTAAACTCTGTAGTTCTGCCACATCAAGTCATGAATAGTGGCGGACAATTAAACAACTAACTGCGGGAGGAGGTTTCACAAATATCCCCATCCTCAATGGTGGGGGAGCCCAACATACTCAGAAAAGGCTCAAACATTTGCAACCATCTTCAGCCAGAAGTGCTGACTGGGTGATCCATTTTGGCCTCCTCCAGATTTCCCCAGATAACATTCTGGTCAGATCCCATTTGGAGTATTGTGAGCAGTTTTGGGCCCCATATTTAAAGGAAAGATGTGCTGACCTTGGAAAGGGTCCAGAGGAGGTTCACAAGAATGATCCCTGGAATGAAGAGCTTGTCGTATGAGGAACGGTTGAGGACTCTGGGTCTGTACTCGTTGGATTTTAGAAGGATTAGGGGGGATCTTATTGAAACTTACAGAATACTGCAAGGCCTGGATAGAGTGGACGTGGAGAGGATTGTTTCCACTAGTAGGAACAACTAGAACCAGAGGGCGCAACCTCAGGCTAAAGGAACGGTCCTTTAAAACAGAGATAAGGAGGAATTTCTTCAAAGAGTGGTTATTTCTGTGGAACTCTTTGCCACAGAAGGCTGTGGAGGCCAGGTCACTGAGTGCCTTTAAGACAGAGATAGATAGGTTCTTGATTAATAAGGGGATCAGGGATTATGGGGAGAAGGCAGGAGAATGGGGATGAGAAAACTATCAGCCATGATTGAATGGCGGAGCGGATTCGATGGGCCGAGTAGTCTAATTCTGTCCCTATGTCTTATGGCAATAGCACTGAAGACCTGTGCTCTGCAACTAGCCACACCCTTAACCAAACTGTTCCAGAACAAGTAACCTATTTTACTGTCCCATCAGTTGACTTTCAACGAGTAAAGTAATGGAAGGTGTCATCAACAGTGCTCCACGTGGAACCCACTCAGCAATGCCCTGCTCATTGGTTTTCAGTTTGGGCTCCACCAGGCCACTCAGCTCCCGACCTCATTACATCTTTTATCCAAACATTGGCAAAAGAGTAGACCTCAAAGAGGTGAGAGTGACTGCCTTGACATTAAGGCACCATTTGTTTGAGTGTGACATTAAGGAACCCAGGCAAAATTTAAGTCAATGGAAATCAGGGGGAAAACTCTCCACTGTTTGGGATCATACCTAGCAGAAAGATAATTGCAGTTGTTGGAGATTAAACATTTTTCAGTCCCAGGACATCACTGCAGGAGTTCCTCAGGGTACTGTCCTAGGCCCAACCATCTTTAGTTGCTTCAAGAATGACCTTCCATCGTAAGGTCAAAGGTGGGGGTGTTCACTGATAGTTGCACAACGTTCAGCACCATTTGCGACTGACAACATTCAGGCTTGAGCTGATAAGTGGCCAATAACATTTGCACCATACAAATGTCAGGCAACAATTGAAAATCGAATCGTTACCCCTTGAACTTCAATGACATTGCTGAATCCCCCACTATCAATATTCTAGGGGATTATCACTGACCAGAAACTGAACTGGAACAGCCATATAAAAATATATTAATGGTGCTTAATATGTGGCAGGTCAAAAGGCTCAAAATTCTGGGGTGAGAAACTCACCTGACTCCCCAAAGCATGTCCACCATCTACAAGGCACAAATCAGAACTGTGGTGGAATATTCTCCGCTTGCTTGGATGAGTGCAGCTCCAACAACACAAGAAGTGTGACACCATCCTGGACAAAGCAGCTCATTTCATTGGCACCCTATCCACCACCTCCAATATTCACTCCCTCCATCACCTACTCACGGTTCAATCTGTTCAAACAGGCCTTTTTTCAACTGGTGGATTCAAATTTGATGAATAGATTAATATTCCATTGGAACATAAAGATATATGTTATTAACTTGTGGTATATGTAGGATATACCCCATTAGGACCATTAATGTCCTTTTTTGCAGGTGAGCAAGAGGTTTTGAATGTCATGACTACAATGAAAACTAACAAATCAATGACCTTAAAATATTACCTATTTAAGCAGCATGTACTATTTACAACAGACATTGCAGAAACTCAACAAAGCTCCTTTGACAGAACCTTCCAAACATATGACCTCTAGAAACATGAAGCAGGCGCATACAGCCACCATCTGCAAGTTCCTCTCCAAACCATCCCGATTTGGAACTCTGTTGCTGTTCCTTCGAGGTTGCCGGATTAAAATTCTGGAATTCCCTCCTTAACTACTGTGGATGGACTGCAGTAGTTCAAGATGGAGCCTCACCACCACCTCCTCAATGGCAATTAGGGATGGGCAATAAATGCTGGCCTAGTTCCCGATGCATACATTCCATGAAATAATAAATTAAAGTATTTTTGCATAAATGAAAGGGAAAACAAACTAATCAACAAACCCAAATGTACTGTATGGATTAACACTGTTCATTTAATTAATTGTAAACAAACTTGATTTATTCACATTTATCTTTGCTTGCTTCATCATTTACATCAAATCCGTTCACATTATTTGTGTAATTGTAAAGTACAAAGATCTTGAAAATGTCAATGAGAAACAATGGGAAAAGTTATTTAAACAAACCAATAAAATGACTGGGTGCCTTTTGCCTGATATCATTACCATCTTGCCAGGATTAAACATAAATTGGGAATAAAATGCACTCATAATGAAGCTTGGACAATAATTCTTTGAAATGGTTACATCAAAAACCAGAGTAAGTAGGTTAAGTCAGCCCCTAATGGATTTTTTGTGATAATTAAGCACCAATATACAGCACACAGAATCAGCTGATACATTAATTTATTACAACACCATCCACATGTTTTGGACATTTAGTATTCTGTCGACAAAAACAATGGATCCATCTGTTGCTCAAGTGGAATATTAATGCATTGCTATACGAGTGGGGATCTTAACTATTTTATCACAGTCGAAAGGCTTAACAAGATTTTATTTATCATCTGGATTACCAGTAGACAATCAGTATTAGACATGGATTAATGCACAAAGGTATTTTTCATCATCATCACTAATTCTCCTGTATTCATACAAATGAGCAGATATTTCATCCACCATCCAGCTGCTCTCATTTTCAAAACAAAACACTGGATTTCTGAAGATTACAGATTACCACATCCGACTTAAAACATAAAAATATGATGGGAGATGCAAAAAGCAGACATTCGATATGAGCAAGATTGTACAATTTTAATTCATTTTATACCCTCCCCACAGCACAGGAACGTGCCCTCGATTCTGGGGAAAGCAGATGATCAAATCAGAATGGAAACAAAATTGCTATGACACTGCTGCTCGGAGGTGCCACAAACAATTCCTGTATCAGCATCACTTAAAGCTCTAGATGTGTAATTTCACCAGTTTGTTTCTCCTTATTTAGCTCATAGGAGATATTTTTGTGTTACCGATAAAGAATGTCTCATCAATAAAGTTGGGAACATAATCTCCAGCCTCTACAATAATAGGTTGGGTCAGAAAGACATCAGAGCTTTATTGAAATAATGGGTTTTTATTTTTCATTTTCAGGTTTCCCAAGAACCTATAGTTCCACGGCATGAGGACATGAATTCTTAATGAAACCACAGACATAGGTGAACTGAGTTTTCTAATCTTTTCTACAAAATATTCTTGCATCTTAACAATTGAGTGTTACGGCACAATATCAAATTATTTCCATGTAACATCTGTGTTTAAAAATCATTGTTAGTCAATCTAGAATCAAAAATGTTCCTTGGCGGGATTGTGATTGGTGCAGTCTCGATGGGCTGAATGGCCTCCTTCTGCACAGTAGGATTCTATGACTGTTGAGCTCTTAAAGTCACAATGTCATTGCTGGTGCAGCTTTAGCTGCCCAACCACTTTGGCTTCTTTTGATCAGAATTAGCGGTAAAATGGCTCACCAACAACAGCGATTGTTGTTTCTCTGATTGGATGTTGTGCTATCATTATCTTCCTTCGTTAACTGCTTTGCTAGAGTACATTTTCACACAGACTGTTCAGCCAACTTAGTGCTCAAGCAGTTTGTTATAGCTGATTTCTGATAGAATTTTTGCATTGATGATATTGATTCAAGTAAGCTTTACCATTTTGCCAAATAATGAGAATAGGAACACTGACTGAAACAAAATCATTGAATCCCTATAATGCAGAAGGAGGCCATTCAGCCTATTGAGCCTGCACCGACAACAATCCCACGCAGGCCCTATCCCCATAACCCCACATATTTACCCTAACTCCCCTGACAACAATCCACCTAACCTGAACATCTTTGGAGTTTGGGAGGAAACCAGAGCATCGGAGGAAACCACGAGTGTGCGAGGAAACCGGAGCACCCGGAGGAAACTCACGCAGACATGTGGGGGAACGTGCAAACTCCACACAGTCACCCAAGGCCGGAATCAAACCTAGGACCGAGTCAGCAGTGCTAACCACTCTGCCACCGTACCGCCCTCAGGCCAAAAGAATACAGGGAAATAATGTGTTAAGAATTGGGAAAATTTAAGATTAAAACAAAAGTGAAAGCAGGGAATTGATTAGAGGCAGACATCTGGAGAAGCGATGAGAATGCGAATTAGCCTATCAGTGGAAAACAAGTATTTTACATTCGTGACTGGAGAAACAATGGACAGTATCAAATTGAAAGAAAACAGTTGAGTAAATGATCTGGTACACACACCAGTTAGATGTAAATCCCAGACTGCGCCATATTAACATGCTTAAGAGGTATTGGAATCGAGAAGATGAGGTCTTGATAATGAAGCAGGAAGAAGAAAGGTTAAATTCTGACAGTAACTTCCCTCTAATTCATTTGGGTAATGAAGGAGGACTGAAAATTTTGAACAACTGGTCAAGTTATCTTTCAGATAAGTGCAAAGGTGAATTGGAAAAGTTACTACAGTCTTCTAAATGTATTTGTAGGGGTAAATTAAGTAAAATGGAGATAGAATGCATGATGTGGATTTGGAGGAAACGGTTCCAATAAAGCAATATCTATACAAGTTAAATCCAGCAAAGTTATCACAAATACAGAGGGAAATTGAATATATCCAAAATGAAATTATAGAATTGAGTTCTCGTGATTGAGTCTCCCCTATCGTAATGATGCCAAAGCCAGATGGAACATAAAGACTTTGTGTGGACTATAGGAGAGTGAATGCCATCACCAGGTGGGATTTGTTTCCTATACCATGGTTGGAGTTGGACAGCTCAAATTCATCATAAAAATAGACTTTCTAAAGGGCTAGTAGCAAGTGTCTCTGTCTGAGAGGGCAAAGGAAATCTCTGCATTCGTGACACCAAATGGACTTTAGCAATTTATAGTTATGCCATTCAGGATGAAGAATGCACCCGCAACGTTTCAGAGGCTAATGACCAAAGTTATTCAAAGACTACGTCACTATGCAGTGCACACTGATAATTTAGTGTTGAGTCGAAGTTGGGAGGAACATCTGCAATGCTTAAAAGACCTATTTGAATGCGAAAAGAGGTTAATCTCATGATGAATTTGGCAAAAAGCGAATTTGCTGAAGCTCAAATTTCATATTAAGGACACATCATAGGACTTGGTTAAATGCTTGGATGAGATGCAAAAACATAGGCCATTTGGGATTTTCCAGAAACTACAACAAGCAAAGAGGTTTTAAGATTTTTGGGAATGAGTGGATTTTATCACAAGTTCATGCCAATCTTTAGCAGTGTGGGAGCAGCACTAACAGAACTCCTGAAGAAGACGACGACATTTAGCTAGACAGAGGCTGCCATTTGTTGACAACAAAGACACTGTTAGCCGCACTAAGTCATGATAAACAGTTTAAACTGGCCGTGAATGCTGGTGACATGGGTGCGGGAGATGTGCTGCTGTAGGAAGATGAACTCGGACTTAAAAAGCCTGTGGAGTATTTCTCAAAGAAATTAAATTGTCACCAACAGAGGTATTCTGCAATTGAAAAAGAAACTTTAAGTCTGATATTAGCATTGCAACATTGAGATTTATGTTGCCAGTTATCCATCAGAGAATCATGCATACGGACCATAATCCCCTAAATTTTCTGAAACACCAAATTATTTTGATGGAACTAATTACTACAACTGCTTAATTTAAAAATTATTCATGTGGTCGAAGAGAAAATGTCATTGCGAATGTTCTATCACATGTAAAAGAAACTATTGGGAGCATTGGGTGTAAATACACCAGGGTATGTATTATGTTAACACACGCTTTTAAATCTTTGTGAATGGTTGATATGGTAGAACTAATAATAATTGGTTGAGAAATGAAATAGTCCTTCAAATTGAGACGTTTCATCTTCAAAAAGTGGGGATGTGTTAAGGATTGAGGAAAATTAAGATATATAAAAAAAACAAAAGCAAAGAGCTGATTAGAGGCAGATGGCTGGAGAACTGATGAAATGTGAATTAGCCTCTCAGTGGAAAACAAGTATTTTGCATATGTGGCTAGAGAAAACAACGGGACTACAGATGTAGTAACTGCAAAGAAGAGTCTTATGGTTCAGGTCAGAAACTCCAAAGTGTTTTATGGATCTCGCCTGGATCACATGTTTTGGACCTTGAATTTGGGAAGGATAAGCATGATATGTTTCACTTCAGGTATGATTCAAATGACCCACTAGGGAGCTTTTATTAAACAAAGTTTATTTAAGAATATAGTTAACATATATGGAAAGAAAATTACCAATAACTTTTATCAATTACAAACAAAACAACCACAATAATGTATAACCCTTAACAACTATATCTAAGATGCTCCAATCAAACTAAAATTTTCCATAGACAAAACCCTTTAAACAAGTTCAACACAGCAAAGTTTTATGCTCACATGATACTGGAATTGCATCCTTCGGTTGGAGAATTAAAAACTCTCAGTCTTGCAAGTTCTAGTAGTCCTCTTGACGCACCTAGAACAGTTTGAAGTCAGAACAGTTTCCCAGAACCTCCAGGAACTCTAGTCAAGCCACCAACAGCAGATTTTCTACTCCAGGAAGGCTTTCAGCTAACCCGCAGAATTTCCAAAACCAGGGAGAAAGAGGGAGAGTCTTTTCAGCTTGCTGTCCCTTCTAAAATGCAAAACCTGCAGCTCGAAACTGAAAAATGAAAAAGCTCCTATCGCCTGACCTGCCAACCAGATTTTCTCCTAACAATGCAGAGTCATAAACACGCCAGTAAAAATAAACAAACTCCCACTTAAGCAGCAATAAAAGGACATCTCCAGTCAAGCTGGCAACAAGACATCAGTTAAGGCTGTGAGCTGCAGAGACCATGATTGTTTAAAAAATTCTCTTTAAGGTACACTAACGTCACAAGAGAGAGAAGGAAATTGACATGTGCCTGCCAAAAGCTGACTCCACAGGGGGATAAAATCTAAGGAAAAGAAATGGTATAACTGTAGAACACTAACAGGAAGAAAGGGGAGAGAGACAGCTAACATCAGAACTGCAGTAAATTACAGCTATAGTTTCTTAAAAGAATCAGCTATTTTCCGCCATCACTGAACCAGAAGACTATTTCTCAGATTTGGCAACTTAATCTGGTTATGGTAATTATTTGCTGGATTTTGCTCATAGAGTTGCTTAATATTGTTGTTGGAGAAAAGTGGTGTCTCAGAGTTCAGGTAAGCATAGGTAGTTTTGTGGACCAAAGGATAGTTTCATGTAAAATTGTGTGTGTATAGCCATCAGTATCCTTAAGTGTCATAGAATATTACAGTCCTTCTGGTCATGTGTGTCTTTGTTTTTAAGTTTAGAAACATTCTTTATTAATTATTCACACAACAAGTGTATTGTTTCTTCACTGGGCAATACATAGTTCCTCACATAATACCAAATAAATACCCACACCACTACAAACTGGATTCCAAGCTATCCTTCTGGGTTTTGCGACACCCTTGCGTTTAACATCAACGTGGTTCATAACAAATGGGTTAACGTTTGAAACTGGGAAAACATATCCAAGCGTCATCTGCGAAAATACAAGCAGCATCTGCTGGGTACCAGCTCTGCAAATGTTCAAAGCAGTCGCTTGATTGCAGCTAATGATAAAATACTTTCAGGACATGCATCATTAATCAGAATTACAGTCATGATCAATTTAAGCTAGAAACGTAAGCAGTTCCATCATCATCTCTCAGTGTTGTTTCCATGTACTCTGAGTCTCTATTTTCACTCAGTTTTAATTTAACCATTCATAGGATTTTAAACACAGTGATTACTTCTGAATAGTCAGTATGACATCAAGAGTTACTTCCTCACAGTAGGTGATAAAACCTGTGGGACAGATGAGAGTCCAGCTCACCTGCATGTCATTTTCCCCTTCATGTAAAGCTCCCAAGGCATTTAAAAAAAACCCCAATAAATGTGCTATTTAAATGCAAGCTCATGTGGGATGCAGAATGATAACAGCTGAGAACAGGCAGCAGCTGAACCAGCCCTCACCTTGGCAAGAATATTTATTTCTTAAACTATATTTGCAGAAGGGATATTTTTACTGGTGTGGGGACTTCTCTGCCAGTTTAGGTAGGTAATCATCACATAATTAACAATCATGGTTATAAAAAAGGATTCTGAAGTTACTGAATCCAACAAGTGAACAAAAACCAAATAACTCTTTACACTTTAGTTTGGTCAAAATGTAAAGGGGGAAAGGTCCTTTGTACATGTATGTGATTTTTCTCCATACCCTAAGCCACAATTGTTTGAACCAATTACCAAAATATTTGGTAATAAACCAGGCAAAAACCTCCCAAAGGCACAAATATTTATAGTACTTTCTTCAGTGGATTTCTGACAAACTCCTTTTTTACTACTCCCAAAGTTGCATTATCTGGCTATTGATTCGGGTTAGGATTCCTTCCTATAATTGAAAATTAAGTATTTAAACCAATTTACTGAATTCCATGCAAGCTAAAATATAACACTTCAATCAAAGCTCAGCTTTTGCTGATTTTTGTCAATCACCTTGCATTGGTTGAAGCAAAAGCACCTCAAAAGCTATGTTATGAAGATATTAACATGCAAATGTATCAGAGTGCTGTTGAATATTTCAACTGCCAAATGTTTTTATCACGTCTCCCACACTATGAACCACAAGTTATCAAGACACTTGCAAGTAACTCAAGTGTCTAGTAAAAAATGGTCAGTTAAGTTCCTTATCCTGAAGCAGGTGACATGACTATCCACATACATGCGGGTGAGTTAGTATGGTTCTATTGGAAGCACTCTCACTTGCAGATTCAAGTCCCACATTTGGATGGCATTCAAGGGAAATATAATGCTAAGAACTTCTAATTACCAGAGACCATGTCCTTTTGATGAAACATTGAGCTGAAGTTTTCTGGTTGAGGTGGAAATTGGAGGTCTGGTCCTTTCCTGGCTTTGCATCCTGATTGGCCTTGACCGCCCACCATATTTTTCATGCCATGACTCAGGGACTGGCTGCATTTTGGGCCACAGCTTCCTGTGCCAGCATGGGGCAGAAATGGTGTTGGGCATGGAAATAGGTCCAACCTGTCTGGGGACCAATAAAAGGACTGCCTCCAGTGCCATTTTGGTGTCACAAGAAGTAATTGGAGTCGATCATATGTACACACGAATTCAAAGCAGGTGTAGGTCACTTGGCCTGCCTCACCATTCAATAAGATCATGGCTGGTCAGATTGTAACCTCAACTCCACATTCCCACCTACCCCCAATAACCTTTCACCCTTTTGCTTATCAAAAACATTGTAACATTTGGCTGAACTTTGACCTGTGAATGCTTACTGTCTTTGCTGAAGGCATTTCTGACTAATAGATTATCCCGTGAAGGTTGGCCCACTATGAAAAGACCCTTTGCGAGCTCCCAACCCATTACATAATCGATTGCTGTCATGATCTGGTGCCTGTGAAGAGTCAATCCCGAGGGATCTGCCAGCCCAGACTTTTACTGTTCGCCCCTGCAAGCTGCTGCTCTCGGACATCTGAACATGCAGCAGGTCACAGCACTGCTCTGCCAATGTGCACAGCAACCCCGCAGAGATCCTGCATCCCACACTCAGACCTCAGCTCTGCAGCCCTTCACTACTTTCCTCTGCCTGCAACATCAAGAGACAAGGCCAGATAGCGAGAAATTCCCTGGCAAATTTCCAGTCTTACTGACCCATGTTCCTTAGCTACTCCAATGCCAGGAAGGCTGAAAGTAGATACCCAGATGGGTGCAGTCCATAGGGGAAGCTGGCAATAGAAGCAAAACCAGTAACCTTCTACTGGCAATCCAATATCTCAAGAAAAGTGAGCAGTTCACACCGTGTTCAGGATATTCGCTGTTGCTTCTCCTTGGTGCTGACTGCTGGAGTCATGCACTTGGCTGCCTAGTAATCCATAACATATACACTTATAATCATGGAAAAATGGGCACTTGCTATTGTTTAAAATGAATATTCTTCCTAACAGCATTATATAAATTTCACAGAAGGGTAAAAATACGTTTTGGGTTTTGCTTTCATATGAATTTTCTCCAGGCTGCTGTACTCACTGCTGGGACAAGGTATTGACAGGTGGACTTTCCCCATATCATCTCCTGCTCTTTGCAAATCTCCATATCTAGTTCACATGGTCAATTCAAATATCTCCAGTCAGTCTAACATCACTAGCCACAAAGGATTTCAAACATGCACTCGAAATGGAATTCTGCCGTGGGGTTATGAACCCAGTAGTAGCTGTGTTCTATTGTAACAAAAATTTATATGGCAGCTGAAGTGAGATATAAAGCAAAGTAGCACCTGTGCACATGAGAAACAAAAAATGCTGAACTGTTGAAAACTACAAACAGCAAGTGATATCAAAGGTTACATTCATACACAACATTTTGTTTCACTCATAATCCATCATTCTGACAGGTCAGCTATATTAACTACCTAAACAGATGTTGCTATAAATAATCTGTGACCCACCCCCTCTCAATCCTTCTGGTCAACTTGATTAATAGATACTTGTCTTCTATAAATGAAGCTGCAATGCTTGCACAAAAGTACTGAAACTTGCACCTGCATGAATCAATTTATGCTAAGATGGCCTGTTAAGTTTAGTTTTCGTTCCTTCTCTTTTCATCAAAAGGCATTTACTGGACTCCGAAGTTAGCAAGCACTCTCCAGTACCCTACCTAGTTGTCATTCTTTATCTGTGTGTTTTGACAGAGTGTCAGTCGACACTTCAACTGAGGCAGGGTGATTAATAAAACAAAGGGAACAAACTATAAATAAAGGTAAATATCACAGCTGTTACCAATTTTGTCTCCAGCTATGCCATCCAGCCAGGGATCAAACCTGTGACCTTGCTTATATTTGTAGCTCAGCTATTCTGCAAAAGTCTATTGAACCACTCGGAAAGCCCTGTTGGTATTATCTAAATAGAATAGATTAATCCCTCAAGGGTTAAAAACTCTATTGCCTGTGTCTTAAGTTGCACCCAAATCCTATCATCCCTGTGTACACTGATCGACACTGCCTCCCAGTCAAGTAACATCTTGATTTTACAATTCTCACCCTTGTTTTCAAACTCTTCTGTGGCCTCAATCCTCCCTATCTCTGTAATTTCCTTCAGCCCCATGATCCTCCCAGATATTTGCACTTCTCTAATTCTTGCCTCTTCAGCATTCCCATTTTTAATTACTCAACCACTGGTGATCCTACCTTCAGTTGCCAAGTATCTAAGCTCTAGAAGTCCCTTCCTACACCTCTCCACCTCACTTTCCTCCGTTACAACACTCTTTAAAACCTATATTTTTGGCCAAGCTTTTGATCATCTGACCTAACATCTCAGTCATATTTTGTTGATAATGCTCCTCAGAAGTGCCTGAGGGGTCTTAAGTTGAAAGTGCAATATAAATCCAAGTTGTGATTGCTAATTACAGGTTTCCTTTATTTAAGTCAGTATTTTAAATCTTTTTGCCATGACTTCTGAGTGTCAACTGCTCAAAAGCAAAGAATGTTTTCACTGCAGAAAATGTTATGGCAACAAAAACAGCTCGTTAGTTAGATAACAAATACAGAAAATGACATAAATCCAATGACCTAATGGAATCTCCTGGTAGAGATCTTAAGGACTAGGAACACCAATTAGAAAAGGTATGATTTAACTGGAATATGTTTACATACTGCAAAGTTAGATACAATGGTAAGACGAGATGTTAAAATGTGAAAGATGCTGTTTCCTGGCATTTGTTCTCCAAGAAAACAAAATATTATCTGGAATTTAAGGAAATGGCTACAAAAGAGAATCTCCAATCTATAGTCAGGAATACCTTATTTTGGGTCACATATTATAAACCCGATATTCAGGAAAGTGGTGGTGCTTCAGCATTTCAGATTACTTAGGGACCAACAATAGAATCTAATGTTTGTCACCTACAAGCCTGTGGCACCCAATATAATTTTAATTAATAGCAAATGCAGTTATGTATAGAAGTACCAAAGTTTTATTATAAACGTTCTGAAGCTCCTTGTTCTCTCAAACACACATCTTATTGCACTGTCCTTTTCTGAAGCTTGCACTCAAGGGAAAAAATCTCTCTTTAGATCTCCATTTAACCCAAGGAAATGTGTAGTCTATACCTCAATGTCAATCTCAGAGACTAGGCGAGTCATTCACCAATTTCCTACTCGCCTTGCCTCAATTCTTCAAATCTAATAGCAACATTGAGATTGAAAGATCACGATGCGATGGATTGTGTCCATTTTCATTTTAGAGACCAATATCTCTTGCAATTTTGACTCAATTTTACACATATCCTTCAAAAAAAAAAGAATTCACAATATTTTTGGCTGCTGTTAGAAACAGAAAAATGTGAGGAGGAGGAGGAGGCCACTTGGCCCTCCATCATTCATTATTATGGCTGATCATCTAACTCAATAACCTGATCCCGCCTTCCCCCATATCGTTTGACCTCCTTTACCTCAAGTGCTATATCTAATTGCTTCTTGAAAACACACAATATTTTGACCTCAACTACTTTCTGTCACAGCAAATTCCACAGGCTGACACTTGAATGAAGAAATTTCCCCTCACCCCTGTCCAAAATGGTCTACCTTGTATCTTCAGACTGTGACCCCTGGTTCTAGACACCCCCACCATCGGGAACATCCTTCTTGCATCTACCCTGTCTAGCCCTGTTGGATTTTATAGGTTTCAATGAGATGCCCCCTCATTCTTCTGAACTCCAGCAAATACAATTCTAACCAACTCAGCCTCTCCTCCTACATCTGTCCTGTCATCCCAGGAATCAGGCTGGTAAACCTTCTCTGCACTCCCTCTAGAGCAAGAACATCCTTCCCCAAATAAGGAGACAAAAAATTGCATAATGGATTCTAGAATTTTTACAAATATATATTTGCTACCAAATATTAACCATATTAAAGAAGCTTTTTTCCAATTTACAGCAATCAACTTGGCAACACAAAAAATGCACATGATGTTCAGCCACCATGTTCCACAGCATTTCAGTTAAAATGAGTTTTTAAACTCATTTTTACAGCTTATTTATTGCTTGCTCTTTCTACTTTCACCCGCTCATTGTCTCTTCTGTTCACCGCCTTCCTGTTCCACAACTCTCCCACTTGCCACCAACTGTCCTCTGCAAGCCTCCCGCTGGTTGATCCTCCCATTCCCAACATTCTGAATCACCAACTCTCCTTTCCCACTCTGTGACCCTCCTGCTCCCTGAACTTCCTTCTCGCGGCCGATCGTCGTCCTCCACCTTCCGACGGGAGGGTCGGCCGGCTGGAGAAGCCACTCCAAAATGGCAAGGATCAGATCATGTAACTCTCTGTCACATCCGGTGCTAAATGATGCTGATGCAAATCTACAACAATAAACATGAGTATTGGCTCCATTAGAATCACAACAGTAACATTGACGGCACGGTGGCGCAGTGGTTAGCAAGCTGCCTCACAGCGCCAAGGACCCAAGTTGAATTCCAGCCTCAGGTCACTGTCTGTGTGCGGTTTGCACTATCTCCGTGTCTGCGTGGGTTTCCTCCGGGTGCTCCGGTTTCCACCCCAAGTCCAAAGATGTGCAGGTTAGGTTGATTGGCCATGCTAAACTGATCCTAGTGTCAGGGGGATTAGCAGGGTAAATGAGGGTTACGGGAATAGAGCCTGGATGGGATTGTGGTTGGTACAGACTCAATGGGCCGAATGGCCTTCTTCTGTACAGTTGGGATTCTACAATTCTATTAAATTGAAATGACTTAAAACAGGGTAAGTTAAAACAATTCTTCACCCTTATTGCTCCAAACTTAGTGTAGGATACATTGAGTGGTACTGGTATGTATTATTGGATGCACTCTTGGTTTCACTTCTAAGATAATAACGCCCATGTCTATGGAGAAACTAAATGACGCATATTCACCAAAATTGCTCAACGTCTCCATCTGTTGGCTATGTAAGGCATGCCACAGTAGCAGATTTACAATAACAGCAGCACTATTTTGCAGTTATAGTAGCATCTTTAACATAGAACCACATCCCAAGTTGTTCCACAGCAGCAGTATCAAACAATATTTGACATTAAGCTATGTAAAGAAATGTCAGGGCTAATGACCAAAGGCTTGATAAAAGAAGTATTTCGAAGAGTGAAAGAGGTAAAGAGGTTTATGGAATGAACTTCAGAGATTAGGGCAGCAGCTGAAGGCAGCAATTTTACTGAATGGCAGAGGAGGCTTGATGAGCGAAATAATCTATGCCTGCTCCTATTTTCTATGATCGTATAAAAATCATGGATGTCCAAGGGGCAAAAAATGAGATGAGCGCAGATACTTCTGAAGTGGGGTTGTAAGAGATTACAGAGAACGGGAGGAGAGAGACTGTGGGTCGGATTTGAAATTAAGGATGCGAATTTTTCAAAATTAAGGTGTTGCATAAGTGTGATCCAAGCATAGAGGTGAGAGGGACCTGGTTTGGGTTGGGACATAGGAGGCCAACGTTTGGATGATCTCAAGTTTAGGGAGAGCAGAATGAAGGAGACAAGCTAGGGGTGCATTGGAATGGTCAAGTCTAGAGGTAACAAGTAATGAATGAAGCTTTCAGCAGAAGAGAAGGAGTTGGGTGATATTACCAATGTGGAAATAGACTATCTTAGCGACAGTGTAGATATGTAGTCAGAAGCTCATCTCAGGATCAAGTATAACATCAAAGTTGAGAACTGTAAAATATGTTCAGCCCCAGGCAGTTGTCAAGGAGGAATGGAGTCAGTTGCTAGAGAAGCAAATGAAACAGGGACTGAAAATAGATTTTCCAACATTTAACTGGAGGAAATTTCTGCTCTTCCAGTACTGGATGTTGGATAAACAACCTCATAATCTAGCGACAGTGTAGGAGTTGAAAGGGATGGGGGTGGCGAGTTAAAGCTGGGTGTTGTCAGCGTAGATGTAAAAACTGCACTGTTCTTTTGGATGATGACTCCAAGGTGCACAATTTAGCAATTGGAGGAGACCAAGGATAGATCCTTAGGGGACATCAGTGGTAATACTGTGGGAGCGAATTTGTGAAAAACTCAACACATTTTCTTTCTATAATGTACAAGTAACTAAACATTATGCCAAAAAAACAAAGATACTTAGGTGTGGGGGAGAAGGATAAGCAATTCAAGGATGTTATATATTCTATTCGTATATCGAAACAGATGGATAAACATGATTTGGACTATTTGCCGACGTGAAGGGTAAAAGCCAACGGGATCGGTTTAGGACAAATAACTTGTTTCCATTTTTTAACAGTAGGAATTCTCACAACACCAGGTTAAAGTCAACAAGTTTATTTGGAATCACAAACTTTCGCCGTGCTGCTCCTTCCTCAGGTGAGAAAGGAGCAGTGCTCTGAAAGCTCGTGATACCAAATAAACTGGTTGGACTTTAACCTGGTGTTGTGAGACTTCTTACTGTGCCCAACCCAGTCCAACGCCAGCATCGCCATATCCAGTTTTTAAACTTCAATGCATTTAGCTATCTGTCCACATGAAGTAAATTATTAACTTGAGAAGAGAGAACCTACTTACCCCACCCATTGTTATTCCATCAATAAGGGCTATGTATGGAATCCGGCAGTTTCCTAAAGAAAATATTGAATTCTTTATTTTTTCAAATCTTTGAATTTGTTTGGCCATTAACAATAAGCTTCGCCACAGCATTTCATTTAGACTTTAAACATAAATAGATATGCATCAGCTGATCCCCCATTGCACTCTAGAAATTGTGATCAAGTGTGATCTTCAAGTGAAACAGAGCTAGAGAATAGGACATGGGGGTGGATATTGCACTAGACCAAGTAGGCACAACATTTTTAATGAGATTAAATAGGGGGAAGGAACAGACTTAATCTTTGTTTTTCCTGTTGATGCTACATTTAACTGTTAGGTTGAAGCTGTAATAAATCCACCCCAGAACATGAAAATACAGACAGGCTCCTACCTCAGGAAAAAGGAGAGAATTTTAGCAGGAGACTGATGATGGCATTCTGGTTTACTTACCAACTGCATTGTTCAGAATATATTCTTCCTTGAAGAAATCCTCTGCCAATCTGTCTCCAACTTTTCCCGCCTCCGTAACAGCTAAATAAGAAACAGCAAGATCAATCAATCAAGGGCTTATCATAAAGAAACACAAAATACACACTTAGCCTCCGCCAAGTCAAAGTGTTCTGATCCGGTCTTCTAGAATAAAATACAGATTACAGAGGATTTCTAGTTTTCAACAGTTGTAGCTGAACTACAAAGCCACTTAACTGTTGGATGAAATTTCATTCTTAGTCATCTCTGCAATACCACTAATAAGCCATGTTTTATTGAACGGAAATAAACACATTAAAAATTCTGCCGTTTCAGTAATATAACTAGAGACCAGTGGCTTGGGATAAGTATTTTCTGAATGATGGGAACAAAAAAAATGCTTTCAGCAGCAGTTACACAATATTGAAATTAAATACATTAGCACAGACTGCAATCCTTTTTTAAAATAAGAGAGTCAGCTATGGCATTATAAGTGTGTGGCCACAGATGGATTGCATAAGGAATTGCTCGTAGGGTTTGATACAATTTAATTGGCAGACAAATAGTCACTTTTGTGATTTTGCAGTTATTGACTGATGGTCATTAACATTGGTCACTACTATGAGTAATTTACAACTCATTCCTAATCATTCCTAAATATAGCAATGTACAAAAATTCTAAAAATGCCAAGTAATAAAATACAAAATTAATTTAGACGTGCACCTACCTCTAATATCACCGCCAGCACAGAAAGCTTTTCCTCCAGCTCCTTTAATGATCACTAATGAGATTTCATCATCTTGCTCCCATTTCTGCCACAAAATAAAATTCAATCTGAATTAAGAAAGGTGGAATATTAATTTGACCCATTGAACAAACCGCTAGAGGAGCCGTCCACAGTGAGTTCAATGTAGGTCACACTCATTATTACATCCTGCCTCTTACACACAAATCATTGATCGCAGACTTTGCATGCAATCTGAAAATGTGAGCTAGCAATAAATGACATAAAATCAATTGAGTGCAGACACACATTCACTAATAATCTCTGTTGCTCTGTTCAGTAGCTGTTGACCCCATCACCATTATTGAGCTATCTACATTCAAAAGCTGAAACAACAGCTTTAGTACTATTGCACTGTGAAACTCAAATACGCAACTACGCCCATAGACCCCCTGCACCTTACCTTTATGATTTTTGCTGTGCCCTTACAGGAAGGTGCCACGTGGAGTCCAGACGCTTTCAGAGAATGATTAGGAATGAGGTGTAAATTACTCATAGCACCTGTAGCATCTGACTCCGGATTTAGACGGCATAGTGGCACAGTAGTTAGCACTGCTGCTTCACAGCGCCAGAGACCTAGGTTCAATTCCGGCCTTGAGTTACTGTTTCGTTGTGGAGTTTGCATGTTCTGCCCGTGTTTGCATGGGTTTCCTCCAGGTGCCCCGGTTTCCTCCCACAGTCCAAAGATGTGCAGGTTAGGTTGATTGGCCATGCTAAATTGCCCCTTAGTGTCCCAAGATATATAGGTTAGGGGGATTAGTGGGGTAAATGCGTGAGGCTACAGGGTAAACCTGGGTAAGAATCAGTGCAGGCTCAATGGGCCAAATGGCCTCCTTCTGCACTGTAGGGATTCTATGATTTTTAGATCACTGAAGGCCTATATGCAGATCACTTGCTTAACCCAGTCATAAAAGAAAAGAGGTGCATGCAATTAAATATTGGGAAGATTGAAGCCATTATGTTTGATCACTGCTGCAAAATCCATTCCCTAACAACTGACTCCATCTTTCTCATTAGCAACAATCTGAGATTAAGCCATTAAAGCAAGTAAGAGAGGTGGAAAATTGGAGGAGTTTGGGAAAGGATTTTGGACCATCAGCAGGAATTGCACAGGAAATGATGAGAAGAAGGGGGGGCTCTCCTCTTCTGCTCTGATCCCACTCCAGCTTCTCCTCTCTTGGCTCTTTCTCTTCCCTCCCCTCTTCCTCCTCCACTATCCCCAACCCTCTCCTTATATCCTGCCCTCCTCTCCCATTTACTTTTTCTTTGATTCCTTCTTGCTTCTCTTGGACTCAGCTTTTCTTTTCTCCCTCTCTAAGATACTGAGCTCGCGACATACTGGGGGAGCCCGAGTGATAGCAAACACAAAAATAGTAGAGGAGACGAGACACTGGGTGACCAGAGAGTGCTGCAGATCAACAAGGATCAGCTCCCACTTCTCCATCTGGACAACAATTAGAACTTAATTTGCAACAATGACCCGAAGAAGTGCATCAACATGACCGAGTGTGTGCCCATGCCGAGTTAGAGCATGTATTGGAGATCGTGGGTCAGCCACACTCCTGACTTGTGCCTTGCAGATGGTAGAAAGGCTTTGAGGAATCAGGCAGTCAGTTACTTGCCACAGAATTCCCAGCCTCTGACCTGCTTTTGTAGCCACATTATTTATATGGCTAGGCCAGTTCAGTTTCTGATCATAGTAAACCAACCCCCCGCCGAAAACATTGTGAAATGACCAACACTTTTGGCTGATGATGGATGAAAATGCTTTGGCTTTTCCTTTGCACTGGTGTGCTGGGTTCTGCAATCATTGAGTATGGGAATGTTTGTGGAACCTCTTCCTCCAGTTGGTTGTTAAATTCTCCATCACTATTCGCAACTGGATGTGGCTGATTTGTAGATCTGATCCAGGGGTTATGGGGTTGCTTGGCTCTGTCTATCAGCAACTCACCAAGGCTGCTGGTGAAGGTGGTGTCTGGGTATGATTTGTTGAGATTTTCAGGTTTCTGCTCCACGAGTCTGTGGGAGAGCTCTAATTTTGGGACATGTCCCCAGATGCTAGCAAGGAGGACTTTGCAGGGTCAACAGGGCTGGGTTTGCAGTTGTCATCTCCAATGCCTAGGACAAAATCGGGTAGTCTGTTCAGTTTCATTCATTTTATATTTTGTAGCGATTTGGTACAACTGTGTGGCTTGTTAGAGGGCATTTAAGAGTGAACCACATCTGGCCAGACAAGATAAAATGGTAAATTTCCTTCCCTATGCGACATTAGAGAACTCTTAAATGCCCTCTAACAAGCCACAAAGTTGTACCAAATCGCTACAAAATATAAAAATGAAACCGAACAGACTACCCGATTTTGTCCTAGGCACTGGAGATGACAACTGCAAACCCAGCCCTGTTGACCCTGCAAAGTCCTCCTTGCTAGCATCATGATCACCATTACTAAAAGTAGCTTTTAATTCCAGATTTTTATTAACTAAATTTGAATTCCACCAGCTGCCATGGTGGAATTTGAACCTGTGTCCCCAGATAGTAGCTTCGGCCTCTGGATTGCTTTTTCGGTAATATTCTCACTATGCCACTGTGTCCCCTATCATGTTGTGAAATATAAATGCATGATTAAATACTTGATTCACAAATGAAAGTACACATAGTAGGACACTGCAATTTTTAACTATGCCCCTGAATTAGTATGATTTTTTAAAAAATGCAGCTAGGGATATTATTCCAGATCACTGTTCAGTGATTTATGCTGGTAAGCATGCATGCACACACTAGGGACAACCAAATGGGACATCCGTTTTTTAAAATATTCTTTCACAGGATGTGGGCGTCGCTGGCTAAGCGAGTATTTATTGCCCATCTGTAATTGCCCTCGAGAAGGTGGCTGTGAGCCACCTTATTGAACTGCTGCAGTCTGTGTGTAGGAACACCCACATTGCTGTAAGGGAAGGAGTTCCAGGATTGACCCGGCAGTGCAGGAACAGAGGTTTAGTTCCAAGACAAAATGGTGTGTGGCTTGGAGGGGAACTTCCAGGTAGTGGCATTCCCATGAACCCGCTGTCCTTATCCTTCTTGGTAGTAGAGGGGCAGGTTATCCTGTCAATACAGATCATTTCTAGGCCCGCACATTAAAAAAGTGCATTTGACTATTTTACTAGAGTGCTATCGACAGCCAGTTCCCAACACCAGAAAAACTTGGGGTGACAGGAGGTATAACTTGTCTGCTAAGAGCAAACGAAATTGAAAAGGGGCCAGTGATGCCATATCCGTATGGTTCCAGCTAGGATATTTCCTTGAGGCGATATCTCAGGGAATTGACTGCAATGGCTGCCATAGGACATCTAGAGGGGACGATAGGCCAAAAGGGAGTACCTTCTGTTATGCATGGAAAGAAGATAGAACTTGTATTAATATAGCATCTTTCCATACGTGCTTTCCCCTTTAAGGCGGCTATAAATTAAATAAAGTAACACTCAACCCACTTTCTTAAAAAACCAGAAACTTTGTTTAAACAGTATTGGCAAAGTGGTTTATATAATAGTATGAGACAGCTGTTTGAAGACAGTATTGATTGTACAAAATCAACAATCTTTCTGAATGTTTTTATGGTCTATCTGGGTTTGGAGTAGAGGTTGATGTATTTAATGCATTTATAAGAAAAACAGACTACTAAAGGAATGAAGGTATTGGTAAGCCACCCATTTCCAGACATAGTAACAAATACTGTCCACCCGCCATTTTAAAACCAGACAGTTGACAAAACAATGACACAAACCTTGAGCTGGGGGTAGATCTGTCTAATCATGGAAAGGTTCAGAGCATTAAGGGCCTTTGGCCGATTTAGCGTGATTATTCCAGCACATCCAGACTTCGCCAAGTGCACTTCTTTTTCCAGACTGGCATTTGTAGACATCTAAGATACACAGTTCAAAACTTCAATGGCAGTCTTTGAAAACAACTTTCAGTAAAGGTATTTTTTCACAATAGCTCACTGCTATTCAGACCTTTGCAAAAGGATGTCAAATACCTTCCTCAGCCACCCTCCAATTTTAATTTGAAGTCACCTCTAACTGTTCTAGAAACTGACTAGATGTACAGAAACTCCTCCATCTGTGCAGGGGAGAGTAAAAGGACTTGCTTTTAACATTCTGACCAATTGAATGCATGTCCTGTATTATGAGTGAAGTCTTGGATGCTACCATTGTCCTAGAGGAGCACGGTGGCAGTGGTTAGCACGGCTGCCTCAAAGCGCCAAGGACCCAGGTTTGATTCCCAGCTTGGATCACTGTCTGTGCAGAGGCTGCACATTCTCCATGTCTGCGCGGGTTTCCTCCAGGTGCTCCGCTTTCCTCCCACAGTCCAAAAAACATGCTGGTTAGGTGCATTGGCTATGCTAAATTCTCCCCCAGTGGACCCAAATAGGCGCCGGAGTGTGGCAACTAGGGGATTTTCAGAGTAACGTCATCGCAGTGTTAACGTAAGCCTACTTGTGACAATAAATAAATAAACTTAAACATATGGGCAGGAAGTGCTGCCAGCTGCAGAAACTTGAGCTCCAGGTTTTGGAGATTTTTCTGCAGTGACATGTATCCAGTCTAACAAGAAAGGATGAACTGTTGGATCTGGTTCTTGGAAGATGGGCCAAGTAGATCAAGTGTCAATGGGGAACATTTAGGAAGCAGTAATCATTGTATCATAAGGTTTAGGATGATGATAGAAAGGGATAATAGGCAAACGGGGAGGGGGAAGAGGGGAGGAGAGCTGATTTCAGTGCTGGTTAGACTGGAATGAAAAGTTGGCGGGGAAAACTGTAGCTGAATAATGAACTATACAGTTGAGAACTAAGAGGAATACTGAAAGTTCAGTGAAAAAGCACATTAGAGGAATTATGAGAAAATACTGTCAGCCAAAGGGGAATCCCAAAATCTTCCATATGTATATAAATAGCAAAAGAGTGGTAAGAGGAGGAACAGGGCTGATTAGGGACCATAAAGCATATTTACACATGGAAGTTATGGGGCATGACGGAGGTATTAAATGAATGCTTTGGATCCATCTTTACCAAGGAGGTAGATACTACCCAGGCCATAGACTTGATGAGGAAACTGTCCCAGAAGTTTTGAATAGATTGTTGGTACTTAAAAGCTGACAAGCTCCAGGACCAGATGAGACACATCTAAGGATATTGAAGAGAGAGAGAATAGAAATTGCAGGGGTCTGGTGATAACATTCCAGTCTTCTCTAGACTCAGGAGAGATGCCAGAGAACTAGAGAATTGCAAATGTTACCCCCTTGTTCAAAACAGGTTGTAAGGATAGTCCCAACAACTACAAACCAGTCGGTTTAACATCAGCGGTGGGCAAACTGCTTATGAAACAATTACTCGGGATAGAATTATTAGTTACATGGAAAAAAGATGTGGTTTGATTAGGAAGAGCATGCATGGATTTCTAAAGTGGAAATTGTGTTTAACTAACTTGCTGGAGATTTTTGAGATGGGTAATGCTGATAATGTGCATGTGGTCTTTCAAAAGACATTCAATACAGTGCCATACAACAGACTTGAGAAAAGCTACAGCTCGTGGAATAAAAGGGACAGTAACAACATGGATACAAAATTGGCTGAATAATTAAAACAGAGATTAAACATCATTGGGTATTTTTCAGGCTGGAGGAAGGTATGCAGTGGTGTTCTCCAAGGTTCGGTACTGAGACTCTTGCTTTTCCTGATAAAAATTAATGATCTAGATCTTGGTGTGCAGGGGACAATTTCAAGGTTTGAGGATGATACCAAACTTGGAAATATTGTAAACCTTGAAGATGACAGTGTGGAACTTCAAAAAGACATAGACAAGTTGGTAGGATGATCAGATAGTTTCAGATTAAGTTCAATGAGGAGAAATGCATTTTAGTATATAAAATACGAAGTAAAATTCTTGAGGGATGCAGGAGCAGTGGGACTTGGGTGTACCTGTGCATAGATCATTGAAAGTGACAGGACAAATGGAGCACATGGCATTCTGGGTTTTATTAATAGGGGCATAGAGTACAAAAACATGGAGGTTATGCCGAACTTATACAAGATACCATTTAGATATCAGTTGGAATATTGTGTACAGTTCTGGGTGCCTTGTTTCTATAGGAAGGACATGAATGCATTGGAGAGAGTGCAGAAGAGGTTTACAAGAATGGTCCCAGGGATGAGAAACTTCAGGTATGAGGATAGATTGGAGAGGTTGGGTCTGTTCTCCTTGGAGAGAAGGCGGCTTTGATAGAGATGTTCAAAATCATGAGGGGGCTGGACAGAGTAGATAGGGAGAAGCGTTCCCGCACGTAAAAGGATGAAGATTGAGAGGGCAGATTTGAAGTGATTTGCAAAAGAAGAAAATATGATTAGCAAATGGGGAAGAAAACATTTTCACACAACAAGTGGTTTGGCTCTGGGATGCACTGCCTGGAAGTGTAGTGGAGGCAGGTTCCATTGAGACATTCAAGAGGGCATTAGAAGATTATTTGAATAGAAATAGTGTGCATGTGCAAACGCTATTATGTGGCGGAATACAGCAGCCAATCTTTTACACAGCAGGGCCTTGTAAAAAGACAATGAACGACAATCTGTTTCTCGGGTGGTATAAGTTGAAGGGATAATATTGGCAATGACACTGGGAAAACCACCTGCTCTTCTTTACAGAGTGGCATGGGGTCTTTTATGTATACATGATGTAGCATTACCTCAGTTCTCCACTGAATGTTTGGTGCTGGCATTTCAAGCAGGGCAGATCACAGGAATTCACAAATTAATGGATTAACACTGCTCGGCTGTGGGGAGACCACATATTTTATATTTGCAAATGTTGTCAACAACACAAACACCATATGACATCCACTGGCAAGATCTATCCAAGGTCATGTCTCAAAAACAGAGCGAGAATAAAAAAAGACCGTGACGATGTGGCCCACAGATAAAGCACAGAACAACCATTTCAATAACCATGTGGTGACAACAGCAGCAATGTCATCTCAAATAAAACAGCAAGTTAATTGTTCAGTGGTTCACTTGCTGTGCAAATTTAGATCGTGTAAACTGTACTTGCATTTGTATTGCATTTTCATTATGTAAATAAATGTTAACGCAAGCTTCATCTTTTGCCTTGAGATTGCAAGACGGTCGAGAGATGCCAAGTTATCAATGACGTTTGTTGCTGATCCTCAGAATAGTTTGATGTGTTCATTGAGTCAGATGGAGAAAGTGAACTATGGGAAATTGAAATATGCTTTTGTTGATTAAAATTGTTGTTGGTAATCCAATTTGGAGTCTGTAATGAACTCAAGAATAATGTGTTGGCACGTTCATGACTATGTTCAAGTGCCTGAAGTGCAGCAAGGTTGTTGAAAGTGCAAATAGCCCATTAAAGATAACCTTAATCCTGCCAAATTCAAAGCATCGAATGTAAAGACAATATGGGTAATAAAATGACAGGAATGATCACATAATCCAAGCTATATGATCATAGTAGCATTCCCAGATTAGTCTGTCAACTGAAAATGTGATACAAGGTTTAACAGTAGCGTTATCACAAAGTAAAGTGCAAAATTAAATTGTAACACTAACCACATGCATTAATCTGCTGAGCAAGAAGTTGCAAAGCACTCCAATTAATTTAATTTAAAATTTTACTTAGCAATGGTTTCTTAGTCCTCAAATAATTATGGGCGGAAAATATTTTAGACAATCATGTCAGAACAATCACAAATTTCCCCTCAGAGGGTCATTGGAATTTGATCTGTAGTATGCCAGCTGAATAAGGAGAATGAGAGATTATTACTGTTCCAACTGCTTACAGAAACAATGTTCCAGCATTGGAAAAATGCTCACGGGCTAAAAGTGGTGTAATATGATACCAGTATCAGCAGGACTTAAAATGGGAACGTACAGTTTACACAGTAAACACAGCACTTACAAGAGATAGTGAAGGTAATTCTATAAAGCAATACATTGGAATGGTGCAGGTGGATTGCATGAACACAAAGCAAAGGGTGATAGGTGACCTTAGGCAACAGAAGCCAAATTAATGTTCCAATGTCAATATATGTAAAGCACAATATTGCTCTTAACTTTTAACACCAAAATCTGAACTAAAATAAACTAGTTGGGTGAGGATATCATTTATACAGAGCTCCCCCTGGTGTAACATTATGCAAATACAATCAATTCTCTAATATAACTTGTATCTTCACAGAACCTTGACTTCTGTTTAATGAAAACATCTCCTGAAACATTAAAGAAAATGGTTTCCGACTCTACATAATGGCTTAAAACAGCTATATAATTGCAGTGTGGGCAAGAAGCACAGGATGGTCACTTCCTGCACCAACATGCCTATGTCACTGTAACTAATAGATTAATTAGACTCATTTGTTCAGTGTAGTTTTCGTCTAAATGAGCTTGGTGCCCCTGCTCAAATCTAAATGAGAGGACACACGACACCAGGTTATAGTCTGACAGGTTTATTTAAAATCACAAGCCTTCGGAGCACTGCTCCTTTATCAGGTGAAGTTCAAATCTACTATTTCAATTCATCATTTTAATTTCTCAAACACTATTACAAAGCCAGGAGCATCAAATAACAAACATCAGTGCACACTTACCAAATGCTTCTGTACAATCTGTAACCTCGAAAGTGCCCTCACCCTGAAATAAAAAACAAAAATAATTACAATTAACTACTGAACCTGAACCAGATTATGCATTATTATTGGTTGATAATTGAAGCTTTCAAGACTGAGATGGCTGGATTTTTGTTAGTCCAGCGTATCAAGGGATATAGAACAAAGCGATGGCTAAATAGACTTGAGTTACAAATCAGCCATGGTCTAACTGAATGGTGGAACAGACCCAAGAGGTTGAATGACCTCCTGCTTCCCTCTCTATGACCCCACAGCGTTCATGGACTAAAATAAAAATGTTAACGTCCCTTTCTTCCTGTACTGCAAATCCCAACTCCTTAATTCTCTCTCCATCTATTTGAATAAAATATAGAAAGTAGGACACATTTGCACATTGCAATTTCTGGCTCTCATTCATACCCAAGCTGAAAGAAACAGGCAGATGTTCTCTGATATCAAAATAATATTTGCATTTATACAGCATCTTTCACAACCACAGCACATCGCAAAGCACAGCCAATAAAATACTTCTGAAGTGTAGCCACTGTTGTAACTTAGAAAAACTACAGCTGATTTGAGCACAGGAAGGTTCTATAAATGGCAACGTGGTGACAATCAGACAACCTGAGCCACAACTGACACCATGACCCAATGCGTGTTATCCTCCCGTAATCTGATTGGAAAGCCATGCAGTAATGCTTGCAACTGCAACTTTCCTCATAAATCAGTACCAATAATGGCAAATGTTATTTTACCTGACGTCCTCCTTTTCATTTCAGTCACAATGGGCAGTTAGCTACCAAGTGAGCTATCAGTTTTTGATTGCTTTATTGTGGCAAATAAATTTTCTGAGGCACAGAATCTTTATGAAAGCAGGCCAGTCATCCCATCCAAGTCTGCAATGGCTCTCTCAAAAAGTATTCTACCTAGTCCCACTTCCCTGTAACCTTGAACATTCTTACATTCTTTCCTTTCAGATCGCTATCTAATTCCCTTTTGAATACTTCGATGAAACCTGCCTCTACCACCCTCTCAGGAACCTGCCTCCAACTACCCTCTGGGTGAAAAATTTCTCTTCACATTATTTTTCCTCCTTTTGCCCATTATTTTGAATCTGTGTCCTCTAGTTCTTGACGCTCTGAAGTGGAAACAGTTTCACACTATTTACCCTGTCCATATCCCTCAGGATCTTGAATACCTCTAATAGGTCTCCTCTCAGCCATCTTTTCGCCAAGGAAAATAGTTCCAACATCTCCAATTTATCCTCATAGAGTTCTTTATCTTTTGAATAACTCTTGTGAATTTCCTCTGTTCCCTCCAATGCCTTGACATCCTTCCTCAAGTACAGTGCCCAGAACTGGATGCAGCACTCCCGATGAGGCCTAACTAGTGTCTTACACAAGTTCAACATGACTCTTGCACTCAATGCCCCTATTAATAAAGCCCAAGATTCTGTATGCTTTATTAACTGCTCTCGACATGCGCTGCCTTCTTCAATGACGTATGCACATAAACACCAAGGTCACTTTGTCCCTGTACCACCTTTAGAGTTTCTCCATTCAATTTATACCATCTCTCCATATTCTTCCTACCAAAGTGAATCACCTCACACTTCTCTGCATTGAAATTCATCTGCGACTTGTCTGCCCAATCCACCAATATGTCTATATCCTTCTGAATACTCACTGCAGTTGACAACATTTGCAATCTTTGTATCATCTACAAATTTTGAAATCATGCCTTGAATTCCACAGCTTAGGTAACTAATATACATCAGAAACAGTATGGGTCCCAGCACTATCTCCAGGAGAACTGCACTACAAACTTTCCTTCAATCTGAAAAACAACCAATTATCACTATTCTCAGTTTCCTGTCACTCAGCCAATTTCTTATCCAAGTGCAAACTTTCCCTTTTCTTCCATGAGCTATAAATTTGCTCACCAGTCTGTTATATAGCATTAAAATTTTAAAGTTTATTGATTAGTCACAAGTAAGGCTTACATTAACACTGCAATGAAGTTACTGTGAAATTCCCCTAGTCGCCACAGTCCGGTGGTTGTTCAGGTCAATGCACCTAACCAGCACGTCTTTCAGAATGTGGGAGGAAACCGGAGCACCCAGAGGAAACCCACACAGACACGGGGAGAATGCGCAAACTCCAGACAGACAGTGACCCAAGCCGGGAATCGAACCTGGGTCCCTGGCGCTGTGAAGCAGCAGAGGTAACCACTGTGCGACTGTGCCGCCCCATTATTGGATCTGGTTCTGGGGAGAGTCAACCTTTTAAAAATCCATACACACAACATCAAAGCATTGCCCTCATCAATCTCCTCTGTTACCTCCTCAAAAACTCCAACAAGTTAGTTAAACATGATTTTCCCTGAATGAATGCAGGCTGACTTTCCTAAATTATCCTGCACTTGTCTAAGTGACTATTGCTTTTGTACTAAACAATAGCTTCCAGAGGTTTCACTACCACTGAAGTCAAACTGACTGGTCTATAGTTGGCTTAATCCCTGCAATCCTTTTTGAACAAGTGTGTAACATTCACGGTTCTCCAGTCCTCTGACACTATTCCCGTGTCGAAGGAAAACTGGAAGATTATCACTATGGCTTCTGCAATTTCCAATTCACTTCTCTCAGTATGCTGGAATGCATCTCATCCAATTACCTTTCTATCTCTGCTCTGGCTTGTTTCATGTCTTTTTCCATTGCAAACCTAAACCGTATGATACATTGGTCACTGTCCCCTCAATGCTCTCCCACCAATATTTAGAATCATAAAGCAATACAGCACGGAAACAGGCCCTTCGGCTCAATTGGTCCATGCCAACCTTGGTGCCCTCTCAGCTTGTCGCAATTGCCCACGTTTGGCCCATATCCCTCTAATCCTTTCCCATCCACGTCCTTATCCAAATGCTCTTTAAATGTTGCTATTGTACCAGGCTCAACCACTTTCTCTGGCAGCTCATTCCATATTCATACCACCTTCTGCATGAAGAATTCGCCCTTCAGGTCCCTTTTAAATCTTTCCTCTGTCACCTTAAACCTATGCCCTCTAGTTTTCAATTCCCCTTCCCTGTGATCCACTTGGCCAATTTCCCCAGAACCAAGTCCAACAGTGCCTGCCCCCATTCACAAATGCTCAATACCTCACATCAGCTTTCTAGTCAAAGTTGCCTGTACACTCTCTGCCAGCCCAGAGAGTTGGCAATAGTCCTTAAGAGTCATTAAAAGTTGTGGCACTTGACAGTTCATCTTAAAGCCTGCCAAACCTTATATTGTAAGAGTTTTAACAACACCAGGTTAAAGTCCAACAGGTTTATTTGGTAGCAAATACCATTATCTTTTGGAGCGCTGCCCCTTCGTCAGATGGAGTGGAAATCCGCTCTCAAACAGGGCACAGAGACACAGAATCAAGTTACAGAATACTGATTAGAATGCAAATCTCTACAGCCAACCAGGTCTTAAAGATACAGACAATGTGAGTGGAGGGAGCATTAAGCACAGGTTAAAGAGATGTGTATTGTCGCCAGACAGGACAGCCAGGCTGTCAAACCAGGCTGTCCTGTCTGGAGACAATACACATCTCTTTAACCTGTGCTTAATGCTCCCTCCACTCACATTGTCTGTATCTTTAAGACCTGGTTGGCTGTCGAGATTTGCATTCTAATCAATATTCTGTAACTTGATTTTGTGTCTCTGTGCCCTGTTTGAGAGCGGATTTCCACTCCATCTGACGAAGGGGCAGCGCTCCGAAAGCTAATGGTATTTGCTACCAAATAAACCTGTTGGACTTTAACCTGGTGTTGTTAAAACTCTTACTGTATTTACCCCAGTCCACCGCCGGCATCTCCACATCAAACCTTATATTGGCCATCTCATATAGTGAGCAAACCTACTATATTGGAACAATTACCCCCAGTCTAAACAATGCAGATTGTAATACAAATCGGTGAGAGGGCTGTCTAAATTTATCCAAAAAAAAAAGTCCTTGAAGTCATGGAAACATAGTCACCTTCACACACCATCTAACTTGGACATCTAATCAATCCTATTTCCTTCTTCAACACTAATCAAATTCTGAAATTTCTTCATTAATACCAACATGTGAGCACCAATCTTACAGGAACTGCAGCAGTTCAAGAAACCTACCACCACTTCAACGTAGCTGGAGATGGACAATAAATGCAGCATTGCCTGTGTTGGTCACAATCCAAAAACAAATTTAAAAACAAGCTTACTTAGCCAAAATGCATTATAAATACAGATATAAATTGTATTGGGATAAAGCTGACAAACAAATTGACAAAAATATTGTCATAGTAAGTTAATTTACTATTAACTATGGCAACCCGGTTGCACAGTGTTTAGCACTGCTGCCTCAGAGCGCCAGGAACCCGGGTCAATTCCAAACTTGGGTGACTGTGTGGAGTTTGTACATTCTCCCCACGTCTGCGTGAGTTTCCTCCGACAGTCCAAAGATGTGCAGGTTAGATGGATTAGCCGTGGCAAATGTGTAAGGGTACAGGGATAGGGTGGGGGAAAGGGCCTAGGTAAGGTACTCTGTCAGATTTGGTGCAGACTCGATGGGCCGAATGGCCTCCTTCTGCGCTGTAGGGATTTTATGAACTGTTGCAGATAGGAAATGTGCACAGATGCAACTTTAAAATATAACATAAAACGACCTGGATCTAATGCTGTGATTACTTCCTTAATTTACACCACTTAAGTGACCATAAACTAAATTGTCCATCGTACGTTTTCTCCAGTCATGGCAACTACAGTCTGACAAGAATGAAAAAAAAGGGGGAAAGAATTATAAAGCATCTTTCATGACCTCAAGAAATCCGAAAGCACTTTACAGCCAATTAAGCAGTCTGATGTGTAGGCATTGTGCGAATGTAGAGAACTGCGGAGCCAATATGTACAATGCAAGATCTCACAAAGAGCAATGAGGTACATGACCAAACAATCTGTTTTAATTATGTTAGTGGAGAGATAAATATTGATCAAGACACCAGGAGATCCTCCTTGCTCTTCTTCACACATGATCATGAATATTTTATGTTCACCTGTGAGGGCACATGTAGTCCTGATTTAACATTTCATCCAAAACAAAAAGCACCTCTAACCACACAGCCCTCCTTCAGCACAACACACAAAATGTCAGCCTGGATTAGTGCTCTCTTATTTAATTTACCCTTTCAGGGTTTTTACCCATTTTTCCTTGCTGATATGATTCGGTGCTCTGCCTCTATTAAGACTAGCTACTGCTTTTTTGGGCGTACATGTATAGATCTCTGCATCTGCTGATATTTACTGGTATCAAAACATGAAGCTCATTCGTGTACAGTAAAGTGCCATTATAAAACTTTCATTCAAATTAAATCTCAAATACCCCACTCATCTTCAGTTCCCAAAACTTAACTGGTGGCACAGTGGTTAGCACTGCTGCCTCAGTGCCAGGGACCTGGGTACAATTCCTGGCTTGCATCACTGTCTGTGTGGAGTTTGCACATTCTCCTCGAGTCTGCATGGGTTTCCTCCAGGTGCTCTGGTTTCCTCCCACATCCAAAAATTTGCGGGTTCGGTGGATTGGCCATGCTATATTGACCCTTAGTGTTGGGAGACTAGCCAGGGTAAATGCATGGGGTTATGGGGACAGGGCCTGGATGGGATTGTGGTCAGTGTAGACTCAATGGGCCAAATGGCCTCCTTCTGCTTATAGGATTCTATGATTCTAAATTAAGTTTCAGAGCTCCAAAGTCTTGAGTCAGCCACATAACTCATTACAGTGACACCACATTTATAATAAAAGGCCAATGTAGGTGGTATTTTATCATGAAGGAGCTTGCAGATGAATATAAAATGAAATCTAATGTTTTTTTTCTAATTAACAATAAGTTTGATCCACATTCTTCTACTAGATGTTG
Organism: Mustelus asterias; assembly: GCF_964213995.1. Lineage (NCBI taxonomy): Eukaryota > Metazoa > Chordata > Chondrichthyes > Carcharhiniformes > Triakidae > Mustelus > Mustelus asterias. Next base: position 69,613,748 of record NC_135814.1, read on the forward strand.
TTCATATTGGAAGGAAACTGCAAACAGTTGCACCTGTCCAGCCCCAAAAAGAGAGAACTTTTTTCAACTGAATAGTAGGAAAACAGAACCAGTTGCCTCCTGTTCCTCCACACCAACTTCATGCACCAGGCTGGCTATTTGCATAGGCTGAAGCAGAATCTTTAGTCTACTGAGAGATTCAAGAGCTTTGACCTTCATAACATTACCGATGTCTGTCCCATGTCACCCAACTGCCACTGAAACCTTTATCAATATTTCTGGAACTTTTTGACTGTTTTTTCCCCTAAGTTCTCTTGCTAGCTTCCCATCCTCCATCTGCCAGAAACATCTTTTTAAAATTACTGGGTTACTATCGTCAACACAATGAACCTCCAACTATCAATTTCTACTCCCTGATATTACTTCTCTAAAATCCTCCACTTCTCCCTCCCAACTTAAATATTCTGAGAATCCCTTTTTTCCAACAAAGCTTTCAGTCACCTCACACAACACAGCTCACCATCAGATCCCTTTCTCCCTTTGCTCTCCTTCTGTTAAATACTTTAGGCCTTTTTCTATCTTAAAGGCACAGTAAGAAGTCTCACAACACCAGGTTAAAGTCTACTTGATATCGCGAGCTTTCAGAGCGCTGCTCCTTCATCAGGTGGGTGGTGAAGGAACAGCACCCCAAAAGCTCATGATACCAAATAAACCTGTTGGACTTTAACCTGGTGTTGAGACTTCTTACTGTGCCCACCCCAGTCCAACTCCAGCATCCCCACATTAAATCTTAAAGAAGCCACGCAACTGTAACTTTCATTATCACAATAGTCTTCACCCCAAATCAGTTTCAAAACAAAATTAGTTGTAAAATCATTTTTCTTCAATGCTTTTCCTACAGTAATACTGTTTTGTGCTATGTGCATACTATACATTTTGAAGATCATTATTTCAGGCTGTAATTTCATTTATTCATAATATTATGGGAGTAGTGGCAATACCTTACTATTTACCAATTAACTCCATTTTTAAAAATTACTATATATCCGTCAAGGCAGATTTTCTATTGCCAGCAGTTGGGAACTAGGTAGAGTAGTCCAAGGAGCAGCAGCTTACTGCAAGATATTGGGATCTGGGAGCATTGGTATGGGAGCATTTGGATAGCGAGGCACTGAGGGAAGGTTCTGGGAATAACGGGAGTTAGTGTGACAGTGTGCCAATGGTGGGCAACCTTAGACTATGGGACCACTGAGGAGAAGGTTTTGAATTTAAAAAATGTTGACTAATTATATATAGTAAAAAATACGTTTTTGATCAAACATGACCGACTAAAAGGACGTCTGCAAAGCAAAAGATCACATCGACGATACTAATATTACTCAATGTCATAATGAAAAGTTGTCACTGCATGTGAGGTGTCATTTAAATGTTCAGGCAGCCTGAACTGTGAGCTCAGTGCATTGGGGACGGCGGGCTGCCCTGAGTCTCCAGCACCGACACACACATAGTTCTTTCAGACAAGTCACCCACCTGAGCTGAGCGGTGAAAACCCAGAGACTCATCCCCAAACTGTTACACTAAAATTGCAGCTTCTTCCCCCAAAGGTTCCACTAACAGCTGCCCATCCCACACAACGGCAGCAACAATAACAACACTGCCAGGAGCTTCCCTCTCCTTTTACCTTCGCCCTTTCCTACTACAGCGCCTCCCAGAGCACGGAGGAACCGCAATCACATCTCTGCTTTCAAAATTGTACAGCTTATCTTCTAGGTCAAATTACTGGACTGAGACAAAGCAGTGGCGTCATCTTCAAATCTATTCAAAATTAATAAAGTAATTTTAAACACCCCGGGACACAATGAAATAGATTATTTTCCCACACTCAATTGGCACATTGTGATTTGATTTATTATTGTTATATGTATTGGTATACAGTGAAAAGTATTATTTCTTGCACACTTTACAGGCAAAGCATACCGAACATAGAGAAGGAAAGGAGAATGTGCAGAATGTAGTGTTACAGCATGAAACTTTGCAGGCTTATTGCATGCTAATGACTTCAGTAACCAAAGGTACTTTTGTAAATTCAAACTTCAATGAGTAGGGCAACGATTTTCACCATCAGTCTCAGCACATACATACAACAGCCTCAGGCAGTATTTTTGGTGAGGGAGCAGCAGATGCCATCTACATTCTTCACACTTTCTACTGGCTTGAAAGATGTTAAAAAAGATGCACTACCTACCATGTTTTGTTCTTCGCCTGGAAAATGGATATATTGAGATAAAGTTATTAGAATATATGCAGGGTAATAATATATAATCTAAGAGAAGGGGATAGGGCCTAGGTGGGATTGTTGTCAGTGCAGGCTCAATGGGCCAAATAGCCTCCAGTTTAAAGTTTATTTTAAAGTTTAAAGTTTATTTTTTTGTGTCACAAGTAGGCTTACACTAAAACTGCAATGAAGTTAGGAGTGAAAATCCCTCGTCGTCACACTCCGGCTCCTGTTCAGATACACTGAGGGAGAATTTAGCATGGCCAATGCACCCCTTATGCACTGTAGGGATTCTATGATAAGGTTTCATTATAAAGCTACAAATGAAATGTCAGTGCTTAGGTGCATCATAACTCTCACTTATATTTGCTATGCAAGTCACGGTACTTGTTTTTTTTTAAGTTGCAGCCATCATGGGGAAGATGTCAAAATCCTGTGCACCAAATGTATATAAAGGATCATCAAGTTCACTTTGATAGATTAAAGCGAGTTATAACTCACTTATTGAGTGGTGATCTGCATGTGATTACCACAGAAAAACACTGTTGGTACATTAACTTATCAAAAACAACAACTGAGATTTAAATAGGGTCTTTAACAGTATGAAACATCCCAAGGTGCTTCACAGAAGCATTATAAAAAATATGATGCCAAGCTAGATAAGGAGATATTGGGTGGGATTTTACGGCCTTGCTCATCCCGAAATAGTAAAATCCCACCCAGGATCAACGAACCTTCCCATCATCTGCCCCTCGCCCGCTCCGATTCTCATGGTGGGCAGGACCGTAAAATTCTGGCCATCAGGTCAGATTATCAAAAGCTTGGACAAAAAGCTGGTTGTTTTCAAGAAAGAAAGTGAAGGAAAGAGGTAAAGAGGTGTAGGGAGATTATTCCACAGTTTGGAGGCTCGGGAACTAAGGATCAACCACCAATAGTGGAGCAAGTAAAATTGGGGATGCACACAAGACCAGAATTAGAGGAGTGCAGGTATCTCAGAGGGTTGTGGAGCTGGAGAGGATTAGAAAAATAGGGAGGGATGAGCCCAATAAGGAATTTGAAAACAAGAATGAAAATTTTAAGATTAAAACTTTGCTTGATCACAAGCCAATATAGGTCAGCGAGCCCAGAGGTGATAGTGGAAAGGGATTTAATACCATTGTTAATTTCCCTGTAATCGGTTGCATATTAAATATTTGTAATTTTTTCATGATTAAATATAAATTTAATTCTCAAATGGAGTTGTCCCCATGCACTAAGCATGGTTGATTGCAGCAGTTCAAGGAGGCCTAACATCACCTTCTCAAGGGCAACTAGTGATGGGCAAAAAATGCTGGCCTTGCAAGCGACACTCACATCCCATGATTTCAGTACTGTGGTCTCTATGATGTCCTCTAAAATCCTCAGTAGAATTACAGCCTAATAATCATTCAAAAGACACTTATTGTTTAGCATTTAATCTATAATTTTGTTAACTTTTTAAAAAATCAACCACCAACATGAAATTTATAAATGTTGATTTTCATTTATAATTACCTAAGTCAGCAATATAGTGTGATGTATCATTGATTTTTAACAAAATATTCTAGAAGTTTTAATGGAAACTTCATGAAAATCTGTGCAATATGACTTCATTCCCAAAAGGGAGATGATAGATAAGTTATGATTTTTTTCATAAATGCTAATTCAAAGTCATATTATTACACATACCATTTAGTGTACTGTCTATGAAACTTAATTGTTCCACTAAAACACAATAATTTCCAATTATTTTAAGTTCTCTTCACTTTCTGAAATTGGGAAATCAAAGAGAATTAATTGAGATGTGATGTTTTATGTATGGAAACGGGTTTTCCTCAAATCCTTCTAAACCTCCTAACCTGCTATAACTGTTCCACCCAAGCTGAGTAAGTGGAACAATAGCAACTTGACTGAAAACATCAAACTGTGAGTCTGCCAAGGCTGTATCCTCAGTGCACTCCTCTACATTGCTAAGACCTGGACAACATAGGTTAGGCAGGAGAAAAGGCTGAAGAGATTCCATGTTTATTGTCTCTAACATAACCTCAGCATGTCTTAGCAGGTCACGGTCACCAACTCAGAGCTCCTGGAGCATTGTATTATCTCTTTTTCCAAACACTCCCCCTCTGTCCTCATCACGTGTCCAAAATATGTAAGCTTCCTTGATATAAGAACATAGGAACATAAGAAATAGGAGCAGGAGTAGGCCATCTAGCCCCTCGAGCCTGCCCCGCCATTCAATAAGATCATGGCTGATCTGAAGTGGATCAGTTCCACTTACCCACCTGATCCCTATAACCCCTAATTCCCTTACCGATCAGGAATCCATCTATCCGTGATTTAAACATATTCAACGAGGTAGCCCACCACTTCAGTGGGCAGAGAATTCCAGAGATTCACCACCCTCTGAGAGAAGAAGTTCCTCCTCAACTCTGTCCTCAACTGACCCCCCTTTATTTTGAGGCTGTGCCCTCTAGTTCTAGCTTCCTTTCTAAGTGAAAAGAATCTCTCCACCTCTACCCCATCCAGCCCCTTCATTATCTTATAGGTCTCTATAAGATTCCCCCTCAGCCTTCTAAATTCCAACGAGTACAAACCCAATCTGCTCAGTCTCTCCTCATAATCAACACCCCTCATCTCTGGTATCAACCTGGTGAACCTTCTCTGCACTCCCTCCAAGGCCAATATATCCTTCCACAAATAAGGGGACCAATACTGCACACAGTATTCCAGCTGCGGCCTCACCAATGCCCTGTACAGATGCAGCAAGACATCTCTGCTTTTATATTCTATCCCCCTTGCGATATAGGCCAACACCCCATTTGCCTTCTTGATCACCTGGGTTTTTGCGTCTCATGCACAAGGACCCCCAGGTCCCTTTGCACAGTAGCATGTTGTAATTTTTTTCCATTTAGATAATAATCCAATTTGCTATTATTTCCTCCAAAGTGAATAACCTCGCATTTGTCAACGTTATACTCCATCTGCCAGATCCTCGCCCACTCACTCAGCCTGTCCAAATCTCTCTGCAGACCTTCTACGCCCTCCACACGATTCACTTTTCCACTTATCTTTGTGTCGTCTGCAAACTTTGTTACCCTACACTCAGTCCCCTCCTCCAGATCGTCTTTATAAATGGTAAATAGTTGAGGCCCCAGTACCGATCCCTGTGGCACGCCACTAGTTACCATCTGCCAACCAGAAAAGCACCCATTTATTCCGACTCTCTGCTTCCTGTTGGATAGCCAATCCCCAATCCATGCTAACACCCTACCCCCAACTCCGTGTGACCCAATCTTCTTCAGCAACCTTTTGTGAGGCACCTTATCAAACGCCTTTTGGAAATCCAAAAACACCGCATCCACCGGTTCCCCTCCGTCAATCACACTAGTCACAACTTCATAAAAATACAACAAGTTCGTCAAGCACGACTTTCCCCTCATGAATCCATGCTGCGTCTGCTTAATTGAACCATTCTTATCCAGATGGCCTGCTATTTCTTCTTTAATGATGGATTCCAGCATTTTCCCAACTACAGACGTTAAGCTAACCGGCCTGTAATTACCCGCCTTTTGTCTATTTCCTTTTTTAAACAGCGGCGTAACATTAGCCGTTTTCCAATCCGCCGGCACTACCCCAGAATCCAATGAATTTTGATAAATAACCATTAACGCATCCGCTATTACCTCTGACATTTCTTTCAGTACCCTGGGATGCATTCCATCCGGGCCCGGGGACTTGTCCACCTTCAGTCCCGTTAGTCTACCAAGCACCGCCTCCCTGGTAACATTAATTGTATTGAGTATCTCTCCTCCTACCAACCCTCTATCGTTAATATTCGGTAAACTATTTGTGTCTTCCACCGTGAAGACCGACACAAAAAACTTATTTATCACTACCTCAAACAAGTTCTTCTTAGCACCATCATGATGCTAACTCCAGCATAATGCCACCACCAAATGCATTTTCCCCTCACTCCCCTTGTCAGCATTCAACAGGGACCATTCCCTTCAGTGCATTCCTCCATCACATCCAACATCTCATCCCCTGCCCACAGCACTTTCCCACGCAATTGTAGAACATGCAACACCCATCCTTTTATCTCCTCCTTGATCACCATCCAAGGGCCTGAACATTCTTTTCAGGTGAAGAAGCGCTTCACATGCACCTCCTTTAATCTGGTCTGTTGCATTTGCTACTCCCAATGTGGACTACTCTACTGGGTAACCACTTTGCAGAACACCTTCTGTCTGTCTGCTCACAGAACTCAGACATTCCTGTCGCTTGCCATTTCAACACACCATCCTGCTCTCATATCTACATGTCCATCTTGGCCTGCTGCAATGTTCTAGTGAAACCCAACTCAAACCTGATATTCCGATTAGGCACATTACAGCCTTCCGGACTCAACATTGAGTTCAACAACTTCAGACTGTGAACTCTCTCCTCAATCTTCACTCCATTTTATTTCTATCCATTTATTTTCATTTCTTCTATTGATTCATTTTTCCATCCCCTATTTCCATCCCCTTTATGCTGCGCCTGCCGCACAGTCTGTTTAACCCTTAAACGGTGGACAAAGAATTCTGAATAGACTTCTTGTTGGTACAATAATATTTATTTACACACAATTAGTAATCACCAATCAACAATAAGTTATCTTATAGAATATCAAAGTTCCAGTCCAACACTAGACCTTGACTTAACTTTTGCGTGACTGGTGAGTATCCAGGCAGACATTGGCCTTTATCTGTGTGCTGGTCTCTGTACTCCTCTGCATAGTCTGGTCCTTTGGTCTGGTCTGATACTCTGGTTCTGGTCTTCCTTTCTTCTTGGGTGGGGTGGCTCTCCTCGTGCTGGCCATTGCTGGTGGTGGTCACCGTTGTTGTCGTTCATTGGGGAAGAGAGAGAGAGATCTTCTTCCATTGTGCAGCAACCTTTATACCTCATTGGTTTTTGTGCCCTTTTGACCATTGCCAATCAATCAATCAGGACTTGATCACCCTGATCGATAGGGTCCAATCAGGTGCCGCCACCCCAATCTCTGGGTGTGTACCCAACGGCCATGCCTGTCGGTGCTGCAGGCACGTAGTTCACATACCTCCCTCCCAAATAAGAGATTAAGGTGCCCCTATGTCTGGTAAACAACCCAGTTTGACCAGAAAGTGTCCTTTGTCCCGGAGATGGCCGATATTCTGTTTATTCCAGCTCTTGCAGCTGCAGCCTGTTTCTCTCTGACCAATTTCTTTTGAGGCTGCAGCCAGTCTGTTTCAGTGCTTGTCCAGTTATCCCAGCATGCTCTTGCAAACCACCATCTTAGGTGGCCCATTTGACCACACCCTATTTTATCCCACTTCCCATCTTTCTTTCCCTTAATACTGTCTCCCTCCACCAACCTCACCCCACTCGGGCCTTCTGTTACCAGTTTCAGATTGTCCCTTAACGCATTGCTTACCTTTGTTCTGCCATTGACACATTCTGATCTCTTAATGTCCCACTATCAGCAGCCTTCTTAGCCATGGTCCCCACCATTTACATCCCCTTTGTCTTTTTGTCAACAACATCTTTGTCAACCTCTCCCTAGCCTCCATCCAGCCCCTATTGCTCCCATGACAGTATAATCTCTTCCTATTTCCAGTTTTCTTTAGCTCTGACGAAAAGTAATCCAGACTCAAAACATTAGTTCTATCATCTCTCTCCACAGACCTACTGAGATTTTCCAGCGTTTTCTGTTTTTGGTCCTTTTAACACCAGTTTCCTTGAGCACCCATTCGTTTATCTGCTTGGCCGTCAAGTAATCAAGGTACTCTGGCTATTCCATACTCTCTTAAATTAGTTCACAATGCTTGACCCTTGTTATGTCTCACCAGAGTTTTTTTTGATAGACTCTGCATCTTCTATGATGAATGACACAAGGTAGCAGAAGGTATCAACTTGCGTAAGCTGAACCTTGTTAATCAGAATTCCACCCATCCTCATTATCTTTGTCCTGTCGACATTGATCAGGAGACTGTATTTCCAACTTGATCAAGCCACTCCATCAATTCCTGTAGCTCCTCTAGTGAGTTAGCAAGCAGAGTAATGTAATTAGCATATTGAAGATTCAAAACTCACTACCCACCGATCAGTATCCCACCTGTGTGTGGTGAACCATCGTTGGTTCCCACTGGATAGTGCTGAGCCAGGGGCTGGCCAGGACTACAAGGATGTATGTAGGTTACTGTTGGATTGTACTATTATTGCTGTTGGGTTAGGGTGGGGTGTTACACCTTTGTATGATAGTGTTGTGGCACATCCCAGTCGGGCTGCGCCTCCTGGGAGAGGTATAAGAGTCCCTGCTCTGGCCGGGACCCCTTCAGTCTGGGATAGTGTACATAAGTTCTGATAGCTTCATTAATAGTAAATAAAAGCCTTCATTTACTGAGCTTCGAGCCTCGTGTCTAAATTGATGTGCATCAATTTTATTTACTATTATTAAACTCTCGACGGAGAAAAAAAAAGAAGAGAGAGTATGGAGCAAATTCTCAAGCCAGAACGTCTGACGCTAGATCCACGTGCGGTGGGCGCTTCTAACACCTTCGACCACTGGCTGAAGTGTTTCGAAGATTACCTGGCAGCCTCCGCAGCGGTCACTACAGATGATGAACGACTCCGGGTCCTCCATGCGAGTGTAAGTGACACAGTCTACCTCGCGATCCGTGCGGCCACTAATTACCCTAGGGCCCTCGAGCTTCTAAAGAAGCGCTATACAAAACCACCTAACGAGATACACGCTCATTACCTCCTAGCCACTCGATGACGGCAGTCTGGCGAAACGATGGAGGACTATGCCAATGAACTCTTACAGCTGGCCAGGGGCTGTGACTGCAAAGCTGTGTCGGCTGAGCAGAGCATGTACGACCTCACCCGAGATGCGTTTGTGGCCGGGGTCGGATCGTCGTACATTCGACTTAAACTGTTGGAAAAGGGTAACCTTAATCTTACCCAGGCCATCGAGTTAGCAGAGATGCTCGATTCGGCTTCAAAGAGCTTAGTCTTATATCCAGAGGACAACGTGGAGACAACGTGGCAGGAGCAGTCGCAAATCCCTCCTCGCTCCTCGGGTTCGAAATGCTGCGTAATGGCGTGCTCCCATTCGGGCCAGACGGCGGCTGCAGCTCCATGCGGCCCGCGGTGCTACTTCTGTGGAGGAGCAAAACATACCTGGCAAAAGTGTCCCGCTAAAGCGGTATTGTGCACCGCATGCGGTAAAAAAGGGCATTATGCAAAAGTCTGCCGATCGAAACCCAGGAGCGGCGGTGCGGCCTGCGATTCTTTGGAGCTTGGATCATCATCATCGTCGAAGTCGTCGCGGGGTTCGGCCACGTGCGAGGCCAGGACGACGCCATTACGGTCGACGGAGTCGGAGGAGTATGACCACCAGGGATCGCGGAGTTTGGCGCCCTCACCCACGTGCGATTCATGGGAGCAGCCATGTTGGTCAACACTGACCTCGAACGACCAGCAGGGGTCCTCCGCATCGATTTCAGCTGCCTGCAGTGGCGTTCATGAACCAACGGGGGCGTCGATCATCCTGGACCGGGCCAGGCCTCATAGACTCGATCGTTCAATGATGAATATCCAGGTAAACAATCATGTGCTTTATTGTCTGTTTGACAGCGGGAGCACTGAGAGCTTTATCCACCCAGACACTGTAAAGAGGTGTGGACTCCAGATTCAACCTGCCAAACAGACAATCTCTATGGCATCAAGGTCCCGGTCTGTTGCCGTGCTAGGGAGTTGCGTGGTAACCTTGAAAGTACAGGGCACAGTTTACGAGCGCTTCAAGCTCCTTGTGTTGCCGTATATTTGCGCGCCAATACTTCTCGGACTAAACTTCATGGTCCACATGAGGAGTCTAATCCTACAGTACAGTGGGCCACTCCCTTCACTGGCAGTGGGAAAGCAGCAGCAGCCTCCAAGGCCCCGAAATTCTGCATTCAGCAGTGGAAAAGGAGGCCCAGGCCATTGTGGAGGCCGTCAGACACTGGCGCCATTACTTGGCGGGAAAACGGTTCACCCTGATCACGGACCAGCGGTCCGTGGCGTTCATGTTTAACAACATGCAGAGGGGCAAGATCAAAAATGACAAGATCTTGCGGTGGAGAATTGAACTCTCCACCTATAACTACGATATCATGTATCGTCCAGGGAAACTCAATGAGCCCTCGGATGCCCTCTCGCGTGGAACATGCGCTAGTATTCAGGAGGATCGTTTGAACGCCCTCCATAATGATCTGTGCCATCCTGGGGTCACTCGGCTCTACCACTTTGTAAAAGCCCGCAACCTGCCTTACTCAGTGGAGGATGTCAGGTCGGTAACAAGGAGCTGTCGGATTTGCGCGGAATGCAAACCGCACTTTTACCGACCTGACCGGGCACATTTGGTCAAGGCCACTCTTCCCTTCGAGAGACTGAGTGTTGATTTTAAGGGCCCCCTTCCCTCAACAGATCGGAACGTGTACTTTCTAAACATCATCGATGAGTACTCCCGGTTCCCTTTTGTTGTTCCCTGCTCGGATACATCCGCTGCCACGGTGATCAAGGCATTCCGTGATCTTTTTACCCTGTTCGGGTACCCCAGCTACATCCATAGCGACAGGGGCTCGTCGTTCATGAGCGATGACTTGAGGCAATTCCTGTTCTCTTACGGGATTGCCTCTAGTAGGACCACGAGTTACAACCCTCGGGGTAATGGACAGGTGGAACAAGAGAATGCTACAGTCTGGAAGGCTGTCTTACTGGCGTTGAAGTCCAAAGGTCTCCCAGTCTCCCGTTGGCAAGAGGTGCTCCCTGATGCGCTCCACTCTATTCGCTCCCTCCTGTGCACGGCAACCAATGCTACTCCCCACGAGAGGATGTTCTCATTTCCTCAGAAGTCTTCCTCGGGGATATCTTTACCGTCTTGGTTGACATACCCAGGACCCGTCCTCCTGCGGCGACATGTAAGGGCCCGCAAGTCCGACCCCTTGGTTGAACAGGTCCATCTCCTCCACGCCAACCCTCAGTATGCCTATGTGGCATACCCTGACGGGCGAGAGGACACGGTCTCGATCCGAGACCTGGCGCCAGCAGGGGACGTAGCAATCCCTGTTGCTCCCGTACCCCCAGTAACAAACCCATTATCTCTCATTTCTTCCGCGGACACGGCGCGGGCAGCATCGGGACCGTTGCTTAACCATTTTACTCCCATGTACAGCTTGCCTGAGCGTGTCAGGATCCCCTGGACTACCGTCACCTCAGGGTCAACCGGCCTGTGAGTCCGTGGAAGAACAGCTGGACGCCGTTTTGGGGAGAACGCCACCGCAAGTGCCTACTCCGGTGTCACCACCGGTATTGAGGAGGTCACAATGACGGTGCGGTCCCCCTGACCGTCTGAACTTATAGACTGCTGACATTTTATTCTGGTTTTTGTACCCCGCCGGCCTTTGTTTTCAAAGGAGGGGTGAATGTGATGAACCATCGTTGGTTCCCACTGGATAGTGCTGAGCCAGGGGCTGGCCAGGACTACAAGGATGTATATAGGTTACTGTTGGATTGTACTATTATTGCTGTTGGGTTAGGGTGGGGTGTTACACCTTTGTATGATAGTGTTGTGGCACATCCCAGTCGGGCTCCGCCTCATGGGAGAGGTATAAGAGTCCCTGCTCTGGCCGGGACCCCTTCTGTCTGGGATAGTGTACATAAGTTCTGATAGCTTCATTAATAGTAAATAAAAGCCTTCATTTACTGAGCTTCGAGCCTCGTGTCTAAATTGATGTGCATCACTGTGTATGCATTAAATGTCGCTCATAACCATTCTGCTAGCATGTTGAATAAACATGTGGGAGGACACACCCTGTCTAACCCCATTTTTAGCCCTGAACCATTCCGAAAGGGTACCCACAACTCTGACTCCAGCTTTTTGTTTATGATAAAGCTTGGCTAGCAAGTCTGTTAAATGTGATGGGAATACCCCATATCTAACATTGTCAACCAGAGTTTCTCATATGAAATTTAATTCATGCCTTGTCAAAATCAATGAAGAATATGTATGTTAGCTGCTGATGTTCTTGGATTTTGCACATTATGATTCGAAGATTAGTGACTTAATCTCTGGTTGCTATTCTACATCAAAGTCCAGCTTTCTCATCAGTAATTCTGGCCGCGCTTGCCCAAGACTGGATATTCCTGTCCAAAGTTGATGGACCTTTGCATAGTCCTGTCCTGCCCGCTATGATTCCCATGGCGGGCGGGACGGGAAAATTCTGTCTTTTTCTAGATCTGTTCCAGAATGATTCTGAGCAGGATTTTACTAACATGAGAGACCAAAGCAATTGCTCTACAATTTGTGCACTTTTTCAAGTTACCTTTCTTCATAAGAGGGATAAAGTTAGTCAGTCCAGTCCTGTGGCCAATCACCAATCTTCCAAAATGTCACACGTGTTCTATCCATCCTGTCCACTACCCTCCCATGTCTCCTCCCATTTTCTGCATTGCATTCAGTCGTCTTCTGGCAAGAGTGAAATAGAAGCAAAGAAAATTGCTGCACGATGGCTGGGAATTTTGTGAGTACCTTCACAAGGATTACAATGAGTTGGAATTTAAAGGCCAACTTGAAGGTGAGCCTCCCCTACTTTGAGGTACAGTATGCAATTCATCAGACGGCCAGCTAGAAGGCCACAGGTCCGGATGATATCTGAGCACACCAGGTGATGCTTAACAGAGATTTGACCACCACACGGCAAACCATTATATTAAGAGAGAGAAGGCTGTCACAATCGATCTCTCTCTGAAACATTCACGATTCTGACAGGATAGACACTGAGAGGTTCTTTCCCCTGACTGGGGAATATGAAACATGGGGCACAGCCTCAGGATGAGAGGCTGGTCACTTAGCACTGAGATGAGAAGTTTCTTCGCTCAAAGCGTTGTGAATCATTGGAATTCTCTATCCGAGAGAGTATTAATGCTTCATTGTTGAGTATATTTAAGGCAAGAAAGGCAGACACTTGGTCCCTCAGGGAGTTGAATGGTTGGGAAAGTGGATTTGAAGCCATAAATAAGCCATAATTGTATTGCATGGCAGACTAGGCTCATTGGCTGTGCGTTCTACTCCTGCTCCTATTGCTTATGTTCTTATAACTTCATGTTCTACGGTTAATTTGATTCACCATATAAATATATCACACTCAGGAGATATCCACTATCCCTCGTCAATGTGAAATATCTTTCAAATTCAAAGTGGTCCTAGTTTTCTGCAGAACTATAATGCTGTATGCTGATGAAAAGTTCAGAGTGTATCCTTTGCTGTCCTTACACTTTTACAGTAACCATCGCCAGAATTTTGTTTTATTTTCAGGCCTGCTTCCAACTCAGAAGAACTTAAATCACCACTTAAGGCATTTGAAAGGGCAATTGACTCTAAAGTTACATTGCCTGTGTGATATTTCGGGTGGCACATGAGGCAACATGGATGGGAGGGACTGTATAGAACTTCAACAAAAACAGCTTTATTCAACATGCATGAGGGAGAACAGCACTCGGAGCTGTAATTCCAGCTTGTTCCCGAGCTACTCTAGCCATCATAGGTACTTACACATTTTTATACATTTTCACGTTACAAAGCGCTACATTTTGATTAGGTCATCATATTGTTACTTTAAATGTGTTAAAGTTCCATTTTGGTCACATTTGGGCTTGGAGCCCAAAGAAGTAGGGGAGATCCTAAATGAATTCTTTGCGTCGGTATTCACAAAGGAGAGGGATGTGTTGACTGGAGGTGTCTCGGAGGGGAGTGTTGAACCGTTGGAGAAAATCTCCATTACAAGGGAGGAAGTGTTAGGTTTGTTAGAGAATATAAAGACTGACAAATCCCCAGGGCCTGATGGAATCTATCCAAGGCTGCTCAGGGAGACGAGAGGTGAAATCGTTGGGCCTCTGACGCAAATCTTTGTCTCGTCACTGGACACAGGTGAGGTCCCAGAGGATTGGAGGATAGCCAATGTGGTCCCGTTATTTAAGAAGGGTAGGAAGGATAACCCGGGTAATTATAGGCCGGTGAGCTTGACGTTCGTGGTGGGGAAGTTGTTGGAGAAGATTCTTAGAGATAGGATGTATGCGCATTTAGAAAGGAATAAACTCATTAACGATAGTCAACATGGTTTTGTGAGAGGGAGGTCATGCCTCACTAACCTGGTGGTGTTTTTTGAAGAAGTGACCAAAATGGTTGACGAAAGAAGGGCCGTGGATGTTGTCTATATGGACTTTAGTAAAGCGTTTGACAAAGTCCCTCATGGTAGGCTAGTGAAAAAGGTTGGATCCCATGGGATAAAGGGGGAGGTGGCTAGATGGGTGGAGAACTGGCTTGGTCATAGAAGACAGAGGGTGGTAGTGGAAGGGTCTTTTTCCGGCTGGAGGCCTGTGACTAGTGGTGTACCGCAGGGCTCTGTATTGGGACCTCTGCTGTTTGTGATTTATATAAATGATCTGGAAGAAGGAGTAACTGGGGTGATCAGTAAGTTTGCGGACGACACAAAACTGGCAGGACTTGCAGATAGTGAGGAACATTGTCAGAGGCTACAGAAGGATATAGATAGGCTGGAAATTTGGGCAAGGAAATGGCAGATGGAGTTCAATCCTGATAAATGCGAAGTGATGCATTTTGGTGGGAATAATGTAGGGAGGAGCTACACGATAAATGGAAGAACCATAAAGGGTGTAGAGACGCAGAGGGACCTGGGTGTGCAAGTCCACAGATCTTTGAAGGTGACGTCACAGGTGGAGAAGGTGGTGAAGAAGGCATATGGCATGCTTGCCTTTATAGGACGGGGCATAGAGTATAAGAGTTGGGGTCTGATGTTGCAGATGTATAGAACGTTGGTTCGGCCGCATTTGGAATACTGCGTCCAGTCCTGGTCGCCACACTACCAGAAGGACGTGGAGGCTTTGGAGAGAGTACAGAGGAGGTTTACCAGGATGTTGCCTGGTATGGAGGGGCTTGGTTATGAGGAGAGATTGGGGAAACTGGGGTTGTTCTCCTTGGAAAGACGGAGGATGAGGGGAGACTTAATAGAGGTGTATAAAATTATGAAAGGCATAGATAGGGTGAACGGTGGGAAGCTTTTCCCCGGGTCGGTGGTGACGTTCACGAGGGGTCATAGGTTCAAGGTGAAGGGGGGGAGGTTTAACACAGATATCAGAAGGACATATTTCACACAGAGGGTCGTGGGGGCCTGGAATGTGTTGCCGGGCAAGGTGGTGGAGGCGGACACACTGGGAACGTTTAAGACTTATCTAGACAGCTATATGAACGGAGTGGGAATGGAGGGATACAAAAGAGTGGTCTAGTCTGGACCAGGGAGCGGCGCGGGCTAATTGTTCCTTGTTTCTCGTTTCAAGGCTTCATTCTATGATCATCTTGCTGGTGCCAGTACAGAGCGAGACTGCGGATAGTTGGGAACCTGTCTCGGGGGCAGGGAATTCATATGGTGTTCGTGGAAGTGGAAATGACTAGGGTTGGGAAGCATTTTCCGATCAGGGCCATTGTGATCTCCTGGACTCGTTTCGATCGCCTCAGGGGGTCGGAGAGGAATTTCCCAGATTTTTTTTCCCCCATATTGGCCCTGGGGTTTTTCACTCTGGGTTTTCGCCTCTCCCTGGAGATCACATGGTCTGGAATGGGGGGGTGGGGGTGAGTTAATAGGTTGTAATGAACAAAGCATCGTAGCTGTGAGGGACAGCTCGGTGGATAGGATATTGGTATGTAGATAGGCTGGAAAATTGGGCGGGGATCCTGGATTCAGGATTCAATCCTGGACCGGGGAGCGGCGCGGGCTTGGAGGGCCGAAGGGCCTGTTCCTGTGCTGTATTGTTCTTTGTTCTTTGTTCTTATTATGCTGATCCATTGTCCTGTCTGTTTTATCTTTTAATCATTTTCTGAACATATCCTGTCTACCTGTTTGCAAAATCAAGGCACTGTAGTTATCAAGCCGATTTCAACGGTGTGTTAATTGTCCCCATTTTCCTGATACTTGATTGGTTTTCCAGAGGCACAATGGCTTCTCTAGATACTGTGGAGTCTCGATAAGTGGTATAGATTCTCTTACTGTTGCTTAATATCGGAAAGATCTCATCTGGTGTGTGACTGTTTCGTGCTGTCTGGGATGTAGTTATTTGTAATTTGTCATGTGTCTGCCTGCAGTGAGTGTGGATACTACAGTCAGGCTCTCTGTTTAACCCTTTCCATTCTTGCCTCTCCTGCTGCAGCCCACGCTCCCTGGGTTGCCCTACTACACGGCCATCCCATATTTTTTTCATCCAAGCGTGGGATAAAAGGAGGCTGGAGCATTGGCTGTGTCAGTTATTAGGAGTCCAAATGAGAGTTTGCCATTGCTTTATTGTTGAGATTTCAGATCTTATCCTCTGGTTTCCCCTGAAGTCTTTGCTTTGTCAGCCTTGTTCTGAGCACATTTGTTTTATCAACTCTGTGGAACATTTCTATCCATTGCAGCCTTCAGTGCATGGGGCAGTGCCATCTACGTTTCTACAGATGAGGATTGTGTACTCTGCTGGAGGGACCTCCTTTGAAGAGGAAGAGAGGGGCAGAAGGAAGAGGAGGCCAGGTGTCCGCAGACACGTCATAGGGAGACACCAATGGGATGAGAGGTGAAGGCACAGGGGTGCAGGCCCAGCAAGGATAGCAAGGCGAATGGGACTGCAGAAGATGCTGCTATCCTGCGGCCAGAGTGTACAGGCAGTGATCCAGCTAACTCAACAGGTCCAAAGTCCAGTATTGCATGAGGCTCCACCTCTCTAAGGACATTGTGACATCATTATGCCAGATGATTGGGCCAAACATCACCTCCAAATCAATTTTATTCATTCAGTGGGGGATACCCAATCAGCTGCATCAAGCTGGTAACTGGCAGTTTCTTCATGATGGGTCCTCACATTCATTCATTGCCAGACAGACCAAGTCATCCATATTGAGTGGGACAGAGGCTGAGTGGGTGCGTCTGAATGTTGTGTGCTGGTAAAAGTGAGTGAGAAATCTGAGATTGGGAGTAAGGCAGACTCACTCTCACCCCCACACATTCACTCGGTCATTCACTCCCAGTCCCACGCACACATACAGAGTCACTCAACCGCACTCCCCCACACACACGGTTACTCACTCCCACTCCTGCGCCTACCACCGCATGCACACGCACACACACACAGTCCCTCAGTCCCACACCCATACACACACACACTATCTCTCCCAGGCACACACTTACTTTCTCTTCAAATTCACTTACCGACATATTTTGAATAAGGGGTCCGTGGACCGGATTGGGAGGCCTGATGGGTCAGGTAGTAGCATGGTGGCTGTATCTTGGACGAGTTTGCTTTAAGCAATGCTATAACTATGGTGAATTAGCACTGTACCTCTCTCCACCTCCACTATGTTACTTTAAATTTCTTTCTATGTTTATATCATTTCTGAGGTCTGATGCCCAAAACTGAACTGAACGTAAGGTTTGACTAAGGCTTTGTATTATCGAAGCATCGCTATTTCCCCTTTATATTCCAGCCTCCATGAGATAAAGGCCAATGTTCAATTAGCTTTTATGATTATTTTTTGTACCTGTGCACTAACTTTTAATGAATCCTTTTGCCCCTCCACAGTTCATATTTTATTCCCATTTAGATAACAGAGGAGTAATCGTTTCACTGATTGCATTTCTCCTATTCTCACTATTCAAGTTGATATAATTTACCAGATTTTGATCCTGTGTAGGCTACAGCCCACCCATTTCTGGCAAAGTACTGCAGTGGAATATTGTATGAATTTCCCCAAGGTAGCAGGTAGATATGAGCATGAGCAGCTTTAGAACATCACTATGTGGGAGATTGGTTATCAGAAAAGGGATTAATAAAATGGTAAAAGATAGATAACATGAATGGATATAGAGAGAAGCTCTAAATGTACCACACCATGAACCATCAGCAAAATGTTCCAATATTGCATACATTGGGATGATTCGAAGAGAGTAGTATTTAAAATAGCATTGAATTATTATTCTTTTTATTCATTTAGGGGATGTAAGTATCTCTGACTAGGCCAGCATTTATTGCCCATCCCTAGTTGCCCTTGAGAAGGCGGTGGTGAGCTGCCTTCTTGAAACCGTTGCAGTCCATCTGATGTAGGTACACTCACAATGCTGTTAGGGAGGGTGTTCCAGGATTTTGATGCAGTGACAGTGAAGGAACAGTGATATATTTCCAAGTCAGGATAGTGAGTGGTATGGAGGGGAACTACTAGGTGGTGGGTTTCCCATGTGTCTGCTGCTCTTGTCCTTCCAGATGGTGGTAGCTGTGGTTTGGACATTGCTGCCTAAGGTGCTTTGGTGAATTCATGTAATGCATCTTGTAGATGGTACACATGGCTGCCACTGTTCATTTGTGGAAGGGGTGCCAATCAAATGGGTTGCTTTGTCCTGGATGCTGTTGAGCTTCTTGAGTGTTGTTGGAGCTGCACTCATCCAGGCAAGTGGAGGATATTGCACAACACTCCTGATTTGTGCCTTGTAGATAGTGAAGGGGCTCTGGAGAATAAGGAGATGAGCAACCTGCCACAGGATTCCTAGCTTCCGATGTACACTTGCAGCCACAATATTTGTATGCTCTTCCAGTTTGGTTTCTGATCAATGGTAACCTCCAGGATGTTGACAGCCAGGATTCAGCGATTGAATATCAAGGGGCGATGGTTAGATTGTTTCTTGTTGGAGATGGACGTTGTCTGGCACTTGTGTGGTGGTCATTACTTGCTGCTTGCCAGCTGGCCCGACCCCACCAGGCTGGAGTCAGGCTAGCTGACCCAGGAGGGGTTTGGAGGCAGCCACAGGCACTGCCTGGTGTAAAGGCAGACTGTTTATAGGCCTGCTTGATGCAGTGGGATATCCATTACACTTGTTGAAATGCTTCTGCCCCAGAGCAAACATCATTTGATTGACAACTTGTGTCCTCCTATCTCTGCTGTCAGTTTCACAATTCACAATGTTTATTTACACAATGTTAAGTGGGTTCAAGGGCTTATGGATTTTGTTAAAGAGTCTGAATGATTGACACTTCTTTGCCTTCCCAGTGAAATTACTTATTTAACATTAGAGAAAGTTATGAATGAATTACTTATTCTTACAGCTTTTATTTACACATTTTTCTGTTTCTGATCATTGTGGTCATGACAAGGGATCATAGCCCCGAATTACATTTGGACATATTGAACTTTTAAGTAAGATGTGTTTTTTTTTGAAAAGTAAAAACTGACTAAGATAGTAAAGTAACCATTGGTCTGAATTCCTGTGTGGGTTACACTTAACCAACTTGCCCAAAGAGAACGGAATGTTACACCTTTTCCAGACAGATGTCTTACACATATAGGGTTAGAATCATAGAGTCATACAGCACAGAAACAGGCCCTTCGGCCCACCATGTCTATGCTGATCATCAAATATCAATCTCTACTAATCCCATTTCATAGAACTTGGTCCATAGCCTCTGATGCCTTGGTGATTTAAGTGCTCGTCTAGATGCTTCTTCAATGTTGCAAGAGTACCTGCCTCCACAAGCCACTCAGGCAGCGTGTTCCAGATTTCCACCACCCTCTGTGTGAAGAAGGTTCACTGGTTCTATACAGTGTATAGTGGTTCAATGGGCATTGAAGTGCCATAGCTTGGCAAAAAGGGCATGAGGGGCCATGGGACGTGTCCAAGGGCAGAGCCTGTTAAGGGGCATGAGGGGCCAAAGGGGGTGGATAGAAGGGCAGGGGAGATAGGAGGAGGACCTTTTGAACTTACTTGTTAAAAGGTCCCCTCATACGGACTTGAGTTCATGACTCCTCTAAGGGGTTGTGAACCATTTTTGAAGCGCTCCCGAGTCATCTCAACTTGATAAAAATCTAGGCCATAGTTAAAGATAAAGTGTCATAATAAATTTAAGCTGCTGAGTTCAAACCTCTTGCTGATTTCTGATGTAACTAAAACAGATACAATGGCTTGAACCCAAATTTTTAGCTCTTTAAGGTCATTTAGCTAATCAAGAACAGTTTCATGTAAACAGCTGCCTTCCTGTTCTGAGGCAGCTTTAACTGTTGGTTCACATTTTAAAAATATTTCACCCTGCATTTTTGCCAAAGTGGTTAAGCTAAAATCCATAAATATGAGTTCAAACCAATATAAATCCTAAAGAATTTAGTATTATTGTTAGAATCTTGCACTCTGACCTATAGTCCTCTCTACATCTTTTCGTTGAGAATGACCAAATTCACATCAACCATCTCAATTTCTACATTCCTCTCAACACTCTAACCTACCTCCTTCTGAACTCACTGCACTCCGTTCTCTCAGATCCAACCCTAACATCATCAAAAAAAACCCATGACAAAGGTGGCACGGTTGTTGCTGGCTTATTGACCTTTACAAGCAGAGGTTAATCATCATTTCTCTATGACACCTCCTCCTATCCCCACTGGACTATGACTCCTGAAGGAGGAAGTTATTAATCAGCTACTAAGGTTTTAGGCAGAATACACAAGGCACCGACAGTATTACCAGTAAAGAGTAAAATGATTCTTGAAATGAAGTTAATAAGTTAATGAGACAAATGGTTTACACATGTATAAATGCAGAAAGAGAATCAAACAAGTAATTATGATTTTAAACTATTACCAATATTTTAAAATTATTTTAAGTATTGTATGAATCATTGTTCACTTCAGCCAAGAGCAGGTTACCATAAGGGATGATGGTAAATGTGAAGAGTTCAGAGGCAAAGGTTTGAGAACCCTAGCAGTTAGCAGAATTCATATCAGAAAGTTTCTGGTGAGGGAACATATTTTGCAACTTTATGAATAGGGACGTTCATTGCCCGTAGAATAGATACGTACCTGGATGCAGAATCACATGTCTATTCAACTTGGCCGTGAGCAGATGGGAATGTTCACTTTGACCTCTATGATGAGCGTCTATAGTTACTTAGCAACATGGAAGTAAGTTCAGCCAAGATGGGAGCTAGTGTCTGGGTTGAATGGACAAATGAAATATCGTTATACTAAATAGTAAAATGCAGTTGGCTGAGGGAGATGTCAGGAATTATTATTGATGTATGTTTACTGAATGTAATTGATTTTAAACTAATATGAGGTGGGAATGATCAATAAGAAAACTATAATTGATCTGTTTTTGATTGTATATTTTAGATTCATCGGAGAGGTTCTGTCGCTCTATTCCAGAGTTACCTAACCCTCTTGGTGAACTCTGAGCAGCTGCTTGTTGTGTTTCTTTGCTTTAAATAAATGTTACGTCTTTTTGCAGAGATACTTGCCTCCTGAGTTTTGTATTGTCCGTAGTTGAAGACAGTTCTGGCTATTTTAAAATACCCCACAACAACCCCGATGACCAAATATCAAGCCATTGCATCCAGGACTGTCACTGATCTCATCTCCTCTGGAGAGCCTCCCACCACAGCCTCCAAACTCATAGTCTGTCAACCCCAGGCAGCCCATTTCTACCTTTTCCCAAAATCCATAAACAAACTGCCCAGGTGAACTCATTTTTTCAGCCCCAATGAATTTATTTATTCCCATCTAGACATCACTTTTTCCCCCCTTATGTAGTCTCTTCCTACCTATATCTATGACTCTTCCAATGCCCTATGTAACTTCAACAATTTCCAGTTTTCTGGCACTGACTCCTCTTCACTATGGATGTCTAATCCAATTACACCCACAGCTCCACCAAGATGGCCTTAGAACTCTTCACTTCTTTCTCGGATGGAGGCCCATTCAGTCTCCTTCCACCACCACCTCCTCCACTTGGCTGGTTTTTTTCTCATTATGAACAAATTCTCCTTCAATTCCAATCACTTCATCCATATAGAAGATGTTGCTATGTGTATCTGCATGTGTACCTAGCTCTGCCTGCCCTTTTGTGGGATATGTGGAATATTAATTATTCCAACCCTACTCAGGCTTCCTCCCCCATCTCTTTTTCCAATACTTTGGTGACTGAATTGATGCCATCTTCTGCTGTCACCGAGAACTGGAAAATTTAATTGACTTTGTTTTCAACTTACACTTTCTCTCATCTTCACCTGCTCCATCTCTGGCCCTTCCCTCCCTCAACTTCTCTTCATTTCTGGGCATAGGCTTTCCACTAATATTACACACATACAAACGTACGAATTAGGTGCAGGAATAAGTTACTCAGCCTCTCAAGCTTGCTCCGCCATTCAATAAGATCATGGCTGATCTGATTCAGTACAAGCCCACTAACTCCCACAGCTACCTCGACCATACTTCCTCGCACACTGCTTCCTGTAAGGATTCCATTCCATTCTCAAAGTTTCCCCGTCTCAGTTGCATCAGTTCTGATGATGCAGTTTTCCTCACCAGTGCTTCTGATATGTCTTCCTGTTTCCCCAATCAAGGATTCCCATCCAGCCTGTTTGAGGAGGCCCTAAACTGTGTCCGACCCACTTCACACACTTGTGCTCTCACCCCTTACTCTCTGACCCAGAGCCATGATAGGATTCCCAAATTGTTCTTACTTTCCATCTCATCAGCCTCCCTGTTCAGCAGGTTATCTTCCACCGTTTCACCAGATCCAGTGTGATGCTGCCACCAAATACATGGTCTCCTCTCCTCCCCTTTTGGCATTCCAAAAGAACTGTTGCCTCCGTGACACCTTGGTTTACACCTCACTCATCCCTAAAACGCCTCCCTTCCCAATGGCACCTTTCCATGCAAGCGCAGGAGATGGAACACCTGTCCTTTCACCTCCTCCCTTCTCATTACTCAAGGCCCCAAGTGCTCCTTCCAAGTGAAACAGCCATTTACTTGTTCTTTCAATTTAGTATACTATATTCATTGTTCACGATTTGGTCCCCTCTACATTGGTGAGACCAAACATAGACTTGATGACTACTTTGCGGATCAGTCTGCAAGCATGGCTCTGGGCTTCTTTGACATTTCAATTCTCCATCTTGCTCCCACTCTGAACTTTTTGTCCTTGGCCTGCTACGGTGAAACTCCGGACAAGCTCAAGAAACAGCACTTCATCTTTCATTTCAGTTCTCTACAGACTTCTGGGCTCAACATTGGCTGGAATTATACTGGCCTGTCCACCATGGAAATCAGAGTGGGTGAGGGGCAGACCAGGGAAAGGTCCGTTGACCTCGAGCAGGATTTTATGGTTTCAGGATGAGTGAGGCCATAAAATTCCGCCCATCGAGTTCAACAACTTGAGATCATGACCTCTGCCTCCATTTGTTTTTTTTTGCTGCCTCAGTTCTTTATCACTTCATGTTGTATTCAGACAGCTGCTATGTAGCTATTCATGCCTCATCTGGATACAACCCTTGTTTGTTTACTATATCCATTACCACTCTCTTTGGCTGTTCATAGAATCATTGAATCTCTACAGCGCAGATGGAGGCCATTCAGCCTATCAAGTCAGTGTTGACTCTTCAACAGAGAATATCATTCAGGCCCTATCCCCATAACCCCTGCTAATCCCCCTAACCTACACATCTTGGGACATAAGGGGTAATTTAGCATGGCACCAATCAACCTAACCCACACATCTTTGGAGTGTGGGAAGAAACCGGAGCTCCCAGAGGAAACCCACACAGAGACGAGGAAAATGTGCAAACTTCACACAGTCACCCAAGGCTGTTGCATCATAAAATCATTTGTTAATCTCTCCTGCATTCCACCCTGTCACAAACCATTTTGTTCTTCCTTCATCTCCCTCTTTCAAATGGCCTGAAAATGCTTACATTTCTACCCCTTCTATCCTGATACAAGGTCACCAACCTGAAACTCCAACACTGTTTCTCTCCACAGATGCTGCCTGACTTACTGAGTATTTACAGCACCCTTTTTTTTGTTTTTATTTCAGAATTGCAGAATCTGCAGTATTTTTCTTCTGTGCGAGGATTTTATTTCATTTTTGTGGCTGTAATCACATTTACTGAGTATATTTTTAAAGTCATTAATAAAACTGCTGGCAGAGCTGAGGAAAGGCAGAATTTTCCGATCCTGCCTGCCACGGGAATCGTATCTCGCGGGACATGGACCATGCAAAGGTCCATTGACTTCAGGCGTGTTTCCCCAATCTTGGGGTGAGTGCGGCCGGAAAATCCCACCAAATGAGATAATGCTGGAAAATCTCAGCAGATCCGGCAGCATCTGTGAGGAGAGGAAAGAGCTGACATTTCGAGTCCAGATGACCCTTTGGTAAAGATTCCAGCATCCGCAGTGATTTTTTTTATTCATTCGTGGGACATGGGTGTCGCTGGCTGGGCAGCATTTATTGCCCATCCCTAGTTGCCCTCAAGAAGGTGGTGGTGAGCTGCCTTCTTGAATCGCTGCAATCCATGTGCTGTGGGTTGACCCACAATGCCATTAGGGAGAGAATTCCAGGATTTTGACCCAGCGACGGTGAAGGAACGACAATATATTTCCAAGTCAAGATGGTGAGTGGCTTGGAGGGGAACTTGCAGGTGGTGATGTTCCCATCTATCTGCTGCTTTTGTCCTGGAAGTGGTCATGGGTTTGGAAGGTGCTGTCTAAGGATCTTTGGTGAATTGCTGCAGTGCATCTTGTAGATAGTACACACTGCTCCCACTGAGCGTCGGTGGTGGAGGGATTGAATGTTTGTAGATGTGATGCCAATCAAACGGACTGCTTTGCCCTGGATGGTGTCAGGTTTCTTGAGTGTTGTTGGAGCTGTACCCATCCAGGCAAGTGGGAGTATTCCATCACACTCCTGACTTGTGCCTTGGGGAGTCAGGAAGTGAGTTACTCATCGCAGTATTCCTAGCCTCTAACCTGCTCTTGTAGCCACTGTGTTTATATGGTGAGTTCAGTTGAGTTTCTGGTCAATGGTAACCCCAAGGATGTTGACAGTGAGGAATTCACTGATGGTAACAGGGGCGATGGTTAGAGTGTCTCTTATTGGTGAAGGTCATTGCCTGGCATTTGTGTGGCGCAAATGTTACCTACCACTTGTCAGCCCAAGCCTGGATATTGTCCAGATCTTGTTGCATTTGAACGTGGACTGCTTCATTTGCTTTTATCCAGAAAATCCCACCCTAGTTTTTGCTCTGACAAAGGGTCATGCATACTCGAAACGTTGGCTCTATTCTCTCTCCACAGATGTTGTCAGACTTGCTGACATTTTCCAGCATTTTCTGTTTTGGTGACTAAAATTTTAAAAACTGTTATTTTGACAGACGGGGATTACTTGACGGAATTGAGTGGTTGAATGAGGGTGATGTTCACACTTTACCCTCTGGGTGGCAGTTTTGCTGCGTTGGATTCTCGATACTTACTCTCCAGCAGCCTGTGGGTTTTTGCAAAGCGACCGTGCCCATCCATCACAAACTAGAGACGTGAGTGTGACTGTGCTTGTCAGCGAGATCTATCGCTTCTTCTGTCCCCCTCCTCCTTCCCTCCCTCCCTCCCCTTTCCGCAGATCGGATCATTTCAGCCGCTGGTCTTTTGCATGCCGCCGCTGACTGTGCAGACACCCACCCCGGAATCAGAGAATGGCCTCCTGAGCTGCTGTCCCACCAGCCATCTGAGCAGCGTCGTACTGGGCGGACCGGCACCGAGCACTCAAGGTAATGCGATCCCGTAGCCTGCATGTGTGTGTGGGGGGCAACTGGTGCCGTTCACTCGCCGAGAACCGAAATTATA
This sequence comes from Mustelus asterias, assembly GCF_964213995.1. Taxonomy (NCBI): domain Eukaryota; kingdom Metazoa; phylum Chordata; class Chondrichthyes; order Carcharhiniformes; family Triakidae; genus Mustelus; species Mustelus asterias. Next base: position 69,639,781 of record NC_135814.1, read on the forward strand.
GAAGGAAAGGAGGGCTGACTGATTGATTTTGCTTGGCCTAATATACCAGAATGTGTTTGGAGATTCAGACCTGATAGCATGCAGAAAACGACCTTAGCCAAAGGCGAGCTTTGCTGGTCACCAGGTCCCCCTCTGCCTAGGGTACATTTTATGAGGATTGGCTTTGGGGAAGATGGGGTCCAGACAGACCTGTAAAGTAGCATCAGGAAGGACATAACCTGGAGGGCTCAGCAGGACTCTCGGAGTTTCTGGCTCCCCACAATGGAATGGAGAATACATTCTCAGTTCACAGCCGGGTTGCCTCTTGGTGAGTCTAGCCCCAGCACAGTTTGCATATCCTCCCCTGCTGCAGTGCAGGGAAGCAGAGAGCTTCATAACCGCCTTCACAACAGATGGAAAGCCGCTGTGTCCTAACCATTCACTCTGTGTGGTTAGGATGTACCCTCACATTATAATTTTATTGGACCCACATGTTAAATGCGCTCGTCTCCTTGGGTGTGCGAGAATAGCCAGAAGAAACATGTTTTAGTTTCGCAACAGCGCGCCAACATCCTTATCCCAGACCTGCTGAGATTTTCCAGCATTTTCTCTTTTGGTTTCAGATTCCAGCATCCGCAGTAATTTGCTCATCTCCTTATCCCATGGGGCTAATTTCCTCAACTGCCCTTCTTCTCTGTAGGTGCTGACTCCTTGGAGCAGTGATGTTCTCTGCTCAAGTGAGTCATTTATTTATTAGCCTTTGACAGAGTGCTGTCGAGATATTCTACTTAAAGGGCCATCACAACTGGACCCACTCCTGCCACCTGCCAAGTCTATCTCCCGTGAAGATTACTGGACTTATGCTACCATCGGTCCCCAAATTTATTATGATTCTGGACAAGATAACTCCCAAATTGTTCTGCTCCTAGGTGAGGAGGGGTGAAATGTTTCCCCTTCTTTATTAAACTTCCTCAGTTTGTTGCAACAAGATTAATTAAAAAGAGATCGTTTCCCTCAAGGATATTTTTTCCCAGTCCAAATAAATTTATGTTTTGAAAGGAGTCAATTTAACCAGGCTGTTTCCTTTCTGACTGTGGCTTTGTGATATGTGACTTGCTTCCAGCAATCAGAGAGAGAGACTTTTTTTTACTGCAAACACAGGGTTGTCTAGTGGATGTTCTTCAGCTGTGACCTTCAGAGTACACACTAGCACAGTAAAACTAGAACACCAGACTAGCACACAGAGACCAGGATTGCAGTTGGTTTTTAACCCCTTTCCTTTGAAGGGGAAAACTACAAACCTTTTGTCTGGAACTGCTTTCTTTCAACTCATGCCATGTCCATGCTCTGGGATGTAACTGACAGGAGATGGCTTCTGCTGAGATGATAATCAGCCTCCATTATCTCTACAGGAGATTACGGTTCAGCTTTTGCATTGCTTCTCTTTGTCTTGAAGTGTTTCTGTCTGAAAAATTGCATTCTCTCTGGGCAAGTTGCTCAAGTGGTTACTGTACTGCCTCAGCCAGTTTTTGTTTGCATGCCGTTTTTGTAAAAAAAACGTCTTTCTTAAAAGTTCAATATGTCTATAAGTAATTTGGGACTATGATCGGTTGTCAGAACAACAATGATCAGAAACATGAAATTCTGCCTAAATTCTTCTCCTTAGCTCAGGTTCGCTGAAGCCAATTGTAATGCTGGTACTACATCCAAAACCATCACAGAGCAGGAAAGCAACAATAAACAAAACCATTTTATAATCTACTTCATTCCTTCATTGTATTGTATCGTGTCCAGTGCCTCATGGCAGTCAATTAGCTGCCTAAGCTGCCAGGCTGATTCTATGAAGTCAAGTGGAGGTCAATGAAATGAGTGCAGTGCACTGTTCTGATCTTCCTGTTACAAAAAGAACATAGAGGTAATGGAGAAGGTCCAAAGAAAGGATTGTCAAAGATAATATTAGAACTGAGGGTTTTAGCATTCAGGAAAAAATCTGAACAGGCTGGGACTCTTTTCTCTAGAAAAGAGAAGACTACAGGATAACCTGATTGAGCTTTTTAGAATTATAAAAGGGTTTGACAAGGTACACAACAACAATTATGTTTTCATGGAACCTTTATTGTAATGAAATGTCCCAAGGTGCTTTACTGGATCACTATTAAACAAAGTATGGCTCTGGACCCACATAAGGAGATATTTTGTCCAATGACCAAGAGTTTGGTCATAGAGGTGGTTTGAATGACTGTCTTTAAAGGAGGAAATCAAGGTAGAGAGCTGGTAGCATCTAGAGAGGATATTCCAGAGCTTGAGGGCTAGGCAGCTGAAGGTTCAGCCACCAATGGTGAATTGATTAAAATGGGATATGCAGGAGGCCAGAATTAGTGGAATGCAGATATCTGGAAGGGGCTGTGGGGCTATAGAAGGTTACATAAATGAAAAGGGACCGGTCTATGGAGGAAATTGAAAACAAGTGTAAGAATTTTAAAATCATGACGCTGCTTGAAAGGGATCCAATGTAGGTCACTGAACACTGGGACAATAGGGGACTTGCTGCAAGTTAAGGCTTGAGCAGCAGTGTTTTTACTGAGGATAGAGTTTGAGAATGCATTGCAGTAATCGAGTCTAGAGATTATGAAGGCATGAATGGGAGTTCAGCAGCAGATAAGCTGAGGCAGAGGTGAAGTCGGGCAAGTTATGGAGATGGAAAAAAATGCTTTTAGTGATGGCATGAATGTAAAGTCAAAAGCTTATCTTGGGATCTAGTGTAACACCAAGGTTGTGAAACAGTCCGGCTTAATCTCAGATTGTTTGCCAGGGAGAGTAGTGGAGTCAGTAGCAAGGGAATGGAATTTAAAGCAGGCTTCAGTCTTCTCCATATTTAATTGGAGGAAATTTCTGCTCATCTAGAATTGGGTGTCAGTTAAGCAGTCTGATAATTTGGCAACAGTGGTGGAGTTGAAATACATGGAGGACATGCTTCCACTTGAGGAGATCAGAAGTGGTGGTATGTTACAGTTCACTCAGGGTGGAATTAACCCATTTTTCAGCAAAGTGGCGCAGCTGGCAGGAAAAACAGCGTGAAAGCTGTGGGGCCCAACAGTGACTTTCTCCTCCACATTGTTCGGCTGAGGGCTGAAAAAAAGAGAAAAGGAGGGTCCCACAATATCACGCTGTTGAGCCTGCCCCGTCATCAACTTAGGTTTCAAAAGATTGGGGAATCTTTTTTAAAGGGTGCCCCAGTACAAAAAATAAAAATAGAAACCCCCAGCACACACCATGGGAGACCTGTCATATTTTGCGACATGAATGGATCACGCAATTTTTGAAAAGGCGGGCCCAGCGATCTTTAGCTTTGATAGAAATGGCCCTGCTGCTGAACATTCAAAACAAAATCTAAGCACCTGCTACACTCCATTAATTAAGAGGCAATCCGCTTTGAAATGGAAATGAAATACCACCTGGAGCTTAAACATAAAGGCCATCTGATATTTCAGTTATTCCGATGGTTCAGCGGACGCCATTGTTGACGTTTTGCAAGGGCTATTATAAATGTTTGGCCAAGTTTCAAAGGGTCCAGGAACATTATCTCAACATGAGGGCTGTGTTCACATTTGGATTACAGTTTTAAGAAGTTATTAAAGGATTAACTATCTTCAGCGTAGTAAAGTTTTATTTACAACAGATTGACCACTTAAGGGAACTTATATTTTTAATGGGTTTATGAATGAGGATTTCTTTTCAATATGGAGTGTCTTTGAACATGAGAGCTCTATTAGATTGTTAGAATTTATCATTTCAAAGATACCATGTGGTCCACCTACTATAGAAATTGGTGGTGGCTATGGAAGATACATGCCAGGTATGAGAAGGCATTGGAAACGAATGGGCATGGAGAGTATTAGGGGGCCTGCGGTGTATGGGGGTGGATGGAGGGGGCATGGGGAGTAAGGGAAATATAAGGTGTCAAGGAGGGGGGATGGGAGTATGAGGAGAGATGGGAGTGAGTAAGTTGGGTGTAGGAACGATGTTCAAGAGCTGGGTCGATGTCTCAATGAACGAAAGCAGGTTTTCTAACCAGCTCACCTTGGCAGCCACACTCCTCCAACACTGCCTCAGGATTTGGAAAACCCGAATGCTGCCTGCTCACATCTCCAGGAGATGAAAATATGGTGGGTATGGGCAGCGGTGATGGGCTTGGGTTTCCAAACTCAGGGAAATAACCCGAATCACATTTTCCATGCCCAACAGAAACATTCAGCCCACAAGCACCTTCATCATTGGTGGGTCAATATCATGGGACTTTCCTACCGAACAGCATTGTGAAAGCACTTTCATCTTATCGTCAGCAGCAGCTTATAAAGAAGATCAATCACCACCTTTTGAAGGGTAACAAGGGATGAGCAATATCTGCTAGCCATTCCAGTGATCCTCACCCACATCCCGAGAGTGAATTAAAAATAAACATTGACATAATCTTGCTGTGTAATTGGCCAGCATATGAAAATGATTTGCCTGACAAGTTTGCATAAAGTAAAATGATGCGGGTTGACACATTGATGATAGTATGTTGCTATTTTTAATTATTTAATATAAACAGGACACGTAAATTGTTCTAGACAAGTCCAGAGTCCTTATTGAAACTCACAGAAAATCCAAGCTTACAACAAATTAAATTACAATTGGTGGCTTTTTCCTGCATACTTTCTCAATGATTTCACATTCAAACTTGTTCCCATTTTTAAAAGTAATGGGCTTGCAATAGTGAGTTTTGTTTTAAATTGTTGTCTGCAGTGAGAATTATACTCAAGTAACTGCAGCAAATTTAAGCTAATTGTAAAATAAAATTCAGTCTCTTTCCCCAATGTAAATTAACAGGCGATAAAACTTAAAAAAGAACATTGATCTTTTTCCGTGTTTCTGAAAATTGGAGATGATAGATGTGAAACCTGACTTTGATTTCCAACAGCGTAATCAGGAGCATTAAATACTGCTGCAACCAAGAAGACTATCCCTAGTCTTCAGTTCCTTTGGAATACAATGATTTTACCGCTGTGCCTCTGCAGAAGACATGCAAATTTGTGTGAAGGAAAAAGCTTGACTTTACCACTTTGAGGCATTTGGAAATCTAAGTGCACATTGTTTTCAAAATTATGCTAATTTGAGGTGTGTTTTTCTCTTTCACAAGTTTCTGCTCAAATTCATTTCAGTATCAAACGTAAAGGCTGCAGTGAACCAACACAATCTGGCAATGTTTCAGAATCCAATTTTAAATTTGATTTGCTTTAAAATATAATCCTTGATATATTTAAAGAGTGGTATTACTCGGTGCAATTTGACTCATACACCTGGAAACAGCTTTAACACAAAATATTATCATTTTTAATCAGAACCACCCAATTTTCTATTAACTGAAAATGATTTTTAAAGGACTGTACAGAATCATTTACTAGTCATATTGATGTACAGTAGTCAGTATCATAGTATTTTTTTAAAACCAAAAGATTGTTAAGCATACCAGATAGTATCCTTGTACCTAAAATGAAAGGTTTAATTTTAAGAACCACTTTGAAGGCCTGTAATTGTCTGCAATTAGCAGAAACTCATTTGGATTTGGGGTTGTGACCAGGTTTGTGAGGTGGGCTTCCATCATGACTTTTTTTAATCGTTTGTGGGATTTGGGAGTCGCTGGCTGGCCAACATTTATTGCCCATCCCGTAATTGCCCTTGGAGGGCAGTTGAGAGTCAACCACATTGCTGTGGCTCTGGAGTTACTGGTAGGCCAGACCAGGTAAGGACAGCAGATTTCCTTCCCTAAAGGGACATTAGTGAACCAGATGGGTTTTACTGACAATCGACAATGGTTTCACGGTCATCTGTAGATTCTTAATTCCAGTTTTTTAAAATTGAATTGAAACTCCACCATCTGCTGAGGTGGAATTTGAGCATAGCTGAATTTCTGGACTAATAATGCAGCGATAATGCCACTAGGCCATCGCCTCCCCGATGCTTTTCATATTAGCACAAGAGATTGAGGCAATTTGATTTGCACTGGATGTAACATGTGCCTGTAGTTCGGTGACCTTCTGCATTAGCTTAGCAGATTTTGAAAAAAATGGGCTGAAAAAACCCAGCAGAACCTAAGGAAAGCTCCAAATCAAAGTATTTAAAAATCTGCATGGACAGATACAGAATGGATGAGCTGTTCCTTAAAGCAAAATCCCACGGATGATACCAGTTTGGAATATTTTTTATATTAAATATAATGGGGCTGCTGTGCTGTTTGCATTGGTGATCTACAGCAGTTAGGCAGTACAAATCTGCCAGATGGCCTCAGAATGTCCAATCTAGGACACAATGTACAGTTCAGCATTCAACCAGACTCACGTTTTGTACTAAAACAAAATTACCCAGTTTGTATTAACTTGTATCTGTCTAGATCGTCTATGGAGATTCATAGATGTTTATTAGATTGCAGTATAGGATTGTTTTGAAGTTGACAACAAAGGTAAGAAAATGAATGTATTATCCTGGAAGCATCAGTCTGATTCTCAGTTGGACAAACATTTGACTGCAGAGCTTCAAGAAGACTCTCGCACCAGCTTCTGAAAAGGGCAAGGGCAACTAGGGATGAACAGTAAATGCTTGTCTTGCTAGCGACACCCACATCCTGGGAACAAAAGAAAAGTTCGCGCCTGTGAAAAGAATACTGAGCCAGTCTGTCAAGGTAAAATCAGAACTTTCCACAAGACCTAGAAACTTTCATCATTGCCAAGAATTCCATTCAAGTGTGCAAAACCTTTTAATAGAATTTGGCTTCCTTCTCCTTCCATCACCTGACTCAGGCTAAAAAGTGACAATTCTTCAGTATTTTCTGTCTTTTTTTCCCTCTGTCTCTCATATAGCAAGCTCATGTTTGAGACTATTCTCTATGTTATAACTGCCTTGCTTTACAAGTTAGGTATCTTGATGTTTTCAGAATTGGCCTTTTTTAAACATTGCTATTTCATGTCATTGCTTTCATTGTGTTGTCGTACATTAGTTTATATTTTACTTTTTCCATGTATTTTGTGCTGTAGAAGTGAAAGAAACCTTTGAGGTAAAACACAAAGATGAGATAAAATTATTCACCACATAATTATTTCATTGCATTGTTTGACACACGATATGAATTAAGGCACTTCTAATTTCAAAGAAATCAAACATTTCTTGTGAAACCCACTGAGGAAAGTGATTTCTGATGTGTAAAAAATATGTTGTTCTGGCTGATCTATAACTGAGGACATTTATAAAAAATAACCCTAATCTGCTGACAACACCCTTTCAAAGGTTGCGCTAATGTAAAGATGAAGATGCTTGTCTCAAGCAGCCAAAAACAGTGTCAAATGGAAGTGGTGGCCACTTGCTGATTTATGAGCTTGAATAATTCCACAACAAATCTCTGTGGGCTACCTTTTAAGGAAATATTGTAACTATGTCTGCCTGCAGATTGTAAACATACCTCCTGTTGACTGAACTGCAGGGGTGACATTTTAGTCCAAAGGTCCAAAGGAATGTGTTCTCCATCTTTCTCATCACCAGAGCTGTGTGAGGGATAGACGGAAAATATTAAAAACCAAAAATGGTAAAAGCAGTTTAAAAAATGAAAACAATGAAAAATATGAGGCACAGATCGTGTGGGTGGTCTTAGGAATTATGTTTGACACTGACATTTTCAACATAATGGAGAATCAGAAAAAATATCTGTTTCCATTTGGAACAGTTCTATGTTGACATTTACAGACTGTCAGCACTTTTAAAAGGAGTCAAATAATTTAAAGGAAACAACTAAGATCCAATACAAATCACTGAAACTGGAATAATTGGAAAGTGAGTCTAAGAATTGTGCCCTTTAAGAATGTCCTTGGATCCATTTTACTTGGTGTACATGAGAGTGGTTGCAAGTATATTTACTGACAGATTAAGTATTTGTAATTGGTTGAGATTATGTCATACATCACATATTTAGAAAACACCCTTTTATTAAATACTATTGCTAAGATTAAAAGCATTTGCCTGATTAGCAGTCACCTACTGCAGACAGCTGTTGGATAGATTGATAGATATTCATGCAAAGCACTGTGAAATTCATTGTACCATCGACATTTTATTACTGAGGTTAGTTAAAGATTAACTTGTAGCAGTAGTGCCATCATTGTTCTGCATAGCTCTCACTGTGTTAAAGGGAGATTGTCCTTTAAAAAGTTATGAAGCATTACTCCCTTTTCTGCCAATGTATAATTTATGTCACACCAAAATGTGTCAAATGTTGCAACGACAAATGACAACATGAAATAAATGACGCAGTTCTTACGTTTTTTCTGAAATGACAGAAGTGGCCAAGAACATTGTCTTGACAGCAGTGCCTCTTTAACTACATCAAGATCAATACTTTGGTTCTGCTACAAAGCCCCTCAGACTACCGATTATTGAAAATACCTTTTGGATACTTTGAAGGTTATGGTGTTACATATGTTGAGCGAATTGTAAAGACAGGACAGGTCATTCAGTTGCTGCGCCTTATCCAAAATGAATGTATGAAGTTGCAGTTTATTTTGAAGTGGCCATTGAGGGGCATTCATCTTGTGATCTGGATGCTGGGCTTTCTTTTATTCATTGTGTTCTATGGCAGCGGATAGAACTGGGTAACAGCATTTTGCTGTATCTGAAATGTTAATCTAAATTGTCAGTGAGTGCTACTTTTCCTTCAGGTGTTTAAGAAGAAATACAAATTCTGGGGAATTATGTTCTTGGCCTGGGTATGCCAAGGTGTTTGTGTTGCAAGTGATTCAACCTGGGCTGTAGTGTGCAACATTGTAGTTTGATTCAGAAGGAGCGCAAAATGAAAAGAAGCAAGTTTTATGAACATTGTGGCCATTGTAAAACTTTGTTCTGAATGACCATAATTACAAGCTAAAAATTCTTTCCCTTTAATTGTCCTTGGTATAAGGTTTGCAGACTAATTCATGGAACGTTCATGTCATTTTGTGAGGCTGAACTCTGCAGTCGGGTCATCTCTCCTGATTTGACCTAGGGTTAGGGTTATTTATTCAAAGTAATTTTAATTCTGACAAATATTTATCTTAAATGGAAGCAAAAATTAAGAATTAAAAGCATAGTCCTGGTATTTAGTTGGCGCTGATGTATCAGTTACTAATGTAAAATGGGAGACTTGGCATTCAGCATAGCAAGCGGGAGATGCTGCACCCACTCATTTGGTGAATTCCCCCTGCTTTGGTGTCCAGAACTCGCACCTGAAACAAACATGATGCCTTTTGCATCTGCAAATAAATAACTGGGGGCAGAATCCTTTGCTGTCTCTGGTGGTGAGCTTGGAGGCAGGAAGGACATGTAATTAACCCCACCGCCTTCTCACATCCACCAGTATTAACTTCGAGTTGGGAAGGCCTGTGGTTGAACTTCCCACCACGGCACAAATGGAGGCCCTTAAGTAGCCTATTAATGACCACTGAAGAGCCTCATCCCACCACCGCCGGAACCCATCGGCAGGCCAGCTTGTCACCATGTGATGTGTATGGCAGATAAAACCGTGCAGCCAGCTTGTCAGGAGGGGGCAGGCCCTTGATAAAAGGAGAGACTGGACATTGGAGGCAGGGGGGGGGGGGGGGGGGGGAATGGTGGTGGTGGTGGGGAGTGCTTAGATTCATCCCTCTGCTCTTCTTGCTGACCCGCATGCACCCATATTCCCATGATCCACAGCCTCCTCATTGGCACTGCTGAGCACAAGAGCTGCCACCCTCTGATTGACTGGCAACACTCAGTAGTCATGATGTGGAGATGCCGGCGTTGGACTGGGGTAAACACAGTAAGAAGTTTAACAACACCAGGTTAAAGTCCAACAGGTTTATTTGGTAGCAAAAGCCACTAGCTTTCGGAGCACTGCTCCTTCGTCAGGTAAGCGGGAGTTCTGTTCACAAACAGGGCATATAAAGACACAAACTCAATTTACAAAATAATGGTTGGAATGCAAGTAAATTACAGGTAATCAGGTCTTAAAGGTACAGACAATGTGAGTGGAGAGAGGGTTAAGCACAGGTTAAAGAGATGTGTATTGTCTCCAGACAGGACAGCTAGTGAGATTTTGCAAGCCCAGGCAAGTCATGGGGGTTACAGATAGTGTGACATGAACCCAAGATCCCGATTGAGGCCGTCCTCATGTGTGCGGAACTTGGCTATCAGTCTCTGCTCAGCGACTCTGCGTTGTCGTGTGTCGTGAAGGCCGCCTTGGAGAACGCTTACCCGAAGATCAGAGGCCGAATGCCCGTGACCACTGAAGTGTTCCCCAACAGGAAGAGAACAGTCTTGCCTGGTGATTGTCGAGCGGTGTTCATTCATCCGTTGTCGTAGCGTCTGCATGGTCTCCCCAATGTACCATGCCTTGGGACATCCTTTCCTGCAGCGTATCAGGTAGACAATGTTGGCCGAGTTGCAAGAGTATGTACCGTGTACCTGGTGGATGGTGTTCTCACATGAGATGATGGCATCTGTGTCGATGATCCGGCACGTCTTGCAGAGGTTGCTGTGGCAGGGTTGTGTGGTGTCGTGGTCACTGTTCTCCTGAAGGCTGGGTAGTTTGCTGCGGACAATGGTCTGTTTAAGGTTGTGCGGTTGTTTGAAGGCAAGAAGTAGGGGTGTGGGGATGGCCTTGGTGAGATGTTCGTTTTCATCAATGACATTTGGAAGGCGCCGGAGAAGATGTCGTAGCTTCTCCGCTCCGGGGAAGTACTGGTCAATGTAGGGTACTCTGTCCACCGTGTTCCCGTGTTTGTCTTCTGAGGAGGTCGGTGCGGTTTTTCGCTGTGGCGCGTCAGAACTGTCGATCGATGAGTCGAGCACCATATCCTGTTCTTATGAGGGCATCTTTCAGCGTCTGGAGGTGTCTGTTGCGATCCTCCTCATCCGAGCAGATCCTGTGTATACGGAGGGCTTGTCCGTAGGGGATGGCTTCTTTAACGTGTTTAGGGTGGAAGCTGGAGAAGTTGAGCATCGTGAGGTTATCCGTGGGCTTGCAGTACAATGAAGTGCTGAGGTGACCGTCCTTAATGGAGATACATGTGTCCAAGAATGCAACCGATTCCGGAGAGTAGTCCATGGTGAGTCTGGTGGTGGGATGGAACTTGTTGATGTTATCATATAATTGTTTCAGTGATTGTTCACTATGAATCCAAAGGAAGAAAATGTCGTCGATGTATCTAGTGTATAGCATTGATTGAAGGTCCTGTGTGGTGAAGAGGTCTTGTTCGAACCTGTGCATGAAAATGTTGTCATATTGAGGTGCGAATTTGGTCCCCATGGCTATTCCGTGTGTCTGGATGAAGAACTGGTTGTTGAAGGTGAAGACATTGTGGTCCAAGATGAAGTGGATGAGTTGTAAAATTGCATCTGGAGACTGGCAGTTGTCGACGTTGAGTACTGAGGCCGTTGCAGCAATGCCATCGTCGTGGGGGATGCTGGTGTAGAGCGCCGAGACATCCATTGTGATGAGGAATGCTCCTGGTTTCAACTGCTCCATGTGTGCTGAGTTTCTGTAGGAAGTCCGTAGTGTCTCGACAAAAGCTGGGAGTTCTTTGTACAATGGGTTTCAGGATGCCCTCGACGTAGCCGGAGAGGTTCTCGCACAGGGTCACAGACACACGACAACACAGAGTCGCTGAGCAGAGACTGATAGCCAAGTTCCGCACACATGAGGATGGCCTCAACCGGGATCTTGGGTTCATGTCACACTATCTGTAGCCCCCACGACTTGCCTGGGCTTGCAAAATCTCACTAACTCTCCTGTCTGGAGACAATACACATCTCTTTAACCTGTGCTTAACGCTCTTTCCACTCACATTGTCTGTACCTTTAAGACTTGATTACCTGTAAAAACTCGCATCCCAACCATTATTTTGTAAATTGAGTTTGTGTCTTTATATGCCCTGTTTGTGAACTGAACTCCCACTCACCTGATGAAGGGGCAGCGCTCTGAAAGCTTGTGGCTTTTGCTACCAAATAAACCTGTTGGACTTTAACCTGGTGTTATGAGACTTCTTACTGTGTCAACACTCAGTAGGCCAGACTTTCACAGCCGGGCCTGATTCTAGGGATGGACCTGAAACTGGCGTTGCCACTGCCTCATTGGCTTGTCGTTTGGTGGGTCTTCCCAAAAAGTGGCAGCATGGACATCTCCTGGCTATCTGGTCAGCAGGAGGGACCCCTGGGCGGCACGGTAGCACAATGGTTAGCACTTCTGCTTCACAGCTCCAGGGACCTGGGTTCGAATCCCGGCCACACTGTCTGTGTGGAGTTTGCACATTCTCCCTGTGTCTGTGTGGATTTCCTCCGGGTGCTCCGGTTTCCTCCCACAGTCCAAAGATGTGCGAGCTCGGTTGATTGGCCATTCTAAATTGCCCCTTAGTGTCCTGGGGTGCATAGGTTAGAGGGATTAGTGGGTAAAATATGTAGGGATATGGGGATAGGGCTTGGGTGGGATTGTGGTTGGTGCAGACTCGATGGGGCGAATGGCCTCTTTCTGCACTGTAGGATTCTGATTCTGATGTCTCAACAAGATTACGTCTTTAATGCCTGTTTCAAGCCCCCTATTATGAAATTTGTTAATGACTGGCCTCAGCACACAAATTGCACACTGCAGTCTTTATTCTCTGATGCTTTCAAGCCAGACCCTAAAAGGACTGATAGAGTCTACCTCTGGACAGGTTATTTTTTCTTTACCTCAGCATGGAGCCGTCTGCAGTATGACTGCATCTCCCAGGTCCACGTTCAAATCTTGGACTGCTGTTGTATGCCACTCTACGGATCCTAATTGCCATCTCTCCCTTCACCCCTATGTAGAAACATAGAAGATAGGAGCAGAAGGAATCCATTCAGCCCTTCGAGCCTGCTCCGCCATTTATCACAATCATGGCTGATCACAGCATGTACATTATGTATGGTATGCTTTGTCTGTATAATGCACAGTGAAACAATACTTTTCACCATATCTCAATACACATGACAGTAATAAATCAAATCAAATCAAATCATTACCACTTCAATGTCCAAAACATTTATTTTTATGTCATGCAAGAAAACCAAGTTGATTTTCTTGTGATTGCCGTGTGGGGCACTAACCAAATATACCTCCAGTTTGTCTGAATTTGAATAACGGGAATGTATAAACACTGGCTCTGAACACTGGTATAGAAGGACATGAAAAAAATGTACCACAGTTTGAAGCGGTTCACCTAATTAATTAAGTGATGAAATTGCTTATGTGCAATTTCTGTTTCAATTTCTATTTGTGAGATATAATGTGGCTTTTACTAATCCATGCTGGCTAATCTTTAAATGATCCATATTTTACAGAGTGAGTAGAGTACGTATTTTAACATACATTAAAAAAGGTTTTTTATTAGTCACATGTCGACTTACATTAAATTATGGTCTCTAGAAACTTACCAATGTTTTGCTGACTGGTCTATAGTTCTATGATTTTCTCATTTTTCCCTTATGAAGCAGAGCTGTGACATTGGCAAATTTCCAATCCTCAGGCACAACCTCCATACCTGAGAATGTTTGATACATTGTGACCAGAGCCTTTGCTATTCCCCCTTTATCTTCCCTCAGCATTCACCATTAGGACTTCAAGAACATAAAGCATGGCTGTGAGGATGTTGTATCAACCACTCCAGTAAGAACGTATCCAGAGTTTCAGCTGCAACAGTCTTGTCTAACTCCTAGTTCCTCCCCTGGGGTAAACAGCACCCACTGGGGTATAGAAGTAAATGGTTTGTGGATGGCTAGGAAGACATATTGGAAAAATTCCATGGTAGTTAAACACCACATGCATATTGACACTTTCATACTTGGAACATTAGAAACTGTGTTTTGTTATTTTGTTACAAAGAAGGAGGAGTCAACCTTGGCTGTTTCAAAAGGATGAAAACATACTGTTCTGAAGAAACAGGGTAAAATTACATTGACCTGACTGATAATGAAAGGGGGAACATCCATTGAAAACTTAGCAGGTGTCTTAGAAACAAGTAGGTTATAATGGCTTTCTATAACTCATTGACAGCCTATTTTGCAATTCACGATTCAATATTTCCTTATGCTTTTAAAGAAAGAACTTGCATTTATACAATGTCTTTCACAACCCTAAAATGTGCCAAAACACAACACAGCCATCTAAGTATTTTTGCAGTATAGTCACTTGCGCTCTATGTTCTGACATGGGGAATACTAACAGTTTTTCAAACTTTCATGAGGAAATTTAGCAGTTATCCAATTCAAGGATCAGAAGTAGCAATTGAGCATCCCAAAAGGTTTCCTAGTAAGCTTCCAAATGTTGTTTGTGTATATGTATAAATTTGTTTTAAAAAAAATAATTTGTGGGATGTGGGCATCACTGGCTAGGCAAGCATTTATTGCCCATCCCTAATTGCCCTTGAGAAGGTGGTGGTGAGGTGCTACCTTGAACCATTGGACTCCCTTTGGTGTAGGTATATCCACAATGCTGTTAGAGAGAGAAAGAGACAGTTCCAGGATTTTGACCCAGTGACAATGAAGGAATGGCAATATATTTCTAAATCAGGACTGTGAATATCTTGGAGGTGGTTTTCTCTGCTGCCCTTGTCCTTCTAGATGGTAGTGGTCGTGAATTTGGAAGGTATTGCCTAAGGAACCTTGGTGAGTTTCTGCAGCACAACCTGTAAATGGTGCACATTGCGGCCTCTGTTCATCAGTAGTGGTGGGAGTAAATGTTTGTGGAAAGGATACAAATCAAGCGGGCTGCTTTGTCCTTGATGGTATCAACATTCTTGAGTGGTGTTAGAACTACACTCATCCAGGCAAGGAGAGTGTATTCCATCACACTCCCAACTTGTGCCTTGTAGACTTCGGGGAGTCAGGAGGTAAGCCACTCACCAAAGGATTCCTAGCCTCTGACCTGCTCTGGTAGCCACAGTATTTATATGGCTAGTCCAGTTCAGTTTCTAATCAATGGTAACCCCCAAGATGTTGAGTTGAGCTGAATTTATTTGTGGGGATTTGATGTATGCTGCAGATCCCATTCCTTTCCAGCATCAGTCTGGATTACTTGTCAGTAACATAGCCACTATGCTACTGTTGATTTGTTCATTTGGGAAATTGAGATCATGCCAGACTTCCTTTGCTTTTGCTGTCTTGGTTTTATATGGTGAAATTAATTGATTTGTCTACTGATGAAAGCTTCTGTCACATCTTGCATGTAGACTTCACAACTAAGCGATTAATTCCAATCAAACATTTGGTGGTGTCTGTGTGAGTGTAGGGATCAGGTTAAAAATGACAAGGGGAAGGTCATTCCTTGCTTGTGACCTGCTGTGTCCTGGGATATATTTTTCCATGTGTGTGTTTGGATAAATGAAAACTGTTTCACCTATTGTGGTCTTTTTATTTAAAGGCCTTTCACTTTACACACTGGGAAAAATGTACCTCTTGTATAACATAACCCCTGTTTATAAATTATCAAATCTGGCAGAAAGTAATGTTAGTAATTTGTTTCTAAATTGAGGAGAGCACTATGTTTGCAAAAAGATTCTTTGTTAAAAAAAAGGAATAAATGCATAGCATTCTTTACACTTTAACTATGTATGTAAGCAGCAGTTGATCATGAAGACACACCTTCAGAAAATAATGCAGTAAAAGCATTTTCAAAATCAATATTTGAATTAACAAACAGGACCATTTTATATGATTTGCACTGCGAATAAAATAGATCCTAGTTTCTTTGTTGTAAAACATCAGTTCAAATCCACAAGGACTTTTTCACTGATATATTTAGAAATTCTTCCTAAGCATTGACTAATGAGAGTTTGTGTAACTTGGGAAGGGATAGTGAGTTTATTGAAGTATTACATGATCATTACATGATCAGAACTCAGAGTATAATTACCTTAAATAGTTTCAAAGGAAAAATATAACCAGTTTTCATGTAAATAATCATCACTATCTCTTTATACAGAGCAGTCAACATGTGTGTTTAGCAGCTTCTATCTGAGGGCATTTGACAATTCTCTAATTTATTTTATATCTGTATCAGAGATTCGAGTAACAATATAACTGAAGTTAGAAGATATTAATGAAGCTGCTAACTGTTGCACATTAGACAATGACAACATATTGATATAATTTATAATGTATACCTTGATGGACAAATACAGGTTAATTGAGGAAAGTTAGCATGGAACTGTTAAGGGAAAATCATGTTTAACTAAGTTGCTAGCGATTTTTGAAGAGGTTGATGAGGGTAATGCTGTTGATATGGTGCATGGACTTACAAAAAGAATTTGATACAATGCTGCACTACATACTTGTGTGCAAAGTGTGGATTAAAGGGACAGTTGCAACAAGAATACAAAATTGGCTGAGTGACAGGAACAAAGTAGTGGTTGATGGATATTTTTTGGATTGGAGGTAATTTTGTGGGTGAGTTTCCACAAAGGTTTTGGGACCTTTGTTCTTCCTTACGTATATTACTGATCTAGACATAGTGTATAGGCCATAATTTCAAAATTTGCAGATGATATGAAACATGGAAGCATTGTAAATTGTGAGGAGGATAGGACAGAATTTCCAAAGGACATGGATAAGTTGTTGGAATGGGTGAACAAGTGGCAGATGAAATTTGATGCAGAGGAATGTGAAGTGATTAATTTTGGTAGAACAGAGATACAACAAAAACGGTAAAATTCTAAAGGGAGGGCAAGAGCAGAGGGATCTGAGTGTATATGCGCATAAGTCATTGAAGATGGCATGACAGGTTGAGAGCAATTACTAAAGCATACAGTATCCAAGGCTCTATGGATAATGGCATAGAGCATCTTTGGGTCAATTATTCCCATAATCATCTATAATGCACCAAGCTAATGGAAATGTACATTATGTCGATGTTGCCACTGGATCCAAAGACATACAAACTTTTGCAGATTACACCAGGGAATTTAGCTGTCTTCCCAAGGATCAGCTTTATACTGCAAACGTCTCCTCCAAACAATTCAGCCAAATTCTTCAAAATGGGTGAATTACACATTTTGAATAATTGTACAGGCGAACATGCCTCTATAGGAGTAGACAAGCTATGTGTTGTATGTAAATGATGATAGTTTTTGCATGCTGTAACAGGTTGCTCTTCTTTTCATTCTAGGTGATTACATATCAACATCCGGGTTTCAGAATGTCTGAGTTTTTGACTGCGCTTGTCTATGCCTCGGAAAAGTCTGCAAACATTGCCCGTGCCTGCAAGCAAGAGGAGGCCCTCTTTCAGCTGTTGGTGCAGGAAAAGAAAGGGAATGAGAAAAACAAGAAATTTGTCAGTGATTTCAAGACACTAGCAGATGTATTGGTTCAAGAAGTAATCAAACACGACATTGGAAAGAAAGTAAGTAATATGAACTAAAAAAAATTAATCTGGCCTATTTGTTCACAATGCTGTCTGTTCTTTCTGGAAATAGTTAGCCTGGACTTGGACAGTTGTGATCATAGAATTGCTATAATGCAGAAAGAGGCCATTAGGCCCATCGAGCCTGCACTGACAACAATCCCATATAGGTCTTGTAACCCCACAGACTTACTCTGCTGGTCCGCCTGACACTAAGGGGCAATTTAGCATGGCCAATCAACTAACCTGCACATCTTTGGACTGTGGGAAGAAACTGGAGCACCCAGAGGAAACCCACACAAACACAGGGAGAATGTGCAAACTCCACACAGACAGTGACTCAAGCCGGGGATCAAACCCGAATCCCTGATGCTGTGAGGCATCTATGCTAACCACTGTGCCACCATGCTCCCCACTATTCTGGTACTCAGTACACTCGCTGTTTGTACTTTTTCTTATGAAAACAGAAGTAAAAGTTTAGGCTTGCAAGCCTTTTATGCTGATTAATTGCTACAGGATATTAAGGGCATCATAGCTTTGAACTAAGCGCATCAGGTCTCTCGCAGCCATGGTAATTAGCATTGGAATTTTGGGATTAACTGGATTTAATTTTCTTCATACCATTTTATGCTAGAATAATGGGCCTTCTAGATCCGGCTATTTTTAAGGGTGGTGCTGAATATGAAGTCTTTCCATTCCCATTAAATCTGGTGCCATTAGCGGCGATACTAATTGGGGGGCTGTGCAAGCAGAAGGAATACTAGGACAATGTGGAGTGATGTTAATTATTTTCCCTCCTTTTATTATGGAAATCATTACTCCACTGTGGTATGACTGAAAGGTCAGCATATGGAAATTTGTGATATGAACCCCATCATACACAGCACAAAGCATGAGGAGCTCAGTGCATGTTAATTAATGCCAACAGCCACATTCTGCACTAATAACTGAACAGTGGCCGTATGATGTTATCATTATATTCCAGAAAAGAGTCTTAAAAGGCAGCATGGTGGCACAGTGGTTAATACTATTGCTTCACAGTGCCAGGGACCCGGGTTCGATTCCAGCCTTGGGTGACTGTGGGGTTTACACATTCTTCCATGTCTGCATGAGTTTCCTCCGAGTGTTCCGGTTTCCTCCCACACTCCAAAGATGTGTAGGTTAGGTGGATTGGCCTTGCTAAATTGTGCCTTAGTGTCCAAAGATATGAAGGCAAGGTGGATTAGCCATGGTAAATGAGCGGCGTTTACAGGGATAGGGCCGGTGCAGATGCAATGGGCCAGATTATCTCTTTCTCCACTGTAGAGATTCTATTATTCGACTGGATAAACTCTTGCCATTTCAACATTTGTTTTCATATGCTGAAATCGACAAGTATTATAATATTGTTAGACCCAATATGTCAATCGCTCCATGTTCCTGTACATTTTCAGAGTGCAGCAGGATGGAGGGATAAAGGTCTATATGTATAAACCCAGTAGCCCTGGTACTTGTGTCACAGCTGAACTTTATTGTGAAGTCTGCAGCAGTATTGAGGTTGGGGGAGGGTAGTCACATGATTTCAGTTCCAGTGGAGACCTAACCACTAGGG
Organism: Mustelus asterias; assembly: GCF_964213995.1. Lineage (NCBI taxonomy): Eukaryota > Metazoa > Chordata > Chondrichthyes > Carcharhiniformes > Triakidae > Mustelus > Mustelus asterias. The sequence continues at coordinate 69,658,803 of NC_135814.1, forward strand.
CTACCTAGGACATCCACCATTAGTCAAGGTTGCATATTGCTTGGGTTGGTAGGGAAGGGATGTAAGGTCTCCCAGTTCCCACTAAAATTAGCCGTTCCCTTCGAGAGGGAAAATTACATTTGCATTCTGTTCAGTCATCCAGGCCTCAGTCCTGCCCTGAACTCTCTCAGTTGACCCAACAACAACCATTGGGCCAGCCAGTTTCACCAAGTGTATTTGTGCTCACCCTACACTAGGTTTCTCTGCTGTTCGAGGTCATGGGGACTCCAGCTTTAGGAACCACTGCCTCTCACTCCAAACCTTTCTTTAAGTCACTGACAATCTTTGGCATCAGTAGATTCATTTTCCCTAACAAGCCAACAGGCTTCTGAGCCTCAGTGAATTTCCATTTTTGGCTGGCCTGTCAGGCTAGAAACTTAAATACGACTGATTTCCAAGTTGCTGGATAAACTATTAACAAAGAATAATTAGCACAGTGGTAAACAGTATAGGACAGATTAACTTGTACTGTACTTGTGTGTTTCATTAATGATTCAAAAGGTGTTTACAAGGTGTTCACAAGGTGGTAATGATTCAAATGTGCGTTATTGATCACTTTAAAATTGGACACATTTATTTGATTAATTCTTGAGTTCATGCAAGCAAGCCTGTTAGTTTCAACGAATGGACTCACCACAGGCAGTTTGTATCAGTATCAATCACAACCAAGTCAAAGTTAAAAGCAGCTGACAAATCAGGGTCCTGTTGTTCCATTGCAGTCTGACCTTGGAAAGCTTGCATTTCCTCCACCAAAAGGAACTTGGGGCAAAATGTTTGATTCCTGTCGGAAGCAGAACAAGAATGTGGAACATGGCCGGGGATGGAAGTGACCCCCGGCGACAGACTGGGGTTGGAGCGGGGTGGGGGAGTAAATGTACCTGCCTGCGAGGGAATCCCTTGTGCCCAGCATAGTTGTTGGGCCACAACTGTGGCCACTGGCAACAAGTGGAGGGGGCTGGCAGAATGGGCTTTTTAATGTGAACATGTTTGAACTGCTCTTCAGACAACACCTCCATTGTGAAGAGCCCTCTCTGAACTGCATCGGCAGCTTCCATTCTGCATGGTGGGACTACCATTGTCGTTATTGGAGGCTCTCTAATTGGCTTTGAATTGTATATCCACTGTGTTTAAGTAGATGCAGGTGGAGGACATTAATTAGGGTTTCACTTGAGCACATATAAAAAAATACTTGTTGAAACTGTGCTGTGCTTGAGTTCAGAAATACATGTTGGTATTGTTTCATTCTGCAACTAAATGACTGACTCAGCAAAGATTGGCTACAGTAACAGCCCAACCCTTCACCCAACAGGAAATTCCTGCAATGTCAATGTCCTCATCTAGGAATAAAATTTCTGCCCCAGAAAACATCCATTGTGACATTGGCTTGGACGATTTTCTGGCTCCAAGGTGGCTACTCTTAACAGGTATTAGGCTTTGGAATATATTAATGAGGGGCCTAACATGTGCTTAAGAAAATCCATTGCGGGTTTTGGTTGGATTGTTGCAGTCTGACTAGTGATGACCACTGTATTGTTTTATTACTTTCACATGGAACTGCAAGGAGCACTCTGCCTCTCAGCTCCACAGGACTCCTGTGAGACTCTCCCCCTTCTTAGTCTTCCCCAGTGGACTCAGCTTGGGCCTGCTGTTAGGGAGGCAAGTGGGTCAAATTAGATCAGATCAAATGTCATATGTCAGCTCTCCTCAATTAAAAAAAATGAGCTTCAAAGCTCAGTACCAGCCAAACCTCATGCCTTCTGTTTGGTACACACTGGAATTCTGCCAGCTGATACATGCATAGAAACATATCAAAATAAATTTTTATCCCATACTGGTTTAAGGAGACATGAGCATTATACCATGTATTATTCTTTTCTTGGGATGTGAGAGTCACTGGGTAGGCCAATATTTATTGCTTATCCCTAGTTGTCCTTGAAATGGTGGTGATGAGCCACCTTCTTGAACAGTTGCAGTCCTTGTGGTGTCGGTGCGCCTACAGTGCTGTTAGGGAGTTCCAGGATTTTGACACAGTGACAGTGAAGGAATGATGGTATGGTTCCAAGTCAGGATGGTATGTGGCTTGGAAAGGAACTTGCAGGTGATGATGTTTGCATGCATCAGTTGCCCTCATCCTTCTAGGTGGTAGCGGTCATGGGTTTGGAAGGTGTTGTCTGCACCTTCACTCCTCGGTGAGTTTCTGTAGTGAATTTATAGATGGTACACACTGCTGTCACTGTGCAATGGTGGTGTTGGGACTGAATATTTAAGGTGGTAGATGGGGTACCAATCAAGCAGGTTGCTTTGTCCTGGATGGTGTCAAGCATCTTGAACGTTGTTGGAGCTGTATTCATCCAGGCAAGTGGACAGTGTTCCATCACACTCCTGACTTGTGCCTTGTAGATGGTGGACAGGGTTTGCTAAGTCAGGAGGAGACTTTATGCAGAATTGTAATGCACAAGGCTACCAGGATAAGTCTGTATGAACCTTAACTTGTCCCTTTAAGGCTACAAGCTTGAATTGCTGTAAATAGCATACAATAAGATCAGTTAAAAGATAAGTATCTTTAGTTTGGGTGGCACAGTGGTTAGCACTGCTGCCTTACAGATCCAGGGATCTGGGTTCGATTCCCACTTGGGTCACTGTCTGTGTGGAGTTTGCATGTTCTCCCCACGTCTGTGTGGGTTTCCTCCGGGTGCTCGGGTTTCCTCCCACAGTCCAAAGATGTGCAGGTTAGGTTGATTGGCTAAGCTCAATTGCCCCTTAGTATCCCCAAATGCGTAGGTTAGAGGTATTAGTGGGGTAAATATGTGGGGTTACGGGGATAGGGCCTGGGTGGGATTGTTGTCGGTGCAGACTCGATGAGCCAAATTGCCTCCTTCTGCACTGTAGGATTTCTATGATTTCTAGTTGGTCATAAATATTTGAATTTCTCCTAAGATGAGTCGCGCAGCTTTTCCTTTTTATATTCATTTGACACATTCAACTATAGAATCAGATGTGTGATGAGCACACATCAGCATTCAAGACTATTTTGGATATGCAGAGCTGTCACTTTCTCTTTTTCCCCACCAAAGGTTATATGTCAGTAATATCCCTTGTTAGAGACCAGATCAGAAACTCCAAGATACATCATAAAGTTAGCCTAGACCCTAACCTTTTTTGACTTTGGATTTAGGGTCAATGGAAGGTGTTTCGCTCCAGGTATGATTCAATTGTCCCACTAGGAAGCTTTTATTAAAACAAACTTTATTTCATAGAATTCCTACAGTGCAGAAAAAGACCATTTGGCTCAACGAGTCTGCACCAACTCTCTGAAAGAGCATCTTACCTAGGCCCTACACATATTTGGACACTAAGGGGCAATTTAGAATGGCCAATCCACCTAATCTGCACATCTTTGGACTGTGGGCGGAAACTGGAGCACCCGGAGGAAACCCATGCAGACACGGGGAGAATGTGTAAATTCTACACAGACAGTCACCCAAGGTCAGAATTGAACCCAAGTTTGTGGCAGTGCTAACCACTGTGCCACTGTGCCATCCCTAAATTTAAGTACACAGTTAGAATATAACAAAGATATTAGTATAATATTTTACTAATTAAAATACTTAAACATGATGAAGTATAAATCTTAACAACTAACTATCTCTATAGTTCAAATGTAAGCAGTATCCTCATTGGCATAAATCCCGATAAGAATCAGCACAAAACAAAAATGTTCATGTGGGTGCTGTGTTTCCAACCTTTTAACCCCTCTGGACAGATACAGAAAGACACCTGGCTTATGACTCTCATACAGCAACCTCCAGAGAAAGATCTATCCCCAAACAGAAGAATCTCAGAGAAGGAGACTCATTTCCTGGCAGATTCCAGTCAGAAAATCCAGAGAGAAAAAGAGACAGAGATAAAGCAACTGCTCTCCAAAGATCCCAAGTAGCAAACTGAGCTTGATTTCTCTGTGTAATTCCAGCTCCACCCAATCACATGACCTTACTTGTCAATCAACCTAATCAAGCCCCACTCTGAAAAACCCCAAGAGAAAACACTAAAATAACAATGCTGCGTTAGTTCAGATTAAAACAAATATTCCAACCATTAAGATCAATTATGTTGCTGCAGTAACAACAGAGGCTGCCATGTACAGACAAAATGGCACCGATACTCAGAAATGCCTGCTAAAAAAATGCACAGAAACATGACTGAAATGCATTTCTTAAAGGCACAGTATCATCACACCCTTTACATGTTGCCAAAGCAATCACCTTTAACAATCATTTTTTTCAGTTTCCAGGTCTAGAAGATTATATCTTCGGTGAAGAATCAAATCAATTCACTAATAGTCTTGGTAAGTAAAATTAAATCTAAATCTTCAGTATCAAACCAGGTGGATTACTTCATCAACTTGCTGAATTTGACTGTGTGCATTATGACTAATAGTCATGCATGCTTGTCAACAGTGTTACATAACCTATCATTTAAAATTGCAAAATTGAATAGAATAGAAATTACCATTAAAATCAAGGTGCGCGAATGACAGAATGTTTTATTGATATGAAAAACTCGTGAACAGAGATTCCATTCATTGCAAATCGCCACAAATTGCCGGCCAATTTGGACCTTTCTGCTAAAATAAAAGCAAATTACTGCGGATGCTGGAATCTGAAATAAAAAACAGAAAATGCTGCAAAATCTCAGCAGGTTTGACAGCATCTGTGGGGAGACAACAGTTGTTGACATTCTAAAACATTGGGCGGGATTTTACAGCCTTGCTCAGGCGAGATCGTAAAATCCTGCCCAAGACCAACGGAGATTTCCATTCTGGGAACCTCGCCCACCCCGGAGGGTGGTAGGGTTTTGGCTGTTATCTCTGTTCTCTCTCCAGACAAGCTGTCAAGCCTGTTGAGATTTTACAGTATTTTCCATTTTTGTACCTGTCGGCTGTTAATTTCACATATACAGCATTTCGTCCTAAACATTGTTGCATTTACTCCTTAACTGTCCACTAAATTTGGTGTAGAAGTTAAATCCATTCATTAACACAAGGTGTTAATTGTTAACTACTTCTGATCAGCTCCTCTTGCCCCAAAACAACAATTCAAAGTGTTCATTCAGGTTATGAATTATTGCTGAAGATTTTTTGAATGGCAAATCTTCACATTAATTTTTCTTTTCCTTCCCTTAATCCAGTTTCTCTTTTCCTCTCTTTATTTTTCTTTTTGTATCTGAAATGACACTGAATTTCCTCTCCTTCCCAATCTTCCTCTGTTATTTCTCCATCATTAAATCATATAGTTTAAGGAAGTATGCTGCTTGTCCCATTGTTTATCAAGGTGTCACATGCCCCGTTGCCCTCACCTGGTCCATTAACATTTGGGGGAAAGCTTTTTGTGTGGATGGTGAAGGAACAAATCGAACCAATTGGGTATCCCATAAAATGCTACATTCTGCAAGATCCAGGCCAGAGCTTTTCACAAGTCCATATCATGTGAAAAAGAACATATTTAAAGATCTTTACTTTCTACTTAATTAAATTATACATACAATGAAAGCGTGCATTAATTTTCTTTTCACAAATCCAATTAAGGTGGATTGTTTTTCTGTAACTTATTGCAAGTAACATAACCAATAAATTCTGAACTAAAGTTTCTTCACCGATGTATTCATCCACAACCGTTTTCTTTCAGTAGTCTGCCTGAGTGCCAAGTTTGGCTCTTTCAACAGTACTTAATAATTTAGAAATTCCCATCAATCAAATTGTTACTTGACCCCAAGATTCCGCAGTGCAGACTAAGGAACCTTGTAAGCTTTGTGACCTGATTCCACTGTATAGTTTGTCTTTGCAAAATTACCATCGTGATCGTAGCATCACAGTAATACAAAGGACGCAGTCTAACTATGAAGATACAAATTCTTTGCTGGTGATGGGTTTGTTCACCACTGTATATGTGAAACGCTGGGGTGCTTGGCCATCAATATGAGTATAAAATTGGAAAAAGAATTTCCAAATTATATTGGTAAAATTATACATTATGTATAAAATGTAGAATAAGGGATGTCTGGGAGGGTCCTGTAAGATTGCTAATTAATTAATGATGTTTAAACCCCAAGGGTGGTTAGCATTGTTGCCTCAGGGCAAGGGACCTGGGTTCAATTCTGGCCTTGGGTGACTGTGTGGAGTTTTCATGTTCTCCCCAAGTCTGCATGAGTTTCCTCCAAGTGCTCCGGTAGCCTAAGGATGAGCAGGTTAGGTGGATTAGCCATGGTAAATGTGTTAGGTTACGGGGATGGGGCAGGGAGAAGGGCCCGAGTGGGATGCTGCTTCAGAGAGTTGGTGCAGACTTGATGGGCCACATGACCTCTTCTGCACTGTAGGAATTCTATGATTCTGTGATAAAAGCTCTTGCGCCTTTTATTTATTTACCTAGGTCAGTGTTTTGAAAATTATCTACTTCTTTTTGAGTTTCAAGCTCCCTGTTGGCAATAGCTGAGGTGTTGTGTTTTGTCAGAACTTAGGCACGGGTCAAGGACAATACTGGTGTCAGCTTATTGTACTTTCTTTCTGGCAGTTATGATAACCCAACGACATAATACCCCACATAAAGTATATCTACCAAGTATCTGCACCATATGAACTATGCTGAGTTATCTGATTCATTGCCAGGAGAGCATAGGGACACCAGAATTAACCTTAACGCTCCTGGGTAGTGGCACCCAGGATTCCTGCTCCTGAATGCGTTCCTGGAGTTTTTTTCTCCAGTGGCATTCACTGACTCAAGTCAGCTTCACCTTTCATACTGCTCTGAAGTAGAGTCACATGGACTCAAAATGATAACTGTATGTTCTCTCTCCACAGGTGCTGCCAGACCTGCTGAATTTTTCCATCATTTTCTGTTTACATTTCAGATTCTAGCGTCTGCAGTATTTTGCTTTCTCTTTTTATAGCGCTCCACTCTCAGCCTCTGTGATCATTTTGCTCTAAACTTCACCCTTTATACCCTTCTGCTTTCCACCCTTTGATGAAGTAGAATTCTAGCAAATTGTCCTTACTACAACACTCAGGCCGGAATTTTACCGCTTCGCCCGCCCCGATTCCGGGGCGGGTGAAGCTCGCAGAACAGAAATCTCTGTTGGCCTCGGACAGGATTTTACGATCTTGCCCAAGCGAGGTTGTAAAATCCCACCCTCAATCTTTCAAAAGCAATAAAAACTGCAATAAAAACAGAAAATGCTGGAAATGCTCGAAAATGAATTGGTATCTGTGGAGAGAGAAACAGTTGATGTTCCCAGTTGATAATCCTGCAGCAAATCTGCGAAATGTTAGAAATATAATTGGTTTTAAGCAAAGGAAAGTGGCGGAGTGTGGGTTGAAAAGAGCAAAAGGGAAAATCTGTGGTAGAGTGAGAAACAGGAGTGATTAAATGACAAGGCCAAAGGGTGTGGTAATGGGACAAATAGCAAAACAAAGGATGCGTCGAGATGAGGTGTGAATAACAGAAAGTTGAACAGCCGCTGCCCAAAAGCAAAGAAAGAGAAAAAAAGACAGTAAAACCAAATCTGCAAAAAAAGGGAACAAAACAAGGGCAAAAGGTGCAGTTTGACATTGCTGAACATAATGTTGAGTCCAGAAGGCTCTAGAGTACCCAATCAAAAGATGAGGCACTGGTCCTGGAGCTTGCATTGAGCTTCAGTGGAACAGTGCCAGAGGCCAAGGACAGGGAGGTCAGTATAAAAGCAAGTTGGAAAATTAAAATGACAGGCAATCAATAGTATTAGCAACATTCCTTTGATGTATTTCACTTTTACTGCTATTATAGAAACTGGGATGGACAGTGTCAATTGGGAGATAGTTGATAACCCTCTTGCCTCTGTGTCAGAAAGCTGTGGGTGCAAGTCCCCTTCTTTGTTAATGCTTTTTAAATTATGGAATCTTTGTACTTCATAATTAACAAAATAAAGATAATAAAGGTAAAACTCGATTTCTGCAACACTTTTCGTTACCTGGCAACATCCCAAAACACTTCATTCTGAATTAATTTTGAAAATTAGTTTGCAGGCAAACATTTGGCCAGTTTTGCATAGCAAGTGCCCACAAATGCCAATTGAGATAAATGACCTTTCAGTCTGTTGTGGTGGTGTTGGGAGATCCATGTTGGTCCGGACAGCAGGGGAACACCCTGAAGTGCTGTAACAATTTTGTGGGATCTTTTACAACTATTTGGATAGGCAGATGGGACCAGCTCACTCAAAGGACTGTATCTTTTATTAGAATACATGTAAACACAGTGCTCCCTTTTCATTCCACTGAAGTGTTGGCTTCAAATATTGCACTTTGGAAGGACAAACCAAAGAATCATAGAATCATAGAAACCCTACAGTGCAGAAGGAGGCCATTCGGCCCATTGAGTCTGCACCGACCACAATCCCACCCAGGCCCTACCCCCACATATTTACCCGCTAATCCCTCTAACCTACACATCCCAGGACTCTAAGGGGCAATTTTTAACCGGGCCAATCAACCTAACCCGCACATCTTTGGACTGTGGGAGGAAACCGGAGCACCCGGAGGAAACCCACGCAGACACGAGGAGAATGTGCAAACTCCACACAGACAGTGACCCGAACCGGGAATCGAACCCGGGACCCCGGAGCTGTGAAGCAGCAGTGCTAACCACTGTGCTACCGTGCCGCCCAAAGAAGAACGTACAGGGTAAATGGTAGGACTCTGAAGAGTGCAGTTGAACAGAGGGATCTGGGAATACAGGTACAGAATTCCCTAAAAGTGACGTCACAGGTGGATAGGGTCGTAAAGAGTGCCTTTGGTACATTGGCCTTTATAAATCGGAGTATCGAGTATAAAAGTTGGAGTGTTACGGTAAGGTTATATAAGGCATTGGTGAGGCCGAATTTGGAGTATTGTGTACAGTTTTGGTCACCTAGTTACAGGAAGGATGTAAATAAGGTTGAAAGAATGCAGAGAAGGTTCACAAGGATGTTGCCGGGACTTGAGAAGCTGAGTTACAGAGAGAGATTGAATAGGTTGGGACTTTATTCCCTGGAGCGTAGAAGATTGAGGGGAGATTTGATAGAGGTGTATAAGATTTTGATGGGTATAGATAGAGTAAATGCAAGCAGGCTTTTTCCGCTGAGGCTAGGGGAGAAAAAAACCAGAGGGCATGGGTTAAGGGTGAAAGGAGAAAAGTTTAAAGGGAATATTAGGGGGGGCTTCTTCACGCAGAGAGTGGTGGGAGTGTGGAATGAGCTGCCGGATAAAGTGGTAAATGCGGGGTCACTTTTAACATTTAAGAAAAACTTGGACGGGTTCATGGATGAGAGGGGTGTGGAGGGATATGGTCCAAGTGCAGGTCAGTGGGACTAGGCAAAAAATGGTTCGGCACAGACAAGAAGGGCCAAAAGGCCTGTTTCTGAGCTGTAATTTTCTATGGTTCTATGGTTCTAATTGTCTGCCCGAGTCGTGAAATAGTGCCTCAGGGCATAACTTTCGGACTTAGAGTGTAGAATGGTCTCACTGAGCCAAATAAATACATGGTGTACTACATAAGTAAAGACTGTCTTGTTTTTACATCAGTTGATTTAAAAAACATTGCTCTCCTACTATTCTCCTACCAAGAATCAGCAATCTTTGAACTGATTAAAATATTGTTGTCACATTGCTGTTGACATAATGGAAGTCAGTTTGGTTCAGTGTGAATTATAAGAACATCTACAGGGATTGAATGTTCTACAGATAAAAACTCAGAGTTGTTCAGGAAACCCGAATTTGACAGTAAAGTTTGTTATCAAGCTGGAAAGGAATAGGGTCTACTCATCCTTTCCGATGCCCTCGCAGAATGATTTGCTCACCCCCAACCAGTCAAAGTTAATTTCTCGTTTGTATTCAGGGATTATAATTGCATTTGATCTACTGCTGATGTTATCACTTCTACACTGAGCTACACCATTGCTTTTCATCCATTGAGTTGGGATGCTCTGATGTCCTGTTTCTTCAATAACCTTCAGTCAATTAGCACTTTTTCCCCAGTTAAGAATCTTTCAAAGGTGTTTTTATTTTGTCATTCATTTTATCATGATGAAGTTTGATTCGCATGCTGAAAGAACCTGTGTTCTAGCGCTGTTTCTTTCACTACATCACCTGACTTCTATGTTTAGCACATTTCAACCTAGATAGTACTCAAAGTAGAAAAAGAAATTGCCTGAAGATTCTTGCTGTGCTGAATACTATCTATTTTATTTCTATTAAAGGAGAGAGGATCAAAGTCAAAGTCTGTGTGACAGAGAGAGAAACCGCAGAGCTGCTGAGCAAAGTGCTGGATGGCAATTTGACAGCAGCCAAACAATTGGCCAGGATTGTTCATCACGATGTCTCCATTGAGGATCCTGCATTGGAGAAGGTGAAAGCAGATATTCCCCAGGATACTTTTGCAGTTTGGGTAGATCCTATAGGTACGTCGCTAATATAAATAAAATGAAGATAAACTGCCAAGGAAAAGAAAATGTAAGAGCCTTGAGTAAAAGTATCGATTTGTATTTAAATTCAGCTTTAGAATGAAATTTATTTTCATTTAGTATTGAGGAACAATATGATGTTTCATTTTTATTGGAATAGATGTGATAATAAATCAGAATTGTAATTTGCTAAGGGTTGTGGTAGAGCTCCTGCTACCTTGAGAAACATTCAGAACTACATACAAGCCACAGCAGAGACAACATTAAGGCAACCCAGCCACCCGCCTTGGTTTTGTTTCTGTCCAGGGATTGGAAATGATGGCCTATGCATAAGAGAAAGGATAACAATTTGCTACAATGAGCATATGATATTGAAATTGTCATGATTCTCCTTGAAGATCAATAACTTTAAAAACAAAATTTGATCTTCAGTTAATAGCTGAAAGAAATTACACATCAAGATTTTGCATTTGAAGACATTTGCTGCACAAAAGACTAAAAGCATTATTGGCTAAATACCAGTTTGGAGGCAACTTATACTTTAAACCACAGAACAGAATACTCCACTTCTCACCTTTAGCCCAACCTAAAAGAAATACACTTTATCGGTATACTTCACACTGTCCTTTATGTAGACATTCAATGTTCCCAGAATCAAATCAAAGTGATTCTTAGTTCCCGAGGATTTACCCCATTTTTTTTTTCGCAGCCTGATAACTTGCCAGGCTGAGAAATGAGAAATGTTTTCTTTGATTCATTAATGGGATGTGGGTGTTGCTGGCTCAGCCAGTATTTATTGCCCATCACTAGTTCTCAAACTGCTGCAGTCCCTGAGGTGTAGGTACTCGCAGTGCTTTTAGGAAAGGAGTTCCAGGATTTTGAACCAGTGACAGAGAAAGAACAGCAATATGTTTCCAAGTCAGGGTGGTGGGTGACTTGGAGGGATTCCAGGTTGTGGTGTTCCCAAATGTCTGTTGCTCTTGTCCTTCTAGATGGAAGTGGTCGTGGGTTTGGAAGATGCTGCGCAAGGAACCTTGGAGAGTTCCTGCAGTGCATCTTGTAGATGGTACACACTGCTGCCACTGTTTGTCGGTGGTAGAGGGAGTAAATGTTGGTGGAAGGAGTTGCAATCAAGCAGGCTGCTTTGTCCTGGATGGTATCGAACTTGAGTGTTTTGGAGCTGCAGTCATCCAGACAAGTGGAGAGTATTCCATCACACTCTTGACTTATGCTTTGTTGGTGGTGGACAGGTTTTGGGAAGTCAGGAGATGGTTACTTGATTCAGAATTCCCAGCCTCTGACCTGCTGTAAAAGCCACTGTATTTATATGGCTAGTCCAGTTTAGTGTCTGGCCAATGGTAACCCCCAGGGTGTTGATAATGGGGAATTCAGAGATAATGTCATTGAATGTCAAGGGACGATGGTTAGGTTTTCTCTTGTTGAAGATGGTCATTGCCTCTTGTGTGGTGCACGTTACTTGCCACTAGTCAGTCCCAGCAAGGATATTGTGCAGGTCTGGCTGCATCTGGACGTGGACTTCTTCAGTATTTGAGGAATCACAAATGGTGCTGAACATTGTGCAGTCATCAGTGAACATCCCCAGTTCTGATTTTATAATGGAGGAAAGATCATTGATGAAGCAGCTGAAGATAGTTGGGCCTAGGACACTACCCTGTGGAACAGCTGCAATGATGTCCTGAAACTGTTGACCTCCGACCACCACAACCATCTTCCCTTGTACCAGGTATGACTCAAGTGCCAATATACACTTAGGTACTTTATTTAGTCTCAGCATGGTTCTTGAGGTCTGCCCATAGTGGATACTGGGTGTGTTAGCATGGAAGATGTAAGAGCAAAGGGTGGTAGGTGAGGGTCATAAGTTGGCACTAGGTGGCATAGTGGCTGTAAAGGGCCATGGCAGTGGATGGAGGTTTGTAGTTTAGCTTAGAGGGGGGTAAGAATGGTGGATGGAGGAATGGGCTGGAATAAGTTATTGCAAAGTTGATATAGGGGCTATAAAGGACCAGGGGTTTGGGTGGGGGTCATAGGTTGGCTTGGAGCCTATGCGAGGTCATGGGGCATGGGTGGCTGCATTAGGTGGCATGGATGAGGCATGGGAGTGAAAGGGGGTGGGAGGTGAGGGATAGAGGATTTTCTTTGTTTCACTCTTGTCATCACAGTTGGGTCAAAGTGCCAAATTACTAAGGCCAGCTTTTCACCCTGTCAGCCTCTGCAACCGGCAGCCCCTGTGTGGCCTCAATAGTTTCTGGGATCAATGTGCTGTCTCCCATGACACTTTTCCCCCGAAACAAACATCAGAACATCTGGGGCAGTTTATCCCAATTTGGATTTACAGAACTGGGAATTCTTCTGACTTAGAAGTGAAAGTTCTTGCGTAGTGCGGTTGTGCTGACTGGAGACAGGGCAGCCACGTAGTCTCATTAATAAAGATAACTCCTTGGGTGAAGTCTTTTAAGTTGGAACTGTGAAACTAGTTGACATTCTTCTAAAGAGCTTGCATTTATATGGTGCCTTTCATGACTTCAAGACATCCCAAAAATGCTTAAAGCCAATGAAATGCCTTTGAATTGTAGTCACATTTGTAACATTATGTCAAATAAGTGTAATGCATGTTTGTTCTTGTAAGTGTACCTGATTTACAAGTTGAAAAAATTAAAGTTGTGAAATACAAAGCTGCAAAGGAAAAGTATTAGTTCTATTAATCTTAAGTATTAAAATGACATGAAGAATGCATAATTAAAGTACACTGTATATTTGACCATAAAAGAATTAACTGCAAATTATTTCTTGATAAATTTGCAGTGCATAGTGGTTGATACAGCTCCGCCCTTTTCACTGGTAGGTTTGGTTTTAATTTTCGACAGTTTTCAAAAGGATCTTTGATAACAGCCTCTACGCCTCTCTAACCACCACAGGAACCTATATGTGCAAGTAAATGTCAAATACAACCAGTTGGTTCAGCTCGTACTTTTACCATTGTGGTTGATGTTTTTTGTTCTGCAACATAAATTTTTGCAACTTCGAAATCAGCTAAATTTAAAACAAAAATGTACTTCCACATGAATTTCACGTACCCTATTTAATCTCTTCTGTGGCTCAGTGTCTATTTTTCTCTGACTTTAAAGCACCGTCAACATTAAAGGTGCTATATTAATGCAAGCTGTTCTGTCAACATTGCCTCCTTCCCAAACCCCATTCCCCCCACCACAGCATGTTGGCGCTGTAGTGTATTGGGCCTTTTGATCATAGATACCAATCCAATCTGGATTGTGATATGTCCATTCAATACAGCCTCAAAGCAGGTTCACTTCTAACAGACATCATGGAGATAATTTTGACTTTGGGCAATTGTGTAAAACAGCTAATAGCTTTTCAATTGACTGCGATACACCTCTTCTGATTTTCATTCCATTGAGGCCTCTTCACAGCTCATCTGGTGAAACATGCTTGAAGATTGGCTGCTTGCATCGCAGTGGCAACCCTTAGGAAAGTGAGGGGTTGACGGATTGATGTGACAGTCAGGGGGTTTTGGGGGTTCCCATTCTTTTGATGTGCAGTCAAGTGGGTATCTGTTAGACTGCCTGGAGGCCTGGTTTTTCTGAGTGCAGCCAGCATGTTTGCCTCATGACAAACCAATCTTGTAGTTGGGGCCTGAAACAGGTGTTAGATCCTCTATTTTCATATGAAAGATGCTAATGTCTGGTATAGGTCAATGTTTTGGCCTTTACCAATATGGCAGCTAGTGCACTACTGATTTAAAATGAGCTTGTAATTTCTACTATCATATTAGGAAGTTGTTTAATGCCTGAAAAAAATGGGCACTGTGCAGTCAAATTTCCAGACTCATATTTCAAAGCTATGTGGCTCTGTGATATCATCAGAGATTTAACTCAGGGCTGGATGCAGTGGTCTCTGCTCTATTCTGACCAAAGGTTCAGTGGGATGTCCTCCCCGCTGTTGTTTAAGGGTCAATTGCTGTTAATAGCCTGGAGGCAAGATTTCCACCTCCTCAGGCAAGAACAGAGAGCTGCAAGCTAGTTGGATGGCTGAGGGGCATAAAGTTTAAAGTTTATTTATTAGTGTCACAAGAAGGCTTACATTAACACTGTAATGAAGTTACTGTAAAAATCCCCTAGTAGCCACACTGCGGCGCCTGTTTGGATACACCAAGGGAGAATTTAGCATGGCCAATGCACCTAACCTGCACATCTTTGGACTATGGGAGGAAACTGGAGCACCCGGAGGAAACCCACGTAAACACGGGAGAACGTGCAAACTCCACACAGACAGTGAGCCAAGCCAGGAATCGAACCCGGGTTCCTGGCGATGTGAGGCAGCAGTGCTAACCACTGTGCCACCGTGCCACTCCAGTAGTGGGGGTAGGGAATTTTGACGACTTTCCAAAACAAGGTGGTTGACGGGAGTGGACGGGCTGGGTTTGAGAGGCCAGCCATGAGAGAAAGTAAAGTGCGAAGTCTGAAACTGAAGGGGGAGCTGGGGCATGGCTCCAATAGGCACATGGGGTCCACAAAGGAGCTCCTCGCACCTTACCCGACAACAGCATGCAGGGCTAAGTCTGCTGAGCTTCACATGGCATGCACCACCCCCCTCTACCACAAGTCAAATAGCGTTGACAGGGGTTAATGAGGTCCTTAAGTGCCCATTAAGTATCCCAATGGTGTTTGGGTTGTCCAATGCCTCCACCAACATGTAAAATTTCTTTCGGGCTGCTGGCATGGTTAGGAGGCAGAAAGAGCACCCGCTGGATTTTACAACCTCACCCCAGCTTCAAAACTACTGGTGGTGGAGCATAAAGTTCAACCCTTACGTAGAAAGTTATGTATTTCCCCTGCTTTTCTTCTTTTATTATTTAAAAACAACAAATCATTTAAATTAATGACTTTATTGAATCAATATAAGCACTTGCATTCTAATTTTTCACACTTGAGTTTAATCTGAACTTTATAATACACAAGGAATTTTATCCAGATACCTAAGAAATAACACAGAAGAGAAAGTAGAACATACCTCATAGACAGTGATTGTTTTAATACTGACCTTGGTGTCTGGCTCCAGTGGCCAAAAGTGCCCACTGCTCCTGCCTGATGTTTCTGGGACCACAGATCTGTCAGCCTTTTGATTGGCCAGTCTCTGAGGTGAGACTTCCTGTCTCTGAGGGGTAGCAATCCTGCCTCCAGCCTACTAATGGCCAACTGACCATAAGTAACAGCAGGGCAGCTGTTCTTCCCTTGGGCTGGCTTCCCACTGACCTTTTAGCTGATTTGGAGGGGTGGGGTGGGGAGGGGGACCTCTGTGCCCCACAAAATTCAGCCCTAGGTTACAACCTTGTAATTATATTACGGAATCACAAAGCTTTGAATTATGGACCTAGAAATTTGATTGCATGGTGCCTGCTTTTAGGCACCAAACAGCCTCATAGACCTCTGATATTTTTTCAAATATAAAGACAGCAGTCTTCTTCAGTGTCTTTTCCTGTGAGAGATTTTACTGAACTGATCTTTAGGTGTCTGCTTCCAGAGGCAGCCTCATGGCATAGTCACATGACTACAAAAAGCCAGAGGTGTCAATCAGACATTGCAAGGCCCAACAGATTTGGTGCTTAAAAAATGTAAGCTCATTATGAGTCAGTAGTGTGTCACCTGCTGTAGTGATATAGGCCAGAAAATCAGCCTGAATAAGACATTAGAATCTTTCCTGCACCGATATCTTTGTCACAGGTGGCATCCTTGGAGAGCCTGGACTATATAATCTGGCAATGAGTTCAAATCCCAGCATGGCAGTTGGGAAATTTAAATTTAGTTAATTAAGTAAATCAGAAAGAAAGGGTAGTTCACGCGCCATGATAGTGACCATGAAACTACTGAATTGTAACAATCCATTTGGTTCATTAATGCCAATTAAGGAAGGAAATTAGCCTGTCTGGCCTAAATGTGACTCCAGACCCTTACTTGCCCTCTGAAATGGAATAGCAAGCCACTCAATTGGATCAAAAGACTGTAGCAGTTTATGAATCATAGAATCCCTACAGTGCAGAAACAGGCCATTCAGCCCATCGAGCCTGCACCTACAATAAGCCCATCCAGGCCCTATCCCCATAAACCCATGTATTTACCCTGCTAATCTCCCTGACACTAAGGGGCAATTGAGCATGGCCAATCAACCTAACCTGCACATCTTTGGAGAATGTGAGGAAACCCACGCAGACATGGGGAGAACATGCACACTCCACACAGATAGTTACCCGAGGCCAGAATTGAATCTGGGTCCCTGGCGCTGTGAGGCAGTAGTGCTAACCACCATGCCACTGTGCTGCCCCAGCCTACTAACTGGCTCACCTCCAGTGTCTCAAGGCTTTCAATAAAACTGAATGCCTTGGAATTCTGATTGTACAAATAATTAACTAATTCGTACTTTTTTATTTGTTATTTACATACTTACATACAAGAACAATCATGAATGATGATTTATAATACGAGAAATTGACTGAATTTTCTCTAAATTTAACTGTAATTCTACTTGGACATATTGAGTCAAGGGCAACAATTTAATTTCTTTTCTGCATATTTTCCAAGCCGGAAAAAAATGTTAATTCTATCCTTATTTTATTTTTTAAAAGCACATTCAGCATCACTGTGAAGAAGCAGCCCATACCTGGCCCTTATCACCATAGTTTAATCCATACTTCTTGGCATATTCAGTCTTGGAATGTCTTGAGTGATAAATATTATGACAGCTTTTGGCAGCCCACTGCAGCAGTTCAAAGCGATTCTCTCTTCCTGCTCATTAGATTTAAACTAAGATAGGTTTGGTGCAGACGATGTGATTGGCTCGGCAATGATTATCATGTTGTGCAACCGTTCCATTGTCTTTAAATGTTGAATCGAAAATAGACTACTGGGTGCTTGAAATAAACAGTTCCAAATTTAGAACACAATATTCTCCTATATTTAGGAAGTAATGAATACCATCAGAGCAATTCTTTACTGTTTAACCTCTGTGGATAAGCATCGTAATTCAAGCCATCAGAATTCAAAACATTTAAAACCATTAGCACAATTGGGAAATTAATTCAGTAACTTAACTCCAGGATGTCTATTATCTGTATTATAACGCTTTATGTAAAAGTTTACCAAATAGCTTAATAGAAACACTGGCCTGAAATTAGGCAGTTGGATGGTGTTTGGGTTGCATAAAATTGGGTGTAATGTGTTTCGGTGCTTTCATGGTCCCTACCTGACTGTCCAAGTCCTCAGTACAATTTTATGTGCAGCAGGGCAGGCATTAGGCAGCCCACCCACTCTTGGGCCAAGTGATGCTTTATGAGACTACCACCAAGTTTGAAGTCCACCAGGCCCACCAGTCACTGCTTGGGCTATTGGTGGGAAAGGGATGGTCCTTCCTTTACAGGTTCCCATTGAAGGCCACATTAAGGGGAGGACCCCTCCCCACCCCGCAACCTATGCACCTCAATCCACCCCGCTCTCTGTAGCCTCCTAGCCTGGCCCCACCAAGAATCATCCCCACAAGTTACCTCCCCATCCAGCTCCAGTGATGATCTCTGATGGGGACTGAACCAGGTGATGCTGCTGAGCCAGAGTGCTGTCGGCCATTTGACTGGTCTGCAGCCTCTCAAAAGTGGTGTTTCCTCCCCGGATGGGGATGGAAGTCTCACCCTAAGTCAATGAATGCCCCTCTGAGCATTAGCTGGCTGGGAGACAGCCCACCAGAGTGGGGTGGGCTCTCCCTACTCTCAGAGCTTTGTTCTGTTCCTACAATATCTAATGGAGATAAAGGTATTATCAGATATCTTTAAAGTTGCCATAATCACATTAAAGCAATTTTAAAAAGTGAGCTTTTTTACCTAGGTCTTGTGAAGTAAGCCTGCCCGTCCACCTTGCTGACTATTGTATACTAGCCAAGATCCTGGCCTGCAGATCTGATTGGCATTGGCCCATTAGCCCAAACAACTTTACAGAGGATTGACTGAGGGTTTCAGCAGCTAATGAGTGGAGGCATGGGCAGTACTGAGTGATGTTCTAGAGATGGAATTAGGCAGCATTTGCTGTTGGTAGATTTGTTTTTTATTCTTCCATGGGATGTGACCTCACTGGCAAGGCCAGCACTTGTGGGCTAATGGCCCTCGAGAAAGTAGTTGTGAGCTAAATTCTTGAACTGCTGAATCCGTCTGGTTTAGATACAGCCACATTGCAGTTAATAAGGGAGCTTCAGGTTTTTGACCCAGCGACAGCGAAGGGACAAGCACCCGGAGGAAACCCACGCGACAAGGAGAGAACATGCAAACTCCACACAGACAGGCACAGAGGGCTGGAATCGAACCTGGGTCCCTGGCTCTGTGAGGCAGCTGTGCTAAACAATGTGCCACCGTCCCAATGCCATCTTTAAATGATGTCACCAAGTAGGTAGATAAGATAGAAGAAGGGGACAAGAATAAACCTCTGGGGGTTCCAGCTACCAGAGTGGAACCAAGCGAGAGCAATCCCACTGAGCTGGACAAGAGAGAAGTGTTAGGTGAGTGTAATATGGGCCCAGTAATACTTGATGTGGTTCAGTCAAATCCGTTGATGGATGCCTGAGCCAGTTATGTACCAGGTACACTCTCAAGTTTTAAATGAGGACGTGGAAATGGGAACTGTGCCAGGATGTGAGGGAGTTTTGCTGGATGCATGACAGCTGAAGGTGAGGGAGATTGAGCAGATTGACAGCTGCAGAAGGAAATAGAGATCCAGAGGTTCAACAGCTGGATTGTTGAAGGTGCCATTATAAGTGATTTGTAAGAGTTGTTTCGGAAGCAAATTAAGTGGGAAGTGGGTTTGAAGAAGCTATGAAGGTGTGACTGGTGAGGGTTAAAGGGAAATGTTTGGAGATGGTCTTGTTCTGATCAGAACAATGGGGATACAAACATTAACATCAAAGGGATTGTTGTAAATATGGGTCGGAGTTCATATGGAGCTGCTAGGGAAGCTAACTAAGAGAATGTTGTTAAATGGCACTAAGTTTGCAAATGAAGAGAGCCAGAAAGCAAGCAGAAACTAGCTTCTGCCACAACCATTTCCAGAGCTGGTAGCACTTATGTAAATCGTCTCAGTGAACCTTTCAACCTTCTTGTTCATTCATAAGTTTACTGTAATTATTTTTTTAAATATTGATAACAGTATGATTTTTTTCCCACAATTACCAGCACGTCGGCTTTGTATTTTGTTTATGGCTTGCCTCACAGCGGCCAAATGTTCTAACTAAAAGTGCACATAAAAGCTAACATTAGCGAATTCAACTTTACATATCTTGTGGTGAATGTTGTTCAAACTGAAGTGTAGATTTCCACCAGTGAACGCTTGCATCAAGATAATGATTCTATCGATTATCACTGACCTTGTGAATCTAAGCATTGAGTTATGTCTTTGTGAAGCTAACTTTACAATAAAATTTGAATATGTGAAATTGTTAGCTACGGAGTCTAAGGCGTAAATAGCTAAACCCTGTCTCTGAAAGATTGCTTGAATTCTAGCCTCAGCTGACATTTGAATGTCAATGTGTCTGGAATCCCTGAAGAGCAACATTTCTTGTATTTGCTCAGCTGAGCTGTCAGATCAAGTGGACGATAGCACGAGAGAATTCCTGTCTGCGCTGAGGAAAATTCAGTACAGGAAATTTGCTGTGCACACTTCTGCTTAGATTATGTGATGTGTAGATTACATTGATCATGGAACGGTCCTTGGCTTAATAATAGCACTGACAGTACCCAAAAGAATACTGAAGGCAGCAGAATAGGAGGCTGAATTTTTGCCACAGAAGCAGGAAACAGCAAGCAGGTCTGTTTTTGGGTCAGAAACCAGTTTCCGGTGGAAACAGATTAATGTTCAGATTTTCAAGAGGTGAGGCCTTAATTGGTATGAGGCAGGTTTCCTGTCCACTTAAAACCAGTGGGGCAGGAATCAAGGTGAGTGTGGGACTCATTTTACCCCTGCCCTGGCAGCAGCCACTGAAGCTTCTGGTGGTCCCAAGGGAGGGATTTGGAGTTTGTGTCACAGCAACAGAAGGTGCAATGCCACAGGGGAGCCTGGGGCCTGGAAACCCTTCATTTCATTAATGCCAACCTGCTGAAAGCTGCGAGGAAGATGAGGAATATCCTCTTCACAGAGGATGGCAGTAGGAGTCGACCTTGTTATGCAGCAGGTGCCATTTCCCCCTGTTTGCTCTTCCTGCTTCTCTCTTACTTCCTGCTTGTTCACTGATGAGTTGCTCATTACCAGGGTCTCACTGAGCGCAAGATCCACAGGTCTCCAGAGGACCATGTTATGGAGAACACAGTTGAACTCCACAATGAACAAGCTCCTTGCACTAGAATATCAAAGGGCACCACCCGATTGGTCTGAGCACTAGAACTTGCATCTTCAGAAGCCTCATGGCCCTGCTCGATGCTTGTCTTACTGAGCAAATGATAATGATTGGATCACCTCTGTGCCTCTATATCTGACTCCTGTAGAGGGGTGAGTAACCATGTTTTCAAGGGATATCCCTTGTCCCCCAGGATGTGTCCATGCACTTTGGGGGTTGGAATGAAAATCTGAGGCAGCCTGGGAGGTTGAAGGATTCATGGCAGCTGTCAGGAAAGTGAGCGCACACAAAGAACAAGCTCTTGTGGTATTAGGTAATTTGGATGTTGAGGGAATGGAAGCCCTTCTGTTGATGAATCTGAGTTGACAGTCAGTGGGTGCCTTGATGTCCCCATGGATATAGTTGATGATGTCCTGTACCTGGAGGAATCCAATGCAGGAGGCAGAACCCAATGCCCACTGCTCCTGAGAAGCCCACCCATCAATAGATAAATATGTTGTCCAGATCTGGCAAAGAGGCCTTTGATGTCTTGACATTGAACCCTGCCTGGCAGCGATATTTTCAGCTTCCACCCCCATCTCCGAAGAGCGTCAAAAATTCAGCCCAGACAATCAGAAAGCTAGATTACAAAAATCAAATAAAATGTGCACAGTTTTAGCAATTTATTTTCAACTGTTTTACTATGTATTTCTCTGCATCCCTCTCCAGTCTTATTGTGAAGTATTTTATTCTCTGGTGATAACAGTGGTACAAGACTGTAGTTAAGGGCCTAGAATTAACCAACCTTCGACTTCACCTCCCTTTCAATGTAGAACTATAGAAAGGAATTTTCCAGATAGGGAATCATGATTATTGCCACTCCATAACCAAGAATAAAAGTGCAGGGGATGCGATGGCCTAGTGGTATTATCGCCAGACTATTAATCCAGAAACTCAGCTAATGATCTGGGGACCTGGGTTTGAATCCCACCATGATAGATGATGGAATTTGAATTCAATAAAAGAAATCTGGAATTAAGAATCTACTGATGACCATGAAATCATCGTCAATTGTTGGAAAAACCCATCTGATACAGTAATGTCCTTTATGGAAGGAAATCTGCCGTCTTTACCTGGTCTGGTCTCCAGAGCCACAGCAATGTGGTTGAGTCTCAACTAGGGATGGGCAACAAATGCCAACAATGCCCATGTGCCACAAATTCATTTTTAAAAAATTCAAGTTCATAAGAAAGCATGAAATGAGAAATGGCCTTTCTGGAAGTATTAAAATCAATTCCCGTCATTCTGCCAAAATGAAAATTCTGGGTAAATATCAAATACTGTAAGCCATTTTCTTTATGCGATAGACTAACTTTCATTGTCAGTTTTACTTTCCAGTGTGTGTGTGATGACAAAGTTTCTTGTTTCTTTTACACAAATGTTCTTATCTCTTCAGACTCAACATTTCAGTACATTAAAGGATATGCAGATGAAAAGCCTAAAGATGGAATTTACTCCAAAGGACTACAGTGTGTAACCATTCTGATCGGAGTGTATGACAGAAGTTCTGGGCTCCCCATAATGGGTGTCATCAACCAGCCATTTGTAACTCGTGACCCAGATAGTCTCAGGTAAAAAGACAACGGATAGAGTCTTCCATTATATTAATCATTGTGTAGTAGTATGGTGCAGGTATACCAACCTCAAAGCCTGATATTGAGCATAGAAGCTATCCAATGAAACACATAAATTAATAATAAAGTTTACATCCAGGAAAAAGCTTCCAAAAATCTGCTTTTCAAATGACGACAGAAAGAATGAACGAAGGTGTTTTTTTTTGTTTTCTAAGAAAGTTAACTAGAGGCACAGTGTAATACTGACAGGATCAGATTAGCCGCCTGTGTTATTTTCCATTGTGTGGGATGAACTGATCGTATCAGTTGCCTACTGAGGTCTTTTCAAATCAGATGATTGTAGCACCAGACACTCAGCCAAACTTGCCCTTCACTGCTAGGTTTGCCTTGACCACATTAATTGTTACTCCGTTCTCCACTCTACAGCTAAATTCATGGGGGTAAGAGAAAAACTATTAACTTATACCTCCTCCGATCCTCTTGTTTCACAGCCTCCGCTCTCACTTCCAATACCATCTGAATAAATGAGAATGTCCCTACACCAACTTGCTCCGTCAACTAGTTCCCCCCCCCCCCACCACACCAATCTGATTCATACTACCCGAATCCACACCACGACATTCTGCTCACCACAACATAAAACACCCACAAAGAATAAAAAGTCACCCCATCCTACCAGCTCTGGGCGCCCCCTCACCCCACCATCCTAACAGGCACACACCAGAGACGAAAGCGTCAAGACAGGGGAGGACAACAAACTACCCTTCAGCCAAAAACCTACCCACCAACATCCCTATCAGGAAACCCCCAGGACTTTTTTTTCCCCCACTGCCTGACCTCCAGTAGCCCACCTACTACCCCCTCAGTAGCCCACCCACTAACAAAACCTTACCCCCACCACCCCCAGAAAAAACAGTATCTGACTCAGCAACAGACAAAACCTCCCCAGCCAGGAAACCTCCATAAACAACTCTCCATCACACACACCATTTGGACATCCATCCCAGCCCCCAGAAACATGTAAAGCCCCAACCTAGCAGCCCCCTCCTCCTAACACACACCACCTCAACAACCACCTAAAATACGACAGAAGCAGACCATCACCCTGTTTTCCTTTGTTCTTCCCTCCCCCCCACACACTCTTTCTCTTCTGCCACATGGGGATACCCCCCATTCACCACCCCACACAAGAAAAAATTACCATGAATAATAATATATAATATCCAAGAAGAAAAAGGCCCAGGAGACAAGAAGACGGTAGCACAGTGCGGCACGGTAGCACACTGGGCGGCACGGTAGCACAGTGGTTAGCACTGCTGTTTCACAGCTCCAGGGACCTGGGTTCAATTCCCAGCTTGGGTCACTGTCTGTGTGGAGTTTGCACATTCTCCTCGTGTCTGCGTGGGTTTCCTCCGGGTGCTCCGGTTTCCTCCCACAGTCCAAAGATGTGCGGGTTAGGTTGATTGGCCATGTTAAAATTGCCCCTTAGTGTCCTGAGATGGTTAGAGGGATTAGTGGGTAAAATATGTAGGGATATGGGAGTAGGGTCTGGGTGGGATTGTGGTCGGTGCAGACTCGATGGGCCGAATGGCCTCTTTCTGTACTGTAGGGTTTCTATGATTTCTAAGACAACGAGCCACAAGATAAGGCAAGGTATCACAGGGAGTAACAAGGGTTGGACGTGAAAGAAAAGTGGCAGAACACGAAGAAAAAAGACATGTCCTCTCTCTGTCCAACCCCAAATACCCTCCACTCTCACTTCCAAAATCAAGTGTGAGGAGATGAATCACTTCTCAAAGGTCAAGGCCATCTGCGCTGAACCAGAACCAGCTTCTGCCTCGCCCAGACAACCCTCTAGCCCCTCACTCACACTAGCCTCTCTACATTGACTTTCGAACTTTTGACCTTTCAATTAGCTTGATATACAACAACACCCTTTAGCACTCTTTCAAAAACCACCACCATCATCGTATTTGCTAACTCTCATGTTCTAATCCAGCATATCACTAAAAATGACTTCTCTTCCTAACCATGCATTGTCACCTCCAATGTTCCACAATGATCCGATCTGTTCCTCCTCTACCCTACTTCCATGCTGAACTTTCTGCATGCCCAGCTTTCCTGGCTGCTGACGGAACCCAGATCTACCTCTGTTCCAATTATCTCATCTTCAGGACAAATCTGGACTGCCTGCCAGACACGACGCTATGGAATGTCCCCAACATGGAGATATGGAAAACCGATCAATTTCTCAGATGCTTCCCTCACTGGCATTCCGACCTCCATGATCCATAAACTCCGACATGTCCATAACTCCACACTAGTTTGCACCAACTGGCACTCTCTCATCACCTACCGCCACCCCTCCCCCGCCCCCACCACTGAACTATTACATTTAAGATCTTTGTCCTTTTATCTACAAACTCTTCCAAGACCTTGTTTCATTTTACCACGAAAACTTGAGTCTTAAGTCCTCTTTTGCATATCCTAGTCCTGATTCTGGTTTCTATGCATCTTTTCCTCCTGTCTCTCCACCGTTCACCTTTCAGTGTCTCAGCCTGAATGCCCTCTGCCAATCCTTTCTTCACTCCATTTTCCACCCTGCCTTACACAGTTCCTTATCGGTTAGTTCCACATGAAGTAGAAAATAAATAAAATATGGGCAAATGGAGGCAATGTATAATATTCAGAGGCAAGGTTATGATAGGTTATGGTGAGGAGTGTTAAGTACTTTTATGGATTGTCTACTGCTTCAGAGATGTCTGCCTCAGAATAAATCCAAAATCCAACGCATCCTGGCAGCCTGTTCTGTGGAGCTAAGGACTGTAGATGGTGCTCTTGTAAAATAATGAGGCATCCTCTAATGCACTACCCATTATTATAGGTTAACTGAACAGTCGTAGTAACTGAGATAAAAGCAAAATACTGCAGATGCTGGAATCTGAAAAAAAATAGAAAATGCTGGAAAATCTCAGCAGGTCTGACAGAATCCGTGAATAGAGCCAACGTTTCGACCGTTCTTCAGAGCTGACAAATGATAACTGACTTGGCAACAGCAGTACCACCTGCATGATGAGGAGGTCATTACTGAAGAGAGCAGAATGTATTTCCTTCATGTTAGTTTTAGCAAGGTGCACGTCTGACTCCATTGCTATTCCTAAATGTTAAACTATACAGGAAGTAAAGTTGGGCATAATCCTCAAGGTAGGTCTTCATATACATGCACACACACACATGTATGCACTCCCTCTTCCCCCAACACATTATCAATTCATCTAAGATTATCGGCGAAATACTGCTCTCTGTCAATGCTACTATATAATGACATACCAGTTATTGCATGAGCGATTCATAGGGTGAGTAAATTCTGACTCTCCTTTCCTTCACTTCTTCTTTTAACTTAATTATTAAGTAAATGGCAGTGGACAAAATAATCAAAAGTTAATTTTGCATTCCAGAATGATGCTGGACTTTAGGATGGCAAGGGCAGAGTGAAACTTGATAGCACACAATGTGGTTCAGTCAGACCTTGTTGAACTCAGTAGGAGTGGTGGTCGGCCATTTAGCCTTTCAAGCGTACACTGCCATTCAAGATGCTCATGGCTGATCTTCTATCTCAACTCCACCTTGCTGCATTGTCTCCATATCTCTTAATTCTCATCAGTGCCCCAAAATGTACGAACCTCTGACTTAAAAGCAGAAAATGCTGGAAATACTCAGCAGGCCTGGCAGCATCTGTGGGGAGAGAAACAGATTAACATTTCAGGTCTATGACGTTCATGGAACTGGCATTTAGCTTAAAGGCTCCATAGGGTGAATGCTAAGAAAACATTTCCTCATGACCTGGGAATCCAGAACATTATGTCACAGTCCAGGAATAAGGAGTTGTCCTTACAGACCTGAGGTGAGGTGAAGCCTCTTCACTCAAAACGTTGTGAACATTTGGAATTCTCTACTCCAGGGACCCATGGATACTCACTGAGTATGAACAAGTCAGAGGTCAATAGACTTAAAAGCAAAAAAAAACAGATGTTGAAAATCTGGAATAAAAAACAGAGTATTGGAAATATTTAGCAGGAGTGACTGTAGGGATAGTAAAGCTGTCAGACCTGCTGAGAATTTCCAGCATTTTTGTTTTTATTTCAGTGTTTGATACATCTTTGGACATTAAGAGAATGAATGGATATGGGGATGGTGCAGAAAGGTTGAGTTGAGGGAGAAAATCAGCCCTGATCTTGGTTGAAAGGTGGAGCAGGCCCGAAGGGTCTGTGACCTGCCTCTGTTCCTAACTATGCTCTTGATGTTCTAACTGGTTTAACCATGCAACAGTGCTCTATCTGGACCATCAGTCCTCACTCTGCTTTGACAGGATCATCCAATTCCCCAAAATCACTCTGGAATGCAAAGTCAACTCTTGTGTCCCCTACCAACTGTCTCTTTTTACTCCTGTCTTCTGCCTCCTTTACTTTTGTCTTCCACAGCAGGTGCAAACAACTGCTGGATGCTCCATTTCTATAACTCTGCTGCTTTCCCCTATTTCCCATGCCATTTTAGCCCTGGATTCACATCTGTCTCTACTTTCCTGCCTCCCATCAAATTACGCTGAGCTCAGCTCATCCATAAAATCCAACTCCCTTGACCCTGTACTCATTAAGTTGCTGACACACAACTTCACACCCTGACCCCTTTTCTAGCTGGCATTGTAAGTAATTCCCTTTCCTCCGATGCAGCCTCTATCAAAATCACTATTATCACCCCACCCTCAAAAACATAAACTCTATCCTTACTAATCACCCAATCATCTCCAATTTATTTTTTCTTCTTCTAGGCCTTTGACCCTGTTGTAGTGTTGCAATTCAATGACTATCTTTCCTTCACCTCTGTGAATCTCTTCAATCAAGTTTCCACTCTTGCCACAGCACTAAATGGTGCGGAGCAATTTACACAGAGTAAATCTTCTCTCATCACAGTGAATTATCTCACCTTGGCCTGATTGATGGCACTGCAACCTTTGACTTCATCTTCCTCTATTGTCCAGCTTACAGCTCCTAAGCCTGCCTTTAATTGGCTCCAATTTATCTATCAGACCATAGCCACTTCAACTCCAAAAGCAAGTTATCTCCATTCTTCTGTCCTGTTACCTCTGGAGTTAAACGAGGATCCACATTTCCTGTCTCCCTTTCCTCATCTACAGTTAAACACTGGGAAGACTAAGTCCATCTCTTAAACTCCTGCCACAGATTTCATACTCTCACCACCAATTGTATCTCCAGTTATTGCCTCAGGCTGAACCAGATTGTAATCTTAGCATCTTATTTGAGCCTGAGCGATGCTTGTGCTCCATAAATTCTTTATTGCAAAGACTGCCTACTTCCATTTCTGCATTATCACCCATTTGCCCTATCTCAACTTATCTGCAGCTGAACGCCCCAAGCAAGCCTAATCACATGCAAGTTTGACTTTGCAATGTTTTACATCCTCTCATGGGCTCTCCAATGGCTCAAGCTTAAAATTATCATTCTTGTGTATAAACCTTGTGGCTGTCTTGCCTCTCTCCAATTCTGTAACCTCCTTTCACTCTACAAACACACCAACCACCTTTCACTTTCTTATCACCTTACCCACTCACCTCTGTGCTTTTGATCAATGTCACACTCTGACATTTCCTTTCAAAACCCTATCACTTCTCTCCTGCTTTGGAACACTCTACCTAGCTTCTTTGACATGTTTTTGGGCGCCTCTACTGATATATTTTCTTTTGACTCAGTGTATACTCATCTTGATTGTGCTTCTGCGAAGCAACTTGGGAGGTTAGCCCAGCTTTAGAAGTTTTACATAAATGCAAGTGTTTACTGTAGTAAGCTAAGGACATCCTCCTGCCTTGAAAGTGCTAATTATCTTTTATAATAAATACAGAAACTGTTGGAAAAGCTCAGCAGATCTGGCAGCATCTTAAGAGAGAGAAAGAGTTAATGTTACGTGTATGTATGACTTCTTCAGAGCTAAAGAGAGGTAGAAATATGATGGACTATATACTGTATAAGAGGGGGTAGAGCAGCTGGAACAGAGAAGAAGGTCAGTGACAGATAGGAGCTCAGAGAGATTGCTATGAAGATTAGTAGGGCCTGAGACAGAGGAAGCGTTAATGGCAGTGTGAATGTTTACAGAAGATGTTGTTAGTGGCATTAAGGTAGATAGGAAAACATGTTAATAGGAGAACAAAGGTCAGCGCTCAGTGGAAGCAAAACTAAAGAACAATGACAGATGGCCCAGATTGAGAGTGGGTATTTCTGTTCGGACACAAAATGTTTTGGATAAAAATGGGTCAAGATGAAAGAGAAAGATGACAGTCTAAAGTTGTTAAACTCAATGCAGAGTCCCCGGGGGCTGTAATGAGCCTAATTGGAAGATGAGGTGCTGCTCCCCCAGTTTAATTTGGACTTCACAGAAGCATTACACCTGACCAAGGACAGACATGTGGGCATGAGAGCAAGATGCTAAGTTATCTTTTATTGTTCGCTAAATATTATAAGACATGATACAATTTGCGTGAAATTACATCATCAAACAGTGTTGTGGAGCCGTTAATGTCTGTTATCACAGTGGAACTAATGGGTGTTTAGTCTCTTTCTGCAGAGAAAAATTATCATACAGACTGAAATATCTCCATAAAATTTATACGATATATCTATGTAGTTGTAAAAGTTATTGTGAAAATCATTCAAAACAACTGCTTCATCTAGATATTTTGGACGCTTATTCATTTGTTCGGCAAGGGTATTAAACGATACAGTACTAAGGAGGGTAAATGAAGTTAAGCTGTAGATCAGCCATGATCTAACTGAATGGAAGAACAGGTTCAAGGAACTGAATGGCAATCTCCTCCTGCTCTTGCGTATTTTTTCTATATAAATGGACCAAAATAACAAATCCTCATTTAATATCATTGCTTTTCTCCTCAGATGGCAAGGGCAGTATTTCTGGGGGCTGTCTTATGAGGATATCAACATATGTTCATTGCAAAATCAGGATGTAAATGCTACTTCCCAAACAACCGATGATCTGTGCGAGGATTCAAGGCAGGATGAAGACCCGCAACCTGGAGATGATAAATTGTCAGCTGTGATCAGTACAAGTGAAAATGAGAGTATCAAGTCGGCATTGTCGATGCTAAGACTGTACTATGCAGCTGGTGCTGGCTATAAGAGCCTCTGCGCTGTGCAAGGCTTTGTCAGTGTCTATCTTTTGTCTGAGGACACTACTTTCAAATGGGACTGCTGTGCACCTCATGCTATATTGAGGTCTTTGGGAGGCGGGATGGTAGACTTTAGAGAATGCTTGAAAAGAAGAAAAGATGGTAATTTGGATGAACTTCCTGAGCTGATCTATAATACACCAGCGAACGGAGCTACTGGAGTAGACAGGTGGGCCAATAAAGGGGGTTTAGTAGCTTACAGGTGTCCCAAGCATTTGGATACCATTATGAACATCATTTCTAAAGTAAACCTCTGATAACAGTTACATTTTTAAATTGCTTTTCCATTTAAAAGGGTAATTAATAATACATTAAAATGTATTTAAAATACAAAACAATACATACATCAGGTTTGGACTTCATGCTTCAGTCAGCAATATAACGAAACCAAAGGTAATCTTGCATTATAGAGTCGGGTTCACAGTATGAAATTTAAAAAGAGATAGTGTTTAAGCAAAAATCAAGAGCACTAGCATGGTGGCTAAACCTCAAGATTATAAGATGTTATATTTAACTACTGTGCAAACTCTAACACTATAAATGCCACAAATATATATCTATTCCAGTGACACTGAGTGGAATTTTAATCACAGCATGCTGTTCCCAACAGCGGAAGGGGAAGTAGGCACTTCTTCCACTCTTGCTTTTTTTGGTCCCCATGCAATTATAATTAAAATTTAAAGTGCTTACGGTGTGCACAGGAGACATGTGCAATCACGCAGTGGTGAAACTTGCCGTCCGCTGACAATGCTGCAGCCAAGGGTGGGCTAGAAAAGAACCTCCTGGTCAAACAGGAAGGCTCTGCATCACAGCCAAAACCTTCCTGCCCAACTCCATTGCCATTAACTTGTGACTAATTGAGAGCAAAAAGGTGGGTGGCATGGGTGTTTTTTCAAATCTAAATTTCACTTCTAAATATTACATTGGCTTCACTTTATTCATGTTGGCATAATTATTGAGATTAGCTTAGTCAGAGAACTAAATATGCTGACACACCTTACAGTTAGAATGCATTGATGGGGAGTTAGGGACATTTCTTTATTGTGGAAGAAATTATGATGTGTTTTTGCATTCATTCTTTATTGAATGTTCTTGCTAGTGTCCAGTGTTGTACTTTGCACTATGTGGGATACTTTATTTTCAAATTCAGGCTCAGGTCAATAAGCTCATTATGGACTATATATAAACTATACCTGACAACGTGTGTTATTTCCAAATTAAAAAGTGCCAATTAATTAGATCAAATTAAAGTGTGCCAACATCCTTTAAAATTAAAAGCTGTCTGAATCACATCTTTTCTCACTTCCAGACTGGAACACCTTGACATATGGATTAGAATATTCAATTTTAATACATATCTGGTCCTATGAATATATTGTGCTTCAAAATGTTTTCATCAATTTATGCATTTTAAATTTACTTTAGTGTAAACATAAAATAATAACACATGGATTTATAGAATCTTACAATGTTAAAATAGTTCAAAGCAGTTGACATGAGGAATTGTCTTTCGAAATGCAATCTCTGCTTGAGGTGAATGAGATCCATCTTGGGGACAACACTCATGCTGCGCAAATGGAAACATGCTTGTTACAGCAATTGGGATCAGAGACCTGGCTGATTTTTGTTTTGTTCCTCTTTAGCCATGAGACACTTGCAGCTCCCCTATGTAACTATTCTGACTGAGACCAGGGACGGAATTTTATACTGGCGAGATTTTCCAGTCCTGCCAAAATCAATGACTTTTTAATGACTCGCTGCATTTTACAACCTCACCCATTCAGACAAGGGGAGAACATGCAGATTCCGTACAGTGACCCAAGGACAGAATTGAACCTGGGTTGCTGGCGCTGTAAGGCAGCAGTGCTAACCACTGTGCCACCGTGCCACCCTGTTTTGACCACCAGTGGGAATATTTGTGCATGATGGGTGTCGGTGGTTAGTGCTACTGCCTCATAGCACCAGGGACCCGGGTTCAATTCTGGCCTCGGATGACTGTCTGTGTGGAGTTTGCTAACCACTATGTGGTTTCTCCCTGTGTCTGCATGAGTTTCCTTCAGGTGGTGCTCCAGTTTCCACTCAAACTCCAAAGATGTGTGGGTTTGGTGGATTTGGTCTTGCTAAATTGCCCCTTAGTGTCAGGAGGATCAAATACATGGGGTTACGGGGATAGACCTGCGTGGGATTGTTGTCGGCGCAGGCTTGATAGGCCAAATGGCTTCCTTCTGTGCTGTAGGGTTTCTATGACTATGATTCTGTTCATCATACAAGTTGTGGGAGCCTGGGGCAGGATGGTGGCATAGTGGTTAGCACTGCTGTCTCACAGCACCAGGGATCTGGGTTCAATTCTGGCCTTGGGTGACTATCTGTATGAAGTTGAGTTCTCCCCGTGGTGGCGTGGGTTAAAATAATTCCCTTTTAGTTCAGTGGGAAAGTGCACTGAACTAGCACAAAGCCAAAGGCTTGCTCACAAATGATGCAGTGCAAACAAGTAAGGATGAATCAATTCTGTTAAATCAAATCAAAAGTATTAATTGGTGCTAATAGTGTGGTGCAGAATGCCTAAGGGACCAAATTTTCCTTTACATTGTCAACAACTATCTAGACTATCCACTAACTCTCGAAGATGGATTTCAATATGCATAAAACAATAGAAAAGGATCCGTTACCTCTGTTATATTCTTCAATTCTTATGCATTTATGTTTTACAGTAAGCTCATATTTATGGTGCATAACTAAACTGCAACCCTTACTGAGAGTGAGTGCTGTCGTTTTACTGAACTTTGTGGGCCAAGTGGGTAAAGGAAAGCTTTTCAGTGGTTTGTGTCTGCTTACATGAGCTTTTTGCCATAAACATACATACATGTATGATATATTATAATTAAATGGTGATGTTACCAGTATTGATATGCAATCTATGTGTACGATACCATATAAATAATTTTGCACTGAATGTTCATGAAAAATGTTCATGAATTATGAAATACATTTGTATGTATCTAATACATATGTATATTACATTACTATGGGTTAATGTAATTTAATACATCTATAAATTAAGGATGCAGAACACAGTAAATTCTGTGGACTGTCTCATGTGTACTTACTCCTGAATGTTACAGGCACGTGATTGTATGGAGACTTTCTCATGACTGAAAGCTCATGCATTCTACTCTGTCCCTATTTTGTTCATTGTCTCTTAATTAGATCAAGTTTCCTCCTCCAACCATTTATTCCTCTGACCCCTGCTTTCCTGACTTGAGGAAGTTACTTATGCTGGTTTGTTCCCTCCCAAGCAGACATTTCCTTTGTGCAGTTTGAGATCTGATCTTACTGCTGCTACACCTGACATACATACATGCACTTCTCTTGACCATTCCCCACATTGTAGGCAGGAAATAAAAGATGGACCGATATATGAATCGCAGCCCATAGTGTACCAGGATCACATGTTACCATGGCTAAGAGCCATTAAAATCACTCAGACTAGGGACTGAACTTGAGGCCTTTTTGTGATTACACTTTGAATGCATTTTACATATTTTGGTACTGAATCAACCAATAAACCGATTTGTTTTTGTCAAATGTAGTCTGAGGTTGGACATCTAGCTTATACTCTAAGTGAAGGCTGCTGTTAACTCCTGGGGGCATTTTTCCTCATAGGGGAATGCGTAAATTGGGGAGGGTGGTATTAACTCTTGGAGAAACATGAGCTTGTTGGGAAGCTGACTCGAACTCACTGACTTCTGCATTTAACTCCAGCGTGTTAGGTTGCATGTGAGCAGTCCGCTCAGTAGAGGCAAGCTGTCAATTTGAATATTGGCCTGTAACTTCCTCAAAGTGGGAATCAGTGTTGGATTGCCACTCTGTACCCACTTAACTACATCAAATTACTCCTGTGCCTGTCTCATCCGACCTTCTGACTTAGGCTGGGCGAGATCCAGGCAACGTAGCTGTCTCCAAGTCCATCACAAACTACAGGAGAGGCTAATTGAAAAAGGACCTGCCATATTTTTTTATAGCACTAGTTGCCGTAAAGCACGCAAGTTCAAATACCCATTGAAATTGACAGGCCAGCGGTGAATCAATAGGATTTGGGGAAGCTGGGGAGAAGGGGTCAGACCTCGGGGGAGGGGGGGTGGGGTGGTGATTGGGTGGATTCAGGTTGGGCCTGCTGGGTGAGGAGTCCAATTTAATTGGACCTTGGGGGAAGAAGGGGTAGTGGTGGTGGTGAAGGGGTTTGTGATTTAAGTCACATTTTGGGATGGTTCACAGCATAGCACATTTGTTAAAGTTGAGGTTTATTCATTAGTCACAAGGCTTACATTAACACTGCAATGAATATACAGTTAAAATCCCCAGTCACCATGCTTCGGCGCCTGTTCGGTTACACTGAGGGAGAATTTAGCATGTACCTAACCAGTACGTCTTTCAGACTGGGAGGAAACTCGGGCACCTGGAGGAAACCCACACAGACACGGGGGAGAACGTGCAGACTCTGCTCAGACAGTGACCCAAGTCCCTGGCACTGTGAAGCAGCAGAGCTAACCACTGTGCAACCACGCCACTCAGTTTGCACTTCTGAACAATTGCCGTGCAAATGCTTACCTGTGAAGTTTCAAGAGAAATTCCCCAGCTATTTTTGCGATATCCCCTCAACCCAATGCTGGGGAGCTCGGAAGTTCCAACTCCTTCAGTACGTTTATCATTCAATGACAGTAATTTCAACATATCTTTTGCAATTTACCTAGGTACATAGCTTTCCAAGCTTTCTGGAACTTGCCACTTATGAACAAAGTGAGAACAGTGCAGCAATCGTGGGGCTGAAGGCCTGACAGGGAAATATGCAAAGAATTATTGAAACTCAAGCTGCTGTTTTGCATATTTGTGGGAAAAGCTTTGCCCATAGTAACTGTGCAGAGAAGTTCCACAATTTTAGAAGTTACTTATACAATTTTGCAGGTGGTCATCTACAATTTGGAGCTTTGCATGTTTCATCTACACTTTGGAGCCCTGATTTATCAGATTAGCGTGGGGGCCTCTAATGCTATGCTGCTTTGGACCTCAGATGAGGACAGCATAATGAACTTCAGCAACAATAGCACCACTAGCAACAACATCAATAACAGCAGCTCCACCTTCTACTCAGACTTGCAGCTCCACAAAAGACAGAGGGTTACTGGTGCAGCTCACAAAAGGTCATACCCTATATGCAGGGGGCTACAACAAAGGATAAACTTCTCGCCATTTCTAAACACCAATATCTGAGGAAACTCAGACGGTGGCAGACATTTGCAGCTTTCTGGAAGGATTTCTGCAGACAAGTAGGCCCGAAAGCCATATTTAGCCAGCAACTGTCAGCAATACCACCACCCTCAGCTTCTTTGTCCCTGGATACTTCCAGAGCACTGCTGGAGACATTTGCATGAACTTGCAGTCAGCAGCCCACAAATAGATAAAATAGCTGACTGATGGCTTGTTTGCCAGGTACGGGAAATTATATGCATTCAATCACAAGGTTTCCTGTCAGAATCCCATATTTGTGGCTCTGGTTGGCTTCCCATCGGTGCAGGGCATCATCGACTGCACAGACATGGCAATTTAAACACTTATAAATCAGCCAGGAGCATTTATCAACTTCCAGAGCTTCCACTCTAACAATGTGCACCTAGAATGCAAGAACAAATAAAAACCTTTCTGAGCAGATATTATGATGTTTTCATAACAGAGCACCTTCCTGATCTCTTTACACCCTTAATAAACAAAGGACAGCTATTTAAGAAGTGGCTGATAATATTAATGAGAAACCTGTCCGTAGGCCCAGGAGTGATACAGTTAAAGCTTTAAGAATACAGATGTGTCACTGAGTAAGCTATATTCATAGTACACACATGGTACACAGTGCTGAATAGATCTGGAGATGCCTTTCAGTACACATCAGCTGGGTTCTTCAGAAGAGTTGTAGTGTTTGCACAGCAGTGAGGTTTGGACCCACAGGAATATAAGAGCACAGAACCTCTTCAGACGGCTCCAAGGAGAAGGAGGGGGTGATTGTAAGTGATGTGGGCCATACACCAGCAGCGGTGCTCGATGCTGCCGGGAATACTGGGATCAATGTTCCCTTCAATTTTTTCCATCCAAGTGCAGAATAAATTTTGTAATATGCACCAATATCAAGATCGTAATATCTTTAAAAGTAACTCATTGTGGCTTCAAGTTTTAATAGGTCTATTACCAACAATATTCATATATGTACAAACTAGGTTCTGATACAGCTGCAAAACACGCCTGCCCACTTCTCCTCCCTGTCTCCAGCTAAGGTTCCTCTCCAACCCAGGATGCTCGCCCTTGCGTCCAATTGGCTCAGCTTCCTGTGTTGCCTCT
Source organism: Mustelus asterias (assembly GCF_964213995.1). Taxonomy (NCBI): domain Eukaryota; kingdom Metazoa; phylum Chordata; class Chondrichthyes; order Carcharhiniformes; family Triakidae; genus Mustelus; species Mustelus asterias. The sequence continues at coordinate 69,694,956 of NC_135814.1, forward strand.
CTATAGGGTCCAGTCTGATCACATGGTCCTCAGGGATTGTCCCCTTAAAGGGGAAATGCTACCACACTCCTTCTCCCTCTAACTGCTGAGTTCACCTATGATTGAAACATAAGGAACTTCATTAAACAGAGGCATGCAAAACTCAACAAGACATCCAGAACGCCTCAGGAAAAGCTCGTCACAATTTCAGTTGGTCAGAAGACTTCTGGATCCTGGAGGAATGTCTCAATTCAGTCTTATGATCTTTGGTGAGTGATGAATCTGGGCAGACAGTTGCAAAAGGTAAACTCATCAATCCGGGGTCGAGATCTTCCTCAGTAGCCACTGCCCCCTCAGCTATAGAAACTGCTGGTTGCTTCGGTTCCACATTTATAACAGGGATTCATTTATCAGCAACTGATGAACCTGATCTACCACAGGAGATGCCCGTCGATTCCCTGTATCAGACTCAACACTACTGCTCAAGTGATCCACATTTTTTTACACAACGGTCTTATACTTCGACAACATAGGAAACTGGTCCCGTTCTTTCCACAATTTTACCAGCTACCCATGTCGGTCTTGCTCCAAAGATTTTGGCCAGGATTAAATCATCAACTTGGAATACTCTGTCCTTTTTTCTCGGGTCATGATTTTCTTTCTGGGAGGCTTGTCTAACTCCACCCTCCCCGCCAATTTTGGGAATATCATATCCAATCCTGTCCATAAGCGGCGTACCACTAGTAATTAAGCTTGTGACCCCTGTGGTTGCATTTGGCGTGGTATTGTCTCTCAACAAGAAATTTGCCAAACATATAGGCAATGGCCTATGAACTTGCTTTTTAATTGATGATTTGAATTTTTGTGCAGTTTGTTCTGCTAACCCTTTGGAAGCCGGTGGTAAAGGGCTGATCAAACATGCTGAATACCATTTAACTTGAATTTCTGAAATTCCTCCACTGTAAGTGCTGTGCCATTGTCTGACATTAAGACCTCTGGGATACCATGGATCACCAGTTGATCCCAAGAGGCCCGCAGAGCATGCCATCGATAGCCCCCTGCAGATGGGGCATCCTGCCGATGGCAGTGAAGCCTGCAATCCGGGTATCCTGTTGGGCCCGACCCCGGTTAAAGTGGATGTAGTGGCCTGCCTGGGCATACAGGGGCATCCATCATCTCACAAATGCATTTGTGCACAGGGGACTGGGAGATGCTGCAGAGATCTCCACTGGAAGCCTAGAAGGACACGGTGGCATGGAAGTTGAAGGCCACCATCACCTTCACTGTCAAAGGGAGCGGGTGTCCTCCTGCCCCATGAGATGCCACACTGTCTCCTTGCTGAGATGCAATCTGCGGCGGCACACAGCATCCGGCATGCAGGTCCTATAAAGCCTGGGTATCCGTCTCCACTGTGTTCTGCACCATCCCCCCACCCCCACCCCCACCCCTCGGGCTGATGGGCGGCCACGTCCTGGCCCCGACCGGCGGCTCCTGCCCTCCTGCTGCGGCCTCTGGCCTGGGCTGGCATTGCCATGGGCAGCCGTTTCCCTCATCAGTCACAGCGACCACAAGTATAACTGCCAGCTCTGCTGGCTCTAATGCAAAATCTATTGTTGCTCTGGTGGAAGAGGGGGTGAGAGAGAGAGATAGAGATTGAGACAGGCAGTCAATTTGTAAGGTTATCCATTCTGAGCCCTTCCATCCATCCCAGCAACCCTTGTCCCCATGAGTCTGGACGCTGGCAACCCAACATCATCCCTGGTGTCAAGCACCACCTCAATGCGCTGCTGACCACTGCCACATCATCGCCGTGGGTGGGCACGGGGAGCATATGGGTGGCTGTGAGGAGGTCCCCATTGGGAACCCTTGAAGCATAGACCTGAGTGCACCCTCATGAATAGGGTGCAGTGGCTTCCAGGAATGGTTTGCAGTTCAGACAGACGGGATAGGGGCACCCTCATGACTTTATTGTAGGGAGCATCACAGAATCCCCCACTGAGCCCCCCCCCTTCCCGGAGGCAGACCCCCGGCAGTGCACGTCCCCTCCCCCAGCCCACCTCGATCGTTGGTCTCCCTCCATCCCAGACCGATCCTCATGCAAAGTGGCAGTGGGATCCCCACCTGCACCAATTGTCCCCTGGGCCCCACCCACAATAGCCCCCCCCCCCCCTTGGCACTGCCTGATGCCTGGTGAGCAAAGTGTCGATGCCCAGGTGCCCCCTGGACATGGGCACTTTGCCCCTTGGGCAGTGCCAGGGGTCACAGGCTGGCATTGCCAGGGTTTCCATGCCCAGGGTGCACCAGCCCCCTGCCCGACCCCCTGGGGGGGCCGATTGCCCCCCCTTCACTCCGACGGGGTCTCCCGCTAGTCCCCCGAATGTAGGGAACTAGTGTAAACCCCGCCGGAATGAAGTTACTCCTGGTGGGGTGGGAAATTCAATCGGGACCGATAAGTTCCGTGCCGGACCTGATAAGCGCATTTAAAATACATGTAAAACATATTCAAATAACTTGCCTCTCTTCCCGCCGGACTTCCGCGCATTCCTGGCAGCGCCATTTTATTTCGGTTGGGAGATGCGCGCGGATTGTAAAAGCTCGCAGGGAACCAGAAAAATGGCCGACATGCGCATCCCTCTATCCGACCCACCAAAAATTTGCGGGTCGCAATGGGAGAATCGGGCCCATAATTTCTGCACCAGCAAGTTTCTTGGGAGGGCTGTCCTCCATATCGGAAACAAGCTTCCACTCCCTCCAGAGCATTCAAGAGCATTCAGTCACAAGTGCCACCTCCACACTTTTTTCTAAAGAAATTTTGATCTCAGCCAGTAATTTCTTCCGTATTATGAGGCTGTTTATCCCGCAGACCAAATGGTCTCTTAACATATCCCCTCAAGCTGGCCTGAGTTCTGCTAACCCTCTCAATCTGGCCACAATACCTGAGACAGTCTCCCGTGGCTCCCGGACTGCTGAGTGAAATTTATGCCTCAACATGATGATTGAAGGTCAGGGGTTAAAATTATTTTTGACCATTCAATTATCTGGTCAAAAAACTGTGGGGACGGTCTTACCATTTCACCCTGCTGGCCGATGGTCAGGCGAGCCAGTAAGACCGCAAAAGAGCTGTGCCCAATTTCCCACCTCTCATGATCTTACCGGCACCGGATATCCAGTGAGGCTGATTGTAATATTTAAGTGCATTTTAAAGTAGTATTTAAATATTACAAGTGAGCCCGGGTCTCTGTGGTCTTACCGGCATAATTACTTCAAAGGCAACTCGTAGTGGCTTCAAGTTATAAAGGGTTTATTACCAACAATATTTATATATGTGCAAACAAGGGCCTGACAGAGCTGCAATACATGTCTACTCTCTTCTCCTCTTTGGCTCCAACTGATGTTCCCCTCTGACCCACGATACGCACTCTTCACCCCATTGTCTCGGCTTCCTGGGCCATAGGGTCCAGCCTGATCTCATGGCCCTCGGTGATTGCCCGCTTAAAGGGACCACGCTACCACAAAGGCAATATGCTGATGTGTGCCACCAGTAGAAATAAAGAGCTTATATATTTGTCCGAGTCTGATCTATATGTGACTCCAACCATGGTAGGCAGCCTGCAGCCTGGGAGCCACATGCGGCCCATCAGGGTTCTGAGTGTGACCTACGAGACATCTTTTTGATTGTTGCCTGTGTGCAGAGTTGCCACATTCCACTGGTTTCCATCCGTGGAGCTTTACTCCTACTGGTATAACTGAATTGATACGCAAGTAAAGCAAGGGCACGTCATGACTGTGAGAGCTGTGCACTCCCTATGCATCCAATCAAGCGTAAATATTTATTTTGTTTTTACCACTTTAAGTTCTATTGATGAATGAATGATTAAGTATTTTCTATAACTTGTGGTGAAATATTCAGTCTGTATTAAATGTATTCAATTTTATTCAAGGGTCAGAGTTAGTGAACATGCCTGATTTCAATCTTACAGTCCACTGAGATGAAAGAGGGCCATTTATGCTCACTAGTATAGCTTGCCCATCACTGCTCCAGACCAACAGCAATGTGGTTGTCTCTTAACTGTCTAGTAAACCATTCACTTGTCAAGTAGGTGGCTCACTGCCATCTTTTCTAGGGCAATTAGGGATGGGCAATAAATGCTGTCTTTACCAGCAACACCCATACCTCAAGGATAAAAAGTACTTAATTGTCATTGGGAAATCCTGAGGTCATGAAAGGTACTACATAAATGAAAAAACTTTCTGTATTACAACATTTTGATGTTGCCGTTTGTTCTTTTGCCAATCACCTCAATCAATGTTCTCTGGATCTAGGCTTTTCCTCCAATAGGAACCAATTTCCCAGGAACCATTCCAGCAAATTGTTTCTGGATCCTCTCTAATGTCTACATGCAGACCAATCTGCACTGGAATGCCTGTTATCAACTTGTCAAGATTTTGCAGGTTACAGCATTGTGCAAAGAATCACCTTGTTGTCCTTTTGTGCCTTTTGTTTGGAGGTTAATTGTTAAAGATTCTCAACAATCAGCAATGGAGGGGAAGAATTCCCCACATCGCTGAACTGAAATCATGGAATAACATTTTTTAAAGTTTTAAAGTTTATTTATTGGTGTCACAAATAGGCATATTTTAACACTGCAATGGAGTTACTGTGAAAATTCCTGAATCGCCGCACACCAGCGCCTGTTTGGGTACACTGAAGGAGAATTTAGCACGGCCAATGCACCTAACCAGCATGCCTTTTAGACTGTGGGAAGAAACCGAAGCACCCGGAAGAAACCCATGCAGACACGGGGAGAACATGCAGATTCTGCACAGACAGTGACGCAAGCTGGGAATCGAACCCGGATCCCTGGCGTTGTGAGGCAGCAATGCTGACCACTGTGCCACCATGCCACCCATTACCCACTCCCCCAGAAAACAAAACAAAAGCCCATTCAGAAGAGAAATTATCTCATTCAATTTGATGATCCTCACTTGGGAAGCTTATTGTCTTTGATTGCCATACATAGGAATAACAAGTAACTAAATTGGCAGTGTTTGGTTCTTTACTCCAATGCTTGAGAGAACGGGAACAATGCATAAAATGCATCTTCTGGACTTTATTCTCTCTGTTGACTTCATCGCAGAACTTGAAGTTGTTCCTTCTCTTTGAATAAAGCCATTTGTTTTTGCGAAGAAAAGTCAAGCTGAACTCCCTAAAAAATGTTCAATTCCCCACCTCCCCGAAAAGCAGCCAGTACACCATATTCTGCCCCCCACCCCCCTGCCTCTTCATGATGTCTACTCCTACAGCAGGGGGCAAGGTTTATATGTGTGATTGTCAAATGGCTGGACTTGAGGAACTGAAGTGAACTTAATAATAATGAGAGTATCTCGGTCTTATGTTCTTATCTTCACTCTGATGCACAGCTAATTGGAATGCCCCATGCATTGTAACAAACAGGCCACTCGAAACAGCTCAATTGGGTGGGGTGGGGGGGGGGGGGGGGTGCAGGGCTGAATGTTCAACCCAATCCCAATCTGTAGGAGGCCTGTGCTTTGTTTTTATATGAAGTCCCATGGAAATTGAACTTTGGCTCCGGTACCTTCTCAAGATCAGCTCCCACTGTGGCACACTGGTTAGCACTGCTGCCTCAGAGCGCCAGGGACCCAGGTTCAATTCCAACATTGGGTTACTGTCTGTGTGGAGTTTGCACTTTTTCCCCTTGTCTGTGTGGGTTTCCACCGGGTGCTCCAGTTTCCTCCCACAGTTCAAAGGTGTGCAGATTAGGTTGATTGGCCATGACCTCTAGTGTCAGGGGGATTAGCAGGGTATATATGTGGGGTTACGGGAATAGGGCCTGGGTGGGATTGTGGTCGGTACAAACTCAATGGGTGGAATGGCCTCCTTCTGTACTGTAGGGATTCTATTCTATGAAAAGCAGAACTGTAGATTATATATTTTCAATGGTATGCAGTACCAATGGAATAAGTCTGTTTTGTTTCACACATTGAAATGCAGTTTACAGAGAGAAACTGTGACACCCTCCTTCCATTGTGCCCATGGATAACCTAAAATTTCCTGTAAAGTTTCAGTGTACCTGAGGTATAAGAGCATAATTAGGTCATTTGTTATTTTTCTGAGGAAATTCACATGGAACTTATTTACCTGGCTAATCATGAATGTTGTGTGCGTTGCTTTTGAAATATTCCCACACTCATTTACATATTTCTGCTCCCATGTAATTTTCCTGGATTTATACAAATAAGGGTGTAGATTTATACCCAAAATTGTAAGCACAGAACAGCTGGGAATTTGAGTGATTTTCTTGTCATTTCAGTTTTCCTCTTACTGAGGCCTAGAGCTGTCACTCTTGGTGCAACTATGATTTTTCAGCCCCTCTCCCAACCTGCACAGCACTCAGAAGCGCTACATTACAACAGTAAATAAAAAAATATTGCATCAGCTGTAAAGCTCTTTTGGACATTCTTTGGTTGTAATGAGCTCAATATTACAATTTATCACTAACCAGCTCTAATGTCCTTCTCAATGGGAACAATGCTGCTTTGTACTAAAAAGGAATAGGATGAGGAACATATTTTGCAAGCTGTTCTGAGAGTGAGGTACCAGCAGCAAGAATATATACCATATTGGTACCAATCTGAGGATGTTTAATACAACATTTTACATTGTGGCACAGGCAAACAAGTTCAGCAGTTCATTTGGGCATTAAGTTCATCTTGGAAAATTAGTGCCAAAGACCATACAAATGTTGTTGCAATTTCTGCACAAGTATGATCTGAACATTGCAATCCATTTGTGTGAAAGGATTTTTAAGTTAGATTGATGCACAGGGTTCATGTATTTTATAGGGCAGAATATGTTTTGCGGTGTGTTATGGAGGGCAGTAGATGTTGTGAGATATGTGGACATGGGGTGCAATGTTTTATGTTGGGCCTTGTGCATTGCATCTGGGCTTCCTCCCCTCACTGTATTTTGGTACTTTGATGGCTGAGCCTTTTTGGCTAAGATCAAGTGTTGGATCAAGCTCTCGATAGAGTCATAGAATCCTACAGTGCCAAAGGAAGCCATTCAGCCCATTGAGTCTGCACCGACTACAATCCCACACAGACCCTATCTCGATAACCCATGCATTTCATAGAAAGTGCAAACTTCCTACAGTCAGTGACTGAGTTCGGAATTGAACCTGGGTCACTGGCGCTGTGAGGCAGCAGTACTAACCACTGTGTCACCCTGCTGCCCTCATTTCTCCTAGCTAGTCCCCTTGACACTAAGGGGCAATTTAGCATGACCAATTCACCTCACCCGCACATCTTTAGTGCAATGCCTTATCTTGTCAACTTGGATCTTGTATGTGGGGGACCATGAATTAGATGCATTTTGAATTTAAATTGTTTTTTTGGAGAAAGGAGATGGATCCTGTCCAATCTGAGCATTGGCTTTGTAACTCTGAGAAAGGAATACATTTTTTAAAAATGCTGAAACTTTGATGACTATTAGTGATCACTTTACTGTAATTTTTGAATGCTGTGCTGTAGGGCATGGGTTGCGCTGTGTTCTGGTGCACCGTGCTGCTGCGGCTGGCGAAGCACTTTGCAGTGCAGTGTGCAGTTTCGCTGGCACACAATGCAGTGCTCAGTTCCTGCCTCCACAGCTCCGCTCAACCTTCCCCGTGTTACAGGTGGGCCCTGACGCCGGCGCTGACGTCTCGGTGCTCAGGTCGCGCCCAAGACAATCCACCAGCGAGCATTGATACCAGCAACGCAAAAAGCCCGATTCCCTATCAAAATTGCCTGGTCCGCCGGTATGGATACGCTGAGTGCTGCGCCTTTCTGTCAGATGGCAAACGGGCAGCCTGAGAGTGACTAGTAATCACATTATCAGGATATTACCGAGAGAGGGCTCGGCTCTCTTTACCTTACCTATAAGGTGAGATCTGTCAGACCTCTTGGTTTGTGCTGGGACTTGGAGAGATTAGCTAAATATTATAAAATGACTGGGGGTGGGGATGTTGATTGCGATTGAAATTAATCCAGAATGCAGCAGGCTTCGTGAAATATGATCTGTGAATATAACCTGCGTAGAAATTACAAGCCATCGCTTTTTGAAATGGCACTTTTTTGATAAGAGTTTTAATATTTGAGTGGCATTATATTAAAAACTTTATAAGTGTGGCTTCTGGGGTAAAGCATCAAATGTCTGTTTTACTATCGGAAATCTTGCTTTTATTTCCTGGTAAGATCCGCTTTGTTTAAGTGTAATGTTAAGAGGAATAAACTGAATCATGAAACCTTTGTACAGTTCTGATGGTCCCAGAAGTGGTAGAGGGTTCCCAAAATCCCAACGGGTCCAGGCAGGTCGGCAGGTTGAAATGGGTGTTTTTTCCCGACAAGAAATGTAACCTTTTAAACTCTTTTTCTTTGTAATGCTGCAGTTTGGCTTGAAATGGGGACACTAATGCACCTGCCACAACTCTCAAGGGAGAGATGCGGGGTGGGTTTAAAATTAAAGGTAAATTTCCTTTGTATTGCTGGGTGGGTAGTTTGTGATTAAGTAACACGCCTAGAATGTAAACCACAATCCGGACTTCCGCAAACGTAAGAGCAGCAAGATGAGAGAAAGATAAACAGTCAGCGGTCTTTGCAATGTTTAAGGGAAGCAATTAGAAAGAGCCAATAATCTCATTTGCTCTTCTTGCAGACTGTAAGGCTCCAAGTGAAATACATTGGCGCCCAAATTCTGTAACATCGAATTATATAATCTCTATTTCTTGTGGGTAGATTTTTTAATAAATTGGTTAATGATTTCCTGGCAAGTTTATAGAACAAAGGCAGGGGAAAAGGTATGTTTTTTTTTCTATTCATTCTCAGGACGTGGGCGTTGCTGGCACCTATTACCCTGATGTGAAGATGCTGGTGTTGGACTGGGGTAAACACAGTAAGAAGTCAAACAACACCAGGTTAAAGTCCAACAGGTTTACTTGGTAGCAAAAGCCACTAGCTTTCAGAACAGGCTGTTCCTTCGTCAGGTGGGTGGGAGTTCTGCTCCCAGCAAGAACTCCCACCCACCTGACGAAGGAACAGCCTGTTCCGAAAGCTAGTGGCTTTTGCTACCAAATAAACCTGTTGGACTTTAACCTGGTGTTGTTAGACCTATTACCCTCCCAGGTTGCCCCTGAGAAGTTGGTGGTGAGCTTTCTTGTTGAGACACTCGCTGTGCAGCCGGATAGTGGAAGATATGATCCCAAACATGTTAGATAAGGGAGTGCCAGGAATTTGAGCTGGCAACAGTGAAGGAGTGGCAATAAATCCAGTTAGGATGGTGTGTGATTTGGTGGGGCACTTTTGTGGGTGATGGTAGTGGTGTTCCCATAACACCCACTGACCTTCCTCTGCTAGGAGGTGGTGGTCACAGGTTTGCAAGGAACCTTGTGAACTACTGGTCTCTTGCTCAAGGCCAGCCTGACCCAGAAGCAGGTATTGATATTCACAAGTATCCTATAAATGATGTAGAATTGCATGGAATTAACAGCATAGAAACAGGTCCATCTAGTCAATGCTGTATTTATGCTCTATGCAAACCTTTTATCCCTCTTCAGCTAACCAAATTAACATATCCTTCTAGTCATTCTCCTTCATGTGCTTATTTGACTTTCCTGGACATGTTGAGAAAATGTACAACAGTTTACAATAGTCTGTCAACCTTTTTGTTAAATGTAGTAAATTTAGGCTCAGGAACTATAGTTTAGAGCTATTCAAAAGATAAAAACAATTCAAATCAGCAAATTTGGACTGAATCCTGCCAGTCTTCCAACTTTTTTGACTGAATTTTCTAATTAGTGATACATGATATGGGGGGTATAAGTTCAGTGGATCAGGGATATGAGTGGAGAGCACTTGTACCTATAATTTCCAATCAGATTTTCAAAGAGGGCTGGAATTGCACATCACTTTGCTGGTTTTCAGCATTTAAATGCGGTCCAGATTTGGACCTCCACATGATTTTGTAGAGTTTGTGCCGAGATAATGCTGAGTCATAAACTGACTCATATAAAATGGACATCCAGGGTGGCTAAGAGCTATATTAAAATGTTGTACAAAATGACTTTTGGCTATATTTTCCCAGCTTTTGTGTTGTTTTCCCTTTTTTTTCTCGTGTGAGTACCTAGTTGCTAAGAAGGATTTGTTTTATGTATTTAGCCCTTCTCATTTTTGGGTGATTGCCCAAATTATTGTTGGCCCAATGGGCTGTCTCATGGAAATTTCCCCTATTGTGTTTTGGAAGAAAAAGCAGAGTACTGGTAGGTAGATACTAGGTTAAAGTCCAACAGGTTTATTTGGTAGCAAATACCATTTTGTGGTACCCTCTCATACCATCTGGTATTTGCTACCAAATAAACCTATTGGACTTTAACCTGGTGTTGTGAGACTTCTTACCGTGTTCACCCCAGTCCAACGCCGGCATCTCCACATCAGGTAGATACTAGGCAGCTCAGATTACATCAGAAGGTGGGCTCTGTTCACTCAGCATTACCCTAACACCCACATTTATAAGCACACCTATCTTTATTTGTTGGAAGACTTCTGCCTTTCAAAACATGTGAATCACTAGAGGTCCAGTTAAAGAACAACGCCTATGCTGCAAGGATACCTGTGGTTCACACGCACAATTACAGAGATTAGCGACAATTTATTGTGTCCTTGTGGCTTCCACCTCAGCTTCTGCTCCTTCTAGAACATAGAACAGTACAGCACAGAACAGGCCCTTCGGCCCACAATGTTGTGCCGAGCTTTATCTGAAACCAAGATCAAGCTATCCCACTCCCTATCATCCTGGTGTGCTCCATGTGCCTATCCAATAACCGCTTAAATGTTCCTAAAGTGTCTGACTTCACTATCACTGCAGGCAGTCCATTCCACACCCCAACCACTCTCTGCGTAAAGAACCTACCTCTGATATCCTTCCTATATCTCCCACCATGAACCCTATAGTTATGCCCCCCTTGTAATAACTCCATCCACCCGAGGAAATAGTCTTTGAACGTTCACTCTATCTATCCCCTTCATCATTTTATAAACCTCTATTAAGTCTCCCCTCAGCCCTAGCTCCCTCAACCTTTCCTCATAAGACCTACCCTCCAAACCAGGCAGCATCCTGGTAAATCTCCTCTGCACTCTTTCCAGCGCTTCCACATCCTTCTTATAGTGAGGTGACCAGAACTGCACACAATATTCCAAATGTGGTCTCACCAAGGTCCTGTACAGTTGCAGCATAACCCCACGGCTCTTAAACTCCAAACCCCTGTTAATAAAAGCTAACACACTATAGGCCTTCTTCACAGCTCTATCCACTTGAGTGGCAACCTTTAGAGATCTGTAGATATGGACCCCAAGATCTCTCTGTTCGTCCACAGTCTTCAGAACCCTACCTTTGACCCTGGGAAGAGGAAGTATTCTGTATGGTAAACAGGACTACTGTCCTCTATCATTTCATGAGCACCAACTTCAACAACCATCACACAGTGTCCATAATCTCAGTTTCCTGTCTTATTTCTTGGTATCCATCACAGGATATTGACCCCCTCCCCCATTTTTGTCAACAAAACACAAATTTAGCAATTATGGAAATGTACAAGAAGTGCAAAGGCATTACAAAATCTATCAGCATTTTACGTGGGTGCTAATTATGCACTGCTCAATGAACCTATTAAAATAAATGCATAGACAAATGGAGGGCAAGTCACCCCTGCATTCCCCAATCTGTATTCCTGGTGCATGTAGTTTTACAAGTTGCAGAAATTGAATTGTAAAAGTACTCCCTACCTGACCAAATTCTACACAAATAGACAACTATTTAAGCTGCAATGAGATTCAAGAAACCAGCAGGTACAGGAAAAGAAAGATAAACTTACCTTCAAACAGCACCTTTCATGAGCTAGGAACATTGCAGTGCTTTACAACCAAATAAATACTTTTGAACTGTAGTCACTATTATGGCTGTTGGATGAAATGTCATACAAAGGTCTTACATTCCCTCTCAGGTAGACATAGACGATGCCATGGTATTATTCGAGGAAGAACAGGGCAGACCTCCTTGATTCCCCAGACAATATTTATTACTCAACTGATCATCACGAAAGCAGGTTATTTGGTTATTATCTCATTGCTTTTTGTGACAGATTGGCTGCATCATTTGCTTATATGACTACAGCTTAAAAATATTTAATTGTTTGTGAGGCACTTTGGGGCATCTTATGATCATGCAAAGCACTTTAAATTTCAAGACTTTGTATACATCTGAACAGAGTTAACTACTAGCTATCATGGGACTTATATGAACACGCCTCTAAAATAATCAAGCACTTGGACATTATAAGTTTCAAACTCAGTAATAAGGTCTCAAACACAGCACATCTATGGAAGGTGAGGGAGTAAGATGCTGTCACCATTTGATTAGGAAGTATATGTTTCATGTTGTGATATCCTGAGACTTATTTGTCATCTATTGTGGTGGGGAAGAGTTAAAGAAGATTCCAAATAAACGTGGCTTTGCAAGACCACAAGACCATAACAAATAGGAACAGGAATAGTGCTTTGAGCCTGCTCCACCATTTAATAAGATCATGGCTGATCTAACACCCACTAAGTCCACTTTCTTACCTTATCTCCGTAATCCTTAATTCCCCTAGTGATTAAAAATCTGTTGATCTCAGCCTCGAAAATGTTAAAGGAATCAACTTCCGCAGCTTCCCAGGGTAAAGAACTACTGATTACCAATGGTGTCCACTGTGATTTGCCACATTTATATTCAAACAAACATATGAAAATATTTAAAAAGAGTACTGCTGAAGATCCAAGTTCTTTGAAGGAATAACATGCGTCGTGGATAAAGGGGAACCTGTAGATGCGTTGTTCTTGGATTTCCACGAGGCATTTGAGAAGGTGCCGCATTAAAGGTTATTGTGGAAAATAAGAATTAATTGTGTGGGGCTAATATATTTGTATGGATAGAAGATTGGCAGGCTGGCAGAAAACAGTGTTCATAAATGGGTCTTTGTCTGATTGACAAGGTGTGATGAGTGGAGTCCCGTAGGGGTCTAGGCTGGGGCCTCAACTTTTTAAAATTTACATCATTGATCTTAGATGAGAGGAGTGAATACATGGTAGGTAAATTTGCAGACAACAACACAAAGATGGGTAGGAAAGCATGTTGTGAAAAAGACATAAGGTTAGATGGTTGCAGATGGAATATAGTGTGGAAAAATATGAAGTTGTTCACTTTGGCAGGAAAAAAGGCAGAGTATTACTTAAATGGAGAACGGCTGCATAATTCCAAAGTGCAGAGGGATCTAGGTGTTCTAGCGCATGAGTCACAAAAAGTTATTATAAAAGTACAGCAAATAATTAATAAGGCTAATGGAATGCTAACCTTTATCACGAGAGGAATTGAACAGAAAAGTAAGAATGTTGTGTTTGAGTTATACAGGGCATTGGTGAGACCACATCTTGAATTTTGTGTGCACTTTTGGTTTCCTTATTTAAGGAAGGATGTAAGTGTTTGGAGGTTGTTTAGTGGAAAAGTTGGACAGACTGGGCTTGTTTCTACTAGAGTTTAGAAGAGTGAGAGGTGAATTGATTGAAGTATACATGATCCTGAATGTTCTTGACAAAGTGGACTTGGAAAGAGCGTTTCATCTTGTAAGTGAGTCCAGAACTTGGGCATTGTTTTAACATTAGGGGTCACTTTTTTAGGACACGGATGAGGAGAATTTTTTTTCTCTTGAGGGTTGTGCAACTTTGGAACTCTTGGGATGGGATTTTCTGGCAGCGCTCGCCCCAAGTCTGGAAAATCTGAGGTCAACGGACCTTTTCATGGTCCGTCATCAAAATTCCGCCCTTTGCCTCAGAAGGTGGTGGAGGCAGGGTTGGTGAACATTTTTATGGTGGACGTAGATAGATTATTGTTAAGCAAGGGAATCAAAGGCCACTGAGGATAGATGGGAATGTGGAAAATGAAACAAATTGATCAGCCATGATCTTATTGAATAGTGAAGTAGGCTCGAGGGGCCGAATGGCCTACTTCTGCTATTTCTTATCTTCGTAAGTAACTTTTATACTAATCTGAGGATTTCCATTTTTGATGTTTTCTGTGCCAAAGTAATAGCTGCCTGGTTGCCAATATTGTGTGCACATTCTATTCTATTTGTATTTGACACTTAAACATATGTCTGCTGCCAGTGATGTGAAAGTATGCAGAAGAATGTTTCCTAAATTTTAAATGACAACACAAAATGATGCTTGATGTTTGAATGACAGTTTAAAAAAGACTTATGTTTCACGTATATTGTTTGGTTTTGATTTGGCTCAGTATTTCTGTTTATTCTTCCAGGGTTTTAAAGATGCCAAATTTATATCACTTTGTTTGATCCAGTGCTCATGTTTTTTGTCATTCTTAACAACTGCAATGCTGCGCCCATGTCACAGTCATTTAGCATGATGTGTTCACAATGCAGTAAATGAAATATAAAAGCAGCTGGTCGAATTGCAGAGCCTGTTAGATCAGTTTAAGTAGCACGATGGTTCATTCACATGTACACAGGTTATTTGTGATACCTCTTGTCACTTCTTGATCTCCTGTGAAATGTTTTGGAGCAGTTCTAATGAATTGTGCAATGATCAATATTGTGTGTACGCACTCAGAAATTTCAAAAAATAGCTCAAATTGATCTGGAGAAGAAATAATTCCAGGCTTGCAGTAACGTGTCAAAAGCATATTATGTATTTGTGCTTACAAGTTGAATATATTGTTAAGAGAATGTAAGTTTTTGAAGCCATGATGCCTTTTGCAGTCTTTGTCGTTGTTTGTGTTAAGACTGAAAGTGGCAAGACATTGGTAGTAACCAGAAAAATTAATTTAGGAGTTGTTGGACCAGATTTTGCTATCAGCAACAAAGCTGACTCCGATGACAGCTTCCCACATAGTTCCAGCAGTCTCTGTAGCATGGATTTCTCCTTTCCTGACTTTTGTTTGAATTGACTACTGAGGAAAGGGGATCTCCAGGCATGCAGCGACAGTGGTATCATCAAGCAGGGGAAAGAGCCAATGACATTGACGTATTCTCACAGACAGCAAAGTAAAGTGCACTGACGGTCCTTCACTTTTTAAATCATTTTATTGAGAGCAAAATGAAAAAGAAAATGGAGTATACAAGTGGGATTAAGGTCGAGGCTAAAATGTAATTAACGAACTTTAAAGAAGTATTCATTATTTTAAAAATTAATCACTATGTAAATGTAAACATTCTATAGATTTAAAAAAGTTTTTAGGCCAAAGAGGCTGTTTAACAGTAATTATGAGCTTAATACGCTGTTCAAAATGCAGTTACTCCTTACTCAACAAGGGGCCTTCAAGAATTTTATTAGTGAGACTAGTAGCACAAAAGGGCAGTGATTTATAATTAACTGCAATTAGTCGGGACTTCAACAGGATACTGTTATGGATTAGCATGGAATTCCTGACAGCAATTTATGGATTTCTAACTTAACTGCATGTGTGAACTCCAAAAGTTGCTGTCAGTTACAGAAGAGTAGTGACAACCAATGCTACCAATGTTCTAATCATTACTACTGTAAAGTCCAGCCAAGGTGTCAATTGGCAACATGAGTAGGTTTCTTTAAAAATGTTTCTAAAGTGAGAGAAGCATTATGATTTGATATGAATTAATACAATAAAT
The DNA here is from genome assembly GCF_964213995.1 of Mustelus asterias. NCBI lineage: Eukaryota > Metazoa > Chordata > Chondrichthyes > Carcharhiniformes > Triakidae > Mustelus > Mustelus asterias. The sequence goes on from NC_135814.1 coordinate 69,710,681, forward strand.
TGGCTTGTTGCAAGTTATACTGTCCATCATTCACTAAACTGAATTCCTAAATTCAACAAAGTATACTTGTGACGGTGCTATCTCTCAATTAGATAACTCAGTGAAAACCTGAAGCATCTCAGAGTCTGTTTTTGATAGTTATACTAAGGATCATGTTATTATGTTCGCTTCTTTCTTGAAAAGAAGCCTGAACGATTCCCATCCACCACCTCTCCTCCGCCTGGCTGAACTCATTCTACCTCTCAACAACTTCCCCTTTAACTCATCCCACTTTCTCCAAATCAGTGGAGTAGCAATGGGTACCTGCATGGGTCCTAGCTACACTTGTCTTTTAATGGGGTTTGTGGAACATTCCTTGTTCCAGGCCTACCCGGGTCCCCTCCCACCACTCCTTTACCGGTACATCGATGACTATTTTGGTGCTGCTTCATGCTCTTGTCCAGACCTCTCAAAATTCATCAACTTCGCTTCCAGTTTCCACCCCTCCATCGCCTTCACCTGGTCCATCTCAGACACTTCCCTTCCCTTCCTTGACCTTTCTGTCTCCATTTCTGGCAGTAGACTATCTACCAATATCCATTACAAGCCCAATGACTCCCACAGCTATCTGGATTACAGCACTTCGCACCCTACATCCAATAAGGACTCCATCACTTTCTCTTAGCTCCTTCACCTCCATCGCATTTGTTTTGCTGATACCACTTTCCAAAATGGTGCTTCTAATATGTGCTCCTTTTTCCTCAACCGTGGATTCCCATTTACAGTTGTTGACAGGGCCCTCAACAGCATGCGTTCCATTTCCTGCACCATGACCCTCACCCCTTCCCCTCCCTCCCAGAACAAAGATAGAGTCCCCCTTGCTCTCACATTTCACCCCACCAGCCTCCGCATGCAAAGCATAATCCTCCGCCATTTTCGCCAACTCCAGTGTGATGCCACCACCAAACACATCTTCCCTTCACTCCCTCTGTCAGCATTCCACAGAGACCATTCCCTCCAGAATAACCTATTCACTTCTCCTCTATACCCAACATCTCTCCCGTCACTCATGGCACCTTCCCATGCAATCGCAGAAGGTGTAACACCTGCCCCTTTACCTCTTCCATGCTTACCATCCAAGGTCCAAAACATTCATTCCAGTTAAGCAGTGTTTCACTTGCACCTCTTTCAATTTGGTCTATTGCATTCGCTGCTCCCAATGTGGTCTCCTCTATATCGGAGAGACCAAGCGTAGACTGGGTATTTGCGCACAGAGCGATGGTGCTCAGCAAAGGACCATGACCTTCCGGTTGCTTGCCATTTTAACATGATCATGCTCCCATACCCACATTTCTGTCCTTGGCCTGCTGCAATGTTCCAGTGAAGCTCAACGCAAACTGGAGGAACAGCATCTCATCTTCCGGCTAGGCACTTTACAGCCTTCCAGTCTCAACATCGAATTCAACAGCTTCAGATGATTAACTCTACCCCACCTCGACCCCTTTGTTTTTATTTTATTTTATTTTTTTACTGTTCTCTACCTTTTATTTCTTTATTGTCTTAGTTTTTCTTCCCCCCCCCCCCCCCCCCCCGCCCCCACTCTTTCCCCCTACTTTATCCTCCTTTCCTTACCTTTTCTCGGCCTTTGTTTCACCTTTCCCCTTTTTTCTAAATTTTATCTCTCTCCCACCCATTTCCACCACCGCCGCTGCCCCCCCCCCCCCCCCCCCCCCCCCCCCCGGCAAACATCTTCATCTGTCACAGCTCACCCTCTGATTTTAGCTTCTCTGCCATTTGGCCATTCACACCCTTTATTCTCTCTATGGACTACCATTAGCAGTCTTTTCCCCTGGTTTCTGTGGCTATGACTCATCTTTCATTCCCTCACCCTGTAGTATAAATATCTTTCACTTTCTATGTTTTATAGCTTTGACAAAGGGTCATCTGGACTCGAAACGTCAGCTCTTTTCTCTCCTTACAGATGCCGCCAGACCTGCTGACACTTTCCAGCATTTTCTCTTTTGGTTTCATGTTATTAATCTTTCTACTTCAGGATAGTGTGTTATCTGTAAACAAATATGAATGATAGATTTAGCCTGTATGTAGTAGTCGAGTGAAGTGTACTCTCTGCATAATGAGATGACAGAAGAAGGTGAAAGGCATGACCAATGTTGGGCCCCCTATTATTCATCATTTATATGAATGACATTGGTGACTATGTGATGGGTAGAATTAGTAAGTTTGCGGATGATACAAAGATTGGACAGATGATTAGCAGTGAGGCAGTGTCTTGGGCTACAAGAAAATATAGATGGAATGGTCAAATGGGCAGATAAGTGGCAGATGGAAATTAACCCTGAAAAGTGTGAGGTGATACACTTTGGAAGGAGTAATCTGACAAGAAAGTATTCAGTGAATGGTAGGACACTAGGAAGTTCTGTGGAACAAAGGGAACTTGGTGTGTTTGTCCACAGATCAATGAAATCTGAAGGACATGTTAGTAGTGTGGTGAAAAAGGCATATGGGACACTTGCTTTTATCAATCAAGGGAAGTCATGTTGGAGCTGTATAGAACTTTGGGAGGCTACAGCTAGAGCACTGCGTGCAGTTCTGGTCACCACATTATCGGAAGGATGTGATTGCACTGGACGGTATGGCAGAGGAGATTTACCAGGAAGCTGCCTGGGATGGAACATTTAAGTTATGAAGAGAGGTTCGTAGGCTTGGGTTGTTTTCATTGAAGCAGAGAAGACTGAAGGTGACCTGATTAGGTGTACAAGGTTATGAGAGACGTGGGCAGAGTAGATTATGAGCAGCTATTACCCTTAGTTAAAGGGTCAGTCACGAGGGGACATAGGTTCAAGGTGAGGGGCAGGAGGTTTGGGGGGATGTGAGGAAAAACATTTTACCCAGGGGATGGTCTGGAGTGCGCTGCATGGGAGGATGGTAGAGGCAGATTTAGGTTTTCAGATTGTTGGGGAGAAAAAACTGGCAAACTGGACTTGGGAATTTTTGTCACTTCACTAGACTACTACATACAGGCTAAATTTATCATTCATATTTATTTACAGATAACACACTACCCTGAAGTGGAAAGATTAATAAAATGAAACCAAAAGAGAAAATGCTGGAAAATCTCAGCAGGTCTGGCGGCATCTGTAAGGAAAGAAAAGAGCTGACGTTTCGAGTCCGGATGACCTTTTGTCAAAGCTAAAAAACTTATAAAGTGTGAGTTCCATTTATCTGCCCAATTGTCACTACAATTATACCAGGAGGCCCAGCAGAGCTTGACCGATCGTTGAATCCAGGTGATCGCCTGATATCTGTAAATGGAATCAGTTTGGAAGGTGTTACCCATGACAGAGCAGTTGAAATTTTTAAAAGTGTCTGGATGAGCACTTGGCACATCATAACATTCAGGACTATGGGCTAAGTGCTGGCAGATGGGATTATGTGGGAGTTCAGGTGTTTCTAATGTGTCGGTGTGGACTTGATGGGCCAAGGGGCCTCTTATGTGCTGTATGGTTCTATGATTCATATTCATTAGCAAGTGATTTTGTACAATTCAGATTTGCTGATGTTGGGCTTTGTTGACCTGTGCACAGAAGGGAATGACAGCACAAACTCTGAGTCCTAAAGACTTAGAAATTGTGATCTACACCTACACCCATGGTGTAGGCATCAGGGACCTGGGTTTGATTCCCAGCTTGGGTCACTGTCTGCACATTCTCCCCGTGTCTGCGTGGGTTTCCTCCAGGTGCTGCGGTTTCCTTCCACAGTCCAAAAGACGTGTTGGTTAGATGCATTGGCCACGCTAACTTTTCCCTCAATGTATCCGAATAGGCGCCGGAGTGTGGCGACTAGGGGATTTTCACAGTAACTTCATTGCAGTGTTAATGTAAGTCTACTTTCTTTAAACTTTTAAACACTGCTGCCATTGTGGTATACACCTGTGGTACACATCGCTGCCACTGACGCACAGTAGCAGAGGGAGGACTGTTTAAATTGGGTGATTGGGTTCTGATGAAGCAGGCTGCTTTGTCCTTGATTATGTCAAGTTGCCTAAGTGTTGTTGGAGCCATATTCAGGTAAGTAATCCATCAGTCCCTGGACATCATGCCTTATAGATGGGAACAGGTTTTAGGAGTCAGGAGGGTAGTTATTTAACTCTTAATTCCCAATGTCTGACCTGTCATGTAGTCACAGTATTTGAGCTGCACTTCTTGGTTTCAGCGATGAATTACTCTTCTCCAGGTAGTTTGACATCATTGTGCAGCGTACATCATACATACATTGGAAGTTGAATGGCATACCTGTCATATTTGAGAGTTGAAGGCTTTTGTGCTGTAGGTCTGAGTGTTAATTTCCGTGGTACTAGAATATGAGAATGACTCTGGACAATAGGGAACGCATTGACCCAAAATAATGGCAAGGCTAATAGCACCAACTGTTATTTGTGTGCAAATGCTACTGCAACTTCAAACATGGGCAAATGTGTGATTAAACATGGAAATCCAAAAGTTGCTGTCTGTATAATATTGTTGCACGAGAAATGGCATCTTGCCACCCTCCTCACCATTCAAATACATCGAACACACAAAGTTGCTGTATCTGTACAGTGGATCTGAACTAAACCCACTGTAGAAAGTTAAGTCAAATCCATACCAGTCTAAGTACCTTTTTAGTAACATGATAAGTTTTAATTACTATCAGTCAACGTCTCTGGCACTGAAAACTATCTATCACACATGTGGAGTCTCCTTCCTTCAGGTTTTAATTGTTGCTGGAGATACCAAAAATCTATATATTGAAAGTAATTTTTAAAAAATCTTTCTGCCCGAATTTTTCCCTTCTCTTTCAATTTCTTTATTTTTCTTTCTGGAGCTGATTTGAAATTCATAGAATCGCTACAGGGCAGAAAGACGCCATTCGGCCCATCAAGTCTGCACCAACCACAATCCCACCCAGGCTCTATTCCCATAACCCCACTTATTTACCCTGCTAATCCCCCTGACACTAGGGTCAATTTAGCATGGCCAATCAACCTAACCCGCACATCTTTGGACTGTGGAAGGAAACCGGAGCACCTGGAGGAAACCCACACAGACACGAAGAGAACGTGCAAACTCCACACACAGACAGTGGCCCGAGGCCAGAATTGAACCTGGATCCCTGGTGCTGTGAGGCAGCAGTGCTAACCATTGTGCCGCCCCAGTCCATTCGCTCTAATTTACACTTTCTCAGTCCTTGTGCTTTTAAATTAACAATCCTTCCATCTAACTGGGTAAAGTGATACATAGTTGTCCTGTTCACCTAAGCCCGCTTGCCCTGTTTCTCTCACTATTAGTTCACATTTTCAGCAGCGAGCCTCACAAAAATATAAAACCTAAATGGGCAAACAAGATTAATTAAAGGAAGACACAATTAGATATCTTACCACACAAATTAAGGCCCATTTTATTACAGGATTTACAGATTCACAAGGTATTCCCTTCCAATTAGTTCCTTGGTTTCTATATCTGTTTATAAATTTGAAATCACACTTCCCTCTTCATTTGCATTTCAGCCACAGTTTCAATCTCCCGGAATGAACTAACTGACCTGACTTCATCAGTGGTTGCAACATTACTAACCATAGAATTACTACAGAAATTCAGACACCTGTCATGATGTTAAATATCCAAAGTAATTCACTCATTCTATTTCTTCCAAAATATTCAAACTCCCTTTACTTGATTTTTCTTTTGGTATTATAACCTATCTTTGTTTTTTTTAAATGTTACTTAGATTTTGTATAATTTACTTATACTTAACATGCCACTTTGTCAACCTCTTGTTGTAATGAGTATGGTTTAATTGTTTCACTGTAATAGAAGCATTATACATTCTGGTCTGGAAAAATAAATAAAGTTAACAGTCATTATAAAACAAAGCAGTGAAATTTTGATGGTGAATACATTAGTTTGGACTTTGGGGCGACAGTTCTGCTAATGCAGTGTGTATTTTTTTACTGCAGGTAATTGGGTCAACTAGTTAGTGAGGATATCACATGATTTCCCTTTTATGCTGCTGAGTCTTATTTTAAGCTTAAGGGTGGAAACAAGCTGCTCTTAGATATCCGGTTTAAGTGCAACATGTCAACTGCACTTGAATGTCCGTTATATGTCCCTGTCAGGCAGGGAGGAAATGGCCGAGTGAGGGAACCATGGTTCACAAAAGAGGTTGAATGTCTTGTCAAGAAGAAAAAGGAAGCATATGTAAGGATGAGAAAACAGGGTTCAGTTGGGTCGATTGAGGGTTACAAGTTAGCAAGGAATGAGCTAAAAAAAAGGGCTTTGAGAGCTAGGAGGGGGCATGAGAAGTCCTTGGTGGGTCGGATCAAGGAAAACCCCAAGGCTTTTTACTCTTATGTGAGAAATAAAAGAATGACCAGGGTGAGGTTAGGGCCGGTCAAGGACAGTAGTGGGAACTTGTGCATGGAGTCAGAAGAGATAGGAGAGGCGATAAATGAATACTTTTCTTCAGTGTTCACCAAGGAGAGGGGCCATGTTTTTGAGGATGAGAGTGTGATACAGGCTGATAGGCTGGAGGAGGTAGATGTTCTGAGGGAAGATGTATTAGCGATTTTGAAAAACCTTGGGGTTGATGAGTCCCCTGGGCTAGATGAGGTATATCCTAGGATTCTTTGGGAGGCAAGGGATGAGATTGCAGAGCCTTTGGCTTTGATCTTTGGGTCCTCACTGTCCACGGAGATAGTGCCAGAGGGCTGGAGAGTGGCGAATGTTGTTCCTCTGTTCAAGAAAGGAAATAGGAATGACCCTGGTAATTATAGGCCAGTTAGTCTTACTTCGGTGGTCGGTAAGTTAATGGAAAAGGTCCTGAGGGATAGGATTTATGACCATTTAGAAAGATGCAGCTTAATCCAGGATAGTCAACACGGATTCGTGAAGGGTAAGTCTTGCCTCACAAATTTGATTGAATTCTTTGAGGAGGTAACTAGGTGTGTTGATGAAGGTAGAGCAGTTGATGTCATATACATGGATTTTAGTAAGGTGTTTGATAAGGTCCCCCATGGTCGGCTCATGAAGAAAGTAAGGAGGTTTGGGATAGAGGGAAAGTTGGTCAATTGGATAAGTAACTGGCTATCTCATAGAAGACAGAAGGTGGTGGTGGATGGAAAATTTTCAGAGGGGAGACCAGTTACCAGCGGTGTACCACAGGGATCAGTGCTGGTCCTCTACTATTTGTGATTTTTATCAATGACTTGGAGGAGGGGGCTGAAGGGTGGATCAGTAAATTTGCTGATGACACCAAGATTGGTGAAGTAGTGGATGAGGTGGAGGGCTGTTGTAGGCTGCAAAGAGACATTGATAGGATGCAGAGCTGGGCCGAAAAATGGCAGATGGAGTTTAACCCTGATAAGTGCGAGGTGATTCATTTTGCTTTGTCAAATTTGAATGCGGAGTACAGGGTCAACGGTAGGGTTCTAAGGAATGTGGAGGAACAGAGAGATCTTGGGGTTCATATCCACAGATCTCTGAAGGTTGCCACTCAAGTGGATAGAGCCGTGAAGAAGGCCTATAGTGTGTTAGCGTTTATTAACAGGGGTTTGAGTTTAAGAGCCGTGGGGTTATGCTGCAACTGTACAGGACCTTGATGAGGCCACCTTTGGAATATTGTGTGCCGTTCTGGTCACCTCACCATAAGAAGGATGTGGAAGCATTGGAGAGAGTGCAAAGGAGATTTACCAGGATGCTGCCTTGTTTGGAGGGTAGATCTTATGAGGAAAGGTTGAGGGAGCTAGGGCTTTTCTCTTTGGAGCGGAGGAGGTTGAGAGGTGACTTAATAGAGGTTTATAAGATGATGAAGGGGATAGATAGAATGGACGTTCAGAGACTATTTCCTCGGGTGGATGTAGCTGTTACTAGGGGGCATAACTGTAAGGTTCATGGTGGGAGATATAGGAGGGATGTCCGAGGTAGGTTCTTTACTCAGAGAGTGGCTAGGGTGTGGAATGGACTGCCTGCTGTGATAGTGGAGTCGGACACTTTAGGAACTTTCAAGCGATTATTGGATAGGCACATAGAGCACACCAGAATGATAGGGAGTGGGATAGCTTGATCTTGGTTTCGGACAAAGCTCGGCACAACATCGAGGGCCGAAGGGCCTATACTGTGCTGTACTGTTCTATCTATCTATCTAACTGAGATTGAGTGTGATAAACTCTGTCCCCACATAGAAACCACTAAAAGGCCATTAAAACATGGTCAATAGAAATTTTTTTAAAATTTCTTTTTAAATTCACTTGGGAATGCATCCCTCTCTATTTCAGCCTTGGTTTCCTCATTGGTAGATCCACCCTTCAAAAGGTATTATGTTGACCATTAGGTATGGTAGCATTATGGTTATGTAACTGGTCTAGTAATCTAGAGGCTGGGACGAATGATTGGGAGACATGAGGTGGGATCCTCCGGCCCCGAGCGCCCCAAGACCAGAAATTCCCACCTGAGCTCAATGGACCTTTGAATGGACCACCAAATTTTCTATCTCACCTACTATGATTCCTGCAACAGGTGAGATGGGAGACTTTCAGCCCTGGATTCATAATCCCACCACAGTAGCCGAGGAATTGAAAGCCAGATCATTCATTGAATAAATCTAGGATGAAAAAGGTAATTTCAGTATTAGTGAACTTGAAACTACCTCTTGGAGGGTTGATCAAAGAAGAAACTTTGACAGAAATGCAGAGGGCTTCATTCTCAAGTGAATTTGCCAAAACAAACCCTGTCTGTGTTCATCTTGGGGGCAATATAACACCACGTTGGCCAGAAAGATTGATGATTTTATTTAAGAATATTTATTGCTTTTTTAAAAATTAAGCTATTGCTTGCTGACCACATTAATAATATAGTTCCCCTGTTGAAGGCAGTGTATAAAGCATTTATTGAGAGAGGATTCAGCTTGTTTATGAAGCAGTGGAAAGCCAGTGAGATGGTTATGAGTTATGTATTATCCTCATCGTATCTCACATACAATGCCTGTGTTATTATGGAAACATAAGGAGAAATTATTCTAACAGTGTATGGTCATTCTTGGTCTTGTGCTGGTCATTGGATGCCTGAGAATTTTTCTGAAGTCACCATTTAGTAATGTGACCATAAACAGCAAACAAGAAATTGATGAATTTGCATATCCAAACTATAAAATATAACTTGGCAAAGATCAATGAATGGAATAGAAGTTCTCCCTGTAAAACCATGGAAAATCTTTTTTAAAATACTGAACTAGCTTCAGTTTTATTCATCATGTCAGCATCACTGACTGGGCTGGTATTTGTTGCCCATTCCTTATTGCCCTTGAACTGAGTAGCCAGGCAGGCCACTTAAGAGTCAACCACTTTGCTGGGGGCCTGGAGTCACATATAGGCCAGACCAGGTAAGGATGGCAGATTTCCTTCCCTAAAGGACCAGATTAGTGAGTCAAATGGGTTTTAGCATATGCGTTTTATGGTCATCGTTAGACTTTTAATTTCATAGTTTTATTTAATTCAAATTTCACTCCCTGCAGTGGTGGGATTTGAACCCAGGTCCCCAGAATATTACTCTGGGTCTCTGGACTACGAGTCTAGTGGCAATACCACCACATCACTGCCTCCCCCCAAAGGTGTCACAATGTATAATTAAAAATATGACAATTTTCTATATATTTAACATTTATTTAAAGTGTAGTATTGATCAGAAATGTGTTTGGAGTTAGCATATGCTATAGTTTCAACTGTTTGCTGTCTGAAATGTTTCCACATTTAAGAATTTCACCCTTGTTCCTTTGCCATTAATAGAAGAAATTTTCAAGGACTATCATTTTCCATGTCTTTTGCTTGGTTTCAGCTGCTGCTGCTTGTAGTGTGAAGCAGTCCTACTTGGTTTATTTAAGGAAAATGAAGGACAAAGTTATTTTTAGTCATAATATAAAACCCTCCGTCAACAAACCACACATGGCTGACATTTAAGTAAGAGTATTGTTCACTATATAAAAAAAAGGAGTCAAGGATTAGAATGATTACATAATTATAGATTACTTTCAAGGATTTCAAAAATTGTTCATCACAGTTTTTACCTTTGGTCCATCAGTTTTCTTTTCTCCCATTCTAAAGGCATTTATTCTTTACTGAGATATTGTTCCATAGGCCTGAGGCTCCACATACTATCTCAGTCAGTTGACCAAGAAATATATTAGAGAGTCATAGAGATGTAGGGAAACAGGCTCTTCGGTCCAACTTGTCCATACCAATCAAGTTTCCTGAACTGAGCTAATCCCATTTGCCTGCATTTGGCCCATATCCCTCTAAACGTTTCCCATTCATATAGCTGTCCAAATGTATTTTAATTGTTGTAATTGTACCCGCCTCTACCACCTCCTCTGGCAGCTCATTCCATATACGCTCCACCCACTGTGTTTTAAAAAGTTACCCCTCAAGTCCCTTTCAAGTCTTTCCCCTCTCACCTTAAACCTGTGCCCTCTAGTTTTGGACTCCCCTATCCTTGGGAAAAGACTTTGGCTATTCACCTTATATATGCCCCTCATGATTTTATAAACTTTTATTAAGGTCAGTCCTCATCCTCCTGCACTCCACGAAAAAAAGCCCCAGTCTATTCAGCTCTCCTTATAATTCAAACCTTCAAGCCCTGGTAACATCCTTGTATATCTTTTTTGCACTCTTTCCAGCTTAATAACATCTTTCCTATAGCAAGGCAAACAGAATTGTACACAATATTCCAAATGTGGCCTTACAATGTCTTGTGCAGTTGTAACATAACATCCCAACTCCTGTACTAAATGCTCTGACCGGTGAACACAAGTGTGCAAATGCTTCCTTCATCACTCTGTTTACCTGTGACGCCACTGTCAAGGAACTATGTACCTACAGTGAATACTGAAATGCTATTCAATTGTAGGTACCCAATGGGTACGTGTGGCCATACAATTATCAGACACCCACCCATGCACAATTACAGGTAGACAGGGTGGTGAAGAAAGCACTTGGCACATTTACCAGTTGGAGCATTTAGTACAGAATCACGTTACAATTACACAAGACTTTGATACGGCCACATTTGGAGTACTGCATACAATTCTGGTTGCCCTGCCATAGGAAGGATGTTATTAAGCTGGAAGGGGTGCAAAAAGATTTACAAGGATATTACCAGGACTTGAAGGTTTGAATTATGAGAGGCTGAATAGGCCGGGTTTTTTTCCCCCCAGGATGTAGGAGGATGAGGGGGTGACCATATAGAGGTTTATGAAATCATGAGGATATTAATCAGGAACCCAGGCCGATTTCATCTTCACAATGATGGAATACCAAAAGTGAACATATTAACCTCCTACAAGGACAGAGAATGCTGGAAAAACTCAGCAGGTCTGACAACATCTCTAGGGAGAGAAAGCAGAGTCAATGTTTGGAGTCCATTTGACTTTTCATCAAACTACCAGACCTGCTGAATCTTGTTTCAGATTCCAACATCTGCATTATTTTGCTGCTTTTAGTATTAACCTCTTAGTCTGTTTCCGTGTCGAATATATTCTGGGGAAAGACATTCAGAGAGTTCCATTTCAGTGCCATCATTAAGGGGTATGCTGACACAAGATAACTCCACAAGACATATGATTGTCACCCCAGTAGAATTAACTACACTTATCTGATGACCGCGGCATCTGTCTGCTACTTATAACATGTATTTTTTCTCCAAAGACAAACAGTGTTAAACAGCAGTTTGGAAATTGTAATCCACAAACTTGTATGAAGCTGCTGTAATGTATTTTGCCAGCCATCCTGGCAATGCTTCTTTGTGGCATCTTTTATGACTTTTCACTCCTTCATGCAAGAATTTGAGAAAGAGCTGGATTATGGGCTGCACTGCCTATTCATGATGTCACTGGAGTAGAACTTCATGATGTCACTAAAGGGAGTGGAGCATTCTAAACCAAATATCTTTTTCTAGGATGTCTCTGAGCAACCAGTTTCACAACCTTTAAAGCACATAAATGAATAGTTTGTTTAGAAATACCAGTAAGTGTTGATATCTTCATTTGTTTTATTAAGGATCATGAGGAAATTGAGATGACAACACTGCCCTATCACTAGTTTACATTTTTAAGTTGTTCTAAACTATTTTGCAACACTGAAACTCCAATCTTATGACATTATACACCAGAATAGACTTTTGTTAAAAAAGCAGTCATCCCAGGTTCTTTATAATTCATTTGAAACAAACGGGAAGGTGGCCTTTGTAACCGACGTTCTTTGTTTCTGTGGAGCTTAGATGCTTTGTCACTAAGAAAGTGCCCATATCAGAAGCACCTGATTTTTGTGACACTGAAAATCAACTTCAATGTTTAGCAAATGTACTGATGCAGCAGATGTCATTTGTATTGCAAATGAAGAGCAACCGGTTAGCAGCTGGTATTAGTTGTCATGGTTGGTAATGCAGGCAAAGATAATGGACAAACAAGTTTGATATGAACTGACAGTGACAGCCACAGTGAGGTCATGATTTATGTAAATACATTCGCTCCTGTTTCTTGACTTACCAAAACATTATAAACTGTTAACAAGTACTGAACACCGCAGTTATCACTTTGGCAGTTAAGTAACTATTTGGTAGAAGACATTTTTTAATATTCTCTTTATGTTATGATAGCATTGTGTGATCCACTTAATTTCTCACAATGGCTTACTGTTCCTTTCCATCTCCATTCTCTTGTTGCCACAATGACATTTGAAAGAGGGTGACACTGCAAATGCTTATTCAATATGAAATGTCACAAATATGTAAAATTCTTGAATGAAAGTTATTACTATTCATTGGCATGACCTGTTCAACAAAACAATTCCACCTGTTTGACAATTGTCAGGTAGTCTATTGTTAAAGATGACTTCTGGTGAGCTGGTCACATTGCAGGAGATAACCAATGTGGGGCTATCTAATGACAGTTTTTGGTTTGTTATGCTGATCGAACTCGCATTCATGAAGCCAGCAAACTCGGGATGTGTTTTATACTCTAGTTTATTTTTAAAATTTGCTTAATTGTGGTTCCTCCATAAGCTGGACTTGTTGTTGAGTCTAAGGGGGGGCAGGCGATCTTACCAAAAAATTCGAAGTTCCAAACGAGCTTGAAAACGGGAGTTTCAGATGAGTTTTGTCGGTGAGGTCACAAGTCCAATTTTATCCGACTCAATTCAAAAATTAATGCTAAATCTATTTCCTGCCAGTAGGGGAATGGGGCACGGCCTAAGCTTGCTGGAAAGCTGGCAGCTCACAGTAGAGGCTACAATCGTGTATACACAGATCTTTCTGTTCTGTGCAATAGAAAAGAGAGATGTCAGTTACCTCCACCCCCTTATATACCGCCGGCCTCTCCCTGCAGTCACTGGCCTCTGCGGCTGGTCGTACCCTCCCACCCCACGATCACTGTCCTCCAAGGCCGATAGGCACCCCCCCTCCCCCACAATTCGGCTGATTGGCCCCGCATCCACCCCCTACCCCAGAGTGATCCAGCCAATCACTCCCCTGGCCCTCCCCGGTCATTCACCACCCCCCACCCCCATCCCCCAATCCCAGTTGCAGAATGCGCAATGTCCCTGTGTCTCCCCCTCTGGATGAGGGGGGAGAAATACCAAAGGATCCAGAGGGGCAATTTTTTCACTTAGAGGATGGTGAGTGTCTGGAACAAGCTACCAGAGGCAGTAGTAGAGGCGGGTACAATTTTGTCTTTTAAAAAGTATTTAGACAGTTACATGGGTAAGATGGGTATAGAGGGATATGGGCCAAATGCAGGCAATTGGGACTAGCTTAGTGGTTTAAAAACAGGGGTGGCATAGACAAGTTGGGTCAAATGGCCTGTTTCCATGCTATAAATCTCTATGACTCTCCTTATGCCCCCATCCAGACCCCACCCACTCTCCTTAGGCCTGCCACTCAGACCCCACCCCTTTGGTTCTGCCCATTAGGCACTGTCCGTGTCAGCCACGCAGTGCCAGTGTGCCAGGCTGGCACAGCCAGTGTGCCAGGCTTGCAGTGCCAGGGAGTCCAGTGGGCAGCGCCAAGGAGCCCTGACTTCCCAGAGGGCCTCAATGGCCTCCAGTCCTACCAGAGGGTCCATCGCCACCGGTCCCTGTTGATGGGGACCCCTTGTGACCCGAGCTGACTAATAATATTTAAATCCTATTTAAAATAGATTTAAATATTGAAATGTGCCTCACTCCCATTTCAGGCGTGAGACTAATCTTGCTGGATATGTGGGCCCAGTAAGATCGCGATAGATAAGAAATCTGGTGGGAGCCTTATTTCCCGCCTCTCTCAATCTTACCAGCTTGCTCCACCCATCAACCAGCGGAACAAGAAGGTAAGATTGCCCTCTTAGTGTCTTATGACTTTTACCAGTTGAAGTACGTGTTGTTATAAAGCAAAGCTATTCCAAATTCAGTTTGAATCCGACTGAATATTTTGGCAATTTGAGACTAACTTATCTATCAGAGCTTGTCCCGTCCATTCAAACAGAAATCCAGCTTTTACAAGCATTCTGTTTGGTTGTAATGCAAAAACATTTCACCCTGCTCCCTCTTCCCACACACACAGCAGTAAACCTTTGTGTGTCTCTCTTTCTGTCCAAGAAACAGTCTTCCCACCTGTGAAGGTGTGAGACCTAACATTTGATTCTCAAAAGGCTTCAATTTGGATCACATGGGCCTGTCTCCAGGACAGAGTTAGAATGGTCAGTGCCCCCTATGCAAGACATTTTGTTTTACCTTAAGTTAAAGGAGACAACATAAAACATAACCACCTGGTGAAGTCCCACATCTGCAAAATAGGCAAATGTGATCATGGTTTAATGTCAAATCTTCAACATTTCACTCTGCTATCAGCCTAGATAATGAGCTCAAAGCTTTTATGGTTCTCTATCTAGCCTAGAGGCAAAACTGTTCCAATCTGTGTTATAAACTGAATAGTCTGTCATTATACTATAACCTATTTTGGAAATGAGGTCAGACTGGTGAGAATGTGCAACCATAAATAACCAATCCTGTTGACATTCAAGAAATGACTTCAGCAGGGCATCAAAATTTGTTTTTTAAATTTTTTAGCTTTGGAGATATAAACATTAGGTGGTTTTTATTTTGTTCCACCCGTTAAAATGAGATTTGTATCTGCTGGGAATGAACACACTGAGGGCCAGTGTAGGCATGAGGCTCATCCAAGTTAGCTATATCACGATTCAGAAGTAAATCTATCTCTCTACTCTGCTCCAACACCATGCCTTAACTTTAACTGCTTAAACAAATATCCCTGTTGCAAGTTTAAAAAAAACTTTTCTGCCTTTCATTAATACTTATGACCTGAATAAGAATAGTGATTTTCAGCAACAACAAATTATATTTATATAGCTTGTTCTGAAATCCTTCCATATGAAAGATGACAGATATACAGCAGACAAACCCATTTCAGATAGGATGCTTTCCTAAGGTGCATCTTTGCTGAGCAGCTTTAACATAATGAAACCTCACAGGGCCATTTTAATAGCGTGACACAAAGTCACATCAGGAGGTATTTGGACAGATGACCAAAAACTTGGTCAAAGAAGAAAGTTTTAAGGAGTGCCTTAAAGGAGGAGAGTGAGGTGAAGGGGGAAGGGAGGAAATTCCAGAATTTGGGGCTTAGGAAAATGAAGGCACGGCCACCAATGTTGGAGTGATTATAATTGGGGATACACAGGAGGCTAGGATTAGAGAACTTTAGGTATCTCAGAGGGTGGAGCTGGGGGAGATTATAGAAAATACAAGGCGAAGGAAGGATTTGAAAGCAAAGATGAGAATTTCAAAGTCAAGCTGCTTCCTGACTGGGAGTCAATGTAGGTCAATGAGCAGAGAACTGATAGGGGAAGAGGACTTGCTGTGGGATAAGGGCAGCACAATTTTGGGTGACCTCAATTTTATGCAGGGCATATTGTGGGAGATTAAAGATGTATGGAATAATCAAGTCCAGGGGTAATGAAGGTTTCAGTAGCTGAGACTGGGGGAATGTCGGGCAATGTTACAGCGGTGGAAATAGTCAGTCTCAGTGATGGCACAAATTAGAGTTCAGAAACTCATCTTATGTTCAAATGTGACACAAAGATTGGGAACAGATTGGCGTAATCTCAGACTGTTATCTGGGAGGGGATTGGAGTCAGTACTAGCTAGGGAGCAGAGTTTGGAGTGGGGACCAAAAACAATGGCTTCAGTCTTCCCAATATTGAATTAAAGGAAATTTCTACTTATCCGGTATGGGATGTTGGATAAACAGTGGAGGAGTTGAGAGAGGGGTGGTGAGGTAAAGCTGGGTGTCAGCAGCATATGTGTGAAAACTGATATTGTGCCTTTGGATAATGTCACTGAGAGGCAGCATGTAGATGAGAAATAGGAGGATGAACTACCAAAAACTAGCATCAGGTTCAGCAGGTAATTGCAAAGGCAAATGGAATGTTGGCCTTTATTTCAAAGGGAATGGAGTAAAAAAAATAGGGAGTTCTTGCTAAAGTTCTTGCTAAAGGCACTATTTTTGACCACACCTGGAGTACTGTGATCAGTTTTGGTCCCCTTATTGGTGATCTTATTGAGACATATAGGATTCTCGGGCTGCTCGACAGTATAAATGCTGAGAGATTGTTTCCCCTTGTGGAAGAATCTAGGACCAGAGGACATAATCTCAGAGTAAGGGGATCGCCCATTTAAGACAGAGATGAGGAGGAATTTCTTCTTTTAAGAGGGTAATGAATCTGTGGAATTCTTTAATGCAGAGGGCTGTAGAGGCCTGGTCATTGAGTATGTTCAAGGTTGAGATAGACAGTTTTTAATCAGTAAAGGAATCAAGGGTTATGGGAATAAGGTGGGAACATGGAATGGGAATTATATCAGATCAGTCAGGATGTCATAGAATAGCAGAGTAGACTCGATGGGCCAAACAGCCTATTTCTGCTCCTACCTCTTATGGTTTTATGATGCAATGGATAGATCTTTGGGCTACAACAGGGAGCAGGAAGAGAGGTCATTGCAAATGATTCTCTGGTCATGATTAGGTGGTAAGAATGGAATCACAGGAGAACAATCCCACCCAGCTGGATGACAGTGATGAGGTGTCGGAAGAAGATGGTGTGGCCAACCATGTTAAAGGTTTCAGAAAAATCAAGGAGGATGAGGAGGGACTGTTGATCTTTGTCACAGTCACGTAGGATTTAATTTGTGACTTTAATAAAAGCCGTTTCACTGTGGTGGGGCAGAAAGCTGGAACGTTCGAGCATGGAGTTTCGGGAAAAATGGGGCCAGATTTCGGAAGCGGCAATGTCTCAAGAACCTTTGGCAGGGGAAATGAGATTGGAGATGAGGTGATAGTTTTCAAGGATGGTGGGATCAAGGATTTTTTTTTCTTTTCAGGAGAGGGGTGATGACAGCAGATTTAAAGGAGCGAGGGACAGAAGCGAAATAGAGAAAACCATTAAAATATTGACTAATATGTGGGCCAGAAGAGGGAGTTGGGTGATCAGCAGTTTAGTGGGAATAGGATCAAGAGACAGGAAGTGGGTCTTCTGACATGATGCGTTCAGAGAGGGCATGAGGAGAGATAGGAGAAAGATGCGAGTTCAGGGCCAGGGAGCATTAAAGGAAGTATAATCAAGTAAGCTAGTGGTAGGGAGAGCTGATTAGATTGTCTCAATCTTAGTGACAGAGAAATCCATGATCTCCTCACACTTGTTGTCAGAGGTCTGGGTGGAAGGAAGAGGGGTTTAAGAAGAAAGGTTTGCAGTAGAAAAAAGAAGCCGGGAATTATCTTTACATTCCAGGATGATCCTAGAATGATGAGCAGTTTTAGCAGTTGTCCGCCATATCCTTTCAAGTCATAGAATCATAGAAACCCTACAGTGCAGAAGGAGGTCATTCAGCCCATCAAGTCTGCACCGACCACAATCCCAACCAGGCCCTATCCCCGTAACCCCACTTATTTACCCTGCTATTGCCCCTAAAACTAAGGGACAATTTAGCATGGCCAATCAACCTAACCCGCACATCTTTGGAATGTGGGAGGAAACTGGAGCACCCGGAGGAAACCCATGCAGACACAAGGAGAACGTGCAAACTCCACACAGACAATGACCCGAGACCGAAATTGAACCCGGGTCCCTGGCGTTGTGAGGCAGCAGTGCTAACCACTGTGCCACCGTGTCGCCCGTCTGCCTCCCTTGAACTTAAGAAAGTGGAAATGATGGATGTACTAGAGGGTATGACCAGGGTGAGAAAGAGAGTAAATAGTTTTATTGTGGACAAGGCATCGAGGATCAAGGTGAGGATGCAGCTGAGTAATCAATGGCTGCAGAAATATTCTGAATGGCGAGGCAAAGGCTGGATAGTTGGAATTTTGAAATTGTAGTTTTAAATGAATTGGGGATTTTTTTTTCCAGGGATAGATACAGATGGAGATTGTTTTGGGGTGTGGAAAGGGGATGTGGGTGGAGAGTGATACAAGGAAGCAGTCAGCAATGGCCTTTTTGTATAATTGATATGGAGAGGACTAACAAGACCATCTGAGATGGCAAGATAAAGGGGGTAGATGTGAATATTGGTTGGGGAATTAACATGGAGGACTCTGGGAGGATAAGAGGGCAATGAATTCTAAGGAGGAAAAGAACATGATGAGTTGAGATGGATGGAGGTTGCAATCACCAAGGATGAGAAGTCTTTGGGTGCAGAGAAAAGCAGTGAAGATATCTCGGTGATAATGTTTTCATTGTACTTGGAAGGGCAGTACAGAACAATTATTTTGAAAGAGAGGTCTTGACTTAGTTATGAGGATTTTATAACCTCAAAGTCCACAATTTTCCCTAATTATCTCATCTCTTTTAAACTGTCAACTGATATTGGACCAAAGTTGCATGGGAATCAGCAGCAACCAACTATCATAGAATCCCTACAGTGCAGAAAGAATCCATATGGCCCATTGGGGCTGCACTGACCATAATCCCACCCAAGCCCTATCCCCATAACCCCAGGTATTTACCCTGCTAATCTCCCTGACACTAAGGGGCCATTTAGCATGGCCAATCAATCTAACCCGCACAGGAGTGTGGGAGGAAACCAGAGTACCTGGAGGAAACCCACGCAGACACGGGGAGAACGTGCAAACTCCACACAGACAGTCATCCAAGGCCGAAATTGAACCCAGGTCCTTGGCTCTGTGAGGCAGCATGTTAACCACTATGCCACCATGCCGTCCTAACTTGTCATGAAACCAAAAATGTATTAGTCAACATGGAAGCATTATAGCGAAACCTGATCCTGTCCTTATACATGTTCACTTTGCAGCAGAAATTATTGCTTGCAGCCATGACCTCTCATTGGCTTTATTTTATCTGTTCAGTCCAGAATTACTGCTCCCAAATGTAAAATCCCACAGTCACTTATTTCTGGTTGTTGCCACCTTTCACTATAACCCTGAAAATCAGTCCTCTTCAGATGCTTCTTTGATTTAGAACACAAGAAATAGGAGCAGGAGTAGACCATTTGGCCCTTTGAGCCTGCTCCGCCATTCAGTATGATTATAGCCAAAGATCTTCCTCAATTCCACTTTCCTGCCTACTTGTCATATTCTTTGATTCATTGAGAGACCAAAAATCTATTGATTTCAATCCTGAATATCCTCAATGATGGGGCATCCACAACTCTCTGGCACGGGCAATTCCAAAGACTTTGAACCTCCGGGTGAAACATTTCCTTGCTTTTGTATTCTGTGCCTCTGTTTATCAAGTCCAGGATTCAGAATCCACTGTTTATCAAGCCCAGGATCCAGAATCCACTGTTTATCAAGCCCAGGATTCAGAATGCCTTTTTAGCCACTTTCACAACTTGCCCTTAAGCCTTCAATCATTTGTGCACATTTACCCCCAGGTTTCTTCATTCTTGCAACCCCTTTAGAATTGTTCCCTTTATTTAATATTGACTCTCCTCATTCTTCCTCCCAAAATGTAGAACTGAAATCTTCTCTGCATTAAATGTCATCTGCAATATATCTGCTAGTCCGCCATTAAAATATAGAAAATAGGAGCAAGAATAGGCTGATCCTCTTTCTCAACACCATACTGTAATGTTCTCCCCATACCCCTTGACCCCAGTTTGTCAATGTCCTTTAGAAGCCTATCTCTCTTTTCCTCACAGTTTATAACACATCGAAGTTTTGTGTCATCTAAAAATGTTGAAATTGTACCCTATATCCCAAAGTTTAGGTCATTAGTATATAGCAAGAAAAATAATGGTCCTAGTGCCAACACCTGGGGAACACAATTGTGTACCTTCCTCCTGTTTGAAAACCAAATGTTCACCATGATACTCCGCTTCTTGTCATTCTGTCAACTTTTTATCAATGCTGCCACTGTCTCTTTTATTCCCGAGGCTTAGTCTTTACTGGCAAGCCAAAAAGATGGCACTTTATCCACGGGGATGGTGCCAGAGGACTGGAGAATGGCGAATGTTGTTCCTCTGTTTAAGAAAGGGAATAGAAATGACCCTGGTAATTATAGACCGGTTAGTCTTACTTCGGTGGTTGGTAAATTGATGAAAAGGTCCTTAGGGATGGGATTTACAACCATTTAGAAAGATGCGGATTAATCCGGGATAGTCAGCACGGATTCGTGAAGGGCAAGTCGTGCCTCACAAATTTGATTGAATTTTTTGAGGAGGTAACTAAGTGTGTTGATGAAGGTAGGGCAGGTGATGTCATATACATGGATTTTAGTAAGGCGTTTGATAAGGTCCCCCATGGTCGGCTTATGATGAAAGTGAGGAGGTGTGGGATAGAGGGAAAGTTGGCCGATTGGATAGGTAACTGGCTGTCTGATCGAAGACAGAGGGTGGTGGTGGATGGAAAATTTTCGGATTGGAGGCAGGTTGCTAGCGGAGTGCCACAGGGATCAGTGCTTGGTCCTCTACTCTTTGTGATTTTTATTAATGACTTAGAGGAGGGGGCTGAAGGGTGGATCAGTAAATTTGCTGATGACACCAAGATTGGTGGAGTAGTGGATGAGGTGGAGGGCTGTTGTAGGCTGCAAAGAGACATAGATAGGATGCAAAGCTGGGCTGAAAAATGGCAAATGGAGTTTAACCCTGATAAATGTGAGGTGATTCATTTTGGTAGGACTAATTTAAATGTGGATTACAGGGTCAAAGGTAGGGTTCTGAAGACTGTGGAGGAACAGAGAGATCTTGGGGTCCATATCCACAGATCTCTAAAGGTTGCCACTCAAGTGGATAGAGCTGTGAAGAAGGCCTATAGTGTGTTAGCTTTTATTAACAGGGGGTTGGAGTTTAAGAGTCGTGGGGTTACGCTGCAACTGTACAGGACCTTGGTGAGACCACATTTGGAATATTGTGTGCAGTTCTGGTCACCTCACTATAAGAAGGATGTGGAAGCGCTGGAAAGAGTGCAGAGGAGATTTACCAGGATGCTGCCTGGTTTGGAGGGTAGGTCTTATGAGGAAAGGTTGAGGGAGCTAGGGCTGTTCTCTCTGGAGCGGAGGAGGCTGAGGGGAGACTTAATAGAGGTTTATAAAATGATGAAGGGGATAGATAGAGTGAACGTTCAAAGACTATTTCCTCGGGTGGATGGAGCTATTACAAGGGGGCATAACTATAGGGTTCATGGTGGGAGATATAGGAAGGATATCAGAGGTAGGTTCTTTACGCAGAGAGTGATTGGGGTGTGGAATGGACTGCCTGCAGTGATAGTGGAGTCAGACACTTTAGGAACATTTAAGCGGTTATTGGATAGGCACATGGAGCACACCAGGATGATAGGGAGTGGGATAGCTTGATCTTGGTTTCAGATAAAGCTCGGCACAACATCGTGGGCCGAAGGGCCTGTTCTGTGCTGTACTGTTCTATGTTCTATGTTTATCAAATATCTTTTGGCAGTTATGTACACCACGTCAGCCACATTACCCTTATTAACCCTATCTGTTACCTTATCAAAAAATTCAAATGAATTCAACACAATTTTCCTTTAACAAATCCATACTGGTTTTTCTTAATTGACCCACACTTGTCTGTTAAATGCCTATTAATTTAGTTCTGGATTATTTTTTCCCACCAAGGTTAAACTGACTCGTTTACAGTTTCTGGGTTTATCCACACATCCTTTTTGAATAAGTGTTTAACATTTGCATGTCTACATTCCTCTGCACCTTTTCTATATCAAATGAGGATTGGAGGATAAGGGTTTGTACCTCCACAATTTCCTTACTCTCTCTTACTCTGCTCAGATGCATGCACTGCAAACCTGAAGAGACTTTATTGCACTCTCTCTTAGTCTGACCCCACCTAATGCATTACTATTTCTTACACTTGTGCTGCTCTCCCAATCCTTCATGCTCCTTATTGGGTGGCATAGTGGTTAACACTGCTGCCTCACAGCACCAGGGACCGGGGCTCAATTCTGGCCTCAGGTGACTGTCTGGAGTCTGCATGTTCTCCCCGTGTCTGCGTGAGTTTCCTCCGGGTGCTCCAGTTTCTTTCCACACTCCAAAGATATGTTTATGATCATAGTTAATTATACAAAATACAAATTAATGCTTATGTATTTTATCAAATTGGCTGCTTTTAATTTTACACCAACTAATTGCTCCAGCTTACTTTATAGGTTGATCAAATTATATTTAATGTTTAGCTGCAGACTCATCCATGCTCCTCTCTGTGCTGTGAGATTTGTTTTCCTCCTGTGTATTTCTCAGACTCGTAAGGCGCAATTTTTACCAAAAACAACTAAGTGCCCAGCGGGTGGGGTTATGGGAGTTTTTTCTGCCCATTTTTTGAGCAAGCTGAGTGGAATGAATTTATTGTACTCTGTGCCTCACAGAGTCCATCACGCAATTTACGCTGGGAGTTGGGAGCCAGAGCCTAAACCAATCAAGAGGCTGACAGTGGACTGCAGAGGGGGCTAGTGCACATGTGCCAATCTCCCAGTATACTGGGAGAATGGTTGGCAAGTGCTCACCCCCCCTCCACCCCACCGACATTGCCGGCCTCCCAAATATTGGCCCCAGATGCCCCCTCCTCAGGCCAGCCTGCTGAATGCCATCCCCGGCTTCCCAATGTGCCCCCCGCACCGATCCCCGATGGCCAGCCCCGATCCCCAACCTCACCACTTGTTCCCTCCCCCCAATCCTGGTCTGGCCCCACCTCTCAGGCCCACCCTCTTGGCACTTCCCTGTGCACTGCCCAAGGGG
This sequence comes from Mustelus asterias, assembly GCF_964213995.1. NCBI lineage: Eukaryota > Metazoa > Chordata > Chondrichthyes > Carcharhiniformes > Triakidae > Mustelus > Mustelus asterias. The sequence continues at coordinate 69,733,964 of NC_135814.1, forward strand.
CACCCCCACCCCAACCTCCCGGGGCCTCAATGGCCTCTGATCCCACAAGTGAGACTATCCCACCTGGTCCCTGTTGGTGGGGACCATACGTGATCCCTGCTGGTGTGGACCTCCACCGGCGGGATCAGCAGTGTAGTGGGCTGAGAAGATTGCACCCATAGAGTCAAACTCGTGCCCTCTGACCAATCTACTCACAACCTTGCCCTTTAAGATCACTCCTCTCTCAACCCCACCTTCTTCGACCACTCTGCTCACACTCATGCTCTCTGACCATTCCGCTCAGTCTTAATCACTGACTGCTCCACTCATAGCCTAGCTCTTTCTGACCATTCTGATTAATAAGATATGATCTGTAATTTTGTGGATCACATGAAAATTGGTGGCGTGCTCATTAGTGAGGCAAAAAGATTACAGGTTGTACAGTTAGGCTGGACAGATGGGCAGAATAGTGGCAAATAAAATATAACCTTGAAAAGTGTGAGGACTAGGAGGACTAACAAGGCACAGGAGTAAACAATGAACGGTAGGACACTAGGAAATACAGAAGACCAGAGGGACCTTGGGGTGCATGGCCAAAGATCCCTGAATGCCGCTGGACAGGTAGATAAAGTGGTTACGAAAGCATATGTGATACATGCCTTTATTAGCTGAGGCATGGAGTAAAAGAGCAGGGAGGCTGAACTATGTGGAGCTGTATAAAAAGCCCATTAGGCTACAGCTAGAGTATTGTGTGGAGTTCTGGTTGCCATGCAATAAGAAAGGATGTGATTGCACTAGAAAGGGTGCAGGGGAGATTCACCAGGATGTTGCCTGGACTGGAATGTGTCAGCTATGAAGAGAGGCTGGTTAGGCTCGGGTTGTTTTCTATAGAACAGAGAAGATTGGAGGAACCTGATTGGGGTGTGCAAAATTGTGAGGGACAAAGATAGAGTAGATAGAAAGAAACTTTCCCCTTAGTAAAGAGGTTAATAACCAGGGTAAATAGATTTAAGGTAAGGAGCTGGAGATTTAGAGGAGATTTGAGGAAAATCTTTTTCACCCAGGGGGTAGTGAGAATCTGGAACTCACTTCCTTGAGGCGTGAACCCTCATAACGTTTAAGAAGCATTTAGATAAGCACTTGAAACGCAATAGCTTACAAGACTACAGACCAATGCTGGAAAATAAGATCGGTGCTTGATGGTTAGTGAAGACACAATGAGCCAAATGGCCTCTTTCCGTGATGTAAAACTCCGACTCTATGGGCGGAATTTTCCTGTCACGGACCATACAAAGGTTCATTAACCTCAGGCGGGATTTTCCAAACTTGGGACGAGCGCAACCATAAAATCTCACTTTACAACTCTAAAATGATGGGTCGGCAGGCCAACACCTCAGATGGTCAATTTTTCACAGACATCATAATTTTTATGCATTTTTGAAGATATAGGAATTTTTTTTATAGAGGGTCTTAAAGGAATTCCATAGACCCTAAGAACATAGGAATACATAGGAATTGAAGTAAATCATTCAGTCCTTCACGTCTGCTCCATCATTCAATTATGGATTTATACCTGAATTTGATTTATTCATCTTAGTTCAATATCCAGCGATACGTGTTCCGAACAAAAGCCTCAAAATCTCAAATCTTGAAAGTTCTAATTATTAAAGCATTCACAGCCATTTTGTGGAGAAAATTTCTGTCTACTCAACCTTTTATGTGAAAAGGTGCTTTCTAATTTTTCTCCTAAATTGACCCAGCTCCAATTCTTAATTCCCTATCAGAGGAAAGAAAATAGTACCTGATTGAAGAGTTTTAACAATTTTTAGATCATCCCCCAATCTTCTATAGTTGAGGGAATTTCTGCACCCTGGCTTCATTGTTTTAACCTCCAAGCCCCAATAGCATTTTGCAACCAATAAGTTCAGCCAGTTATTCCTTGAATGAAATAAGGAGGTCTGTTAACCTTAGTGCAAACCCATGTTCGTATTTTGTATAGACATGAGTTATGCTTCGAAATGTGTTTTAATTAATGTGTTTTTATTGTTAATACACCAAAACTGCAGTTTTTATCTGAGGTAATTCTGATTTTGTTTGAGAGGCAACTTAATTTTGGAGCCATGTATTGCAAAACAGGCTTTCCAGTTTACTGTTAGAGCGGTGACGAGGCACAAAGTGTACTAATATTTATACATAACTGCCGCAGTAATTTTGTTGTTGTTCAAGATACACTGCAAAAAAGACATTTTTATCTGCCTCACAACTGAAATGCAGCGAATGGAGTGACATTCCTTTATTTCTTCAGTAAATGCAAATAAATTGTTTGCTGGAATCTTTCCCATGGGTGCTAGCTGAGGTTTACAGCTCATTGTCTCTGCACCAGTCAAAAGTTTATTTATTAATGTCACAAGAAGGCTTACATTAACTCTGCAATGTGAAATTACTGTGAAAATCCCCCAGTTGCCACACTCCAGCACCTTTTCGGGTACACTGAGGGAGAATTTCGCATGGCCAATGCACCTAACCAGCACATCTTTCAGACTGTGGGAGGAAACCGGAGCTCCCGGAGGAAACCCACACAGACACATGGAGAACATGCAGACTCCGCACAGACAGTGACCCATGTTGGGAATCGAATCCAGATCCCTGGCACTGTGAGGCAGCAGTGCTAACCACTGTGCCACTGTGTCACCCCACGGCAACCACCTAACTATTCTAATCCCATTTTCCAGCACTTGGCCCAGAGCCTTGTATGCCCTCCGGTAACCCCCCCAATTCTTTGCAGTTGTGCCTAAGTATCAGCAGGGTGTTTAATTGGAGGTCATCGTGGCAGAGCCTGACCCCAATTCTCATTCATTTTCTATACATCCAAGCAGCTTACCTCATTGTTCTAAGCAGGCACTTTGGTTGATTTTATTTCTAAAATGTACCTCACAGGTGCTCAAGTTAATGTGCCTTCCGTATTGCCAGCCCAAGTAAGATCAGCTAACTCAGCATGAACTGGTAATGGAAAATGGAATTATATCACCATCAATTCAAGAACAATTAGGGTTGGGCAATAAAAACTGGCCCAGCCAGTGACACTTACATCCCATGAATGATTTTTTTTTTACATCTGGAAAGGCTGAAATTCCTTTGTCTAGGAAGGAGAATGCAGGGTGGGGAGGGGACATCTATTAGAGATTTTTAAAATTGCAATAGAGTAGACTTAGAAAAGATATTCCCTCTTGAGGGTGGAGTCCAAAACTAGAGCTCATAAATATAAATGAGTTAATAATAAATCCAGTTAGGAAATCAAGAGGAGCAACTTTAGAGTAGTAAGAATATGAAATATGCCACAACATGGAATAATTAAGTCTGATTACATAGACATTTAAGGAGAAGCTAGTACAGGAGGGAAACAGGAGTCGGAGGATATGGTGATAGGGTTAGATGATGGATGAGCATTAATGGCAGCATAGACCAGTTGGTCTCCACAGCTGGTTCTGACTATAGAGGGTATGTAATTCTATGTAAACCTGCCACAGAAAATTAGGTTCTGGCCACTTCAGCCTTCAGTGGTTCAGGAAGACAGCTCACCCCCACCTTCTCAAGGGCAGTTAGGGACAGGCAATAAATACTGGCCTACCCAGCGACATCCTCATCCCAAGAATGAATTAAGTAATGTAACAAGTGTTAACTACTACCAAACAACGTCTGTGACATTAAAAATAATTAATGTGGAGACCCCTTTCCTCAGATTTTAATTGCTGTTGGAGATTTGAAAAATGTCAAATTTAATTTTTTTTGTCTTTTCCTTTCAGTTTTGTTTTCAGTCTTTCTTACATAATTCAATATAAAATTTATCTTCTCTAATTCATATGTCTTTATCAGTCTGTAAGGTTTAAAGTTTATTTATTAGTATCACAAGTAGGCTTACATCAACACTGCAATGAAGTTACTGTGCAAATCCCTTAGTCGCCGGTGCCTGTTCGGGTACACTGAGGGAGAATTTAGCATGACCAATGCACCTAACCAGCATGTCTTTTGAACTGTGGGAGGAAACCAGAGCACCCAGAGGAAACCCACACAGACACGGGGACAACGTGCAGACTCCCCACAGACAATGTACCCAAGCCGGGAATCAAACCTGGACCCCTGGCGCTGTGAGGCAGCAATGCTAACCACTGTGCCACCGTCCCGCCCTGTTAATTTCACAGTTAATACAGTTAATTTCACAGTTTTTCAATCAGACTGGTTTAAGGAGAAATACAATCATTAGTTCTGTTCACTCAAGGGCCAGATGTCCCTAGTTGCAATGTTATCAGCTCATGCTTGCAATGCAAAATACCATTATGAATAAATGGGCAAAGTCAATTTTAACCAACAGTGGATGTTGCTTGCTGCCCTGAAACAGCAGATTATGGTGCCTCGTTTAAGAGTTATCTTATTTAAAAAATCTTCCTCCACCATGTTCCCTCCTTGCCTCGTCCTTTCGTTAAATTACATGGACACTGTATGCTCTTTGATTCTTACTGCAATGGTCATTCTTCATCTGTGATCAAATGGTGAAGTTTAGCAGACTGTTCGGGAGTGGGATAGCTTGATCTTGGTTTCAGATAAAGCTCGGCACAACATCGTGGGCCGAAGGGCCTGTTCTGTGCTGTACTGTTCTATGTTTGACCACAGCCAACCTTGATCCTGTCCTCTCATTCTGTACACACGGACACACACACACATCTGCAAGAGGAATTAGATCACTGGTAAGATTAGTTTACTCAAGACAGACTGGGATCTAGTTTAGGACCTTCCTGGTCTGTATGGCTCAACCATTCACTACTTTTGCCAGCTAAACCTTAGACAGAAATTCATCCAGTACTTTTCAATTCCCCAACTCGGGTTGAAATTGTTCCTTGAATGATAATGAAAGAGAGTACCTGGTTTTCTCTGTAATTAATTGCACAAAAGTGCAAAATCATTTTCTTCCGAAACGCGTTGCAAAGTTGTATTTCTGCAACTTAATTAGCGCATCATTAATTATTGAGAAAACAAATAACCTCCTGTTTATTACGAAAAGAGGCATTTCATATAACTGGAGGTGAATTATTTGATTTTCCTGCTTCTGATGAATGGTTACGAGCAACATTCCCTCTAAGCTCTAGGACTGTGCTGCAACCCAGACCTCACTGTGCATCAGGCTGAGCACCAGTCAATCCCTTTAATTTACTAAATGTGCACAGACTCCCAGCAAAAAAATTAAAGCTTCTATCCACTTCATTGAACGGGCGATGCACCATAACAGCAACAAAAGTAGAGAAGACATTGGTTACAAGGACAGTCTTTGCATTCTAAAACTGATAGGAAAGGTTATGTGACTACATCTGAATTTAATGTTATGGTGAAAGGATGAATTTCAAGGGCAGCACAGTGGTTAGCACTGCTGCCTCACAGCGCCAGGACCTGGGTTCAATTCTGGCCTCAGCTGACTGTCTGTGTGGAGTTTGCACTTCCTGTGTCTGCGTGGGTTTCCTCTGGGTGCTCCGGTTTTTTCCCACACTCCAAAGATGTGTGGGTTAGGTTTATTGACCATGCTAAATTGACCCTTAGTGTTAGAGGGGCTAACTAGGGTAAATGCATGGGATTTTAGAGATAGGGTCTGGGTGGGATTGTTGTCAGTGTAGACTCGATGGGCCAAATGGCCTCCTTCACTGTAGGATTCTATGATTCTATTCTATGATTCAACTCTAATTGAGGAATTTATAGCCTGAATTGAGTTTCCTCCTATGGCTCCTAGGTCAATGAGAAGCTTTTGCCTGCCAGACAGGCCCCATGTTAGGTTTCAAACTTGAAGGCAGTTTTTCCTGAAATCCAATACAGACTAATTGGAATTTAAGAGTTTATTTTTATATTCACATGAAGAATATTTTATGTTTCCTTCTCCTTTGCAGGCCAGTGTAGCAATCTGAACGCCACATCAATTAACTATGGCCAGTGATGACAAAGTTGCTATTCTTTCTGATGATGAAGAGGATCAGAAGAGAAAATATATTCTTGCCGAACCTTTCAACACTTTGTCAACAGAAGCAGGGAATGAACTGCCTCCGAATCCTCCCAATTCAGAACCAGAAGCAACAGGAACAGAGGAACAGGACTGGTTAGAGAGACGCTGTATAAAAATAAGTAATGATCTTCTTATTTCCAAAGTGTTTTACTTCTTCTTTTACTCTGGGTATGGATCACTCTGCCCGTTGCTACCTGTGTATTACAAACAGCTTGGCATGTTGGCCAGCCAAGGTGGACTTCTGGTGGGGATAAGATATTTTATAGAATTCTGCAGTGCACCGTTCTGGGGAGTCATAGCAGATAGATTTAGAAAAGGGAAGATCGTCCTTCTCTTTTCCGTTTTGTGTTGGATTGTCTTCAACCTGGGAATAGGTTTTGTGAAACCTGCTACCATGAGGTGTGTGTCAAAGAACCCAACTCCTACCACACTGGCTTCAAATATCTCTACTCTTTCAGCATTATCCACTACTGTACCGACGAATCACTCTGTCCCAAACAAATCCAATAAGAGCCGGATACAGAGGGACGTTTTCAAAAACCAGTCTTTTGGATATGTGGGAGATCTCGGCTTTACTTTTCCCTTAGTCACTGCAGAACGAATCCATACTTTACAGGAGAGAGCTGTTCCAACTGCTGACAATTCAACAGCAACCATAAATCCAAACAGGACATTACATTCCACCACTGCTAGCAGCACATTGGCCTCAACCGTGCCGACGGACAAATACATCATTTCTGACTTGGCAGAGGTTGAAAATATTTTCCTGCTGATTTTGTTGCTTGTTATAGTTGGAGAGTTCTTCAGTGCACCGGCAGTCACAATCGTAGACACTGTTACCCTGCAATACCTCGGCAAGCACAGAGACCGCTATGGATTGCAACGAATGTGGGGCTCCTTAGGATGGGGCATTACCATGCTGGCTGTTGGCATCTCCATTGACCACACCCACATTGAAGTTTCTATTGAGGGTCAGGGCTGTCAGAAGCCTGATTACAAGAATTATAGGTTAACCTTTATTGCTTTCGGAGTTTTGATGTCAATCGCGCTAATCGTGTCGACCCAGTTCAGATTTGACTACAGTCATTTAAAAACTGAAGAAACTAAAAGAGAAGAGTTTATTGAAATTCAACAAGTGACTCAGAATCTTTCAACGGAAGATTCTGGAGTCAAAAACAGCACTGAAGTGTCCAAGAGCACGGGAACGAGAACATTTGAATTTAGACAGCTACTTCGAATAATTTGCAGTGTGCAATATGGTTCTGTGCTATTTGTGGCCTGGTTCATGGGCTTTGGCTATGGCTTCGTGTTTACATTCCTCTACTGGCATTTGGAAGACTTGAACGGGACAACCACACTCTTTGGAATCTGCTCGGTCCTAAGTCATATATCGGAACTGACCGCTTACTTCTTTAGTCATAAGTTGATTGAAGTGGTGGGTCACATCAGGTAAGCTGTTGTACTGACTTCCCCTTGTCTGATACACATACACACTCAAACAAGATTCATAAGCGAGGCTACAAGTTTCCATCTATTTGAAGGCAATAGTTTTGCACTGAGAGAAAGTTATGTCAGGAAAAGTAAATTCCAGATTATTGATAAATGTATTTAGCTGAAGGCTCTACTGAAACGTGAAAGAAGCTTGGTTTCTCAAAAAAAACTACTGAAACTCATAAGCAGAATATTAATGGAGATAGAGTTTGTTTATCTATGGCTGAAAACACAGGATCTTTTTTAACAATCAGTTCACCCTCTTGTCTGAAGAAAATGTCAAACAGAATTCACAGCACAGAGGAGGCCATTTGGCTCAACATTTGTTGTTCAACTGGAGTTGGCTGCTCCAAGTGCATTTCTCAGTTCACTCCCTAGATCCTTGAATATTACTCTTTAAAATATTATAGGGGGTAATGTTAAAAATGGGTGGGTTTGTTTTGGATAGGAGGATTAAAAAACTAAGAATTGAAACCACCCACTTCCAGGTTGGATGAAGTTAGGATGAGGGCTGGGTGAACATTTCCGTCAAGAGATGGTTGTTCATTTAAGTAACTGTATAAGGACGTGTGCTTTCATTTTAAGAGTGATTCTCATTTTGACCACTGTCAGCTGGGTTTTCCTGGCCTTGGAAATTCCAACAGGTAAAAAGAGGCAAGAAGAGGCACGGTAGCACAGTGGTTAGCACTGCTGCTTCACAGCTCCAGGGACCTGGGTTCGATTCCCGGCTTGGGTCACTGTCAATGTGGAGTTTGCACATTCTCCTCGTGTCTGCGTGGGTTTCCTCCGGGTGCTCCGGTTTCCTCCCACAGTCCAAAGATGTGCGGATTAGGTCGATTGGTCATGCTAAATTGCCCCTTAGTGTCCTGATGCGTAGGTTAGAGGGTTAAGCGGGTAAATATGTAGGGATATGGGGGTAGGGCCTGGATGGGATTGTGGTTGGTGCAGACTCGATGGGCCCAATGGCCTCTTTCTGCACTGTAGGGTTTCTAAGAAATCCATTAGATAAAGGCCTTTATTGTGCTGTTTAGGGTCCAGGTGGAGCAGGAGTCTTGCCCCAGGTCAAACGTGTTACCTCATAAAGCCCCCAGCTCCCCACTGTTGTTTGTCTACTCTTCCCTCACCGCCACGTTTGAACCCCTGAATACACCTGACTCCCTCAACCACCATCTGGCCCCCAACCTGTGACCGGAAGCCCCCGACTCCTGCGAGTAAAATAAAAATTCCCTGTCTGTGCGCTGAATGTGGGGACTGGGGTGCAAGTCGGAGTTTTGATGTCAATCGCGCTAATCGTGTCGACCCAGTTCAGATTTGACTAAAGTCATTTAAAAACTGAAGAAACTAAAAGAGAAGCATATAAGCTTTTCGAAGTCTCCATGGGAAGGCTGGGGCATGGGGCTTGAAGACCGAGGTCCACCAGAACACACAGTTTCTGCCGGTTTTGCGCTCGGAACTACACACTATCGCTCTCGCCATGGGTGTATTCCAGCAGCTGCTAGGTGAGAAGGGGGCAAGGCACCTTCACCTCCCTGCAGGATCCAGGACAGTAGTACCTCGGGCATCCAAAAGGGGGAGGAGCACCAGCCCAACGCCCCAGGGGTATCCAGCCAGGAGTTTCTTGGAGTCCTGACACTCCAAGTCCCATCTGCCTGTGACTCTGTCAACTCCAGCTGTCCAGGCCAAGGACGATGCAACTGCCTTGGAGCAGGAGACCCTTCACAGACTGGGGCCTTTCAGGGGCCTGCCAGAGTCAGACAACATAGGCTTATCAGTCAGCAGGCTGCCTCCACCACTGCTGCAAATGTTAGGGCTGCACCTAGAGTAATGAAACTTAATAAGTTTTGAATGCACAATGGTGGCATGGGTTTCATTCACTGTACATAATCTGCACTATTGTAAATATATTTTGCTTTTATCCCTCTCCAAGTTTCAGATATTCAAGGTCCCGCATTCATTCAAGGGTACAAAATGCACACTGTCTCCTGCCCGCTTATGTAGCTCCCGTGAAGTCTCACTCAATCGCCAGACAGTGACTCACCTTTAGTTCCTCATCAGTGACATGAATAAAGGCACTTTCTGAATGAAAATTATGCCTGGAAAATAGATATGTAACCATTTGAGGCACGTGTTATATAACCTCATGAAAATTGTTCATCAGGATTAGTCATTACGTTAATGCTGTCACACCGAAGTCTGCAGTTTGTGGATTTTATAAGTATTTATCACAGCCCACGTGTTTTCAACCTAGTGTGGTTTGCAATGGCCTTTATTTTATGACTAAGAGGCTTTTTCATTAATTCAAAGGGTGTGGGCTTCGCTGGCTCGGCCAGCATTCATTGCCCATCCCTAGTTGTCCTTGAGAAGGGGTTGGTGAGCTGCCTTCATAAACCACTGCAGTCCCTGGGTGTAGGTACACTCACAATGCTATTAGGGACTTCCAGGATTTTGACCCAGTGAAGGAATGATGATATATTTCCAAGTCAGGATGGTGAATGCCTTGGAAGGGAATTTCCTGGTGATGGTGTTCTCATATATCTGCTCCCTTGGCCTCCTAGGTGATAGTGGTCATGGGTTTGGAAGGTGTTGTCGAACGATCCTTGGTGAGTTTCTGCAGTGGTACACAGTGCTGTCACTGTGCACCTGTGATAGAAGGAATGAATTGTTGTAGATGGGGGTACACCCACATGCGAATCAAGTGGACTGCTTTGTCCAGGATGTTGTCAATCTTCTTGTTGGAGCTGCAGTCATCGAGGCAAGTGGAAAGTATTCCATCACAGTACTAACTTGTGCTTTGTAGATCGTGGACAGGCTTTGGGGAGTCAGGAGGTGAGTTACCCACTGTAGGATTTCTAGCCTCTGACCTGCTCTTGTAGCCACAGTATTTATGTGGCTAGTCCAGTTCTTTTTGATCAATGATAACCCCCAGGATGTTGATAGTGGGGGATTAAGTGATGTGATGGTCAAATTAATATTCAATGTTGAGAACTATTGCCTTTCATGCCACCCTGTAGCATTATTTTGTCTTCGCTTTTAACATTACTCCTCTATTAATTCCCTCTCTCCCGCATGACATTGAGCGATGAAGTTGGTTCCATCCAGTGACATCTGAAATGTCTGCTAGAGAGAAATGAGTGTGCAATGTCAGAGGTGTATGCTCATCCCAATGAAGCTGTCCAAATACCTGGAAGGATCTTGCTTTGCTCCTGAATGGCTGCCGTATATTGATTGATACAGGAATCCCTCTGCAAAGTCACAGAATGACAATGGATATGAAATTCATTACATTTCTGTGCACTCATTGACTTAGAGTTCATATCAATAATTGACCTTTATGAGATGGCCAATGTCATGCACTTTAAGTTTTATGGCTTCCATCACCCCCCTTATGCATTTATGTGTCACCAATTGTGAGATTCCACAGAGGTCCCCAGTGGAGCCCTGGCAGGATCCACTGGGAAAAAGGTTGAGTGCAGCTATAACCCTAAGAGAAACTGGCATTGGATGCCCTTTATGTCCATGCAGTATGAGTTCCTCATGAGGAATGTGGCAAATATGAGCTACTACATCCCCAGACTTGCAAAGGCGTCTACACCGCTGCCTTTCGCTCATCTCCATACATGAGCTGCATCTTCTATAGATTTTTGTTTGTGCCAAACATCTTCATCAATTTAGTCCCTTCTCAGCAGCATCCAAATCCTCCTGGGACTGCACTGGCTTGTGTCCCTCAGGGTGACAGTCTTCCCTGAGCTGTGCCAAACAGCGACAGGCCCTTCTCATTCACATTAAAGCCATCAAGAAGGCAGCATTGCCTGCAGCCCGCATTCTCAACTCTTTCTTGTTTCTGTGAACTGATACAATTGAGCAATCAATGACAGTTCCCATTGCTTTGTCTTCCTCCCGATACAAAGCAGGAATACATTCTCCAGCCCTTGACATTCCCTCAGTCTGCACATTGCAAACTCAGGCCACACCTTGCAGGATGATATCCTGGATGATGACAAGTGCTGATCTTTCCCCTCAGACATGAATGTGCATTCACAATGAGGGTCCTCATTTGGGTCAAAAAACCCAAGTCCTCGGAGCTACAGTCAGCCCAGTTGTCCTCCAGTGACCTTTACACCAACTACGGGTACTCAGTCCTTGCAATTATGTCCTGACTGCAAGTATAGTGCCTCGAATACCATGACCAATGTACTGGGAAGATGGAGGCCTGTAGAACCCATGCAGCTTCTGCAACAGGTGTGGCCATCGACTTTAGGAGCCTGCATCCATTCTGACATGCTTCTGGGAGGATCAGATGCCAATTGAAACTGTGCACCGCAGCACTGAAAGTTAATGGATTGTTGTCTGAATACGCACCATTAGAAAAGGAGCTCAATCATTGGCAATGAGACTCTAGAGTCCAGCACTCAGCTGAACTGTACTCTCCATGGTTTGAGTAGGATAGTTATAGTGTGTCCCTTCAATCAGCCAAGAATTGTTGGGCTGATATTTTTCTAGCCTGATTTTCAAACTATGTCATTACAATGACAATTACAGCGGCACGGTAGCACAGTGGTTAGCACTGCTGCCTCACAGCGCCAGGGACCTGGGTTCGATTCCCGGCTTGGGTCACTGTCTGTGTGGAGTTTGTACATTCTCCTCATGTCTACGTGGGTTTCCTCCGGGTGCTCCGGTTTCCTCCCACAGTCCAAAGATGTGCGGGTTAGGTTGATTGGCCATGCTAAAATTGCCCGTTAGTGTCCTGGGATGCGTAGATTAGAGGAATTAGCGGGTAAAATATGTAGGGATATGGGGGCCTGGGTGGGATTGTGGTTGGTGCAGACTCGATGGGCCGAATGGCCTCTTTCTGTACTGTAGGGTTTCTATGATTCTAATGTCAAAAATGGTGCTGCTAACATTTGTGTGGGAGAGCAGCTTCCAACGGCTCCCCCCATCACCCGCTAAGTCCCTCCAACCCTCCTCCACCATGTCTATCTCCGAATTCTCCTTTCTCCTATTACTGTCCAGCCTCCCCTGTTATCCATGAGCCTATCATTATCCATGTGGCTATTCCTGTCCTCCCCCGAACTCTTTACTGTTGATCTCTCCTTGCCATTTGTCGACCTGATCCCTCCCTCCCTTGAGGCCACATGGCTCTGGGATCCCCCTATGAAACCATCCAATATCCCCCCCCCCCCCCCCCCCCCGGGTTTTCAGCTCCTGACCTACAGGATGCAGATGCCTTCTCTGACTGTGACTGTGCCATCTGTTTCCATGTCAGTACCATGTCTCTAACCTCCAAATTCCTTTGGTGACAGATCATACCCTGCATACCTTACTGTGCATGACCAGTCCTGCCCTGAGAGGCTTCCTCTTGCCCAAGGCATGCATGCCAGGCAGAACCCTCTAACATGGCCCATGCAGCCCCAGGACAGTCTGTTGAATAAGCCTCTGACACTGTGGCCTCAGCCCCAGGTCAGCATCTGATACAAGCACCCACATCTCTCAGCAATGCTCTTAAAGTCCATCATTAAAGAGGAAATAGCAGAGCACCTGGATAAGAATGGTTCAATCAAGCAGACGCAGCATGGATTCATGAAGGGAAAGTCGTGTTTGACGAACTTACCGGATTTTTATGAAAATGTGACTAGTGCGGTTGACAGAGGGGAACCGGTGGATGTGGTGTTTTTAGATTTCCAGAAGGCATTTGATAAGGTGCCTCACAAAAGGTTGCTGCAGAAGATTGGGGTACACGGAGTTGGGGGTAAGGTGTTGGCGTGGATTGGGGATTGGCTATCTAACAGGAGGCAGAGAGTTGGAATAAATGGGTGCTTTTCTGGTTGGCAGTTGGTGACCAGTGGCGTGCCGCAGGGATCGGTGCTGGGGCCTCAATTGTTTACCATTTACATAGATGATCTGGAGGAGGGGACTGAGTGTAGGGTATCAAAAGTTTGCTGATGACACGAAGATGAGTGGGAAAGCGAATTGCGTGGAGGACGCGGAAAGTCTGCAGAGAGATTTGGATAGGCTGAGCGAGTGGGCGATTAGGCAGATGGAATATAATGTTGGCAAATGTGAGGTTATCCACTTTGGAAGAAATAATAGTAAATTGGAATATTATTTAAATGGAGAAAAATTACATCAAGCTACTGTGCAGAGGGACCTGGGGGTCCTTGTGCACGAATCGCAAAAATTCAGTCTGCAGGTGCAGCAGGTGATCAAGAAGGCGAATGGAATGTTGGCCTTTATCGCGAGGGGGATAGATTATAAAAGCAGGGAGGCTTGCTGCAACTGTACAAGGCACTGGTGAGGCCGCAACTGGAGTACTGTGTGCAGTTTTGGTCCCCTTATTTGCGAAAGGATATATTGGCCTTGGAGGAAGTGCAGAGAAGGTTCACCAGGTTGATACCGGAGATGAGGGGTGTAGCTTATGAGGAGAGATTGAACAGATTGAGTCTGTACTCGTTGGAGTTTAGAAGGCTGAGGGGTGATCTTATAGAGACATATAAGATAATGAAGGGGCTGGATAGGGTAGAGGTAGAGAGATTCTTTCCACTTAGAAGGGAAACCAGAACTAGAGGGCACAGCCTCAAAATAAGTGGGGGCCGGTTCAGAACAGAGTTGAGGGGGAACTTCTTCTCTCAGAGGGTAGTGAATCTCTGGAATTCTCTGCCCATTGAAGTGGTGGGGGCTTCCTCGTTGAATATGTTTAAATCACGGGTAGATAGATTTCTGATCGATAAGGGAATTTAGGGATATGGGGAGCAGGCGGGTAAGTGGAACTGATTCGCTTCAGATCAGCCATGATCTTGTTGAATGGCGGGGCAGGCTCGAGGGGCTAGATGGCCTACTCCTGCTCCTATTTCTTATGTTCTTATGTTCTTAAAGGGAGGTGAAATCAGAATCTACATACCTTGAAGTCCATAAGACCATAAGATATAAGATTACAAGTAGGCCATTCAGCCCATCAAATCAGCTCCACCATTCAATGAGATCATGACTGATCTGTGATAATCCTCAACTCCGTTTTCCCGCCTTATCCCCATAACCCTTGATTCCCTTACTGATTAAAAATCTGTCTATCTCACCCTTGAACATATTGAATGACCCATCCTCTACTGCCCTCTGTGGTAAAGAATTCCACAGATTCACTACCCTGAGAAAATTCCTCCTTATCTCTGTCTTAAATGGACAACACCTTACTCTTGAGATTGAGCTTCTGGTCCTAGACTCTCCCACAAGTGGAAACAACCTCTCAGCATCTACCTTGTCAAACCCCCTGAGAATCCTATATGTCTCAGTAAGATCGCCCCTCATTCTAAATTCCAATGAGTACAGAAGCAACCTACTAACCCTCTCCTCATAAGAAAATCCTTCCATACCCAGGATCAATCTGGACTGCCTCTAATGCCAGTACATCTTTCCTTAGATAAGAGGACCAAAACTGTTCACAGTACTCTAGGTGTAGTCTGACAGGTGCGTTGTATAGGTTTAACAAACCTTGCCTATTTTTATACTCCATTCCCTTTTAAATAACATTCCAAGTTCCTTCCTGTTGAAATTGCCTGTTAGTTTTTTGTGATTTAGACATGAGGGCCCCCAAAATCCTCTGTGCTGCAGCTTTCTGTAGTCTTTCTCCATTTAAATAACATTTAGCTCCTTATTCTGCCTACCAAAGTACATAACTCACATTTTCCAACATTATATTCCATCTGCCAAGTTTTGCCCATTCTCTTAATCTGTTTATACCTCCTTGTCCTTGATGGTGAAGCTTGCTACTTATACACAGTCGAGAAACGTACCACTAAGTATCTACTGGCGTGGCACTTTATTAGGAGGGAGAATGTAACTCCGGTGAATTAATGAACATGCATGAGATGCGGAAGAATGCAAACGTGGTTCTTGACATAAATCAGTGGAAAACCTGACCCGCTTTTAACCACCTCCTCCCATCTTCAAAGTTGGGAGAACAAAACTCCAAAGTAAATTTTTGGTGGCAGGGAACTGGCTTTTCGCATCGCAATAGGATTCCCACCACTGGCGGGAGTGGAAAATTGGGGGAGATTAGCTGCTGTGTGCAAGCGTTGGAGACCTGTGGCTATGGAAGGGTGCTGGAGAGTTTGTTGCAGTGTTGTGATCACAGAGATGCCTCAGGCATCTGGATCCAAGAGATAGATGTAAAGTTACTTACTTCCTGTATCCACCAAAGCCTCACCTTTAGGAAGCTGCTAGCTCTTTGAAAAACCCAGTCAACAGCAGTTACAGTCAAAAACTTAAGTGACAGCATCATTATTAATTAATTGGCAGCAGCATCACCAAATCTAAAATTCTATTTTGCCTCCATGGAGAGGATTGGTTCCCCCATCCAGCTACCACCCTCAGTTACAGTTGGAAACATGGATGTGTTGGAGGTGGATTCGCGTTGGGAAACAGATTCCTCAGACTTTAACCCTCGTGCGTAACTCAAAGCCACCCATTTTTCTCAGTTAAAACTCCCCCATTGTGTCTGGCTAAATACCATTACAATGGGTATAAATAGCACCTGATGTTCAGTCCCATCACAGTCAGTGGAATTAAAGTGCTGCAGATAATGGGCAGCTGATCCAATACTGTCTATTTTGTGCCATTGTCCCATTCTACCCCATTGTTCATACTCATCAAAGCAAGGAAAGTTAGTGCTTCCTATTTCAGCCACTGTCAGCATCAAGCATTTCCAACTGTGGTATAGCACAGCTAGATACAGAATAAAGCTTCCTCCACAATGCAACAAAATCAGAAATTCATCTCTACTGAACCAACATGGTGACTTCTCCCCACACCAGTTAGCATGTATTCGCTGTGATTGACATTGCCAATTAGTGCCAAGTTTAGGGACAGTATTGCGCTTTGGGCCCAACTTAGGAGTTGAGCCACTTGGAACTGGCCAAGGACTGGCTGGCCAACCAGTTGAGTCTGGGCTTGAAATGAATCGAAAGGCCAGTATTTACACCACTTCTACACCCAACCTGTCTGTGTAGAGCACCTGCCCCAGTGCAATTTTTCCTTGCATTGATTATCTGTTATGCCTTTAATATCCGAACAAGCCAGGAAAGAGGTCAGCCCACCTATCTTCATACTCAATTTAGTGAATGAAATCTATCTGCTAGTGGCTGCTGCTTAGATTTACCGCCACCAGCTCTTGAAGGAAGGCATCAAGGAAATATATGTCCCAAAGACACACTTACTCCCTCTGTTGGCATTAGCATTGTTAATGTAGGGATAGACATAGGCTTGTATTTGTCGAGGTACCAGAAATGTGAGTTGTAGACTCAGCAAGAATGAAACATTTGGCAGATTTAGCAAGGGCTAAAGAAACATGATCACAGACAACACCCCATAACCCACAGCAATTTGCATTGCTGTAGACAACGTCTTAGAGCCATTGAGCTAGACTTCCTGTGTCTCTTCCCCCCCGTTTCATCTTCTAACCTCACATTACAATCTTTTTATATATTACTAACTGCTTTATTGCATACGGTTAGCACCAGCTTAAACCAATCAAATCAAGAAATTGTGGTCTTTCTAAACTATGGTCATCTGTAGTTCCCTAATCCCAGAAAGAGCTGATGGTATTTAGGTTAAGCAATGCATGGAATGTACTGGCTGTGGCTACACTACAGATAATATAATTCCTAAGCATGCAGGAATTTTTAGAATATTCAGATCTAATTGCATTCCTCGATTTCTATCGATCCCTTAACTTCTTGCTATTTCAAGAGACCTGATGAATAAGATGTCAGTTGCACTTTTAAAAATGTTCACTCCATTTCTGCTGATGGAAACTTTGCATTGCTTTTGATTGAATCATTGTAGCTTCGACATGAGTTCAAACAAAATGTTTCGCACTTTCTTTACAACTCTTTAAACTGTTGCCCAGAATGGAAAAGGTTCAAGTCGGGTTGTTTAGTAAAGCTATGCTTGACTTTTGCAGCGTTTCTATTTCCTCAAACAGACTCAGTGATGGTTAACCTGACATAGTAAGTTTGTTATGTTTTTGCCCTAAGTTTGCTTTGCTGTAACATGAAATGGAAGTGAATGCACAGCCAAGTAACAATGGAACAGCGTAATTTTCAGGATATGCCATATATATGCTGTATAGTTGCCTTAATTAAAAGCTTTTCATTAAAACATGAAAACTAGCTGTAAAATATTTTTTAGAAAATCAGCGGTTAAACATAACTTTATATAAAATATATTTACATTGGTCCAAATTACATCAGTCCTAGGTGTGATCCAAGATTATGATTTGTTGACCTCTGGTATAAAATATCCAAGTTATTCTACATCAGAAGACAAACTGAGTGCAATGATACTCGGAAAAATTCTAGTATTTTTCAAAATTGCCTCCATTTTGAATACTTTCACTTACGTCTTGTAACTGGTTGAACTGTTGTGTCTGTCTGACAGTTGTCATCAGTGAAGTGTTTTATCCTTTCTGTAATTTGTTATTTTCCATTTTCATTATTCACTAATCATATTGTGTAAAACATTGTTCCAATTTCAAATTTCCCCAATTACATTCAAAAGCTCGAACCAACCTCCAGGATTCAAGCACTGTGACAGATTCTAAGTCCAAGAAAAATTAGTTTAAAAAAACTTTCAAAAATATCATACAACTGTCCATGAACATGGCTCCAGCAACTTTCAAGCCTCCTTGTAAAAAGCATTTGACACATATCTTGAGGCCTCTATATTGTGGATTCTTATGTAAATCCTCCTGCATACTTCATAACTTCAATATAGCCCCATGTTCACTGGCCCAGTGGAAAGGTAAAACATCATTGTTTTGTAGCCACTCTGTAGTGAAGGTTCAATGACTCTTCAGGATAGTTCTTTCAAGGTATGTTTGGCTAAAGAGATTTTAAAACATGAATTAAAAGAATCACCTGCCCTTCCTGCTCTTGCAGCATTCTCTGTGGTCCATGTGTCTAACCTTGGCCACTTATTTCTGTTCCACATTCTGCCCCTTGGCAACAACCGAAACCACAGCTTTGGTCTTCACATCCTGATGATGTTCAGCTCAACCACACCCCCAACTTTTCAACTTCTCCACTTTCTAATGTTGTCAGATTGCTTGTCCGACATCTGGTACTAGATTAGTAGAAGTTTCCTCAACTAAATATTCAGAAGACCAAATTTATCGCCTGTGGTTCTAACCACAATCTCCATCTCTCTCCTTGACAAACTGAGGCTGAATCAAACTGTTGGCAACAATAGTGTCATATTTGACCCTAAGATGAACTTCTGACCATATTCTAACCATCAGAAAGACTGTCTATTTCCACCTCTGTAACATTACCTGATCCCATTCCTGTCTCAGCTCAGCTGCTCAAACCTTGAGACTTCACTATCTCAACATACTGCTTGAACTTGAGGTAATTCAAACCCACTGCTGCCTGTGGCCTATCTTGCACCAGATCTCATTCACCCATCACTCCGTAACTGTTGACCTTGACTACATTCCAGTTAATGCCTTTATTTTAAAATTCTCTTCCTTAATATCGATTCTCTCATCACGGGACTCTTCCCCCACCCCTATGTCTGTAATCTCTTATAGCCCTGCAACTCTCCAAGGTGTCTATGTTCCATCAATTCTTGTTTTTTGAGCATCCGCAATTGTTGTGGTTATTCCACTGCTGGTGGCCATATCTTTGGCTGCCAAGGTTCTACACCCAGGTATTCGCTTCCTCAACCTCTTTAGACCAAAGATGTGTCGGTTAGGTTGATTGGCCATGATAAATTGCCTCTTGGTGTCAGTGGGATTGGGACTGTAAATATGTGGGGTTACAGGGATGGGATCTGAGTGGGATTGTTGTCAGTGCAGGCTCAATGCGCCAAATGGCTCCCCCTGCACTGTTGATTCTATGATTTACCTCTCCTTCCTTCTTTAACCTGGTGTTTAAACCTACGTCTTTAACCAGGTTAATGGTCATCTATCCTATTATATCCTTTTGTGACTCTGTCAGATTTTGTTTGATACCACTCCTATGAAGTGCCTACCTTGAAGGCACTAATAGTGTTGCAGTTGAAGAAAAGTAGTGAGCAAATCAGAATAAAAAGGGGACAAACAGGAAGTGATAATTAAAGATAAAGATAATTAAAACAGAAGAGTAATAAAGGGAAACTGAAGAACTTAGTGGGCTGATATTTGGAAAACAATATACCCTTCGACTTACTATGAGCAATGCCTCAGAGATTGATTAGTCTTGTAGATTTCACAAGATTTGGGATTATTTTCAGGGAAGCCACCCCTTTGTACTTAACTGTGCTTCTCTTTGTCTCTCAGGGTACTGTACATTGGCCTGGCCTGTAATACAGCTCGGTATCTGTATATCTCTTATTTGGAAAATGCATGGTACGTCCTCCCCATGGAGGTGTTGCAAGGTGAGGATAAAGTCAAGAACATTTTGAAACCTTAACAGTATGGCAAAGTGTAATAATTATAATGTTCTTCCTTAAAATATCAGCATAAAATTGATCAAGTAGGATGGCTCCTCCAGTTGGTCATAGGTATTTAGAAGATGAGTGGAAATCAATAAATTGGGTCTCATTTGCTGGGAAAAAAGCACTTTCCTTATTCACCTCTTGATGACTGTGTATCTTTTTGTTTTATTTACACGGTGCACCATTGTGATCTGGGATTCACTGCCTGAAAGGGTGGTGGTAGAAGATTCAGCATAATGTATCAAACAGGAATTAGATAAGTACTTGAAGGGGCAAAAATTACTTGGGTATGAGGAAAGAGCAGAGGACTGGGACAAATTGGATAGTTCTTCTGAAGAGCTAGCATGGACAAAACTGACTGAATGACCTCCTTGTGTGCTGTATCATTCTATGATTCTCTATGTAAAAGTTGAGAAAAGATCTTGGGACAGGTTGAATCATCATAAAAAGAGATATAATGTGTGAGATTTTACGGCCTCGCTCGTCTTGAAACTGTAAAATCCCGCTCGAGGTCAACGGACCTTTTCACGTTCCGCCCCTCACCCGCTCTGATTCCTGTGTCGGCGGGGAGGGGGTGGTAAAATTCTGGCCAATGAATTTAATTGAAAAATTAAATCCGATTTCCTTTGCCTTGGCTTTCTTGAAAATTATTCATTTTCGTTTAACCATGACGTTAGTGCATAATTGATCAACTAAGTAATACATTTCATTATGTATTATGTATATTCCAAATAGAATATAAATCCAATGTTGAAACGATTTTGACTTGTCTGTAGGTGTTACTCATGCCGCTGTATGGGCTGCATGCATCTCCTATCTCAGTGCAGCCGTGCCTCCTGCATTAAGGACTTCGACACAGGGAATTCTACAAGGACTCCATCTGGGTTTGGGTCGGGGCTGCGGTGCCATGGCGGGAGGAGTAATGGTAAATGCCTTTGGTAAGTAATGACATGATGGCTTTTTTTCATATTTTCTGTTTTGGCATTTTGATAATTGGGAGAGAACCAGCTCATAATTTATCTAGCAGCAGCAGCTTTTTATCCTCATTATCTCGCTGTCAAGCTGTGTTGAACACTAATGAATTTGACGTGCTTCAGCTAATTTAGAGGTCCACGTGTCATTTACTATAATAAAAATTTAGAGCTAAACTCACAAGTAGAGAGTTGAATAACTGTAAGGTTCAGAGCACTTAACGATTTTCAAGTTATCTTGAAAAAGCCATTCCTCATTCACATTCTGTTTGGCCGCAGTATATTAACATTGAGAATTGCTGAATTGTCTTTTCTGATCTTTAAAAATGTTCTTCCGTTGCCCACATGCAGTTCGTTTGGCTTTTGGAGATTCTGGCTGTTAATATTGTAGAATGAAATTGTTGCTTTTTCAGGACTAGCTGGGTAGATCATTAACATTTCAATCTTAAAAGGAATGCACCTTTTCACTTTACAGTAACGATCTGCTCTGCTCAACTGATCTGGAAGCGGCTAAAGGGCAACACAAGACTATTAAACCAGGAATAGTCTATGCCACCAGACAAGGATCTATTTTAATAAAAGGAAGCAAATAAATAACCAGGATCAGTGGGTAAATGCACTGACTGGTGAAACATTGAGCCAGATACCCAAGGGAAATCCCAGGCTCCATACCCAGTTCATGCTCAGTTGTTTGGTCTCAGTCTAGGGTGTTATGATCAATCTCAGTGACCACTGGGTTGGGAGTTATCATTTCATCGAATCATTTGGCTCATCATGCCAGTGGCCTCTCTTCGGTAGATTTTTAAAGAGTGGGCCATTCTTTGGGAACGGGGTTGCATTATTTGAATGAATGACTACTCCATAAGCGACTTCTCTCTAAAATTGAAGCTCATGGGATTGAACACAAATTTATTGACCTAGTCAGGAAGCCGACTGGACAGCTGAAGGGAGAGAGTAAGGATAATGGCAGGTACTTCCGTTGGTAAGATGTGACTCATGGCATCCAGAAAGGATCTGCGTTGGGGCATTAATTTCTTCGTTGGTTCTCTGCCCGAAGGCATGTCTGACCCACATAGTTGCATCCTCTGCCATAGTTAAGGCAAGGAGACTGGGTCCTGAACCAACCCTACCCAGAACAAGGATCGAACCCCAGGCTGTTGGCACCAATCTGCTCCATACCAGCATCCAGTCAACTGGTCCCCAAGGAGTCCCACTTTACAATCATTTTGTAGTCTGGGACTATGAATAGTGATAGTAGAGGCTCCAACTTTCTTTTCATCTGATGTCTGACCAGCAATCTCTTCTGCTCTCAACCACCTTCTTGGTGGATGTTCGAAGGAATTACAGGCCCCTCCTCCCCAATTCCACTCCTATAGCTCTACAATTTTTTTCTTATTAATTCCCATTAGAGTTATATTAACTCTGTGTCCACCACTCCTTTGGCAATATATTCCAGACCGTTATACAACAACTCTGGAAAAATATACCTATGTACATGAGCATCAAATGAGAATGATATTGTCTTCAGCTGTGATACGGGCGGCACGGTAGCATAGTGGTTAGCACTGCTGCTTCACAGCTCCAGGGACCTGGGTTCGATTCCCGGCTTGGGTCACTGTCTGTGTGGAGTTTGCACATTCTCCTCGTGTCTGCGTGGGTTTCCTCCGGGTGCTCCGGTTTCCTCCCACAGTCCAAAGATGTGCAGGTTAGGTTGATTGGCCATGCTAAAAATTGCCCTTCGTGTCCTGAGATGCGTAGGTTAGAGGGATTAGTGGGTAAATATGTGGGGGTAGGGCCTGGGTGGGATTGTGGTCGGTGCAGACTCGATGGGCCGAATGGCCTCTTTCTGTACTGTAGGGTTTCTATGATTCTATGATATATTTGCTATCCAGTTTCACAAATGAGGAATGCCCACTTAGGGAATGGTACCCCTTGTGGCAACATTAAACAGTACCAGACGGCCACTGGATAAATACTTAACAGAAGTCACCACATTGGGTTTTTTTGGCTCGTTTCTTTTATCAACTATTACAAACAAAAACATAACTACTTTTACTTGCATCCTGACATTGGTAACCGTTTAATTTCTGTTTCTCCATCCATTTCCTTGGCCATACACGTTACAGTGGCAAGGATCTGCCCCATTTTACAGTTCTTTAGTGATGAAATAATTTAAACTTTGATGGATCATTGGATAAGCTGAAGGTTCCTAAGCAATGTATTGAAACAGGCCTGTGCAGCTTAATCTATTGAAACAAACTGAATTTGTCTGCTCCTTCTGAATCAAGCTGTTTGTTATGTGCTGTGCAAGTGAAGAGCTATTTTGTTAGTCTCGTATCTACAAATTGGCACAAAGCCAGTGTCAGGGAGGTTAGCTTTGTACCAGGCAGTAAAAGGTTAGGTTTTGTATATGCCAACCTATAAGGCTTAGAGAAATGAACCAGCAGCATCAGGAAATTTGACACCTCCCCAATAAAGCTGACAATTCAAAAAAGAAATGTTTATCTGAAATGAAACCCTAAATAAAGTTCTATGACTTAGGGTGAAGTGAGTGAACAAACAAATTGCTTTTTGTTATATTGGATTTTGAGTTCTTTATTAGTATTTTACAAAAAATTCAGGATAGTCTGTTTTTCTATGTAAACTAAAACTCAGCAACCTCTGGGCATTCCGCAATTCGGTGGGCAGAATTTTATGGAGCTTGAGCAAACACTCGCCCAACCCGAACTTGCGTGATATTACACGAGAAGACATTGGCCGTGGGTCCGACGTCATGGCGTCCTCGGATATTTTGGGCGGGGGACGTGCACAAGAGACGCAAGTGTGTCCGCCAACAATTGAAAGGGTCATTTAGCATATGATTGACCCTAATTTTACATGGCCCATGTGCTTTTAGGCTTGGCGCAGGTGCCAAGCTGTTTTTTCATCTTTCCCAATTGAGGGTGGGAATTTCCACAAAATATTTGAGGTGTTATGTGTTTTGCTGCCAGTTGCTTGATTCTCCATGATGGAGATGGTTTGCAGCATATTTTTCGTTCGAATGTCATTGAAACAATACTGCAGCTCCCTGAGGCAGCTGTCAACCTTCAGGGTGCTGCTTAGAAACACCTGCCTGCATTGTCACTTCTCTCGCTGCCTCCCCTCTTCCCACCCTCCCCTGCAGGGTGCAGTCTCTGAGTGTGAATTTCACACTGGTTGCCCATTTATTGGCCAGCCAGCATGAAATCACACTTCAGGGCTGATTGCAGCCAGGACAGCGTTTCATGCCTGGTGAAAAATTCAGGATAGTCTGTTTTTCTATGTAAACCAAAACTCAGCAACCTCTGGGCATTTCATGACTTCAGCTGCAACTGTATTTGATTTGATTTATTGACTCTGTCTACACTTCCCACTGCCTCAGAAAAGCAGCCAGCGTACTGACAATTTATTATTGTCACTGTATACTAATACATGTGACAATAATAAATCAAATCAAATATCCAACATTTTTGCTCAGGCGAAGGGCCATCCAGACTCAAAATGTTGGCTCTATTCTCTCTCCGCAGATGCTGTCAGACCTGCTGAGATTTTCCAACATTTTCTGTTTTTGTTTCAGATTTTCTTTTGTCCAATATTTCAACAATTGCCCTATGATTGAGGGGAAGCACTAAATACCTAAAAAAAAACTATTTTTACACTTGTAGAATTTAAAAGAATATTTGAAAGGAGAGGAATAGTGTGGACACTCTCCCCACAACATTTGTATTTTTATTCAATTTTAGTACTTCTTCTAGAATGTTGAAATCTTCTGTGGTTTCAGTATTTGAAGATGCATAAAGATAAATGTTTATTATAATATGTATGTGAGTGTGTACGTTATTGGTCACAACTGACTTAAGATTTTAACACTATCAGATGGTGATACTCAGTCAGATTGTAAAAGCATGGTGGCAGGGCGATGCCTCTACTGCCAACCCGACCAAAGATTTGTGTTGAGGGCTATGTCAGATGTTTTATTGGGAATAGTGACTGCCCAAACCATTTCAGATGCTACCAATGCACCTGGTTAAGCCAACATTTATTGCCCATTCCTAATTGCCCTTGAGAAGGTGGTGGTGAGCTGCCATCTTGAACTGGCAATCCCTGAGGTATAGGTACACCCACAGTGCTCTTCATGATGGAATGCCATAATTTTGACCCAGCGACAGTGAAGAAACAGTGATATATTTCCAAGTAAATATGGTGAGTGACTTAAAGGAAATCGTCTAGGTGGTGGCATTCCCACATGCCTGCTGCCCGTGTCCTTCTAAATGGTAGTGGTCCTGGGTTTGGAAGGTGATGTCTAAGGAGCCTGCAGTGCATCTTGTAAATGGTACACTATTCGCCACTGTGGGTTGGTGGTGGAATGAATGAATGTTTGTGGAAGGCGAGTCAGTCAAGAAGGGTGCTTTGTCCTGGATGGTGTCGAGCTTCTTGAATGTTGTTGGAGCTGCACTCATCCAGGCAGGTGAAGAATATTCCATTACACTCCTGACTTGTGCCCTGTAGATAATGGATAGACATTGGGGAGTCAGGAAATTAGTTACCTCAGGACTCCCAGCTTCAATGACATTGAACATCAAGGGGAATGGTTAGATTTTCTCTTGTTGGAGATAGTCATTGCCTGGCACTTAAGTGATATGAATCATACACACCACACAACAGTCCAAGCCTAAATATTGTCCAGGTCTTGCTGCCTTTAGACATGGACTGCTGAGAGCTATGGAAACAGGGACTGCCAGCACTGGGACTCCCTGACTTTCCTTCTGTTGCTGCCCTTGTAAAAGGTTGAACCAGGCTCCACCATTTACTAAACTGAATGAGATTCCCTTACTAGATCAAATTTCAGTCTAATCTCCAGTTCTGCAAGCACATTTCAATGAGAATTCAGGCGGAAGAGTGCATGAGGTCAGCGACTTTTCAGTTCCAATGAGCATAACACAGCAGGCCTGTATGTATGCAGGTGCCATAGCACAAGACCAACAACTTTTATTTACATAGCACCTTTAATGTTGTAAAATGTCCCAAGGCGCTTCACAGGAGCATTATCAAAGAAAACTTGACACTGACCCAGTTAAGGAGATTTTAGCCTATGGACCAAAAACTTGCTAAAGAGGCAGGTTTTAAAGAGTCTCTAAAAGGAGGAGAGACAGAGGAGGAGGAGAGGTTTAGGGAGAGAATTCCAGAGTTTAATGTTTAGGCAGCTGATGATACAGCCGCTGATGGTGTGATGAAAATCGGGGATATGCAAGAGGCCAGAATTGGAGATGTGTAAATGTCCCAGAAGGGCTGGAAAAGGTTACAGAGGTAAGAAGGGGGAAGTTCATGGAAGAATTTGAAAATGAGAATGAGAATTTTAAAATTTTTAAGATCCACAGCTGAATGAAATATTAAGTAACATGAACATTAATGGTTTACTTGTTAAATTACAAGACACCAATCAAAATAATAGAATCATATAATGCAAAATATTTGTATACAAAGGTTGTGTATCTATTATGTCCTCCGGTATGGGCATAAGTCTCATTTGATGTTAAATTAAAGAATTAAATACGTAACAATTAATCAGTGAATCATGGCATGGTAGTACCAAGTAAACTTTTGAACGTTTTCAAGTTACTCTACATTAACCAAATCTTCAGTGTTCTCATTTACAAGGACATGTTATTATTCCCTCTCTTCAGACTGTACCTCATCCGATCGCTATCTTCTCAAATCTTTCCATTTCTTAATGATATACTTTTGCTTCTGGCAGTTGCATTCATGACCCTGCCCTGTCACTCACTGAAGTAAGTAGCACCCACAGGCAGTAGTGGTCCAGTTTGAGATTTCTTATCTCATTTTCCTGATTCACTGATCATCGTCTTGATGTGCAGATACTGGATCAGATTTATTGACATGGTTTGTGTTGTTTGCTGCTTAGCTATTTTCAGGATCCCAACACCTATTGTTTTAATCGGAAGTGGAAAACTAAAATAGAAACTGAAATGGTAGATTTAAAAGTGCAAATACATAATTACATGTAGCAATCGGCCTTAAAGAAAGGAACAAGCGTAATTAATCCTCAGATTTATCTCAAGATTTGAAAGTAAGAATGAACTGTCAGTGACAGCACACTGATCATAAAGAGACTGCAACTGTTCTGTCTACAATTTCCCATTTGAGATTTCCGATCTCATTTCTGCCACAAGAAGATGCCAAGCAGAGCTGGGGTAACTCCTTGCAGGGAGGTGAGTATCGAAGGGCAGAATACTCTGAAGTGCCTCGAGAGACGTGACAACAGAAGCTAGGTGCTTTGTTTGTCTGCCTCCCCTCTCATCAGAGAGATGATGGTTGCCCAAAAGAAAATGAAACGATCAAAATGGTGGAGAGCGATGGGTGGTTTAGAATACCCAGAGCTAGTGTTTTAACTCCTGTCCAGCTCACGGGGCCATTAGTAGTGTTCTGCTTCACAAGTGGTGAATGCTACAGTGAATAGTAATAGATGGCAAGCTACTGTCCTAGCTTCACTATTGAACAAAAATGTTATGATGCTATGTGGTTTGAATTGTGGTAATATCAGAATTTATTTCATCATCTACGGTCACGCCTTTTACTGAAATTATCTGTTGTAGATGTTAATTAGCTCGTGATTCATAAGTGGACAGGTCATTTCCATACAGAAATATTATGTGATATGGATTTCAGGTGCTCCAGAAACATTCCGTGGGATTGGTATGGCCTCTCTAGTGATTCTCCTACTTTTTGCCTTGATCCAATGGTTGGCAGTGCCTGATGAAGATGAAGGTATTTATCACTATCAAAGTTTTACAGGAACTGTGCTACTACTGATTAGAATTTAATTGAAAAGTAATTGCACAATATCATATAAGTTTAAAACACTTTAGGCCTTTAACTCCCTTCCAAAGTTAAAGTGAAAAGCAGGGAGCCTCCTTCCTGACCTTTGTTAACGATGTCCAGTGAACAGCAGTAAGGAGATAATTTTACTTCCCTCACCATTCCTTCCCAATCCACTACTTCCTAGAAGTGTGCAGGTAAAAGCAAAGGCCTGCATATTCCTGAGTCCCAAATTTCTGGTGTATGTGTGGTAGAGTGAAACCTGCTTCCCAAACTTGAATAAGGCCAGAGACTCCATCCCAAATTCCAAGGAAGGGTTTTTTTTAAGAAGGTGCAAACACACCAGTGCTTATAGGGTGCATCGAGGGTTCACTCAGAAGTGGAGTCTGGAAGGGGAAAGTTTTGGGAAAGTAAGTTTGAAAGATCTTACCCATATTCCCCCCTATGCCAAGCTCTGCCTCTCCACTCAACCCCATGTACCTTCATACCTTCCATGCCAAGCAATGTAACTTCCATGACCATTCACTCATTATACACCCTCTATAAAATCAATGAACCCTATAATAATGTGAAAAGGCTCAAGAAAACGGTTATTCGTTCCTAACCAACTTTCTTGAAAAAATTGTTTTCACTACCACACTGTAAAATTGTTAATCATCCAGACACTTTAAGGTGCCAACAGCAGAACCTGCAAGCATTTAAAAACTCTTTATCTTGTATAAACAAACATTGTGCAATTGACAGAATAGATCAGAGAATAAGAACTGTCAATCAAGCAATGTTTTCCCTGGACTGTTGCTGTTTCAACAGACTAGTGGATGTCTAGGCTTTCGCCCAACAATGCATGATAAGGCTTGGCAGAGAGAGTGGTCATCCATGAGGTTCTGCCAGACCAGCTAAGTTTTCCTAGCACATTATGGCTCATAGCTTAACGTTATGAACATTAATGATCAGATCAATCTGAACAGTTATATAATGTTCAAATGAATCTTTACCAATTTTTTCAGCTTTTAAAGGTTGGATTTTCTTCACAATTTAACACCCCTAAAACAGCCGTCCAATGCGTGGGATGTTTCCCACTAGTTTCTCCTTTACTTTCTGATGCGAGACCAAAGTATTTTTAAACCTGACTTTCAAAAAAACAATCTCTGAGCCAGTCCTGCTTTCGGTAACGTTAGACGCCAGCCTACAAATGCCTTGGAATCCCCTGCCAACGCCTGCCTGTTTGAGTAAGCTGTGTAGTACACCAGGGAGAGGGAGACACAGCCAGAGCAGGGAGATAATGTAACTAGTTCAACCTCATTAAACTGACAGTCGTGCTCTGCTGAGCACTCATACCACTGTGCCCCCCCCCCCCCCCCCAGTGTGGACTATCATACCTGAAGGTTTGGGTGGGGTGGGTACCCCAAAGATATGCTGTGGACCACACTTGCCCCCGCCCCCTCCTGTGGATGTTCCCATGCAAGGATTGCAAGGCAGTTGCTCTGGAAATTTAAATTTCCATAAGGCAACTGTCCTGCACTGGGGACCATTTAATATTCAACTTTAAATTGCAGTATTTGAATGGTTCTGATTGTATACCGTAATAGGAATAGTTACCCAGGAAAGGTTAGAATAATTAAAACCACTTTCAACTTCTCGCTAACTATAGCACTGACCCCCAACCCCCACAGGATCCAGAGATCCCACAGGACCCCACCAACTACCCCATTCCCTCCCCCCAAAAGACCCCTCTAACCCCCACAGGCCCCCTTGACTATCCTCCCAGTCCCCTCTGACTATCCTCATTGACCACCCATTCCACTGATAATTTAACCTCCGCTCGCCCCTCTGACCAATCTGCGCACCCCCCACCTTCCTACTGACCACGCAATCCCCACCCTCTTCAATCTGACACCATCCCCCACCCCCATCCTACCCATGTACCTTCTCCCTAGCTTCTCAAACTCAGCAGATGTTGGGAACCTGCTGCACTGCACTATTCTCACCTTTCCCATGTCGGACGGTCGGGTGAGAAATGTCCAACTGCAAGTCAGTTTAAGTAACTAGGAGCAGGGTGGCAATCTAACTATGATTGTCACTGCATAGAAATAATGGCCCAATGTTTTTAATTTCAGATTTATAACATCCAATGTATATTGTCTTTAAATAGTACCAAAGTGTACTCAAATTCAGAAGTATGTTTATGACACCTGAAAGTTTAATGCTACAGGAAGCATTAGGGCTATTGGGGTAAAAACAAAATACTGCGAACTCTGGAAATTTGAAATTAAACCAGAAAATGTTGTAAATAGTCAGCAGAGCAGGCAACATCTGTGGAGGGAAACAGAGTTAATTGATCAGCTTGAAACACTAACTCTATTTCTCGCTCCACAGATGCTGTCTTTTGCTATTTCTAGCACTTTCTGCTGTCGTTAAGGTGAACAGTTGCCTGATGGTATTTACAGAAGTGTAACTGTGGTTAACCTGCTACTGAAGCATGCACTATGTCTACAGACAGCAAGCCTACTAATAGAAAGTCTTTATGAGGTTCATCCAACGGGTTTGAAAATAATGTAGTTAATTAGAGTAGTCAACCTGACAAAGTGTGTGACAAAGAGTGAGGATTTTTGAACAGTTTAACCACTGCAAATTACATAGAATCTACACGGCAGAAATGGACCATGTGGTCCAACTGACCTATGCTAGTGTTTCTAATCAACAATGTCTTCTCGCACTGGAATTATCTCTTTGCACTCTGACGCCATATTCCTCTTATTTCATTCTCCCTCATGTACATATCAAACCTCCCGTAATTGCATAATTTAGATTTGCTTCAACCATTCCAGGTATAACAAAATTCCTCCTAATTTGATCTGTTATTGTTAATGTTTATCTTGTATTAAAAGAATTTAAGTAATAAAAGCATTAAGTTTAATTATTTTACTTAACATTTGATGCATTTCCTTCTATACTGTGTTGCTCATAAGTGAAAAGCTCAAGTTTCTGCATATTATCATTGGTGAAGTCTTTTTCATTTTGCCTCCTCTTGACTATTTAGAAAAGAAGATGCTGGCAGAACGGATTCCAGTTCCATCTAGCCCTGTTCCCATAGCGACCATTGATCTTGTACAACACCACCCAGATAGTATGATTCCCCACCTTGAAACCAAACTTCCTCTGAAAAAGACCAAGTACCAAGAGGAACAGGAAGATGTTACAAAGCCAGCCTGGGCCATCAGTTCATCACCTTGGGTCACCATTGCCTTTGCCTTCTATCAAGTTATGGAGATGGTGCTGTTGGCGAAGACAGATTCAACCATTCAGCATCACATATTGCAGGTTAATTGACACTTTTATATTACAAATCCTACTCTGTACATCAATATGCTATCGGGGAGCTCTCATGATTTTCAAGTTAGCAATATGATGTATCTGAATCAAAACTTTGAATGAAATCAGCTGTGAGGAAACATACACGTAAAAATAGTTTTAGTCAGGAAACTGTTTAGTTAGTAGCAAGTAATATTTTAATTGCAACCATCCTCAAAATATAATGCAAAGTGATGGCAGGCATCAGAAGCTGCATCCTCAGTACCTCTTCCAAACTTTACTTGCCCATTTCTACATGATGAAGGTAACTGAAGGTGTGTCTGATCCCTCTGCTGCCATTGATACGGAAAGAAAATGAAACTGCTGCCTGCTTCAAATGAGACAAGTGGCCATGTGTGTCTTAACTACCAGAATGGGAGACATTGACATTTCTGCATTTTAGTAGGTTGAACTTCAAGATAAAAAGCTTTGCAGTAATAAATCTGCACCTCATGTTCAATGTGCTGTATGTTTCAACATGAACTTTGCTTGGATGAGATGAAAGGGTGGGGGGTAGCAGGTGAAGGGGAGTCACTGATTCTAGAGAGTGAGCATCGTTCCAAATATAAAAGGAGGATCCTGTCAAAAATTTTGATTGTTCGTCTCATTTTGGTAAAGTTAGACTCAAACTATCATCTGCATCAACAGGAATTACACTTCAAAAGAGTTGAGATTTGATTTAACTGTGCAGCAAAAATCTCAATTTATGCTCCCTCCCCCCCTCCCCCCCTCCCCTCCCTCCAGCTGATGAATTTTGATGAATCTGGGTTGGGTGAATCTGGAAATCAATGCAGCAACATACTCCTCTGTGCCCTGATCTGAGTACTTTCTCCCATCAGTTAGTGTTGTTGAGGGAGGGGTGGAATGGTGTCCAGCCACACACGTCAGCAGGTTTATGGTAAAACCATAAAACCAAAGCCTGCAAATGAAATTTTAAAACTCTTAGATAATTTATATTTATTTTTGAATGAGTCAGCTGGTGGACTACCTCTCCTGACGCAAGCCTGGAATGCACCTTCTGTGTGTAAGTGACCCTTGTGCTGATAATACATTCCATCAGTAATGGGACCAAACCGAGAGGAAGGTAAAAAGCCTGGGTTCCGAGATCGAACCTAGAATTAGCATCATAAGTCTGCATTTTATCACTGGAATGAATGTGGAGAAAATGGGTTTTGGGAAATTAATAAAATAGTTAAGTGTTTAAAATAACCAGAAGGAGTTCTGCAAAATGTTACATTGGTACAAAGTGCAAATATGACTGGGGAGTGTCTTTAACACTCCCTTAACCAAGTTCCTTGGGAGTAGTCACAAAAAGTCATTTAATTTCAGAGCCAACAGAAACATTTTCTCCATGACTCACCATAAAGCCAAAAATTATAACATTGCCACATAGTATCTAATGGAGTAATGTAGCCCTCATGCTATGTCCAATTCCACTTTGAGGAGAGGACATAGCTTTAGCAGCACTGCCATAGAATTTCTAAATTTTGTAGTCATTGTGGAAGGGTTAATTTCATCTTGCAGTGAACAAACAAAGAACAAAGAATAATACAGCACAGGAACAGGCCCTTCGGCCCTCCAAGCCCGCGCCGCTCCCCGGTCCAGGATTGAATCCTGAATCCAGGATCCCCGCCCAATTTTCCAGCCTATCCACACACCAAAATCCTATCCACCGAGCTGTCCCTCACAGCTACGATGCTTTGTTCATTACAACCTATTAACTCACCCCCACCCCCTCATTCCGGACCATGTGATCTCCAGGGAGAGGCGAAAACCCAGAGTGAAAAACCCCAGGGCCAATATGGGGAAAAAAATCTGGGAAATTCCTCTCCGACCCCCTGAGGCGATCGAAACGAGTCCAGGAGATCACAATGGCCCTGATCGGGAAATGCTTCCCAACCCTAGTCATTTCCACTTCCACGAACACCATATGAATTCCCTGCCCCCGAGACAGGTTCCCAACTATCCGCAGTCTCGCTCTGTACTGGCACCAGCAAGATGATCATAGAATGAAGCCTTGAAACAAGGAACTATTAGCCCGCGCCGCTCCCTGGTCCAGACTAGACCACTCTTTTGTATCCCTCCATTCCCACTCCGTTCATATAGCTGTCTAGATAAGTCTTAAACGTTCCCAGTGTGTCCGCCTCCACCACCTTGCCCGGCAACACATTCCAGGCCCCCACGACCCTCTGTGTGAAATATGTCCTTCTGATATCTGTGTTAAACCTCCCCCCCTTCACCTTGAACCTATGACCCCTCGTGAACGTCACCACCGACCCGGGGAAAAGCTTCCCACCGTTCACCCTATCTATGCCTTTCATAATTTTATACACCTCTATTAAGTCTCCCCTCATCCTCCGTCTTTCCAAGGAGAACAACCCCAGTTTCCCCAATCTCTCCTCATAACCAAGCCCCTCCATACCAGGCAACATCCTGGTAAACCTCCTCTGTACTCTCTCCAAAGCCTCCACGTCCTTCTGGTAGTGTGGCGACCAGGACTGGACGCAGTATTCCAAATGCGGCCGAACCAACGTTCTATACATCTGCAACATCAGACCCCAACTCTTATACTCTATGCCCCATCCTATAAAGGCAAGCATGCCATATGCCTTCTTCACCACCTTCTCCACCTGTGACGTCACCTTCAAAGATCTGTGGACTTGCACACCCAGGTCCCTCTGCGTCTCTACACCCTTTATGGTTCTTCCATTTATCGTGTAGCTCCTCCCTACATTATTCCCACCAAAATGCATCACTTCGCATTTATCAGGATTGAACTCCATCTGCCATTTCCTTGCCCAAATTTCCAGCCTATCTATATCCTTCTGTAGCCTCTGACAATGTTCCTCACTATCTGCAAGTCCTGCCAGTTTTGTGTCGTCCGCAAACTTACTGATCACCCCAGTTACTCCTTCTTCCAGATCATTTATATAAATCACAAACAGCAGAGGTCCCAATACAGAGCCCTGCGGTACACCACTAGTCACAGGCCTCCAGCCGGAAAAAGACCCTTCCACTACCACCCTCTGTCTTCTGTGACCAAGCCAGTTCTCCACCCATCTAGCCACCTCCCCCTTTATCCCATGGGATCCAACCTTTTTCACTAGCCTACCATGAGGGACTTTGTCAAACGCTTTACTAAAGTCCATATAGACAACATCCACGGCCCTTCCTTCGTCAACCATTTTGGTCACTTCTTCAAAAAACACCACCAGGTTAGTGAGGCATGACCTCCCTCTCACAAAACCATGCTATCGTTAATGAGTTTATTCCTTTCTAAATGCGCATACATCCTATCTCTAAGAATCTTCTCCAACAACTTCCCCACCACGGACGTCAAGCTCACCGGCCTATAATTACCCGGGTTATCCTTCCTACCCTTCTTAAATAACGGGACCACATTGGCTATCCTCCAATCCTCTGGGACCTCACCTGTGTCCAGTGACGAGACAAAGATTTGCGTCAGAGGCCCAACGATTTCACCTCTCGTCTCCCTGAGCAGCCTTGGATAGATTCCATCAGGCCCTGGGGATTTGTCAGTCTTTATATTCTCTAACAAACCTAACACTTCCTCCTTTGTAATGGAGATTTTCTCCAACGGTTCAACACTTCCCTCCGAGACACTCCCAGTCAACACATCCCTCTCCTTTGTGAATACCGACGCAAAGTATTCATTTAGGATCTCCCCTACTTCTTTGGGCTCCAAGCATAAGTCCCCACTTTTGTCCCTGAGAGGTCCGATTTTTTCCCTAACAACCCTTTTGTTCCTAACGTATGAATAAAATGCCTTGGGATTCTCCTTAATCCTGTCTGCCAAGAACATTTCGTGACCCCTTTTTGCTCTTCTAATTCCCCGTTTGAGTATTTTCCTACTTTCATTGTACTCCACCAGAGCTCCCTCCGTTTTTAGCTGCTTGGACCTAACATACGCCTCTCTTTTCCTTTTGACCAGTCCCTCAATTTCCCTGGTTATCCACGGTTCTCTAATCCTACCCTTCCTATCCTTCTTTTTTACAGGCACATGCTTGTCCTGTAGCCCTAACAACCGTTCCTTAAAAGACTGCCACATACCAGATGTGGATTTACCCTCAAACAACCTCTCCCAATCAAGAGCTGCCAATTTCTGCCTGATCCCAATAAAGTTAGCCTTCCCCCAATCCAACACCTTACCCTTGGGACACCACTCATCCTTTTCCATCACTATCCTAAAGCTAACAGAATTGTGGTCGCTATTTGCCACATGTTCCCCAACCGAAACTTTGAAGACCTGACCGGGCTCATTCCCCAGTACCAGGTCCAGTATAGCCCCCTCTCTAGCTGGGCTGTCCACATATTGTTCCAACGAACCCTCCTGTACACATTTTACAAATTCCTCTCCATCCAGAGTCCCTGCCCTCAGCGATTTCCAGTCTATACCAGGGAAATTGAAGTCTCCCACTACAACAACCCTATATTTCCTGCACCTATCCAGTATCTCCTGACATATCCATTCTTCCACTTCCCTTGGGCTGTTGGGGGGCCTGTAGTACACCCCCAACATAGTGACTGCGCCTTTCCTGTTTCTAAGCTCCACCCAGAGTGACTCGCTACACGACTCCTCCGAATTGTCCTCCCTCTGCACCGCTGTAATATGCTCTCCAACCAATACCGCTACTCCCCCACCTCTTTTGGCCCCTCCTCTGTCTCGCCTAAAACACTTGTACCCTGGAATATTCAGCTGCCAGTCCTGCCCCTCTTTCAACCAAGTCTCTGTCACCGCAACCACATCCAAATTCCTCATGCGCATTAAGGCCCCAAGTTCGTCTGTTTTACCTGCTACGCTCCTTGCATTGAAGTATAAGCACTCCAGACCCCCAGGCTCAGTGAGGTCGTCCTCCCCCAGAGTGCTCTTCTTCTTTGCCGGCCTTGTCCCAGCCCCAAGCTCGTCCCCAGCCACCACACTTATAGACCTAATAGTTTGATCCCCACCCCCCTGCCATACTAGTTTAAACCCCCCCGAACTGCACTAGCAAAGTGGGATATGATATATTTTATTTTCAGACATAGAGCTATCAAACACTGGCTATATAATCATTTTAGCACAGGAGGAGGCCATTCAGCCCACTAAGTCTGTATCAGCTCTCTTTAGAGCAACACAATCAGTCCAATGTTCTGCTCTATCCTCCTAGTCCTGTAAATTTATTTCCCTCAAATGTCAATCCAATTTCCTTTTGAAATCATTAATTTGCTCCACTTCCACCACCCTTGTAAACAGAGTTCCTGATCATTCCCACTCATTGTGTAAAAAAAACATTCCTCACGTTCTCCATGCATCTTTTGCTCAAAAGCTCAAACTGTGGCCCCGGAAATTGTACCATCAGCTAATGGGAACAGCATTCCTTGGTCTGTGTGATCTAAACCAGTCATCATCTTGTACACCTGTATCAAATCTTCCCTAAACCATCTTTGTGTCAAGGAGAATAACCCCAGCTTCTCCAGCCGAATCTCTTGGCTAAAATCTCTCATCTCTGGAACCATTCTGATAAATTTCCTCTGCAACCTCTCAAGGGCACTCACATCCTTCCTAAAGAGTAGTGAGCAGAACTGGAGGCAATACTCCAGATGGAGGCCTAACCAGAATTTTATAAAAGTGCAGCATTATCTTCCCTGCTTTAATATTCTATATCTACTTTATTTATGAAACCTAAGATCCCATATGCTTTACTAATTACTCTCTTGATATGTCCTGCCATCTTCAAAGGTTTATCCACATGAACCCCAGGTCTTAGTGTCCCGGTACGCTTTTTAGAATTGTGCCACTTAAGCTTGGAAATAGAGCTCAAAGTGAAGCAGATGCATGTAATCCTATAGGACATGAGGTGTCCTGAAGATCCCATATAGTGCAGGAATTGTAAGCAACAGGTCCATCTATGATTCAAAAATTTTGTCCCTTTTAAAACCAGGTTAATACCCTGATTAAACTACTTTTAAATCAATATCTTTAGAGATCAGCCATGATCTGATTGAATGGTGGAGCAGGCTTTTAGGGCCGAATAATTGCCTAGTTCTGCTCCTAATTCCTATGTTCGGGTCTCTGCTAATACTTATTAAATGTACTACTTGTACTTGCCCCAATTGAAAATTATTAATTTCCCACCTCCTGGTTTAAATGAGTGCCCTAAGTTTAGAGAGAGAAGAAAAACACACTGAAAATAATTTCTTCTGATGCCACTTTTTTTCTCTCTCTCTCTTGCTGGCTTCTCCCCTCTGCTGCTTTTAACTGTGGGTCTCTAGCACTGTTCTCTCTCAGCCTCACTCACTCTGACATTTTTAATTTTATAATGACTAATCATTAATTTTGGAAAATGTCCTTAGTCGTCTTATCACTTATCTGGATTTAGAAATCCTCGACTATGCATTAAATGTGTTCTTGTTTGCTTTAGGAGGAAAACGATTGTCCAGTATCTGCAGACACTTTGCCAGTTGTGTGTCCTCCACACGTTAAATCATTGCCCAATTCCAGCAAGCAAGCAACGGCAGAAGTCCCTGTCACTACCTCTGAACCAGATGAGCAAATCAGTATAAGCTCCACACAAGCCACTGAGAATGGATTCGACCAGTCAAATTTGCTTAAGAACTTAATACCATTGCCAGGAAATGGAAACCAGAATATTGATCCAGACTTGCCTAAGCAAGACAGCGTTATTCAACCAGGTCAAAAAGACATCTCTGGATGATCAGATTTAAAGATTACAAAGCACTTAAGTGTTGAAAAAAAATGTATTCACAATTTTCCACAATGGACTTTTTAAAAAAAAAAGCACAGGAATGTCTGAAGAATAGCTTTGCAATATGTCCAGATCAATAAGACACTGATGGCTAATAATGTAAATTTCAGAAATTATAAAGGTTCTACAGCACACTTCACTGTATTTAGAGCATCAATAGCAGAATTTAAGTGCCTATTCATATATGGACATATTCTAACATAAATATCTGTCCATCCAAAACATTCATAATTTACATCAATTCTTAAAACCATTGAAATTTAAAAGGTAGCTAAATTGGTAGAATTGTATTGTGAAACTAAAGTGACATTTATAATGCACCCAAATGCAACCAGGAAACAAGTCAGATGACTGAAGTGGCTTTATTACAGTGCAGTCAAAATCATAATTTCTGGGGTCTGGGTGAATTCCTTTTATATTGGATCAAATAGAGTAACTACAGGTGTCTATTGTAGCTGTTACATTTGCCAAAAGTAGCCTGTCGCAGCATTTTTTGAATAAGACATCACCAGAGGTACCCATAGTAGAAAGTGAGTTATGGGTAGGATACATGGGTGGGATTTACGGCCTTGCTTGTCCCAAAACAGTAAAATTCTGCCCGAGGTCAACAGACCTTTCCATGGTCCGCCCCTCGCCTGGTCCAATTCCTGTGGTGGGCGGGAACAGTAAAATTCCAGCCATGGTCTGACTTGAATGATAACTAAATATGGAAGCTCAACTTTGGGTTAGTAGTTTCCTGATGTTCAGCAAGTAACCACTATTGATGCCAGCGCTGGCCCAGTTTTCATTTAAAATGTGTAACTTAATACTACGAAACCTCTGCAAAATTCTAGATGCACAATTCCCAGTTTCCTGTGTGTTTAAATATATAATGTGTGGGGCATTATTCCTCCTACCTCTAATGAAGAACTTCGTTTTGGGATTTTCTCAGGCAATTAACGAGCAGTTTGCACTCTGTTGGAACAGAGGTGTTGGTAATTTTTGAAGGTTTTCAGTCGAGTACATAAAAGGCAGCATGTTTGACATTTATTTAAATCGTTTTAGAAAGCTGGCTGAAACTGACCATGAAGCCTAAACTACTTTGCTCACCCCCCAGAGTAATTCACGAGTTAAGCAGTACATCAGATTTACTTTTCTTTCCCTTCTTCAAAAGATAAAAAAAAAGTTTAGTTGTAAACTCTCTACAGGTTATTAATTCACACAGAACCTATGGATAATATGCTTCCAAATTTGCAGATCACTTTTGCTTAAATGCAAACTTAAATGTGTCACCCACTGTTTTAATGCAAACCTTTACAGTTTAAAAACTCAGCATTAGTGTATGTTTTGGAGGTCAGGCTGTTTTTTATAATCTGCAAAAACAACTATTTAATACCTATGCATATAAAACTCTTGAAGCATTTTAAAAAGCTAAGTGTTACATTGATTAAACCTGACTGAATAGAATACAGAATTTGAATTGCAAGAATTCTATCAAAGTTTGAGACTTTGAAATAAATGAGGCACTCAAAAATAAACCATACAGTTAATCCTCATTTTTAAAATGAATAATTAGAGACCTTAATATTAAACGAGTAATAGGTCTCAAGGCCAAAGAGCTTGGTTTTGGCAGGAGTAGTGCAGGGGTGAGGTCAGAATTGAAAGAGGGAGAAATTGGATTACAAGGCAACAAATGCAGCTCAATCATTTTTTGATAGCTGGTATTCAGGCACCCCAAGAGATCTCACTGAGGCATTCGTGGTAATTGCGGGAAATCTAAAGGATAATTCAAAACACTCTTTAATTTTTCCAATT
Source organism: Mustelus asterias (assembly GCF_964213995.1). Classification (NCBI taxonomy): domain Eukaryota; kingdom Metazoa; phylum Chordata; class Chondrichthyes; order Carcharhiniformes; family Triakidae; genus Mustelus; species Mustelus asterias. The sequence goes on from NC_135814.1 coordinate 69,773,677, forward strand.
TCATCCTGGACTTCTTTCAGTAATTAAAGGACCTCAAAGTACAGCAATTCGCACCGCTGCCAGTCTTACAAATTTGCAATGATGAGGATTTACCCATTTTGGTTCAGTTGTAGGTACTTCATTGTGTTGTATGTACAATTGTTAGTGCCTTCAATGTATTACAAATAACACTATGTACAGAATAGATTGATTTTGTAGTGGGCTCTTGGGTGTTGAAATTTTTAGATCAGTGATGTAAAACTGTTACTAAATTATATTGTGAGATTATGTTACTGCTGAATGTTGTGTTTGTTAGTGCTGAAATAAAATTGTCATAACATGTAAGCAGTTATTGTTATACAAAAATGGATTTGATATATTTTACTCAGCAATTCAAATTAACCCAGTTGTCATTTTTACTAAAAATACATAAGGAATTAGAAAACACCAGAGAAAACTGAAAACCTAGCCCAACCATCTCAATAAAATCAGGATGAAACTACTATGATTGTATTGATAAAAGGTATTTTAAAAATCCTCGAGTTGTCAGTCAATGAGAAATGCTGTTATGGTAGTATTTTGAGTCCCTCCACAGGAGGGAGCTGTTACCTATAAAATGTTTCACAAGAATGCCTGCTCATCTTGCTTACTCCTATAATCTTAGCCTGTTAAAACAAACGCAGACTAACATTTCATCTACCATGTGTGATACCAGGTTAAAGTCCAACAGGTTTATTTGGTATCACGAGTTTTTGGAGTGCTGCTCCTTCATCAGGTGACAAAGGAGCACCGCTCTGAAAGCTTGTGATACGAAATAAACCTGTTGGACTTTAACCTGGGTGCTGTGTGACTTCTTACTGTGCTCACCCCAGTCCAATGCCGGCATCTCCACATGTGTGAAACCAATTCGTTAAATCATATTTTGGTTAACAGGAATAAGAAAGTTATACATGGAAATGACTTTATTACCAAAGTTTTATTAAAAATTCATTCTCAAACAGCCTCACATAAATTGAACCCGTATAATCAATATACATTCTTCGAAAATCAGGTACTTATGAAGCATGTAGTACAATTAATATATTCTTCTCACAAGCAATGTCAATAATCTTCATTTCGGCTAACATAACTAGATGGACTAACTCCAGTCTTAGCTTGAACAATGAAGAAAACTGTTTTTTTGCATTAAAGAGTGTACCACTTGGAAGTGAAAATCTGACTAAGGAAGAAGGGAGACAGTGGCCTGAAATCTAAACTTAAAATGTGCTTGAAGGAACTCAACAGTGACTAAAATATCCCTTTTTCCCCATATGTATAAACGACTTCCAAATCTTTACATTAATGTAATAACAAATTCAGGAGTGCAATCTTGAGCTTTAGTTTTATAGGATGAAAACGGAGGTCAGAGTAGGTGAACTTCCTGAAAAAGGAAATAAAATGGGCAGATTGTCAGCAGAGCACCTATTCTAAATGGACTGCAATTTGACTTTCAACTTCACATTTGAGTTTAAGTTGATACTTTGAACAACAGCTGCTCACGGAAGTCCCAGGTGAAACGTTAGTTCCTTTTCTTTCTTTGCACACATCCTCATTCTTTTGAATGAAGAATTCTTTATCGAAAAGTAAAAGATTTATTCGTTAGTTTCCACCGCTCCCATTGAAAAAAAAAGTTAAATATGTTTAAATGCACTCAATTATAAAATGGCTTTGTATACACAATTCTCCATTACAGGCTTCCAGTCAACACAAGACAAGGTACCTGTCCATAGGGAGAGAATCAATAATTGGAAAGCAAGTTCCCATACCTACAAGAAAGTACATTTAAAGAATATAACCCTGATTTAAGATTCCTGTAAAATGCTCTTTTTAGTGCTATTTTACTCAGAGCATTGTGACCTAGAACAAGTCCCATCTTAAACTGGTTTTCCTATAAATCGCCATAAAAACAGACCTATTTAAAAACCTGAGTTGGACGTAGAGTTAAACAAAATAACTTTGTACTGCTCAACCGAAATCCATTTCATTAAAATGTGCATACTGAAGTCAGTTGCATGATTAAATACAATAATTACCGCACATATTAATCCAATCATCTTTGTTTACACAATTTAAAAAATGTCTATCCTGGACAACGAAACAATATTTATATCACAATGTTGTGTTCCCCATAAATATCGCAATTAACCTAACCTGCAGTTTCCACCTCAGTTCCACACTACTTGCTTTCTATATTTGTCATGTGGAGCTGCTTGCTACACAAATGGAGGACAGGATGGTATGAACTGCTGATTATAACCAACCCATCAATGCAGCCCTGCAATTAACTGGCTGGGTGTTGGTAATAACATCAGATGCCTAGTTTTCCTTGCTTCCTCATCTTCAAAGCTGAAAGCCAAAGTTCTCATTAAAGGGAAAGAAACCAAATGGCCATGGTAAAAAGACAACAATCCCTGGGACATATGTCTGCAGCCATCTCTGTAAAAGATTATCTTCTTTGATTGCGATATAGATGGCCTCATTTGTCTCAGCTACAACTGAAAGTCTTTCAAAATGAATTGGATTCATGTGTAATCAAAGACTACTTAAAACGCCCCAAATCAGATTTTCCATGTTAGAATCCATCTATTTAGCAAACCATCTAAAGAACAAGCCACTACTCTGAAATGTGGCTAGAGCGATATCTAGGTTTTTCACTTCTGTGGCCACTTGATCATAGATCCACGCGTCACAATTAACTATTAGGAGTAGAACAAAGATTATAGGCACAAATGCTTAAAGAAATTGCTAAACCTGGTAGAGAGCTAGAGTTTTTGTTCTAATTACTGCACAAGTCACTTACAAAAGATTACCCACTTACTATCCTTATTTTCATGTAGTGCAAACTTTCCTTTAAAAAAGTACAAAGTCAATGTTCACTAAGTAGCACAATTCAAGGATTTCTTGGTGTCCTTTTGTGCATCCACTCAAAGATATTGGGTCGGCGATAACGGTACCCAGACATTCCTAGCACTGTATTTTGTTGCATTAGTTAGTTCCTATCAATAATAACAGCTCAGAATGTGTATCGAGATGCGAGTGAGGCAGGATTAAATCGCATCAACTGCATGTTCTTCACCTGCAGCCATCACGTCCCCATTCTCCAAGACTAAATCATCATTCTCCTCTGGGACAAAGAGTTGGGCTTCCAAAAAAGAACCTCCAATTCCATACTGTTGCTCGTGGTTCTGCACTTCCTCTTGTGTAAGATGATAAGCTCCTAGGATGAAGTTTGCAAGTCTGCAAATTAGAATGAGGAGATGAACAGAGATATGCATTGCCTGATCAGGTGCAACATCAAATTGGAGGGCTGTGAATTTAAACTCAGCTTCATTCTATAGTGAAACATCTTAGTACTACTTCTGTAGGGAAAGGTAGCAAAGAAGGCAACAGCTTTCCAGTTCCTCCAAATGCCCAATGAACTATAGGTGAACATTCATAATTGTTGTGAATTTTGTGGCAGAAATGCCCTCTCCCTACTAGTTAATTTTAAGAGGAGAGAGGTAAGAGAAAGGCGGCCTGAAATGACATAAACCAACAAAAGTAACATGCAATATTTTGCACGGTTTATATCTCGCCTTTTGTACCAATCATCCACATATAACAATTTTGCTTTTTGCAATTATTTTGTTGTTGAATAAAATCCGTGTTGCATTCACACAGAAATGACATGATAGCTTCACAAATTTCAAATAAACAGAGAACTATTAGAACAGTGTTCAAATTCATGATGTACAGTGAATCTGATGCCTGTGTCCAAGGCAAGGAATAATAAATGTTCATGCTTCAGCAAATATCTGGCTGCTCGGAATATGTAAGCTTTACCAGAATTATTTCAGAGTTCACAATAAGTAATCTTGAAAAGGAGCATCAGTTACAGAAAATTACATCCCCAGGTTTAAAATCGTTTCAAACTATATTAAAAGAAAGAAACTGCATTTACTACGACAACTCTTCCTTTTGTCATCAGCATAACTAAAAATGTAAAGTGCAAAGATAAACAATTTGTTTTGATGTGTTGTCACAGTTTTGTAATTAAACACAGCGACTGATGAACACTGTTAGGTTCCTACAAACTGCAGTTACATGAATGACCAGCTAATCTGTTTTCTGTACTTTTGATTGAGGGATAAATGCTGCCCAGAAGAATGTAGTGCTTCTCTTTGATAAAATAGAGATCATTCACAGCCACTTGACTTCAGTTTAATCAATTGGCCAAAAGAACAAAAACAGCACTCCCTCAAAACACCACATTATTTTTGATCTTGCCTATTTTGTCCCCCCCTCTTGTGCCGAATGCATCAACTCCATGGGGAGTTAATTTCAACTGCACCAAACACTCTTTGGTATCTCAGCCACATGCCCATCTTTCATGCATGCGCCTCAATGAAAGTTGACAAACTATTAAGACACGTGGGGCATCACAATCAAGCCCAATCGGATTTCAGTAGATGCCTCAAAAGTAGCAATCTGTGGATTACTTCCAGAGTCACATATGAATGAGTATAGAAATATGAAGAAAGTGTAGCTGAATGCATGGCCGACGAGATGGTATAGGGCTTTATGTTCCTGGGATCAGGTTTAGGGGGAGGAAGCCAGACAGATTGCACCTCAAGGTCAGGACCAATATATTGGTGAAGACGTTTGCCAGTGCTGTTGGGGCTGGTTTAAACTAGTTTGGCAGGGGGATGGGAACGTGAGCATAGATTCAGAAGACAAGCAAAACTGGATAATAAAAGGCAAAAAAATAAGCGAGCATGGAAAATCGAGGAGACAAAAGTTAGAGAATAGACAATAAAGGAGTCATTTGGTAATAAGTAGTACATACAGCAATGCAAGGAGTCTCTCGAATAAGGCAGATGAGCTGACGGTGCACACAGACACTTGGAAGTATATCAAAGCCGCTACTAAAATATGGTTTAATGGGTAGAAATGGCAACTCAACACTCTTAATTACAGGTTTTCAGAGAAACAGAGAGGGAATGGGTGGGAGAGGCAAGGGAAGGTGGGGGTCACTTTATTGGTTAATGAACAATCACAGCTACAAGGAGGGAAGATTGGCTAAAAGGAGCATCAAAAGAAACTCTTTGGGTAGAACTGAGAAAAGGGGGCGGGGGGGGGGGGGGGGGGGGGGAATCACGCTTCTGGGAATATTTTATAGTCCCTAAAACAGTCAAGTGAAATTAGAAAAGCAAATATGTCAACAGACTGCTGAGGAGTACAGAAACAAAAAGAACAGTCATAAGGCGGCTGGATTTCAAGTATCTCAATATTAACTGATAACTTCAGTGTGAAAGATATAGAGGGTACAGAATTTTTAATGTATCCCTCAGAACTTCTTTTGGCCAGAGTGTAAGCCCAAAAAGAAAAGGGTCAGTTTATAGAATAGAATCCCTACAGTGCACAAGGAGGCCATTTGGCGCATGGAGTCTGCACCGATCACAATCCCATCCAGCCCCTATCCTCATAGTCCCACTTATTTACCCTGCTAAGCCCCCTGACACTCAGCGGAAATTTACCAAGACCAATCAACCTAACCCGCACATCTTTGGACTGTGGGAGGAAACTGGAGTACCCGGAGGAAACCCATGCAGAGACGAGGAGAATGTGCAAACTCCACACAATGACCCACTGTGCCACCCCTGCAGATATATGGACATAGTTTTAGGGAATGGATTTAGGCAGTTGGGAGAGGTAGCAGTGATAGTGATCATAATTCAAATGATAAAGTTGCTATGGAAAATTACAAGGTAAACCAAGAGTAACATTTTAAATTGGGAAAAGGCCAATTTTTCTAACCAGAGATAGATTTGATCTGATAAAAATGGATTCGAAACAGCTACCCAATAATGTACATAAACTTCAGCAAGGCTTTTGACAAGGTCACACATGATAGACTAATCAGAAAATTAAAAGCCCTTGGGATTCAAGGGAAAGTGGCAAGTTGGATTCAAAGGCAGGAAGCCCTTATGGTCAATGGGTGCTTTTGTGACTGGAAGGCAGTTTCACAGGATTCAGTACTGGGCCTCTTGCTGTCCATGGTATATATTAATGTAGTGACTATGATTAAAAAGTTTGCAAATAATACAAAAATTGTCCATATGATTAATAGTGAGGAAGAAAGCAGTAAGATATTAGTAGACCTGTCAGATGGGGTGAAAAGTGGCAAATGGAATTCATTCCAGGGACAAGGAGTCATGCATTTGGGAAAAACAGAGAAAACATGGAAATACACAATAAATAGTAGGAATTTGAGAAGTGTAAAGGAACAGATAGTCTTTGAAGTATATGTCTACATTTCCTGAAGGTAAGGTGGTTATGAAAGTGATTAAGACCTATGGGATTCTGTCCTGTGTTAGCACAAGGGATTATGCTGGAACTGTTAGACTGCAGCTAAGGTACTGCCTACAGAGCTGAACACTGCAACACAGGAAGCATGTGATCACTCCAGATGAGGGTATTGAAAACAATTTACAAGGATATTGCCAGGAATGGAGAATTTTAGTAATGAGAAAAATTCAATAGACTTTTCTCTGGAACTTGAGGCGGCTGAGGGGAGATTTATTTGAAGTGAAGTGGTATTTAGATGGAGCAGACACATATCCCTAAGCAGAGACGTTAATAACCAGACGGCTTATCTTTAAAATAATTAGTAGAAGCATTAGAGGGGAATTGTGGAGTACTTTTCCACTAGAGGGTGGTGCAGGTCTTGAACTTGCTGCCTGTGGAGGCAGAAACCTTCACCACATTTAAAAAAATACTGGGATATGCACTTGGTGCCATAACTAGCTGTTCGCCAGCTGACTGCCACAGCCCCCCACCCCACGATAGTAACAGGAAACGAGAACCCTTCCCAATATTCCCTCCCCCCAACAAAGCTGTACTGTAGCATGCCTGTAGATTAAACAGCACATGACTAAGATCAAACTGGAGGTTTATTAGATTGTATAGATTAGCTATTGTTTCCAAATATCATCACAACCTGTGCAAGTGAATACCCATCTGACTGTACATAAAAATGGTTAACTAAAGAGACTGACCATTTTGTACGTGGACTGTGATATAGTGCTACCCACCTCTTTGGTGAATTAACTTTTGAGACTATTTCCCATGTAGGAAATTCCTGACTCTTGCAGTATGTGCGCAGTTCCTCAAGAGAGTTTACAGTCGCCATTTCAGTTTGTTCCTTGTACTCATCTTCAGTGAGGAAATGAACTTGTGGCTTTTTAATCAACTTGATGATTCTGTAATTAGAAAAAGTAATTAACAGCGAGAAGCAAGATCCTTCTGCTTAGTAAACATTGACTGTAATGTACAGGAGCAGCAAGGATGTTGTAATGGTTGAATTTCTATAAACCGGTTCACAGTTTGATTCAATTGGAGTGGTTCTTCCATTGAATGAGCTTCTTATCCTCTTGCAGTCTGGTTATGAATATTCCTTCGGACACACTACTGTAGCTCTACCCTTCTCTGCAGTTCTGATGGCAGTGACAGTGTGCAATTCTGATGCTGGCTAATTTGTTGGCAAGTCAATAGGTTGTATTTCCTTCACCCATTTTTCCGAACAGAATTTTTGCCCAAGAACCTGGCTAAAAAATTCAAAGAAATAGTTCAGAGTTCCAGTATTCAGACTCAGACCCAGCGGCATGAAGCTTCTAATATAGCTTCACTGTCAAGCAAATTAAATGTTTTGCATGAACAAGCACGGATGTGTTTTGCTATTGCAATGCCGTGAAACACTATTCCATTTAATCACAAAGAATGCAGATATGTACTTGTAAAGGAAACTTCATTTTGGAGCAAAAGTTCTAAGCCTTTTAATTGCTTTCTAAAAATAGGAAATTTAGATGCTGTATCAAAATATTTCACCAGGATGTTGAACAAATTAAAAATTCAGCTGTCATTTCAACAGAACTTGCAAATGCAACTCTTACAAATCATTCGCTGGAACAAAATGTTTTGTTTCCAGGCTTGCACTGTTGATTGGCAATGGGGACATACTAGAATCTTTAACAGTCGGCGAGAAAGTTCTGTGGATGGAATTTAGTCATCCCAGCGTGGGCCTCAATGGTGTACCGGGAAATGACAGCACTTCAACTCTCAGTGCCAACATCCCGTTGACTATAATTACATGGCAACCGGCCAATAAATGTGCCAGGGGGTGGAGAGACAGAGAGAGAGTCAGGTCAATTATGCAGTAGGGTGGGCAGCAAGGCACCAAACCTACCATCACCCAGCAGTGTTGGAGGTACAAGTGCCATTTTTAAGCAGCACCCAGACATGCCTGCAGTGTCTACAAACCAGAGTTTGATAGGAACTGCATGATCATTAATCTGTCCCCCAGAATCAGTGGTCACATGGTTCTGTGTAGATTGCGATGTCACCCTGCAGGTCCTCCTCCCAGCTACCCAGGAACCGTGAGAGATGCTTTTCACCACCAATAGCATCATCAAGAGACTCTCCCGCCAGACCAAAGAAACCTGGATGGAGCTTACAGCAGGGTCTAGCAGCCATGGTTTCCACAGGTGCATCTGAGTACAATGCAGAAAGAGAGTCAACGACCTCCTCCAGGTGAATATGACATTGTTGTTGTTTCTTGCTCTTTTGGGAGCAATGTGTCGCAGCATGGGAGGGACTTGGGCAGATGGGCAAATGAAGGGCAAGGCACAGGAACATATGCAGGTTTGGATGCATCCTCTGATTGGTTGGCAGCTCCTGGCTGGAGGGACTTCTGCCCTCAGGACCCTTCATCTGCCGCTGACCTCTTAAGAAATAATGAGTCTTCCCTAAAGGAGACGACACAGAGCTCTCGCCGGTTTTCCAACCAGCAGCCAAGACTTCCATCACCTCCACAAGATGCCACCTTGCAGCTTTGTAAGTCAAGATTGCTTTTTTCTGCACACTTTTGTACCAGATGTGGTGAGTATAGAAATAAAGAGTATTGCTGCTGTTGGAAATCTGAACTAACAGAAAATGCTGGAAATACTTGAAAGGTTGGGCTGTATTTTTTAAAAATTCATTCATGGGACATGGGCGTCGCTGGCTGGGCAGCATTTATTGCCAATCCCTTGAGGTGGTAGTGGTGAGCTGCCTTCTTGAATCGCTGCAGTCCATGTTCTGTGGGTTGACCCACAATGCTGTTAGGGAGGGAATTCTAGGATTTTGACCCAGTGACTGTGAAGGAATGGCGATATATTCCCAAGTCAGGATGGTGAGTGGCTTGAAGGGGAACTGCAGGTGGTGGTGTTCCCATTTATCTGCTGCCCTTGTTCTTCTAGATGGAAGTGGTCGTGAGTTTGGAAGGTGCTGTCTAAGGATCTTTGGTGAATTGCTGCAATGCATCTTGTAGATAGTACACACTGCTGCTACTCAGCATCGGTGGTGGAGGGAGTGGGTGCTTGTGGATGTGGTGCCAATCAAGCGGGCTGCTTTGTCCTAGATGGTGTCAAGTTTCTTGAGTGTTGTTGGAGCTGCACCCATCCAGGCAAGTGGGGAGTATTCCATCACACTCCTGACTTGTGCCTTGTAGATGGTGAATAGGCTCTGAGGAGTCAGGTGGTGAGTTACTTGCCGCAGTATTCCTAGCTTCTGACCTGCCCTTGTAGTCATGTGTTTATGTGGTGAGTCCAGTTGAGTTTCTGATCAATGGTAACCCCAAGGATGTTGACAGTGGAAATTTAATGATGGTTACACCATTGAATCTTAAGGGGCGGTGGTTAGCGTGTCTCTTCTTGGTGATGGTTATTGCCTGGCATTTGTGTGGCATGAATGTTATTTGCCACTTGTCAGCCAAAGCCTGGATATTGTCCAGATCTTGTTGCATTTGAACATGGATTGCTTCAGTATCTGTGGAGTCGCGGATGGTGCTGAACATTGCGCAATCATTGGCAAACATCCCCACTTCTGACTTTATTGATGAAGCAGCTGAAGATTGTTGGGCCTAAGACACTCCCGAGGGACTCCTGCAGAGATGTCGTGGAGCCGAGATGACTGACCCTCCACATCCACAACCATCTTCCTATGTACCAGATATGACTCCAACCAGTGGAGAGTTTGCCCCCTGATATCCATTGATTCCAGTTTTGCTAGGGCTCCTTGATGCCACATTCAGTCGAATGTGGCCTTGATGTCAAGGGCTGTCACTCTCACCTCACCTCTGGAATTCAGCTCTTTTGTCCATGTTTGAACCAAGGCTGTAATGAAGTCAGGAGCTGAGTGACCCTGGCGAAACCCAAACCGGGCGTCACTGAGTAGGTGCTGCTTGATAGCACTGTTGATAACCCCTTCCATCACTTTACTGATGATCGAGAGTAGACTGGTCAGGTTGGATTTGTCCTCCTTCGTGTGTACAGGACATGGCTGGGCAATTTTCCACATTTTTGGGTAGATGCCAGTGTTGTAACTGTACTGGAAAAGCTTGACTAGGGGAGCGGCAAGTTCTGGAGCACAAGTCCATCTGTGGATGGAGAAACAAAGCTAATTTTTCAGGTCAATTACTTTCTATCAGAATTGAGGAACTCACCAAACCGATTGCTTGAGGAACAGGCACAATCAGCTGGAGGCTGCCAATTAATACATTTTTTAAATGCAGCAGGACAATGGGTGGAGGTGCAATAAAAGTGGGCGGATTTAAAACAGCAATGAAGTCAAATAATAAAGATAAACAAGGTTAATGTGATTCATCATAAACAGCATACAGTGTGCCTTTCTGCAGTATATAACAAATCTCTACTGCATGACTCATCAGTACACACTGCTTCTTCACTATGCCAATCTTTCGACAGGAATATCAGTTTAAAATCTCTGTAAAGCAGCATGAGCTTTCGAGATTAACATTTTTCTCAGGATATCCAGACTGGCCATGAAAAATTGGTTTTATTGGTAATCCTTCCTTCACTCCAGACTTGACTGCATCACAGCACCATCTACAGGAAATCCCTCTTCATACTCCCTCAACCGTAACTGGAGGTTATCAGTCGAAATCAGGCCTGTCTGTGGGGCTTTGGGGGTGGTGGGGGGGGGGTCCGCAGCAGGCGTGGAGGCCAGGCACAGTGGGACACAGGGCACGGGTCTTGGCAGTTCAGGGTGAGCAAAGCTGAATCAGGCCTTGAGAGGTTAAAGTTGTGTCATTTTGGTGGAACTGGGGAGGAGACAGTGACTGAGTGGTTGTATGGGAAAGATTAATTGAGTGAATGACTGAGTGGGTGTGAGCGACTATGTGGGTGTATGTATGTGGGCGTTAATGGTTGAATGACTCAATGGGCGTGGGAGTGTGTGACTGACTGTTCATATGGGGGGATGTGTATGGGAGTGAGTAATTGCGTACACAAGTGTGCGTGTTGCGGGGGTAAATGACTGAATGTGTGTGGCAGGGGTCTGATAGGGTTAGGGGGGCGTTGGGTCAATGCGGGAAGAGCGTGATCAGTTGAATCTGTGGGATTGATGGGTTGAGTTGAGTTTAAACAGTTGAACATTTCTAGTGTACATATTCAGGAAAACAGCACATATCTAGCCCAGCTTCTGACCCTGGGATCAGTGCAAGAGACATTCATGGAGGGGTCCTGGGCAACACGAATCAGTCCATCAGAACTTTAAACTTCCCAGACAATTACAGCATCTGTGCACACGACAAGACTTCCTCAGGATTCCAAGACAAAATAGCAACATCATTTCAATGCATCGTGGAGGAGGCAGTGGTGTCATTGTAATGTTAGCAGGCTAGTAATGCAGAAGCCCATGATAATGCTCTGGGGACATAGGTTCGAATTTCGACACGGCAACTGGTGGAATTTAAATTCAATTCATTTAAAAAATCTGGAATTTAAAAAAGCTAGTCTCAGTAATAGTGACCATGAAAGCACACATCAATTGTCGTAATAACCCATCTGATTCAGTAATGCCTTTTAGAGAAGGAAATCTGCCATCCTTGTGGGGTCTGACTTATAGGTGACTCCAGACCCAGAGCAATGTGGTCAACTATTAAATGCTCTCTGAAATGGCCTAGTCAGTCACCCAGTTGCATTAAACTGCTACAAAGACTACAGAAAGGTATGAAACCCGGCATTGATCTTGGAAAAGACAATGGCAAACCCAGCTTGCCGCAGCTTGTGCCAAAATTCGGAAAACTGTCCTACAGATTATCTATGCCTAACAGTCGTACTCACGGAATCATACCTTACAATGCCCCAAATATCGGACAGGACAGATTGTCAGATGCAGTGGCACAGTGGTATACAGTTGGGAGTTGCCATGGGAGATCTCAATATCGACTCTGGACCCCATGAAGTCTCCTGGGATCAGGTCAGCTGAAGAATCCGTACTCCTGGAGAACGGCAAGGGGGTAGAATGCACTCAGGGTGGGGGACTTCAATGTTCATCATAAAGAGTGGCTCTGTAGCTCTGAGCTACCCACGTCCTAAAGGACGTAGCTGCTAGACTGGGTTGGCAGAAGGTGATGAGGAGGCCAACAAGAGGGAAAAACCTACTAGACCTCAATCTCAGTAAGCTACTTACCACAGATGCTTTTGTCCACAATAGCATTGACCACTGCACAGCGCTTGTGGAGACAAAGTCCCACCTTTATTTTGAGGATACCCTCCAATGTGCTAAATGGGATGGATTTCAAACAGATCTAGCAACTCAAAACTAAGCTTGTATGAAGCAGGAGGGTAGCACCAGGCATTCCTAAATGAGGTTTCAAACTAATGATGTTGCAACACAAACTACTTGCATGCCAAACAGAAAAAGCAGCCTGTGATAGACAAAACGAAGCAGTTCCATAACCAATAAACCAGATCTAAGGCTTGCTACACCTAATCGTGAATGATGATGGACAATTAAACAACTCACTGAAGAGGGAGACTCCACAAATATCCCCATTCTCAATGATGGTGGAGCCCAGCATATCAGTGCAAAAGACAAGGCTGAAACACTTACACCAATCTTCAGCCAGAAGTGCCAAGTGGATAGTCCATCTCAGCCTCCTCCAAAAGTCTTCAGCATCACAGATGTCAGTCTTCAGGTAATTCGATTCACTCCAAATGGCATCATGAAACAGCAAAAGCTCTGGGCACTTACAACATTCCAGCAATAGTCCTGAAGACTTGTGCTTCAGAGCTTGCCATGCCCCTAGACAAGCTGTTTAGTAGTTACAATACTGGTATCTACCCAGCAAGAGGATATGGCGGCGTAGGGGTATTGTCACTGGACGAGTCCTAAAGTAATGTTTTGGGGACTGAATGGTGAAATTTGAATTCAATTTTTAAAAAATCTGGAACTGAAAGTCTAATCATTGTCGATTGTCATAAAAACCTATCTGGTTCACTACTGCCCTTTAGGGAAGGAAATCTGCTACCCTTACCTAGTCTAGCCTACATGTGTCTCCAGATCCACAGCAATGTGGTTGATTCTTGTAATGGCCTAGTAAACCACTCTGTTCAAGGGCAATTAAGGCTAGGCAATAAACACGATGCCCAGCCAGCGACATCCCATGAATGAATTTTTTAAAAAGTTGAGAATTGTCCACATTTGTCCTACCCACAAAAGACAGGACAGATCCAACCCACCCAGCTACTGCCTCATCAGTCAAATATCGATCTTCAGTAAAGTGATGGAAGGGTTTGATGACAGTGCTATCAAGTGGCACTTAATTAGCAATAACCTGCTCAGTAAGAGTTTCACCAGGGTCACTTATCTCCTGACCTCATTTCAGCCTTGGTCCAAGTATGGATAAGTGAGCTGAATTCAAGAGGTGAGAAGCTTTCAAGAGATGCCACAAGGGTGGCACGGTGGCATAGCAGTTAGCATTCTTGCTTCAGCGCCAGGGACCCAAGTTCAATTCTGACATTGGATGACTGTCTGTATGGAATTTGCACGTTCTCCCTGTGTCTGCATGGGTTTCCTCCGGGTGCTCCGGTTTCCTCCCACAGTCCAAAGATGTGCAGGTTAGGTTAATTGGCCATGCTAAATTGCACTTTAGTGTCCCAAGAGGAGGATTAGTGGGGTAAATATGTGTGGTTACAGGGATAGGGCCTGGGTGGGATGCTTTGTTGGAGAGTCAGTGCAGACTCGATGGGCCAAATATCCTCCTTCTGCCTTGTAGGGATTCTATAATTCTATGAGAGTGACTGCATTTGATCGAGTATGGCACCAAGGGGTCCAAGCAAAACAGGAGTTAATGGGAATCGGGAGAAAAGACGCCACTGATTGTAGTCATGACTAGCACGATGGAAAATGATTGTGAATGTTGAAGATCAATTATCTCAGTCCCAGGACATGGCTGCAGGAGTTTGTTCACCCTTAAACGCCCCACTTTTTAAAAAAAATTAGGAGTTTGCTGCATTTGCCTACTAAATGCAAACAAAAAATTAACCATTATAGTAATTATTTTAGCGATGTGATGTATTAATTATTGCGAGTCAATTTCTCTGGCACTTAAAATTAATTATTATACATGTGAAATCTCATTCCTTCAGGTTTTGAATTATTTTTCTGTACCTGTTTTAATACTGAATCGGCCCACTCTAACTCACCCTGCCTCCCCCGCCCTTATCGTGATTATTTCCCACTCAGTAAATCTCACTGGTTATGAAAATACACAGTTGCTTGTCTGGTTCGCTCAGATCCCAGATACCTTGCATCCTCCACTGCACTGTTATCAGCTTGCACTTTCCAGCAAATTTATGGGAAAAATCCCTTTTCAGTTGAAGGATACACAAGCAAGTCTGATTAATAGCAGAGCTTACATGGAATTTTCAGATCCCACTGAGGTCAGTAACAGAGGTGGATGGGGCCCAGAAATGCTGGCACTGGCCGGCGTGCCAATTTCCTAATTCCATTCCAGGTGGCAGCCATTTTTTTGCTGAAGCAGATTCAGAGGTGACAAGGCTGGCTGGAGAGTAGCACTCCCAGACAGATCTACAGGCCCTCTAGGGCTGGATGTGGGTCCAGACAAAAGTCGTCCTGTAGAAAGATTTCTCCTCTCACCCAGAGTAGAAACCTCACTGCCTTTTAAATGATATTTTATTCAAAGTTGGTGAGGGGCACAATAATGTTGCCCTCTCAGTTACTTACCCTTTACTGCATCCTACTCCTCTGAAGCTGGGGAGCCTCTAATTGGCCCTCCAACTTTGAGAACCTACCTACCACCCTTAATTGGACAGCAAACCTGTCTTCATGTCAACTAAGGGTGGCACCCCAGTCAAAATCACAATGAGTTTTCTCTCAGGGACAGGAGGTTCCCGTTTTCCATCCCCAAAGTGAAAATTCAGCCCTTTATCTCAAGAGGACTTGAAAACAAAAACTTAAAGCCATGTTATAACAGTACAGAGCTCTGGTTAGACCCCACCTGCACGACTCAGTGATGGGCACTGCACCTCAAGAAGGTTATATTGGCCTAGGAAGGGGGAAAAAGGCAGATTTATCAGAATGTTTCCAAGGCTAAAAGGAATAAGTTAAAAGGACAGGTTGCATAGAGGCTTACATTTCATGAATACAGAAGATCAAATGTGGATCTAATTGACATGTTTAACATGTTGACAGAGCAGATACAGAGAAGCTGTTTCACCTGGCGGGACAATAGAGAACATGGGGAATTGACCTCAAAATTGGAGTTGAGACAATGTCACAAAGCACTTCTTTACACAAAGGCTGGGAGAAATCGGTGACACTTTTCAGTCTCGAAGGGCCGAATAGCCTACTCCAGCTTCTATTTTCTACGCTTTCCCCCCATTCATGCTAAATAGGTTAGATTGGTAAATTTGTGGTAGACAAATGTATTGAGGGTTAAGGGACCAAGGCTGGTAGATAGGGTCAAGGTATACATCAGTCATAATTTAATTGGATGTGGAACAGGCTCAATGGGTGGAATGACCCACTTTTGTTACTATGCTAGATGTCCTGCCACTGCGTATTCTGTCTCACTGCATTTTTAGAAACAAACTGTAAAACACTGGCTCTTATTTTAATCTATTATTTTTTGAATAAGTCTTTAAATTGCATAATTCTTCTAGTCATTTACTACAGAGTTCGGTGGAGAGTATTGGCACAATTTTAATTTTGCCATTTAGGAACACATCAACTGCAGCAATGAAATAAGAGTACAACAGGATCTCTTTTCACCTTAAATTAGGACAAATTAACAATTAAATGTAATTGTGCCCTCTCATCATTAATTAAGAGGGTGAGACATACACTTGGCCTTGTGAAAAACGTTAAATAAAGAGATGATTGAAAATCTCACATTGTTGACATGGAGGGAAGGTGGTTTTTGGATGTGCAAAACAGAAAAGGGGAGACGCAAGTTATAAGCTATTTCCGGAAATATTGAAGAAAGCTTATAAAACACTTACGTTTCTGTTTTCAATAATGATTACAAATTTACCTTGGGGGGGCTTTCACACCACAAATTTGGTATATTCAAATGAAGGGCTTAATTGTCTTTATATGGATTTATACATTGGTATAGTGTAAATCTGGAATTTTAGCCAGTATGCAACGGCTCTATGACAAAATAGAATAAGATGCTCCCCTGCTTGGACTCACATTAGATTTAGGTTTTAGGACGCATTCACATTTATTATGTTCCAGGTTTTTCAGACGTAGTGATTGGTGTTCCACAGAGGTCTACGTTGAGGCTGCACTTATTTACCATAGTGATAAATCGCTTGGACTTAGAAACTGAGGAAACAACATTTACTGATAAAAACAAATTGGAGTATTTGGCAATTTGTGACAAGAATTGTAAAGACTGTAGGGGAGACCAGGCTAGCAGCGCTGGCAGATAGTAGCTAATGTAGTTAAATGGGATTGATGCTATACATTTTAGAAGAGTAGAGGAAAGAAATACCTTAAATGGAGTTAAAGAGCAGAAAACCTTGATACGCAGGCAGACAGGTCATTAAAGGAACAGACAGGTAGGTAAATCCATATAAAGACAATTAAGCCATTCATTTTGAATCTAAAACCACCAAGTATGAAAATAGAGATAATTTACAATTACCAGACATTGGGCAGTTGATTTTGTCACCCTATTACAGGAGGGATTTAAAATCAATAGAAAAATGCAGCAAGGATTCAGTAGGTTGGCAATTATGGATGACAGGTCACAGTACTGA
Source organism: Mustelus asterias (assembly GCF_964213995.1). Taxonomy (NCBI): domain Eukaryota; kingdom Metazoa; phylum Chordata; class Chondrichthyes; order Carcharhiniformes; family Triakidae; genus Mustelus; species Mustelus asterias. Next base: position 69,790,806 of record NC_135814.1, read on the forward strand.
AAAGGCACTCAAGAAGTTAGGACTTCATTCACTAGAACAGAGAAAGTAGGGGTGGTCTGACAGAGTTCTTCATTGTTATTATAATGAAAGTCATGACAGATTTTTCTATAGTCAGTGAGACTGTAACTAGAGGGGACAAATTTAAGGAGAATTGAAAGGGAGGTGTAAAGCATGTTTTACACAGAAGAAAGTTAGACTACAGAATCCTTAGCAACAAATTGCTGCTAAAGAATCTACAAATTGTTTAGACTGTTCCATGAAAATCAGGATTATCAAGATTAGGCCAGATGCCTCACATGCTAAAAGCACCAGTGTGGACATGTTGGTCCAAATGCTTTGTTTCAGTACATGTGTGATTGTTTCAGTACATGGCTTTCAAAGGAGGTTTAAGTTTTTTAAAGTCATAGTGGGAAATCAATACTTTGGAAGTAAAAACTAGTGCAAAGAAAACACCTACAAGAACAATTCCAAGCCTCTTTGCCACTTATTGAAGATAACGATCAGCAATATAGCAGGATGCAATATAGTTTAAATAATTTCCACTGATTAAAAATTAAAACAGCACATACATTTGGGGCATAAATCTATGGGCAGCGGCTAGTCTTCCCCAGGATCAAGCTCCTCGGAGTAAAAGTCTGACCCATAGAGCTGCCGACCAGAGGCCATGATGTGGAGATGCCGGCGTTGGACTGGGGTAAACACAATAAGAAGTCTCACAACACCAGGTTGACCAGAGGCCACCAGCTCTTAGTTGCTCAGCAGCATCACTGGGAGGTGGTGGCTAATGCTGGTACTTCACTTACCCGAGGCCGAGAATCTACACTGAACCCAAGGCACAGGGAAGAGAGATACAGAGTGGAGGTTGCAGGGGGTGGCTCGCAGCAGGCTCCTCCTTCCTGATGCTAGGTCCTTCAATCAGGTGCTGAGTGCCTTTGAACAAAGAACCACTCACTTACATCCCCACAGCCCAACCCCAAGAGAGTTTGTTTGTTGGATTCCTTACGTGGTGAGCCCCCACCTACTGCTGGGTGAATACTAACAGAAGCAGGATAATGCTTTTAAATAGGCATTAATTGCTCATGTAAGGACCTCAATTGGTGGTGGGGCAGGAAGGCTACAGGACTTTCCACCATGAACTTAACTGGGAAAGTGTGGAAGTGCGGTCGGTATCCACCTATCTCCCTCCCACCTAATTAAATGCCCCCCTGCTACCAAACTCATCGTGGGGGAGGATACCAAATTCAATCCTTTGTAAGATTTTTGGAGGTAGATGAAAAGATAGAGTACTGCAACCAAAGTAATTGGTGCTGATCCTTCATAAGGACAGCATTAGGCCTGGTCAAATTGCATGGCAGTTCACATGCGAATAATAGTCACTTGCGCAAGATACTGGATGGAACTTCCACCTATGCAATTATTTTTCATTGAGTGTCCCAATGCCTTCAAGAGGGGAAATAAATTTAGGAGGGCAAAATAAGGTTTTTGTTTGAAAAAAGTGTATCATACAATGTGCAACTAAAAATAAAATCAACAAAATTCTTCTAGTATATTTTCAACGTGTTCAAACTATAATATTCAGTAGAAATCTGTTGATGTTTCTTTTCACTTGTGCAATGAAAACTCAAGTCATTAAAATAAGTACAAACCTGCAAACGTAGTGGATCAAATTAACTGGGTGGTGAAGGTTGCTTCCACATAGCAGAATGGCAATAGCAGCATAAGCACACTGACTGCATGTAACACCACAGTAGATCAACACCAATGCTACCAACTGCAAGGTCCAGGTGAGCAGATTTATACTGTGTTCATTTGACAATGGTCCATGCCTACAACAAATAGCATAACTAAGGCAACCGACCACTAAAAGGTAACCTGTTAGGGGCAGAGGGGGAAAAAGAGAGAAAATATTAGAAGCTGGAAAACTATCTAATCAGCTTTTAGACTTCATATCAACAATATGGCTGACTCTTAAATGCCCTCGCAAGCCAATCAGTTCAAGGGCAATTAGGGATGGGCAACAAATGCTGGTCCAGCCAACGCCACTCTCATTCCTTTAATAATTAGCACAACAAAAGGAATTAATAGAATGTACTGCTGAAAAAGAAACATGCTGTTGAAGCTTTTTATGTTGCACTCATCAGGGCAGAGACAAAAATGCCAAATTTCAAAGGGAGCAACAATTTATACTTCATGGGAAAAGGGTGCTGATTTTCAATCGGATTCGACTTGCCAAAGTATTGTCATGGAGAATGAACCAGGGAACTATTACACCACACCCGTCAGTTTAATTCCATAAACAAGCAATACCTGGACATGTTCCTTTTGTCTGTGAATGGCCTGGCCCTATGTCTCTTTTTTTTTAGTAATACTCTACAGCCAAGTGACTAATTATATATAGATATATGATAATAACAAATTGCTAGATATAAAATATTACTGGATATATGACAATAAAAAATTACAATTCTGCTTACCAAATAAATACTTCCTAACTTGGGATAGGTTTACAATACTTAAATACATCAGGAGGTTTGAGACTGACCAACTTGGAATCTGTAGCAACAAGAATGTTCTTTTCTACAAAAAAAGCCACATTGTATTTTGTTACATAAATGTCAAATAGAAAATAATAGCTAATCTGTCATTATGCCCATTTCTGTATCTTCCCCTCTATCTTGATCCCATACACAACATACAGCAGAGAACAAATCAATTTTGAGATTAGAAATAAACAATGCACTTATGGCATATCTTACAGTTAATATTTTCTTTGCAGAAAAGGGAAAAATGAACTGCTCAAGGAATTACTAGTTTTCTGAATATAGAAAAGCTATGGATTCAATGAAAGTCAACTCTCATCCTGCACTGCCATCTCTCAGATTCTCTCCCTTCCTTGCTTTCATAGAATTGCTACAGTGCAAAAGGAGGCCATTTGGCCCATTGAGCCTGCACCGACGACAATGCCACCCAGGCCTTATCCCCATAATCCCATATATTTACCCTGCTAATCCCCTGACAGCAAGGAGCAATTTAGCATGGCCAATAAACCCAACCCACACATCGTTAGACTGTGGGAGGGAACTGGAACACCTGGACGAAACCCACACAGACATGGGGAGAACATGCAGATACCGCACAGAGTTACCCGAGACCAGAATTGAACCGGGTCCCTTGCGCGCAGCAGTGCTAATCACTGTGCCACCGTGCTAGCTTAAAGATCTTCCTGTTTGCAGTGCAGCTCTGGGATTCCACTCTTCACCTCTGAAATTTACCTCCATGCACTTGGAAAAAAAACTGTTTCTTTCCTATGTCCCTGAAAACTCTCGAACACTTTAACCAGGAGCTAAAGGGAAATGTGTTGTACAACTAGAAAATCATTGCAGAAACTAATAATGTACACAAATTAAACTACATATGTCACAGTTACCTCATCTTGTTCTGAACTGCACTTGTTTGAATAAATTGCTTAGTCGGTCATAAGTAAATTCTGTTTGAATAAACCATTACTTTTTTAAAAATTGTGATAATCTCTTAAGAGATTATCGGCTTTGATTTGCAACAATGCAAGGAAATGCAAGCAAAACCTCTGGCTGATTTCTTTCAACCAGCTGCGTGAGCACTCCCCCCCCCCCCCCCCCCAGAACTGCCTGATGACATTCCCCCCCCCCCCCCCCCAGAACTGCCTGATGACATTTTAATTTCATCAAGACAGCAGATTGGTCAAGCAGAAAACATTACACGAAAATAGCACCACCAGGACTGTGATTGACGGGAAAGTATTTGCATGCAAAAGATTCCACGTGCAAGTCAAAACCCTAAAATGAAAATGCTTTCCAGTTGAGTGAAGAAACTAATTGGTGCACTGTACAAGGTGTTTGTTTTTAATGAAGTTGGTTTTAATTCATTAGAAATTGTGATTTTCTTTTTGCTTTTCTTGGTTTCAGATGGTCACCAGTGCAAGATTAGTAATTTCAGAGGGACTTACTGGAGATATCCGAATCCTGGAACAATTCACGTAAAAGTTAATTTAAATCCTCAAGAGGGAAACATAATATCCTTCACTAAAGATCTTCACTAAACAGAGAACCAACAAAATGGGTGGGCTAGGGAAGATGCAATTACTCAAATGCTGATAGTTCTTTAATTAAACTAATTCATGGAGAACGTTAACACATCACTAAATGGTCTTTGAAATATCTTTCGTTTCCATCTCCTGCACAGTCTGGGGATTATATATTTATTTTAAAAATTCTTATGATCACATAAAAATGTCACTTTGTTTGTTCAGCATTGAGAAAGTATGTATTTCTGTTCCCGTGCTATCTAGTTAGTGTCACATGCGAGGACATGCATCCTGTTACCGACAACGTTATCCCATTTCAATGTACTGACAAACAATTGTACTTCCTTACAATAAACTTCAACACATAGTAAGTGTGCTCATTTTGGACATGTCCAGAATAAGGGGGCATAATCTTAAATTAGAGACATGCAATTCAGGTGTGCAATCAGAAAGCATGCCTTCATAGAATCTTCAAATGTTTACGGCCATTCAGCCTTTTGTATCTATGCTAGTTCTGCAAGGAAGATGATTAGTGGAAATATAACACGCTCTTCCAACTGACAGATGTTGATGCCAGGTCAGCTGAAAAGTATAAAATTGTGATTGATAGATTTTTGATAGTTCAGGGTATTAAAGGTAATGGACCAAAGGCGGATAGATAAGAGTTAAGATACAGATCAGCTGATCAATTGAATGGCAAAACAGGTTTGAGGGGTTGAATAGTTGATTGCTTTTTCCTGAGTCACCACATCCTTCAGTCAGTGAAAGGATGGCAGGGCCACAGCATGGTACAGAACCAGGTCACGTGCTGGTGCTAAAAATGGGTGTGTGAAAGGGTCACACAGATGAAAGAAATGATATGATTGAGCTGAGCTGTAATGGCCTGAGAGTTGCATGGAGGGTGGTAATCACAAGACAAACACAGCAGAAGATGATTGTGTCCAAGTTGATCACAGATATGGAATAGGGTGTACACCAGTAACTTCAGCAACAGTGCACAGTTCAAATATTGTTGTTCAGATGCTGGCATTATTTGTGTAAATCACTCTAAATTATAAATAACAGAATAGGGAAACAGGAGAGAGGAAATAAAAAGGAGGTTGAAAGAAAATTGAATGGGAGATAATTATTTATCAATCAATAGATAGAATCATTGAAAATAGGAGCAGGAGCAGGACAGTCAGCCCTTCAAGCCTGCTCCGCCATTCAATATGATGATGGCTGATATCTACCTCAATGCTATGTTGCCCTCATGCCCCTTGAGGCTTTAGAGTCTAGAAATGTTTGAATATTAAGGGAATTGAGGGATATTGGGATAGGGCAGGAAAGTGGAGTTGATGCAAGGGATCAGCCATAAATGATGGAGAAGGCTTATGTCTAGTCCAATAATATTTCTTATATTATTTTGGTGAGAAAATAAGAGAGAATGACAGGAGGACAAACACTGAAGGAAACCAACTAATATGGTTTAAAAATGTGGCACTTAAAAATAAAACAATTTCTTACTCGCAGCAGCCTTCGACAGACCAAGAGAATAAGGACTAATGGTGCAAAGATTCCCAGCGTAATTCCTGCACAATAATAAAATTGTTCACTCCTGCAAAAGGTGGGAGGTCACATGATTATTATGAAAAGATATACAGCTGTGACAATTTGTTAAACAAAATTAAATCATTAGAAGCTGTTTTATGTATCTGACTACATAAGCATTTATTTCAATATTTCAGTGCTCAAAGCAACTAAATATTTGTACCTGTGGAAATATTCAACATTTGACAGGAGATAAAATGTGGCAAATTAAATCCCCAATTTAAAAAATAAATATGAGTGTTTCTATTGAGCTGCCTTTTCAATTTTTTTTTGAGATTTACAAAATAAGTAAGAACATTGGAAATTGGTGCTTTAGTCCTTAGCTGGATATTAACAAGGGTAGCATTTAGATTAGAATCATTTGAACCTAATGAATCCATTAAACTGATTAAATCTTACTGTTGCACGGAGGTTACACACATAATAAGCAATTTGTGTACAGTACCTGCTAATGCGTCTTGCATAAAGGAACAGAATAATTCCAGCCGCAAACAAAAAAACCAACTTTGGTTCAAACGCTGCAAGAAATACATATTTAATTAGATTTCAATTGTACAGTTTATTTATTAGTCACAAATAGGTTTACATTAACACTGCAATGAAGTTACTGTGAAAGTCCCCTAGTTGCCACACTCCAGTGCCTGTTCGGATATACGGAGGGGGAATTTATCATGGCCAATACACCTAACCAACAGGTCTTTCGGACTGTGGGAGGAAACCGGAGCACCCGGAGGAAACCCACGCAGACACAAGGAGAACGTGCAGACTCCAGGAATCGAACCCTGGACCCAGGCACTTTGAGGCAGCAGTGCTAACCACTGTGCTACCCTAATTTACATTTAGAGTTAAATATCTCCCCCCAAACTTCAGCACTCAAATCTTTGTAGAGCTAGCAGAATAATTTTTTTCTTTAAAGTTACATTGTCCTTTTTCTCCTTGAGGAAGAATGTCTGAGCTCTTTATAAGAGATAGCCAAATGGACAATTGCTGGTGTATACCCAGTAGCTTCAGCAACAGTGCACAGTTCAAATATTGTTGTTCAGATGCTGGCATTATTTGTGCAAATCACTCTAAATTATAAATGGAAAAAATCTGAAAAGAACCCAGAGAAAACTGTGTGTTAGTTATAAAATAATCCACACTATGTACTAAAACAAAGTATTGTGGATGCTGGAAATCTGAAACAATAGCAGGTTAGGCAGCATCCGAGAAGAGAGAGTCAGAGCTAATGTTTCAGGTCAGTGATCTTCCACCAGCTCGGTTTCTCTCTTCACACATTGAGCCAGTTGACTGTTATTTCCTCATCCTCAAGCAGCTGTCCAGCTCGCTTTTAAAATTATTTATGAAATCAGTTTCTACCATCATCGAATGTTCCAGATACAATTCTGAGTGTAAAAAATTCTCTTCATCTCTGTAGCTCTATTTCTCCCTCCATCGATTTGGCCTAACCTTCTGGGTGTTTCTGGCATCTTCTCTCTTTATTCCACAGCGTGTACTCGTGGATTGTGTGGTTATAATTTAAATCCAGCATTGGTGCATTCAGTAAATTTACCCACTTAGAAACATGTTTCCCCCACTTAAATTTCCTAATTCACAGTAATTCGTTTATTAGTTCTTTGGACATTCTCAGCGTGAAGGTGCAGTATTGAATAAACTACACTGTACATACAAACATCAAGCACAGAAGGAGTCCATTTTGTCTGCTATGTCTGTGCTAAGTTAATAGGGTGGTTTTGCATAAGGGTTACTTGGGTTTCTAAGTAGAGGAATAGAGGGAGGGAGAGAACCAGATTAGAATATTTAAATATGCAAGGTCAGTTTGGATCCGGATACTCCTGGCTCCTGCAATACCCTGACCCCCAGGTGCAGCAGGAACCCAGTGCAAATCATTATTGATCGCTATGATGGCCATGCTGGGTGCTCCTGAAGGTGGGGAGGCATGGGGACCCTGAAGCAGGGTGGTGCCCGGGGGCCTTTGCCAATCCCATAGTGGAGTGTCACTCATTTAGTAGGGGAGAAGGGTGGGTGTGCTGGTACCAGCAAATTGGGGGAGGGGGGAAGAGACGGGACTGGAAGTGTGTACCTAGCAAATTGGAGGGGGGGTATTTAGGTCCCCACTCACTTCAAAAAAATTAAAAAGGGGGGGGGGTGCTCTTTATGCCCCCATTCCAAAAAATATTCTAAGTGTGGGTGAATTGCGAACTCAATCACCTCAAACCACCCAGCAAGAATCTCACCCATTTTCCTGCTGGGGGCAACACGTAGAAATGTTTTGTGAGAATTCCACCCCAGGAAGCAACAGGCCAATTTGTGGTGGGGAAGTTACTGGAAAAAAATAATCAGGTTCAAAATGAACTTCCATTTGGAAAAGCATGGTTCAATCAAGAAGAGCTAGCCTGGATATAATTAGCTCAAATCAGCTTCGGCCACACTTTCAGGTAGAATTTTCCAGATTCCAATGAGTCTGAGTACAAAAAATCCTCTTCATCTTTCCCCCAGATCCTTTCCAAATAATTTTAATCATGACTTCTAATTATTGACCCACTCAGAGCGAATATCCGCCTATTTGTTGTATAAAAATCTCTCATCTTCCCAACAAATTTGATTTGGTCACCTCCTAAAACTATTTTTCCCTCCCAACTTCTTTTTGCACCTTATTAATCCACTCTGCCATCTTTAAAGATTTGTGGATGCCAGTGTTTCTCTGTCCATCCACACTTTGCCAAAATGCCATTTATAGTTACTGTTTTTCCCCCAAAGTGCATCACTTCACGCTTCTCACTGAACTGCCTCTATCCTGTCTATGTAATCCTAAAGCCACAGCAATACTCATCACCTACTACTTTCTGTATCATCTGAAAACTTTCTAATGCTGCTCCCTACACCCAGGTCTAGGTATTTCATCCAAATTGGAGAGAGTAAGGGAACCAAAACCACCCCTTACTGAACAGCACTGCAAACCATCCCCTAATCTGAAAAACATTTCTTCACCACCAACCTTTGCTTCCTGTCACTGAACCAATTCTGTCTTCATACCACCACTTTCCCTTAATTCAAGGGTTTCCATTCTTCTTAGTAAGCTTCCTGAGTCAAATGTCTTCCAATATTCTATATGTGCGACATCTACTGCACAACCTTGCTCAATGTGTTAGCTCAAAGAATTCAATTTTTTAGACACAATTTACCTCGAATAAATGATGCACCATCAATCGAGCAAAGACTAGTTTGTATGCAAGAACAAATAGGCTTTTATTAGCAAAAGACTTGGAGCACACCCATGCCGATGAACTGGTCCAGACTGAGGCAGGGTGGTGGGGAGCAGTCGCCTTTATACCTGGACCGGTAGGGCCGGCCGGCAGGGATGTGTCCAGGCATGTCACATATACAGGTAATAAGCTAACAGTGGTTTACCACAATAAATTTATGCTAACTCTCCCTAATTAAACCATGCTTTTCCAAATGGAAATTAATTTTGTCTGATATTTTTTTTCCAATAACCTCCTGACCAACAACATGAGGCTTACTGTTGTTTGCGCTCTTCGCTTTCTGTAATAGTGGTATAATATTAGCAACCCTTCAGTCCTCTGTCACCAGTCATATATCTAATAAGACTAGCAAGACTGTGGCCATTTCTGCTCTCTTTCTCTCGTTTCTTTCGGCAATCTAATTTACATTCCATCTGGACTTAGTCACTTATCAACTTTCAGTAATGAGAATCTCTTCTAGTACTGTACATCTTCTCTATTACAATTATGTCCATAGCTTCTGGTGGAACCTTGACATCATCCACATCCTGACAAAGAGAAAGTACTTCCTTACTATTTTTGCCAAGTCCTCTGTCCCCACATGAAGGTTTTCCTTTGGGTCCTTAAAAGGCACAACCTTTTCACCCAGCAATCCACCAACACTTTATATAGTTTTGAAGATGGTTTGCATTTGATTTCACAGAATTTGCTTTATCACTGTTCTCAAACCTAACTGATAAAGTTTCTCACTAGCATATTGTTAATAGCATTTATATACATGAAAATAAACATTCTACTTGGACATTCCTAAGTAAGCTTTGTATACAGTACAATTGTATAAATACAGTTACATGCAATAACTGTCTTCTAACTCGACACTCCATTCATAGAATCATAGGAACCCTACAGTGCAGAAAGAGGCCATCTGTCCCATCAAGTCTGCACCGACCACAATCTCACGCAGGCCCTACCCCCATATCCCTAAATATTTATCCGCTAATCCCTCTAACCTACGCATCTCAGGACACTAAGGGGCAATTTTAGCATGGCCAATCAACCTAACCCGCACATCTTTGGACTGTGGGAGGAAACCGGAGCACCCGGAGGAAACCCACGCAGACACGAGGAGAATGTGCAAAATCCACACAGACAGTGACCCAAGCCGGGAATCGAACCCAGGTCCCTGGAGCTGTGAAGCAGCAGTGTTAACCACTGTGCTACCGTGCCGCCCATGAAAATATGACGGTTCCTAAGTATTGTATCTAATATGCAACCTGGGTACAAAATACTAACTTTGCAAATGTCTAAAGTTAGAGCAAATATTTTTTGCTAACAGCTTTGTGTTGAATCAACATCAAGCTAATAAGAAGCAAATAACCTTTTCCGAAGAACTAAGGTGGCATTAAAAGCCATTCCAAGTAACCTGGCTATATTGTCATACATTATGAAATTGGATTTCAGAAAATAGTAATCTTCATATCAAATAGATTAGCATAAAACTTCCCTATGAGCTAAATGAAACTTTATAGACAGAAATAATTTTGTATGGCATCAAATGCCCTCCTCCTACTTTTCCTTTACATGCTGCCCCCTCAGTCGCATCATCCAAAATCAGTTTTCACACAGATACTGATGACACCCAGCTCTACCTAAGCATCTTTCACTAAGCACCCCAACTCCTCCACTGTTGCCAAGTCAGCAGATTGTTTATCTGACATCTATCACAGGATTAGCAGACATTTTCACCTATTATATATTGAGAAGACTGAAGCATTTCTCATTGGTCCCTGTTCAACTCCGTTCTCTAGCTACTGACTCCACCTCTCTCCCTGGTCACCACCTGAGATTAAACCAAATAGATCACAACCTTGCTATCATATCGGACCCAGAAAATAACTTCTGACCGCATATTTGTGTTATTGTTAATAACTGCCTATTTCCACCTCCATAGCATCACCCAGCTTCACCCCAACCTCAGCTGTTGTTGAAACCTGCATTCATAACTCACCTTAGACTTGATCATTCCAATGCACTCTCTGGCTGGTCTCCCACATCCATAAACTTGACATCATCCGCATCTCTGCTGCCTATGTCTCAACTTGCACTAGGTTCCATTCGCCTAGCACCCTGTGCTTATTGACCCACAGTCAATTATTGACTGTGTATTGACCCTCGCAGTCAAGTAACCAACTGATTTTCAAATTCTCACCCTGGTTTTCATATCTCATAATGGCTGCATTTTCCTCCCCAACCTCTCCCTGCTCCACAATCATCCGGAATATTTGTACTCCTCTACTTCCATCCGCTTGAGCATCTCCAACACTAATGGCTATACCTTCAGCTACTCTAGAATTTCTCTACTTCACTTTTGTTCTTTAAGACACACCTAAAAACCTCTGACCCAATATCTCCTTATGTGACTAAGAGTCATTTTTTTCCCTATTCATTCCTGGGGTGTGGGTGCCACTGACTGAGCCAACACATCCCTAATTGCCCTTGAACAGAATGCATTTCAGAGGACACTTTAAGAATCAACCACATTACATGTAACTCCAAGTGTGCAGCAATGTACATTAGTGAACCTGCAATGGTTTCTTGGTCATCATTAGACTTTTAATTCCAGAATTTTATTGAATTCAAATTTCACCATCTGCCAAGGTAGGATTACCATGGGTTGCTAGTCCACGGACAGTACCGCTAAGCCACCGCCTCCACATTTGTTTTAAAACGCTCCCGTCAAGCACCTTGGGATGTTTTATTTTGTTAAAGGCACTGTATAGTCAATACTGCTTTATTTTACAGTATATATGCAATGGTATCTTAAGTAACTTTTTTTAAAAAAACACTCCATATTTTTATATACTTTATTGCAAGCATTGTGACAGCAATGTGAAGCGGTTCTGCAAATAATGGAAAGTCTGTGTGTGTCCTGTAGGAGGAAAATGCTAATTTCCAATTCACTTGTTTTAATGATTGACACAAGAAGCATGGATAAGAGAGGCTCTCACTGGAGGTAGGGATAAAGAAGATTTAACAGAAAATATTTTCAGAGCAATAACTACTCCTAAATTCAACGCAACAGCAAAAAAAGGAACCCAGCAATTAAGCAAAATAACAGCAAGGAAGTCACATATGCAACACTAAAAACAAAATGGTTGAGTAGCAAGTAATCTTCAAACTTACGCTGTCTTGTTACAGTAACGATGTACTTCGTGTAAGGCATCATTGGTTTCACTTTGAAACAGGTTTTACGATCATAACCTTCAATGCTTATGATGAATTCAGAAGCTGATGATTTTGAAGGTGATCTAACTTGATGGTACAAGTGTTTAATAAAGTCTATCACAGTTTTTGGTTCATCAAAACTGTTTTCTTCTGAAGGATAAGTAAGCTCCAATAACTCAGAACTGTTTATCTTCACCTGTAAGAAACACTTTAGCTATAAAATCATACCTTGATTGTTTTTAAAAACTCCTCCATAGGCTGAATAACCTCGTAACTCTCGTACATTACAGAATGAAAAGAATCAAATATAACCAATACCGTATTGTGTTCCAAGATTTTAAAAAACTAGGTGATTAGCCATTTTCAGCCTTGACGTTTCAGAATTTATTTGCAGTTTTCATTAATTTCAATGAAAACAGTGAGTTTTGCTTTTAATTCATTTCTAAGTTTGAACCAAAATTAGCAAACAGAAATAATGATGCAACCTGCACTTGTATAACATCTCTCCCATCCTTAGGATGTCCCAGCGTTTAACACCCAACAATATACTTTTGAAGAGCAGCTCTTACTGTTATATGGGAGAACAGCACACCCAATATGTGCATAGCAATGATACATAGCTGGTTAAATTGTTTGGATGGAGCTGGCTAAGGACAAATGTTAGTCAGGAGAACTCCTTTGCTCTTCTTCCAATAGTACCATGGAAAGTTGTCTGTGCTAAGAGTTAACAATGCTGTGCAAAATGCAATGAGCATGTGGAATACACTGGCTCAGGGAAGGATGAGTGACAGGTGTCGCAATGGGAAAAAATCAGTTGAATAATTGAAGTAGTAGTTGAGAAAGTGGCCAAGTAATTTTTTATAGTTATATGTTCAATTTTCCCACCAGTGTACATGAACCCTCTGCCTTTCAATTTGAGAATGACAAATTCAAGGAAGACAGATTTTAATGAGCTCCACTCTCAGAAATGTACATTACAGTCTGAAAAGTCCATTCTTTTGAACAATACATCATGGACCATAATTTCCTCAGAGTTTCAATCAGCATCGGATTGCCTTTCCGCACCCACTTACCTTCGCAAAATTTCTTCCGTGTCCGTCATGCCCAACCTTCCTGACTCAGGGCGAGATCCAGGCAGCACAGTTGTCTACCTGGTCCAGCACTAAAATCTAACAGAATCGGCGTGTAGGGGACAATGTCCCCTTTTTACTGAACTAGCTGCCATAAAGCAGGTAAGTTTAAAGGTCTGCTTGAAACTGACAGGCCAGGGATAAACTAAATCTGTAAAGGTGTCAAGGGATGTGGGAGAGCACAGGAGTATGGTACTGATTGGACAAACCAAACAGGCAAGGGTAGCATAGAAGAATTTGTGGAGTGTATCAGGAATTGCTTTTTAGAGCAGTACATTGTGGAACCTATCCGGGAATAGGCTACTTTAGATTTGACTTTACGTAATGAAGAAGGATCAATAAGGGATCAAGGCGGGTGAATTGATAACAGCAAACAAAGAAATGGTGGATATGATAAATAAAGTTTTTCATCAGTTTTCACCATGGAAGACATTGCAAACATCCCCAAGTTATCAGATGGGCTGATTTAAAATATTATGGTAGAATTTACAATAATCCCAATCACAAGGGATAAAATATTAGAGAAACTCATGAGTCTAAAGGGAACAAGTCATCAGGACCTGATGAACTGCATGCTAGGGTTTTAATGGAAGTGGCTGCAGAGATAGTGGACTCATTGGTTGAAATTTTTCGTAACTTGCTAAATTCCAGGAAGGTACCAGAAGATTGGAAAACAGCCAATATAATGCCTTGTTCAAAAGGGGAGAAAGGCAGAAGGCAGGGAATTATAGGCCAGTTAGTCTAACTATTATTGGCAAGCTGCTGGCATCAATAATCAAATAGGAAATAGCTAATCATTTAGGAAAGCTGACTATAATCAAGCCTAGTCAACACAGTTTAATGCAAATCACGTTTGACAAATTTGCTCAAATTCTTTGAGGATGTAACAAAGGGAATACATAGAAGGGAACCCGTAGGTGTAGTGCATTTAGATTTCCAAAAGGCAGTTAACAAGTTGCCGCCTAAGAGGCTGGTGCATAAAGTAAAAGCCCATGGAATTGGAGGAAGGGTGTTAGCATGGATTGAAAACTGGCTGTCAGGTAGAAAACAGAGAGTTGGAATACATGGGTCCTTCTCAGAGTAGAAAGATGTAACTAGTGGAGTACTGCAGGGATCAGTTTTGACCTGCAATTGTTCACAATTTCCATTAATGTCCTGGAGGAAGGAGCAGAATGTAAGGTTTCCAAATTTGCCGATGATATGAAGATAGGTGGAAGGTCAGGTTGTGGTGAGGATATTGTGATTCTGCAACGAGACATAGATAGATTGCACTGGGCGAAAACCTGGCAAATGGAGTTTAATGTGGTGAAGTATGCACTTCGGTAGGAGGAATCAAAAGGCAGATTACCTAAAAGGATAGAGACTGCAGTGAGGAAAGTATAGAGGGACCCAAATATTCAAGTGCATGAATCACAAAAAGCTAGCAAGCAGATTCAACAAATAGTTAAGACGGCAAACGGCATTTTGGCCTTTATTGCAAAGGGGTTGGAGTTTAAAAATAGGGAGGCTTTGTTGCAATAGTACAGGGTGTTGGTGAGGCGTCACCTAAAAATACTGCGTCCAGTTTTGGTTCCCTTACCTTAAAAAGGATATAGTAACATTGGAGGTAGTCCAAAGGAAATTCATCAGGCTAATGCCTGGGATGAGAGGGAAGTCTTATCAATAAGAGATTAAATAGGTCTGTAGTCCTTGGAATTTAGATGAGTGAGGGGTGAGCTTATTCAAACATAAAATGTTTTCACTATTGCGACACTCTTGAACAAGGGGGACATAGCGAAAGGACCAGCCATTTAAAACTGAGGTGCGTAGAAATTTCTTTTCACAGAGGGTGGCAAGTCTCTGGAATTCTGTGCCTCAAAAAAGGTAGTGGAGGCTGCATCATAGTAAGTATTTAAAGTGGAGGTGGGTAAATATTTGATAGATCAAGGAACAGAGGGCAATAGGGAAATGGCACAGAAAAGGAGCAAATCTAATATTCTGGATTCAGCATTCTATTTGCTATTCCACTTTATAGTGATATGACATAATAAATACAGAGTACACTAACACCCCCAGATCTCTTACAAATTTATCCTCATGATACAGCGCTATTCGTAGCACATTACCCAGTTTTAGAAAGAGGAATTAAACAATGAAGCGGGCAAGCCAAAGAAAGCAGGTTATATCCAAATGCTGTCACAACCACGTAAAAGACCACTTCCTCAAAGTGATTTGTAAGTTTAGAAATGTGTGCGTATATATTCCCTTTTAATTTGTAAGTGGTACAATTTAAAAATAACCCAGCAGTTCAGCTTTATTCCTAAACAAGAAAGGTCATTTTATAAAACCATTGTGTAAGTTATTGACTAAAATACACAGATGTTAAAATGCAGATAAACATTAAAGATACTTGAACAGCGATGAGATTTCAAATCAGTCTCTGTAAGATATCAATTTGGGCCCATTGCGTGTAGTTGAAGTGAAATGTCATGTTCAGCAGGTACAGTGGCTTTTGTAGTTGATTAGCTGGTCTTTGCCTTTTCAGGTGGACTCAGCAAGTATTAAGTTTATTAATTAGTGTCACAAAAAGGCTTAGAACTTCATTAACACTGCAATGAAGTTACTGTGAAAATCCCCAAGTCACCACACTCCAGCGCCTGTTCCAGTACACCGAGGGAGAGTTTTGCATAGCCAACGCACCCAACCAGCACGTCTTTTGGACTGTGGGAGGAAAGCGGAGTACCCAGAGGAAACCCACGCAGACACGGGGAGAATATACAGACTCCGCACAGACAGTGACCCAAGGCTGCAATTGAATCCAGGTCCCTGGCGCTGAGACAGTAATGCTAACTACTGTGTCACCGTGGAGAAGTGATGGTCCCTTTATCTTTACTGGTTCTGCCGGAATGACACCTGAAGGCTGTTGTCCAGGTGATTTCCGGACAAAAACTCGATGACTATCTCCCTCGGTGACTGCCAGCGGCAGAGAAAAATCCTACTCGGAAATGCTGTTCACAGTTAGTTCATCCGAGATCTGTGGGGCTTAAACCACTTTGAGGAGGTTTCTGGGTTCTTTGCACATTGCCCCACAAAATTACTCCTTACAGCCTCTTTTTTGCAGTTCAAAAACGGCTATGTTAATTTAGATGTCATCATTCCATTAAGTAAAGAAGTTAATTAAACTGCAGTCTTCCTGCCAGTCCTTCAAAGGAGTCCTGAGTTTCCACATCTTTGGAAGATTCAGCTGGTTGTCCAAGGCATCCTTGAATTATCAGTGATTCTCTTGGTGACTCTGAGATAACACAGCTCAACCATATTTAAGCAATAATCTGTGGAGACAACTGTGTGCTGCAGCTTCCATCTTGAAAGGACTTTTGAAACAAGAAATTGTTTTTTAAAAACAATTTTCTTTAAAAATAATCCATAATATCACAACTGAACAGTTATGATGTTACATCTGCCACTGACGGGAGTGGGGGTAATGTTTTTGCCCCGATTTGTTTTGTTTGTCTGCAAAATTACACCTCAAAAGCTAATGGGTGGATTCAACAAAACATGGTACACAAATAAGGTATGGCCCAAGGAAGAACTTTTTAAATGATCCGTTAACATTGGAAGATAGGGTGAATTGACCTTTGTTTTAAAATGGAGAGAGTTGTTTTCGAAAGTTGTGAATTGTCTCAGTTGTTGTGGTGAAATTTGTCACAGCTGTCAAAATATGCACAGATTTTTCAGAGCAGGTCATTAGACGTAGATTGGAAAATGGCCCGGGTATGTTCTGTCCACAAAAAAAACGGATAAATCCAACCAAAGTGATGGAAGTCATCGTCAATGGTGCTATCAAGTGCACTTACTCAACAATAACCCATTCATCTATGCTCAGTTTGTGTTCCAACAGGGCCCTTTGGCTCCTGACCTCATTACAACCTTGGTCCAAAGGGCATAAAAGCTGAACCAAGAGGTGAGGCGAGAGTGACTGCCCATGACATCAAGACAGCGTTTTGACCAAGCGTGGTATCAAACAGCCCTCGCAAAACTGAAGTCAATGGAAATCAGGGGGAGCACAAAGGAAGATGGCTGTGGTTGTTGGAGGTCAATTATCTCAGTCCTAGGACATCACTTCAGGAATTCCTCAGGGGAGTTCCTAGGTCCAACCAACTTCAGCTGCTTCATCAATGACCTTCCCTCCATCATAAGGCCAAAACTGCAGATGTTCACTAATGATTGCGCAATGTTCAACACTATTTGCACCTCCTTGTATATTGCAGCCACTTGCACCTACGTGCGGCATGGCCCGGACAACATTCAGACTTGTGTTTATAAGCAGCAAATACCAGTGATGCCATGCACTGACCATCTCTAACAAGAACAACAATCTCCCCATGACATTAAATAGTATTGCCATTGCAGAATTCTCCCATTATCAACCACTTGGGGATACCGCTGACTAGAAACTGAACCGGATTAGCCATATCACCATCCAGAACAAACCAGCTGGCTTGGTCCATACTTCATCCATTGCCTTAAACATTCACTCACTGCAGAACCAATGCAGCAGTGCGTACCATCTACAAGGTGCACTGCAGCAACGTACCAAGACACCTTCCAAAGGTGCAACCTCTACTACCTAGAAGGGCAAGGGCAGCAGAGACATGGGAATACCATCACTTGCAAGTTCCCCTCCAAGCCACATACAATCCTGACTTGGAAATATATTGCCGTTCCTTCATTGTTGTGGTAAGCAAAATCCTGGAACTTCCTCTCCAACAGCACTTGGGTGTCTCTGTACCACATGGACTGCAACAGTTCAAGGCGGCCAATCACTATCACCTTCTCAAGGGCAATAATGTTGGCCTTGCCAGCGACACCTGCATCGCATGAAAGAATTAAAAAATTCTTTGGAGGAAGAAATTATTTTATCTTTATTTGTTGTTCTGGCCTATTTGTGGCTCAGACCCACAGTAATGCGGTTGACTCTTAACTGGAATGGCTCTGCAAACCACTCAGTTGCCCTTCTCAAGGGCATTTAGGTATGGGCAATAACTGCTGGCCTTACCTTGAAGAAAAGGGGCAAAATTGTTGAGAACTTCAGCGTCTCTTTTCAGAAGGGCAGTCACTGTCTCCCAACCATTGGTTTGCTTTTCTGATGAATCTTTATTTACTATTAATTCTAAAACTCACGTAAACAAAAGATGCCAAAATTGGAGGTGCTGTTTTCCTTAAACCAAGACAATCACAATTTCTTCATAATATAAGGCTTATGTGAATCATATACCGTGTATTACCTTGACTGCTGACCAATAATCCATGAATTCAGGTTTTTGAGAGAATTCATAAACAAACAGCTTTGTTCTCGTTTCCTGATAAACTTCTCCTTCATGTATCATTCCTGCAATAAACAATACAGAAGCTTCACAAACGTTCAGAAAGAAACAAAAATTGAAATGCTGTGACAAACTATTTTTTCTAAAATAGAATCCCCATAAAATCTAATACTAAAGGATGAGATAATTGAAGGTGATTTCCCTGATCTTTTATAACAAATAATAATCATAATTACTACAATTAACCTACAAAAATATTTTTCCAAATTACCAAATACAGTAGTTAATAGTTTCTCCCAATTACTGCATTATTGTATTTTGTATTTTGCAGGGCCAGTTACTTATTTCCTAGTTGTGAGCAGGTACACAAATACCTGAATTTATAACACATTATTGACCTTATAGAAAAGATAAAGGACAATTAGAAAAAGGAAGACTTGGCCTTCTGTCCATGTTAGAAAAGGAGAATAATTTGAATTGTCAGCCGTGGCTCAATGGGGAGCTCTTTTGCCTGGGACTGACAAGGTTGTAGGCTCAAGCCCCACTTCCAGACTTGAGCACACAACAGCCAAGGCTGTCACTCTACTGTGGGACTGCTGCACTGTCAACTGTCTCTCTCTTCGACAAGATATTAAACCAAGGTCAGGTCTGCAATATCAGGTGGAAGCAAAAGATCCATGGCATTATTTGAGGAACAGTAGGGAGCTGTTCCCAGTGTCCTGGTCAATACTTATCCCTCAATCAACATCACAAAAATAGGTTTTCTGCTATTCATCACATTGCCATTTTTGGGAGCTGCCACATTTCCTACTTTACAGAGTGACTACTCTTCAAAAAAGTACATCATTGGTTGTAAAACACTTTGACATATTCAGTGATCATGAAGATCACTACATCACGCAAGTCCTTCTTTAAAATTAAAACATGTACTGTACTTACATAATAACGTACATCAAATCTCAATGTCTTTAAGCCCATCACATCTAACCTATAATAGCAAGTGGCAAATGTATTTGCCATTTGCAAATGGCATGCTACCACAGATAGCAACAAGGTGAATCCTCGGTTGATTTGGTTTCAATGATGATTGAAGGAAAAATGTTGAAAACGGGGAGACTCCCTGCTCTTAGTCAAAAGGCACTAGGGACCTTTCATATCCACCTGAACCACCAAAAGAGGCAAATTGGAACACAATTTTAAAGTTTTAAGTTTATTTATTAGTGTCACAAGCAGACCTATGTGAAGTTACTGTGAAAATCCCCTAGTCGCCCCACTCTGGTGTCTGTTTGGGTACACGGAGGAAGAATTTAACATGGCCAATGCACCTAAACAGCATGCCTTTCAGACCGTGGGAGGAAATCGGAGCACCCAGAGGAAACCCACGCAGACACGGGGAGAACGTGCAGACTCTGCACAGACAGTGACCCAAGCCGGGAATCGAACCCGGGTTCCTGGCGCTGCGAGGCAGCAGTGCTAACCACGATACCACTGTGCCACCCTTTTTTAACATTTCATAAAAAGAATGACACCTTTAACAATGCAGTATTCCCTCAGTATCAAACTGGTGTCTAGATAATATGCTCAAATCCTGGAGCAAGGCCTGAATCTACAACCTTCTAACTCATTAGGAAGAGTATTTGTTAAGACCTTCTTTACATTAATTCCTCCAATTAATTTTTAAATCAGGATTATCTTGGCAGGCAAAAGAAATCTAATGTTTTTCCAAAAATCTACAACTACAAATCATCTCAGTTAAGCCCCACATACTGAACAACCCTTAAAGTTCTAACCTGACTTCATCATCTACTCCACTTCGCCCTCAAGGTGAAATCAACAAATATATTAGCCAAATGCTTTGGTATTTTCTTCACTATTGAAGAGACTAAATATTTAAGGAGTAATTTTGCTTGGCTCAGCCCAGATGTTAGAGACTGGGTTTATCTCCAAAACCTAATCGCTCTCCAGGAGATGGTGCTGAGCCACCTTCTTGAACTGCTACAGTCCTGGTAATGAAGGTACAACCACAGCGTTGTTAGGTAGGGAGTCCATGGTTTTGAACCAATGAAGATGAAAGAATAGCAATATATTTCCATGCTAGGGTGGTGTGTGACCTGGAGGGAAAATTGCAGGAAGTGATGTTCCCATGCACCTGCTGTTCTTGTCCTTCTTCGTTGTTGAAGTCACAGGTTTGGGAGGTATTGTTGAAGAAGCTTTAGTAAGTTGCTGCAATGCATTTTATAGATGGGACTCATGGCAGAGAAAAAAATAACTATTCTGTCCTGAATACTGTTGAGTTTGAGTATTTTTGGAGCTGCATTCATCCAGACAAGTGGAAAGTATTCCATCACACTCTTATTTGTGTCTTGTAAGTGATGGAAAGACTTTGAGGAATCAGCATAGTGAGTTACCTTTGCAGAATATCCAGTCTCTGAACTGCCCTTCTAGCCACAGTATTTATGTGACTGACTAGTTAAGCTTCTGGCCCCCAGAATGCAAGCATTAATGCTGTTGAATGTCAAAGGGAGGCATGGATAGACTCTCTTTTTGGAGATGATCAATACCTGACACTTCCATGGCATGATGTGAGATGCCACTTATCTGCTTAAGCCTGAATGTTGGCCAGGTGATGCTGCATGGATGTGGACTACTTCTTCATTATCTAAGGAGGTATGAATTGAACTGAACACTGTGCAATCATCAGTGAACATCTCCATTCCCTATGTTAGGATGAAGAAAAGGTCACTAATGAAATTGCTAAAGATGGCTGAGCCTAGGAAATCGATACATAGGTTCTTTCCCCCCCCCCCCCCCCGTTAAATAGTCCTTCCTCACACACCCCCCGTGTCTCTTTTCCAAAACATCAGCTATTAAGAACAGTTTTTGTCTACCTTATCTGAACTTGCAATAATTTTGTACACTTCCGTCAGTACTGCACTCAACTTCCTTTGCTCCAAGGAGAAAAATGCCAGCTTCTCCAAACTACCCTTACAAGTAAAATGCCTCATCCCCCGAACCATTCTGATTAATCTCCTCTGCCCCCGCTCAAGGATCCTCACATCTTTCGTGAAAATGTGGTGACCAGATATACACATCTGCTGGCCTAGCAATCGACACCGTATCTGTGGAAGAATAAACTCAATACAATACTTACCTCTACTTGTGCAACCTATAACCCCAAAGTGCTTTGCTCTTCATAAGTCCTGCCACCTTTAAAGCAATATGGACATGAAGTCCTCCCCATCCCCAAAAAGAGTGCCCTCTTTCCCTGCATATTCTTTAGAACTCTACCTTTCACTTCCTCTTCTGCAAAAATGAATTAACTCACACTTCTCTATATTAAATTCCATCTGCCATTTGTCTGAGCTTTCTGCTGCCTATTTATGTTCTATTGCAGTCCATTGGTATAATCCTCACTGTCTGCCACACCTCCAAGGTAGGTATCATAGAAACATTGTAAAAAGGAGTAGTCGAGCCTATTCTGCCATTCAATGTGATCATGGGCGGCACGGTAGCACAGTGGTTAGCACTGCTGCTTCACAGCTCCAGGGTCCCGGGTTCGATTCCCGGCTCGGGTCACTGTCTGTGTGGAGTTTGCACATTCTCCTCGTGTCTGCGTGGGTTTCCTCCGGGTGCTCCGGTTTCCTCCCACAGTCCAAAGATGTGCGGGTTAGGTTGATTGGCCAGGTTAAAATTGCCCCTGAGATGCGTAGGTTAGAGGGATTAGCGGGTAAAATATGTGGGGGTAGGGCCTGGGTGGGATTGTGGTCGGTGCAGACTCGATGGGCCGAATGGCCTCCTTCTGCACTGTAGGGTTTCTATGATTTCTATGGCTGATCCTGTATTTCAA